>NW_028317911.1:822500-1422500 GCF_062004578.1 Staurois parvus
AGTAATAGGTGCACTTGGTAATAGGCTCCACTATCCATGCAGAAATCCATTAAAATCCTATGGAATTAACCAAGATGTTCACACAACAATATAAATATTTTGTTACTGTGGTGACCTTGTTCCATAATCAGACAAGTTCACAAATAGGAAATCTTCAAAATCCTATGGTGCAATTTTTTTAATGAAAACTACAGACACCGTTGTGTGTTATTTCAGATTTTTATACGAACATTAACAGCCAAATATATTTCTTTTTATTTCAACTCATGCAAGTGAGCCATTAAATAATTCCACATTACCACTATGAAAACATTTTAAGTGACTCAAGTCAACAAATACACATGTACAAATGGATCCCTCAAGATAGAAGAAAGATTGAAGGAACTAACACCCAGCTGCTAATGACCTCCTAGCATGTTCTGTAGACATTGTATGCAGATAAGGGTGGAAAACTTTAGACCTGTCAGATATAAAACTCACCAGTGAAGGGGAGATCTGTACTAACTTAAGCTGGCCATACATGGGTCTAATTCCGAAAGAATTTTCTTTAGAAAATCTTTTCTAAGAATTTTCGCTCGAATTAAGCACCATTAGTGGGTCACAGAAATGGATGATTTTCGTGTGATCATCGAGTTTGAGTGATGGGGCATGTTGGAAATTTTTGAAAAACAAACTAATTTCAAATCAATGATGGGAGAATCGTGTTGGAAACATAAATGAAAAAGAAATGAGCATGAGCTGCGACTTGGAAAGAAAATTCTTGGCCATGAAAATTCTTTTCTGTAGCAACATGAGGTGCAATTGAAGGCTTGGTTGGTTGAATTTCGAAATCAATAGTGGTGCCATCGGATTACAAAATGCACAAAATGTCTGATTTTCTAAAGAAAATTTGTTCAGAATTCAGCCCATGTATGGCCCGCATTAGACTCTGCACTTCAGTCAGGGAGGGAAAATATTTCATCTCAAATCAATTCCAAAATGTTAGTTGCAGGGAGATTAAACTGATCCCATCTGAGCTATGTTCCAATGCAAAATTGTATATCCTTGTTGTACAGACCTTCACTGGAACCAACAAAAAAAATATATAGTGTCTGTTCATGGCTGGCATGTGGTATGTGGACTTGTTGTGAACAGGTTGATGTGCTGAAGTCAGAAATCCTAACCCTGAGCCAATCATCAGAACTGGCTGGTCTATATAACCTGTGGAAGTCAAAACTCTCATCACAGCAGCTGACATCTCCAAAATTGATTGGCCAAGTCTGTCCTACATCCTTGTCTCGAAAAATTAAGTAGTCTTCTGGGAGCCTGTATGCAAAGAAACAGCGCTTACATAATTGCAGTGTTCTCTTGCCAACAGGATAAAAACTATTTTGCCCAATTAGTAAAGTATTTTTTGTTTTTTTCCTTTTTATTATATACTGTAGAATATAGCCAAATTTCTGTATGTTTTTTTCCTGCTTCTGTACATACTTCAATGCACTGCCTACCTGGTGATATGAAATTATAAAATGAATAGGTGCTTTCTTTGTTGTAAGCTAAGAATTTATATGCTCAGTATAAAATAGTTGAGAATCTGTATGCTCTGTATAACTTCATTGTTAATCTGTACGAAGAATTGCACACGTGGCTGCTGATGACTGCATGCAGATTACTGTTATTGTGTAAGCTAGCGGATCTGCCAGACAGGGATGTATGTGTGTGTGTGTGTGTGGGCAGCAGGAGACGTGATAGCATCAGGATTACATTTTGCAGGTTAGCTCTCATAAGTCTGTGGGAATCACTTGGCTACTCCACAGCTCTTTGAATACTTTGTACATATGCAACTCTTGGCCTTCGTTTGTACAGCCAGCTAGATTTTGGTTAGTCCCTCTATTGGTGACCAATACATAGTTACATAGTTAGTCTGGCTGAAAAAAGACAAAAGTCCATCCAGTTCAACCATTAAAAAAAAAAAAGTTATAATCCTATACCCACTGTTGATCCAGAGGAAGGCAAAAAAATACCCAGCAAAGCATGATCCAATTTGCTCCTGCAGGGAAAAAAATTCCTTCCTGATCCCCCGAGAGGCAACTGGATATTCCCTGGATCAACCTTACCTATAAATATTAGTATCCAGTTATATTCTGTGTATCTAAGAAAGAATCCAGGCCTTTTTTTAAAGCAGTAGTATTGCAGACTTTAATAACTATTGTAACTTGTTCTTATCATCACAAACTAAGCTCTTGACTAAATCCTCCACCACCACACAAGGTGCTCACTCTGGTTAGTGAGTTGCCGTGGGCGTGATTCTTTGATTTCTGGTGGCAGCAGTGGGATATTAGAGGATGCATGATGTTTATGGTTGTAACCTGTGTCCAGATTGGGAAGCTTGGGGTTCTCACAGATGGCAATGCCTCACTTACTGATCAGCCTCCCTCATCCATGTACACTCTGTACTATGGTGATCCCATACAAAACAAGTTGTAACACCAAGAGATGTCCAGATAAGTCTATGCCTTCAACATGTATGAGAAATGGCCCTCCCCAAACAGAATTTTGCACTAAACCTGTAGGTAAATAAGAGAACCAGAACCTTCATTAACTTAAAGAGTGGGTTTGTCCAGATAAGTCTATGCCTTCAGCATGTTTGTGGGGTATGAGAAATGGCCCTCCCCAAACAGGATTTTGCACTAAACCTGCAGGTAAATAAGAGAACCAGAACCTTCATTAACTTAAAGAGTGGGTTTGATAATAAATTGCCAGTGCCTCCACTCAGGACAGGGTATCTTTGAATAGAAGGGATTCTCTTCCTGGGGAATTAACCAGTAATCTAACCAAAGTAATTGAGAGCAGAGAAATTACTGCAATCAGCATATAACATTAAACATAACTATACAGGTGAAAAACTGTATAGATATAATATAGGCTTTATATAAGGAGAGCCTAATAACAGTACATACATCCCATGTGCAAATAGGTATTATCAGCAAAAGGCCTAATAGGAGTCCTGGTGGACTCCATACATAGCTGTTAATAGAAATACCTCCAGATGAATTTTGCAGCAAAGTCCAGTTGCAGGGGCCCCTGAGAATGATACAGCATCTGTCTTTGTGTCAGAGACCTGAAAAAAAGATCATAAGTAATAGGGAATTTCTCCAACTGTTGTCCAACCAGCCTGGTATGGAGTTTCTCACCGGCGGGAACTGTGGTGGGGCACTGAAACCTATCTACTCTGCGCTTTAGACCCTCCCTAGTTATTTTTAATCTGACATGCAACCAGACCTCTTACTAGCAGAAGTGGCCATTGGATACCTAACCTGGCTGTAGCCTATGCTGGCTTTTAAGCCCTAAGATAAAATTAGCTATAGGCCAGAAGGGACAGGGTTAACTAGAATAGCAGGAGCTGCATATAAACTCTATTGCAATATGCAAGCTCAACTACTAATATACTGAAAGGTGAAAACTGCACACATACAGTAGCATAGACCTACAGTGGGTATAGAAAAGAATCACCCCCCTTTAAAATAATCACATTTTGTTGCTTTGCAGCCTGAAATGAAGACAGACACTGTTTTTGTTTTATCCAGTAGTATTTACTCATCTACCACATCCAAGTAAAAGATATAATACCAACATGTGAGAAAAAAAAAAATTAAAAACAGATTGGTTGAAAAAAGGATCACTCCCTTGTGCCAGTATTTTGTTGAACCACCTTCCGCTTTAATTACAGCCTTTAGTCTGCTGGGATATGTCTCAACTAAATTTTTAAATCTTGACCTTGCAATATTTGCCCACTCTTCTTTGCAGAACTGATTAAGTTTAGTTAAATTTGATGGTGACCGTTTGTGGACTGCAGACATTCCACAGATTTTCAATGGCATTAAAGTCTGGGCTCTGACTAGGCCACGCAAATACATTCACCTTTTTCTCTTTCAACTACTGTGTGGTCATCTTTGCTGTGTGCTTTGGGTCATTGTCATGTTGGAAGGTAAATCTCCTTCCCATTGACAACTTTCTGGCAGAGGGCAGCAAATTTTTCTCAAGAATTTGACAGTATATTGCCCCATTGATTTTTTCTGCTATCCTGACAAGTGTTCTGTCCCTGCTGCAGAGAAACACCCCCAGAACAGGATACTCTCCCTTCCATGCTTTACTGTAGGAATGGTGTTATTTGGATGGTGAGCTGTATTGGATTTCCGCCACACATATCGTTTAGCATTGAGACCAAACTAAATCAATTTTACTCTCATCTGACCATAGCACCTTTTTCCACGTGGCCTTAGAATCTTCAAGGTGTGTTTTGGCAAAGCTCAATCGTGACTGTATGTGACCTTTCTTGAGGAGTGGCTTTTTTCTTGCAACCCTCCCATACAAGCCACATTTGTGGAGAACTTGTGATGTTGTCAGATCTTGTCACCTCTTGGTAGGCTTCCTGACCAGTTTCCTCCTGACTCTTTAATCCAGTTTGGAATAACGTCCAGATCCTAGGAGGGTCTGTGTTGTGCCAAATACCTTCCATTACTTAATAATAGACTTCCCTGTGCATCTAGGCATTGATAAAGCCTTTTAAATTTTTTTGTAACCATCTCCTGACTTGTGCCTGTCCACAACTTTATCCCGGAGATCTTTTGATACTGCCTTGCCACCCATAGTTAATTGTTTGCTTCAGTTCCACTACCAGGGACTGAAATGCTCCAGGAAAGCTCTTTTCATACTGAGCTAATCAAAAGGAACACAACTGATCAGAGTTGAAACTCAAATGGCTTTGTGTGCCATCGAGAAGGTGTTTAGCTAAACCTGATTGAGTTTACAAGTCATTTTTAGGAGATGGGGTGATCCTTTTTCCAACTCAGTGATTCTGTTTTTTAATGGTTTTTATTTTTTTCTGATATGTTGGTGTTATATCTTTCACTCGGATGTTATATGTTGCACTGAGTAAATCCAGCTGGATAAAACAAAAACTGTATCTGTCTTCATTTCAGGCTGCAAAGCAACAAAATGTGATTATTTTATTCTTTTCTGTACCCACGGTAGCTATATTGCATGTGCATGTGAGATAATAACAATAGGACAGAGGCTCGTTTGTCACTAGGATTTAAAAATACACCCAAGAAACGTAGGGCAGCTGCTGTTAAACTATTGGAACATAGGAATAGTTGTATAATAGTCTCTGCTTCACATCTGGGTGGAAATACAATAGCAGTAGCAGCCCCTTTGTGTAAAAGGCCATGTGGCTTATTTGTCTGTCTTTTTGGTCACTTCCTGAAAGGTCCACTTCCTCCATTTATAGAACAATGGGAAAAGTGAAGTTAAATGAGCCCCTGCTCACCACAGCCAGTGTAGAGGATAAGGGGTAACTCCACTACATTATCAGTACCAGGGGTGGACTGACAACTCATGGGGCCCCTGGGCAATAGGGGATCATGGGGCCCCTGTGTCCTTGCCCAAACTCAAAAAAACCTATGAAAAAGGTACCAGGGGCATCTAAAACAGTGCCCGAGTTTCCAAATGGTCAGTCCGCACCTGATCAGTACTGCTCCTACTAATACTAGTTTATGTCTAGTTCGACTCTATGATGATGGTGACAATAAATTAACTTGGGAAAAAATGTTAGGTTTTCACATTTACCATGATAACGTATCTAACTCATAAAACAACTTTAAGCCTCATCTGCATTGTTAATTTAGCACTACACACCAGAGGCTGATTTATAAACCCTGGACTTAATAGGAAGCTGAGATGTCAACTGGAGAGATCAATACTTGAATTTCTTAGCGTAGACTAGAGAATGAAAACTGAATTTGCTCATTACAGGCAGCGGCCATACACAGTATTTAACCCTCATAAAAAAGTGCAGCGCAACTCCATATATTCACCCCCCTTCTCAACAATAAATATGCCACTAACAGTGATGAATAAGATTAACAATCATGATTATAAATATCCCATAAACACAAAGTCCATAAGATACACCCAAATGGTCAATATAAGTGGAACTGTGAGTATCCTCTTCTTTTCCAATATTTGGTGCACCACCACCACCACACTAGGTGAAAGACCTGCTCACCTCAAGAATTAGTAATATGCGCTCATCTTGATATTCTCAGCCTTTTCCAATTCAGATCTAAATATTTTTCTTAACTCCTTTCGCCCTCCTTTTGCTCAGGCCTACTGAGGAAGCCCTGAGAGGGGGCGCAACACATCTATGAGAGAGGAGCCGAGCCTGCGAAGTCACAGCGCCATCATCTCGCTAGCGGAGCGGTGAGCTGGATGTGGACTGTTTTTATGTGATCTTTGTTTTTATATCTGCAAGTGTATTTTTAGTGGGGGAAATAAGAAAGAGTCATACGGAAAGCACTATGTGTTTGCCTTTTTGTTACATGAGACCATCCCTACTGGATGTCTGAGCAAAAGGAAGGCAAGAGGAGTAATATTCTGTAGAATATCCAGATGAGCGCATATTACTAATTCTTGAGGTGAACAGGTCTTTCACCTGGTGTGGTGGTGGTGCACCGAATATTGGAAAAGAAGAGGATGATACTCACAGTTTCACTTATAGACACCGTTTGGGTGTATCTTATGGACTTTGTGTTTATGGGATGTTTATGATCATGATTGTTAATATTATTCATCACTGTTAGTGGCATATTTATTGTCGAGAAGGGGGGTGAATATATGGAGTTGCGCTGCATTTTTTTATGAGGAATATATATAGAAAGCGAGGTGAGATTCACTTCGTCTGTGTTCAGTAAGCAACAAAGGGGTGGGTTTGATTTTCGTTTAATATGTATTCATTATTTTTTTTATTATTTTTTGTTCACAAAATATTTTTGTCACTCTTGAAAGATTGCGCTGATTGAACAAGGTTGGTTATATACAGTGTTTTGTTTTCCTTGTTTTTCATAAATCAGCTATTTGCTTTTCTTCTTGAAACCACCCGGCCTTGGAGATGATGAAAGTGTGTGACTTAAGACAACAGTACCACAAAGGAGAGGGAAATGCTAGCAATACATACTTTTAAAAATCCTAGGTTAATATGGTACTAGTGAACTTATGCAGAGTAGTACAATTAAAGCTGAATGCTGGATACTAAAAATATTTAGCTGATGATGATGATGATGATGATGATGATGAGGTGATATGCTTACCTTATACCACACTCCCTCTGGCTTCTTCAACTTTGTGGGACCAGTCTCAGAAGTCTAACTGCTTGCAGCTGTCTAATGGTATTAGGTGCAGGACCAGTGGTCCTGCATTGTACAGGAGGACACAGAGGGCCTACCTACAGCAGAGGAGAGTACCATTTATCACGGGAGCCAGAAATAACATAAGTTTGCCACTTTATTGTCTTGTAGGCAAAACAAGGGGTTGGGGACCCAATGCAAGGTTAAATAGTTTTATTCCCCGAGTTAATTTTTAAGCATTACTGGTTTAACACCTTTCCGTCCAACCTATAGCAGATTGACGGTGGGCCACTCACCATTGTGACTGGGCGTCATATGACATTCTGTCAAAACGAGTCGCCCACGCGGCCCCGGGGCCACGCAGTGGCGCGATCTGTCACCAGCTGTGTCCACAGGACACAGCCGATGACATATCACTACACCAGCCTGTTGCCAGTGTCATGTGACCGCTGTGACCACTCACAGCAGATCACATGTCGATTGTATACAATGGATGGCTTCCTGTCGTGCCATCCATTGTATATAATTATGTTGTTAGCTGTGACTGGTCAAGGCAGTCACATGATACAGACAGGGCCAATCACAGCCCATCTGTATCATGTGATCAGTTTTGCCCAATCACAGCTAATCACAAAAAAAAGCTGAATGAATCAGTTTCATTCAGTAACAATGATTGCAAATATCAATGAAATACATTGGTATTAGCAATCATAATGTGTTAAAAAAAAAATCCTGATCACTTGCCCAGAGTAGCTCAGTGTTACTATGGTAACATTGTATTGATTTGGTCACAGTGTGCTGAAAAAAAAAAGTAAAAAAAAGAAAAAATGTAATAAAAAATAAACAAAATAATAGAAACATTTGAAAAAAAATAAAAAATAAATTATTATTATTATTTTCACTAAAGAAATGTAGCAGTATACATTTTGACCTGAATTTATGAAGAAATGTTATTTATTTGCAAACTTTTATAACAGAAACGAAAAAAAGTGTGTTTTTTTTTCAAAGGTTTCAGGTGTTTTTTGTTTTATTTAGCAAAAAATAAAAAACTCAGTGGTGATTAAAGACCACCAAAAGAAAGCTCTATTTGTATGAAAAAAATGATAAAAATGTCATATGGGTACAATATTGCATGACCGTGCAATTGTCATTCAAAGTGCGACAGCGTTGAAAGCTGAAAATTGACCTGGACAGGAAGGGGATATAAGTGCCCGGTACTGAAGTAGTTAAAGAGCCAAGGAGTTAAACAAATATATCCTAATTTGTTTTTTGGGTAATACAATTATATATGCTCCTATCCTTAAAGAAGAACTCTGGGAAAGGCAAAAAAGGGCAAAAAAACCACCCTTTAGTACACCACCCTACACAAAACACTAAACAGTGATTACATTTGTGAAATTCCTTACCATTGAAGACCTCACCATTGAAGAGAAAAGTCTAACTGAATTCTCAGGAAGTCGTCTCTGTAATTCAAAAAATAACAGAATCTGCTCTGCCAAGCAGGAAGTGTAACAGCAGGGATTACATCATATCCTCTCAGGAAACTACACTTCCCATCAACCACAGGGAATTGTAGTGAATGTGGGCGGGTACACTAGGCCTGTACATGTTGAATGTGTACTCGCCCACTTCAACAGAAAACACGCACACACATTCCCCAGCTGCCATTGCTATCCTCACATGTGATCACTCCTGTCACAATAGAATAGAAACCAACTGCTCTGACATTCTGTTTTTAAACCCAGAAAAAATATGGCCACGTGCAGATCATTAGATTGTTGATCCGCTGTTGTCTGCTGGAATTAAATATTAGAATTCTTCTTTCCTATTTTTTCCTATCAGCGGCCGCTGCTTGTATGCTTCCATGTGATTACATCATCCCCAGCTACAACACAACAGAAACATAGCTCCAGGACATAAGGCTCCATTCACACTAGGGCATTTCAGATCACAAGTGGAATCGCAGTGAATCTGCCTGCGATTTGAAAACGCGCTGTGAAAATGTTAAAATGCGCAATCACACATTCAGGTGCCATTCATTTCAATGGCACCTGAAAACACGGGCATTTTTGCCGCGCATGTGGCATGTTTTTTCTTTGTGACAAATGCATTTTACAACGATTTTACCTGTGATTTTACCCTTGATTATACCTGTGACTTTGCCACATTTTTACCCAAGATTTTGACATGATTTTACCCACGATTTTGCAAAAATTTTACCCATGATTTTCTTGGCATTTTGCTGCTATTTTACCCATATTTTTACCTGGAATTTTTCTGTGATTGTGCCATGATTTTATCCAAAATTTTGCCATGATTTTACCAGGAATTGTTTGTTGATGGTAGCTGTGATTTTGCCACAATTTTACCCATGATTTTGGCGCGATTTTCCCATGTTTAAGGTGCGTTTTTTATAGGTTATGTGACTCAAAAAATGCATCAAAACCGCAGCATGCGTGTGTTTTTGATACTTTTTGTTGCATTTTCAATGCATTTCAGGCCTGGTTCACACCAATGCAGTTTGCAATTTGTCTGTTTCACAGTGCTTTATGCATTTTTGCATGCACGATTTGATGTGCTATTTAATGCAATTTGCGGTTTTTGGATTTTTTTTCTTTGGACAACTTGTTGCTGGGCAGATTAAAATGGAAAAGATATAAAAAGTGTATGTTCTGAAGCATTTTTGCGGTGTTTTCAATGCATTTCAGGCCTGGTTCAGAAAAACGCAAAAAACAATGCAATTTGTGTTTTGTTCGTTTTGCAGTGCTTTTTGCAGTGTGTTTTGCATGTTTGCATGTGCGTTTTTGGTGTGTTTTTTAATGCATTTTGTGTCTTTTGAATGCTCTTTTGGGGGGGGGGGTAAATTGTTGCTGGGCAGATTAAAAACGCAGATTAAGGCTCGATTCACACTAGGGTGATTTAAATCAAAGGCAGAATCACCATGATTGTGCCAATGATTTGTAAACATGCTGTGAAAATGTGAAAATGAGTAATCGTGTGTTCAGGTGCCATTCATTTCAATGGCATCTGAAAATGCAGGGCTTTTTTGCTGCGATCAGGGCTCAATTTTCCATGTGACAAACACGCTGTAATTGCACAAACAAAATTGCAGGATGCGCAAAGCCCAAAAAAAGGTTCCAACTGTGTTTTGAAAAATTCACCATAAACGTGGTAAAATTGGGGAAAACTTAAGGGTAAAATCATGGCAAGATTGCAGGTAAAATCGCAGCAAAATCATGGGTAAAATGATGGCAAAATTCCAGGTAAAATGCTGGCAAAATCACTGCAAAATCGTGGGTAAAATAATGGGCAAAATTGCATCAAAATTGCAGGTACAATCATGGATAAAATCTCGGTAAAATCCTGGGTAAAATCACAGCAAAATTCCAGGCAAAGTCATGGGTAAAATTGTGGCAAATTCGTGGGTAAAATTGCAGCAAAATTCCAGTTATAGTCACGGGTAAAATCACTGCAAAATCGCGGGTAAAATTGCATCAAAATTGAAGGTGAAATCATTGCTAAAATTATGGAAAAATCCTGGCTAAAATCGCAGCACAATTCTAGGTAAAATCTTGGCAAAATCGCAGGTGAAATCATGGATGAAATGGCAGAAAAATCCTGTGGAAAATTGTGGAAAAATCCCGGGTGAAATCGCAGCACAATTCCAAGTAAAATCATGGGTGGAATGGCAGCAAAATCCTGGGTAAAATTATGGCAAAATCAGGGGTAAAAATGCAGCAAAGTTGCAGGTAAAATCACGGGTAAAAATCATGGAAAAATCCCAGGTAAAATCCAAGCACAATTCCGGGTAAAATCTTGGCGAAATCCCAGGTAAAATCATAGGTAAAATTGCTGCAAAATCCCATGTAAAATTGCAGGTAAAATCAGGGGTAAAAATGCAGCAAAATCCTGGGTAAAATTGTGGCAAAATCAGGGGTAAAAATGCAGCAAAATTGCAGCAAAATCCCAGGTAAAATTGCAGGTAAAATCACGGCAAAAGCATGGGTAAAATTGCATTTTCGGTGGCCATTATCGACACCTTTTTTCCTATTGGCAAAATGCTGATAACACTATTTTCAGCTGCCGATATATTGATGCATCCTAGTGGAGGAGATGCAGAGACTCCTAGGTGAAGCTTTTGGAGGGGGGACAGACCCAGAGTCTTCTGAGCTGTCATTCTTAGAACACTGCCTGGATGGGAGGTACAGACCAGGAGTTTGCCTCCCTCCACTACCGTGAGCAGGGAGGAAATATACCACTGCTTCCTGGAGGAAGAACTACAGAGGGGCTGTGCCTGGGGGAATAGGAGGCATAGCAGCCACTGGTCTTACAAACAGGAAACCACAGGGGATTAACCGTTTTATTTGAAAATCATCAGCTCATTTCAGAGCAACTACTGAGTGAACAAGAAGATGGAGGACATATTCAGTGGAGATAGGAGATCAACAGCAAGGACATGGTAAAAAGTTCTTGCCTAGAGTTCTGCTTTAAGGATTACAAAAGAGTTGAGAGTCCATGCTACATTAGTGAAAAACATACTGTACATTAAAAAACACACATTTCAGAAAAATCACAGTCATAGCTAAAAACCTGAAATATTTGCCTCCCCCATTGCTCATGTCACTGTATGCTGCTGTAGCGCTACTCCTGCAGGTGCCTCTTGATAGTGCTTGCCCCCAGTAGTTGCCCTGACCTTGCAAACCTCTGACACCTCTGACACCCTGGATTCAGACATATTTCAACAGTACAGGATAATAATGCAGGAGACACAATTCCACCCTATAGCAGATATATATACGTGATTTAGCATTTCCAGGTGGGGGGGCCTTTCGCAGATGGCAATCACCGGGTCCGGCCGGTAATTACCCGCTGGCGTCCGGTGATTACCGATCATCTCCGATGGGGAGGAAGATTGTTTTGTTTACAAACGATCTTCCTACCTGTCAGCCCAAGCACACTGCTCGGGATGGCTGTACACAGCCATCCCGATCAGTGTGCTTACAGTGAAGAACACACCCCCGCCCCCTAGTAAAACACTCCCAGCACACAGTTAACCCTTTGATCGCCCCTCACATTAACCCCTTCCTGTTCAGTGCCATTAGTACAGTGTCAGTGCTTTTTTTTTAGCACTGATCACTGTATTGGTGCCACTGGGGTGTCAGTGACACCAAGTTAGTTCCCTCCCAGTGTCAGAATGTCTGCCGCAGTCCCGCTAAAAGTCAGTGATCGCCGCCATTACTAGTAAAAAAAAAACATCCCATTATCTGTACCACCATTTGTAAACGCCATAACTTTTACATAAACCTAATATTTTACATGTATTGGGATTTTTTTTAGCAAAGACATATAGCAGAATACATTTTGGCCTAAATTTATGCCGAAATTTGATTTTTTTAACTTTTTTACTGGACATGTTTAATAGCAAAAAGTCCAAAATATTGTTTATTTCTTAAAATTGTCGGTCTTTTTTGCTTATAGAGCAAAAAAAAAAAACAGGCGATCAAATACCACCAAAAGAAAGCTCAATTCGTGGGGAAAAAAGGACATAAATTTCCTTTGGGTGCAGTGTTGCATGACCGAGCAATTGCCAGTTAAAGTAACGTAGCGCCGTAACACAAAAAGTGGCCTGGTCATGAAGCGGGGGAAATCCTCAGGAGGGCAAGTGGTTAATCTTGTTCAAATGAGTAGACTACAGGAATGATAGAACTCCAGTTAACGCATAAAAGCAGAACACTGGTAAAATAGGAATAATCAATTAGCAATGTTTAAGAGGTGATACAGTCATGAGTAGTAAACTTCAACTATTTAATTGCAATACCAGCAACAAGAGGAGAAGGAAAAGACTTGTTGACTTATCAGCTTCCTCCATGCCACTGGCGCTGCAATGGGGCATGCAGAGAATTATGTAAATGTAAAAACTGGCTTAAATAGATATACAAATAAATAGTACCCTAGGTTGAATAACAATGGCCTTAGAAGATAAATGGTCCCTTTAACTAAAGTTTGCAACTTCAGTCCTGCAGTGTTTAAAGTTCCTGATATGGTAATATCAGTTTTCTTCTGCTAGCAATGGTGGGGCCCATAAGCATTAGTGAATACTGGTAATTCAATGAAGTTAAAAAGAAAAGCCGTGGCACTGTTCAAAGGAAAGGTCTCCTGGTAACTGGTGTGTAAAAGTGCCTGCATGCAGTGTCTCTAGTGTAATGACAGAAAGAGGTTGGGAATCTGTCCACTTACCAATCCCATGGATAGCAGAGCCTCCTAGGAACATGAAGTCTTGCCCAGGCTCTTGGCTGTTTACAGGCATGTGCAGAGTTACCATCTGATGGCCTGTCCGCGCAGCGAGCAGAAATGTCTGTGTGTAACAACCAGACAGTGACAGTCCTGATGCAGAGAAGCTGATGTAGCAATTGGCATCACCTCTGTGCTGAACTAATGTGCAGAGTCCTGCAGTAGGCCAGTAATCTGTCTCTGGAGAAGAACAGCAATCCCACTGTGTTTAGCTCTGAATCCTGCACCAAGAGTGAGAGCCAGTCCCTTGCTGTAGAATATATCTGATTTACCAGCATCCTTCTCATTCACCAACTCTCTGATAGGTGTAGTTCAATCAGCACTCAGGAATACAGGATGTATTAGCTATAGGACTACAGGTCCCAAGATTCTTTGCTGTCAGAAAAACTGAATCCACTCTGCTAACAGGAAGCGGTCCCAGTACCGGGCACTAGAGGGAAAAGGATTAATTATAGTCTCATCTGTAAATGTAACTGAATGGTATACAGCTATAGCTGGCACCTGGCTACACTGCTAAAATGCAGCTTTTCAGAAACTGTTGAGAGTGTCCATCTCAATGCATTCAGTGGTTTCTGCTGCTGAATACTACATTACCACAGGATACAGTAGAGATGTAGAGATTGGCAAGAGGAACTGAGCTAAACGGGGCACCAAGGGATCGACACTTCCAGAAGTGTCAGAAAACTTCAGGGGATGATTTGTTTGCATTAGAACATAATTTGGTGGCACAGGTAGCAGGAAATGTATTTACTTTCAATTTAGCAAGAGGCACTTTTATTTAGAACTTCTTGCAACAGAAATCTTTCAAGGAAATGCGATTCTGCCATTTCTAACTTCTCCTGAAAACATCAGTTGACTGGCTGTTAGATTGATGCTTGGACTTCAATACGTCATGTCACTGACCTTGAACAAGTTTAGAGAAAGGAATTCTGACTTTCTCCAACTATTATTTGTCACATTCTTGTTCCTGGTCTGTGACTAAGAAGTATTGATGTCAGACACAGCCACCTGGCCTTTTATTTTCAATTATTTTTATTTGCTTTTCAAGGAAAAAAAATATACCAATTGCAACATACAAATGCATGGAAATTGTCTTTGTCAGAATTAAAGGCCTACAAAATAAGCACCATCAGAACACAGAGATATGTTAGTAAAATATTGCATAAGGCAAAATGAGAGAAATATAGGTCTAACGGACAATGTCACAATGTGGTAGGTACTGTATATAAAAAAGTATAAGATTTTTCCCATATACCAGTAGTAATTCCCCAAGCTCAATATCCATTTGCTAAAGGTGTTACAACGGTAGCTCAATCTCAGTGATCTGCAAACACACACATTGTAATGCAAAGGATTAACAAAATAATCCAGTTTAAACAAGAGTGGTGAAGTAAAGTAGTGAAGAGATAAAGAGTACATCCTGACCAAAGTCCTGCTCCATCCATCTTGTGATAATCGGACTATTTGGGGGGCTTGTAATTTACTTCTTAATACTTGCAAGCCTTTGTAATTGACATTTTTGCATCCAAAAAATATGTAGATGAGCATCTGAGTATGTCTAGGGATTTCATCTATTGACTCATTTAAAAGGGCTGTGTAAGTGTTCTTAGGAATATTAGTCATGGTAACAGATTGGTTCAGTGCATGAATTCTTGTCCAAAAAAATTCTAATTTTGGGGCAGGTCCACCGGATGGGGAACATAATGAAGCTATATACACTGTTCAAAAAAAATTAAAAGAACATCTGAAAACACATCAGATCTCAAGGTGAAAAATATGCTGAATATCTATTCTGATATGGACTGGGTAATGTGTTAGGAACTTAAGGATGCCCCATCGTTTGATGGAAATGAAAATGATCAACCTACAGAGGACTTCATTCATTCATTCAAAGACACCCTGAAAATCAAAGTGAAAAAATGATGCAGCAGGCTAGTCCATTTTGCTGAAATTTCATGTATGTATGACCCCCACGTGCTTGTATGCATGCCTGACAACATCCAGGCATGTTCCTAATAAGACGACGGATGGTGTTCTGGGATATTTCCTCCCAGATCTGGACCAGGGCATCACTGAGCTCCTGGACAGTCTGAGGTGCAACCTGGCGTCGTCGCATGGACTGAAACATGATATTCCAGAGGTGTTCTATTGGATTTAGGTCAGGCGAGTGTGGGGGCCATTCTATGGTATAATTTCCTTCATCCTCCAGGAACTGCCTGCATACTCTCGCCACATGAGGCCAGGCATGCACCAGGAGGAACCCAGGACCCACTGCACCAGCGTAGGGTCTGACAATGGGTCCAAGGATTTCATCCTGATATCCTGATACCTAATGGCAGTCAGGGTGCCATTGTCTAGCCTGTAGAGGTCTGTGTGCCTCCCTCCATAAATATGCCTCCCTAGACCATCACTGACCCACCACCAAAATTTTCATGCTGAACTATGTTACAGGCAGCATAACATTCTCCACAGCTTCTCCAGACCCTGTCACGTCTGATAGATGTGCTCAGGGTCAACCTGTTCTCATCTGTGAAAAGTACAGACCTGCCAATTCTGGTTTTCAATGGCAAATGTCAATCAAGCTCTATGGTGCAGGGCAGTGAGCACAGGGCCTACTAGAGGACATGGGCCCTCAGGCCACCCTCATGAAGTCTGTTTATGATTGTTTGGTCAGAAACAGTCACACCAATGGCCTGCTGGAGGTCATTTTGTAGGGCTCTAGCAGTACTCATTCTGTTCCTCCTTGTACAAAGGAGCAGATACCGGTCCTGCTGATGGGTTAAGGACCTTCTACGGCCCTGTCCAGCTCTCCTAGAGTAACTGCTTGTCTCCTGGAATCTCCTACATGCCCTTGAGACTGTGCTAGGAGACACAACAAACCTTCTGCCAATGTCACGTATTGATGTGCCATCCTGGAGGAGTTGGACTGCCTGTGCTACCTCTGTAGGGTCCAGGTATCGCCTCATGATACCAGTAAGGACACTGACCCTAGCGAAATGCAAAACTAGTGAAAACAGTCAGAAAAGATGAGTAGGGGAAAAAATGTCAGTGGCCTCCACCTGTAAAACCATTCCTGTTTTGGAGTCATCTCATTGTTGCTCATCTAGTGCACCTATTGTTAATTTCATTAACACCAAAGCAGCTGAAGCTGATTAACAACCCTGTCAGGAATGGACTTGCCAATAATGGTGGGACTCACCTGCCTTGTGGGCTGCAGTACCAGGGCTGGCCAGTGGGTGCTCTCAGCAATCAGAGACTCAACCCTGCAGTCAGTCAAACACCTGAGGCTGATTGCAGGTGTATTTAAGGGATGGCCAGACCTGCAGTCTGTGCCTTGGTGTGTGTCTTTCCATTGGCCCCTGTATCTTGTTACCTGCATTCTTGTTTCTCTTTCTGTTCCTGTTCCTGCCTGACTGACTCGTTGCCGACCCTGCCTGATCCTGACCTCTGCTGACTTCTCCTGTTTGATCCCTGGCTTGTGACCCCGACCATTCTCTGCCTGACCCTCTGTACCTACCTACCCGTTAGTTGCTGTACCCGGCTCGTGACCTGACTACTCTCTGCCTGCTCCTCCTGTTCCTACCTGCCCGATTGTTATTGACCCGGCCTGCCTGACTATGCTTGCATTGTATGTATCCCCCCCTCCACTCTGCAGCTGATCAACTCCACGACCGCATCCTCCCCCTGTCCTGCCCCGATTTGGCTATGACTGCCTACAACAACGCGCTGTCAGCAGCCCTTGACTCACTAGTGCCTTTAACCACACGCAACATCAGACTCCGACCGCTCCAGCCCTGGCAGACTGATCACACCAAAACCCTCAAACGACGCAGTCGTGCCCTGGAGCGACTATGGCGCAAAACAAAATCCCAACAAGCTTTTACCTGCTACAAATCTGCCTTCCGCCCCTACACCTCCTCCCTCCACGCAGCCAAACAAGCCTACTTCCTGACCCTCATCAAGGCCCTCTCCTCCAATCCTCGCCGACTCTTCTCCACCTTCAACTCTCTACTCTCTCCACCCCCACCTCCACCCAGCACCTCACTCACCGCCCTTGAGATTGCCAATCACTTCAAAAACAAGATTGACACAATTCGCAAGGACATTGCCACAACTCACACGCCCTCTCAACCCGTCCCCTCTCACACAGCTACCCCATCATCCCCCCTCCCCCTCGACATTACCCGCAGGGACTTCGTCACTGCTCAAACTCCCTCCAACCCCGTTCCCCCTCACTCAGCTACCCCCTCATCACCCCTCTCCCACGGCCCCACCACTGCTCTGACCTCCACTCCCACCCCACCCTACATTCCTCATACTGAAGCTCCCCCAACACTCCACACCTTTGACCTTACTACCATCGAGGAAGTCTCCAAGATCCTCTCTGATGCCCGCCTCACCACCTGCCCCCTCGACCCTATCCCCTCACAATTCCTACGACCTCCCTCCCCCTCCATCCTACGCTCCCTCACCCACATCTTTAATCTCTCCCTCTCCTCCGGCACTTTCCCCTCCCCACTGAAGCATGCACACATCACCCCCATACTTAAAAAGCCCTCCCTGGACCCCAATGACCCGAACAACCTCAGACCCATCTCCCTGCTCCCACTTACATCTAAACTCCTCGAGCGCCTCGTCTACACCCGCCTATGCTCTCACCTCAACGACAACAACCTCCTCGATCCCCTACAGTCTGGCTTCCGCCCCCTACACTCCACCGAAACCGCCTTACTCAAACTCTCCAACGACCTTCTAACCGCCAAAGCTAATGGCCACTATTCAGTGCTCCTACTCCTTGACCTCTCTGCGGCCTTCGACACAGTTGACCACCCCCTCCTCCTCAAAATACTACACTCCCTCGGCCTCAGAGATTCTGCTCTCTCCTGGCTCTCATCCTACCTGTCACAACGCTCTTTCAGCGTTACCTATAATGCTACCACCTCCCCCTCACTCCCCCTCTCTGTTGGGGTCCCTCAAGGCTCTGTCCTTGGGCCCCTTCTCTTCTCCATCTACACCTCCTCCCTTGGCCAACTCATACACTCTCACGGCTTCAACTACCACCTCTATGCCGACGACACACAAATCTATCTCTCAACCCCCCACCTCACCCCCTCGGTCTCTGCCCAAATCACACACCTACTGAGCGACATATCAGATTGGATGTCGCTCCACTTCCTTAAACTGAATCTCTCCAAAACCGAGCTCCTTGTCTTCCCCCCAGCCCGAACCCCACCCCCCATTGACTTCTACATCACATCCAACAACGCCAATATCAAACCCGCTCTGCAGGCCAGAGTACTTGGTGTCATTCTGGACTCCAACCTATCCTTCCAGCCCCAAGTCCAATCTTTAACAAACTCGTGCAGACTCCACCTCCGCAACATCGCCAAAATCCGCACGTTCCTAACCCCAGAAACCACTAAACAGCTCATCCACTCCCTCATCATATCACGACTCGACTACTGCAACTCCCTCCTTACTGGCCTGCCTCGCCGCTGGCTATCCCCGCTTCAGTCGATCCTGAATACGGCTGCCAGACTCATTCACCTTTCCAACCGCTCCATTTCTGCCACCCCCCTCTGCCAATCCCTCCACTGGCTTCCGATTGCGCAACGGATCAAATTTAAAATCCTAACACTGACGTACAAAGCTGTCCACCATACTGCCCCGAGCTACATCACTGACCTAATATCCAAGTACCGCCCAGCACGCACACTCCGCTCCTCACAAGACCTCCTTCTCTCTAGTTCCCTGGTCTCCTCCTCCCATGCCCGCCTCCAGGACTTCTCCAGGGTGTCACCCATCCTCTGGAACTCCCTGCCCCAACCCATCAGATTATCACCTACTCTCCTCTCCTTTAGGCGCACCCTGAAAACCCATCTCTTCAGGGAAGCCTACCTCACCCCCTGCTAACTTGCTGACCTCCTCCACTCTTCCTACCACTCCATCCCCCACAGCTATCTCCTCCTGTACCACTATCCCATCCCTTCTAGATTGTAAGCTCGAAAGAGCAGGGCCCTCGATCCCCTCATGTTTTGCATTGTATTGGTATTGTTCTGTCACATGTTCTGTCCCCCTATGTAATGTACAGCGCTGAGTGAACTATTGGCGCTTTATAAATACTGTATAATAATAATAATAATAATAATGTATTGTTATCTGTGGGTGGTTTGGTTTGGTTCGTTTGCACTGTGTTTATGTTTTAGTATTGCACTGCGTTTTGTATTGTTAGTATTAATAAATTATATTGTTTATAACATATCTGAAGCCTGCGTTTCCCTGCGTCAGTTCACATACCTCTGGTCATACCCGGAGCCCTGACAAACCCCCTCTGCTACTTAACTGACCAGATCAATATCCCAGGAGTTTAATTGACTTGATGCTAAAGTGTTCTTTTAATTTTTTTGAGCAGTGTATAAGGGCAGTGTGTTGATTTGCTCATTCCACTGGAGGTATCAACCCTACATAATGTGCAAGTGGGAAAATTACCAATTCAATTGGACTTTTAATATACTCCCAGTGGTATAATGTACAGTATACACAAAATCATATAACATATACCATTTAAAGCAACTATCTATTGTAATTCATGATACTCAGAAATACATATAGTAGCCAACTGGAGTTGACCTTTCTATTCTGATTACTAGGCCAAAATATACATAACAAATCCAATTGGCTGCTATATGTTTTCCTGAGTATCGTGAACTACGATTTGCAGACACTTGAAATGGTGTTTTTAATCTTTTGTAATAAAGTGGATTTTTATGCTATATGATTTTGTGTATACATTATACCACTGGGGGTATATTAAATGTCTCATTTAATTGGTAATTTTCCAACTTGTAGACCTGGAATATACATTAATGTCCATGTGCCCACATCCTCTGAAACACAGAGAAAAGGTCCCAGTGTACATTTTGGCAAGCCTATTTGGTACTGAGTACCAGTGAGAGAAGACTTTATAACCAGGTTCTACTAGTGACACATTCAATACACCTTTATGTGTCCTGGTAGTTCAGGAATTCAAGGCTTTTTCATCAATCTCTGAGCCCAGGTCTGGAGCCTAGGCCAGTCTGTGAGACACCAGTGAAATGCCACCCCTCTGAGTCCCAGCCCACATGCAACTGTTTCAAAACCTGTTAATTCTTATAGTAATGTCATCTGTCCCTTTCTGACAGCAGGAAGTGTAAAATATGGCCTAAGTGTAACATTTCAGAGGGGGCATCTTGAGCTGAGAATAATAATCTGGACATACAGTAGGATGCCCCTGTGGTGTGTGTGTGACCAAAACGGTATGGGCCTTACCTATTTACCATTGGAATCGCTGGGGTTGTAAACCCTGTGGAAATGCAGGGTTTCCAAACAATAGGGCCACAGGAATTTGCATAGATTTAAAGTGTTACTAAACCCAGGACACTGCAGTCACTATATCTGGTCTCCCACAGTACACAGTACATGGAAATGCAATTATTTTAGTAAACATAAACTGCTAAATACCTTTTCTCATCAGCAGTATATAGCAGTCTTGTGACTTCAATCAGTGTTCAGCAGAGCACTGGTTAAAGCTTGTAGGAGTTATTATTCTCCCCTGAGGACCCCTGACCCCTATGTCTGGACAGGGCCGATTGGCCCTGTGCTGATCACATGCACTCTCCCAAGTAAAAAAGAAAACCTCAAGCAATGCATATCAAACTGAGCACGTGCAGCTTGCCCTTAAGGCTCTGTCCTATTAACAAATGGATTGGGGACAATAGAAGAAGGGGAGCATAAGAGAAAACAGGATCAAACATCCTTTTTACACAATGCCGAGGATTAACCTTTAGGTTCCACTAGGCTTTGATGGATATACAGACTGATTTTACTAATGTGGGTTTAGCTACACTTTAAGGTTTACCGACTTACAGGCATACTGAATGAGATAATGTGGGACATAAAACTTCACTGTAAGTGATCAACGGAGTGAGATCCTCACATCTGGGCTTCAAGGGTTACCCAATCCAATAAATAGGAGTCGGAATAGATCTGTAGAAGCTAAGTCAATTTGGCCACACGTTTGTTGTATTTCAGGAGGATTGACACCCCCAGTCTGCCTGTGGCTTTAGGAGCCTAGAGCATCTTATGCTGAAACCTGGAACCCAAGCTAATTTTCAATACAAGATTAGAAGCTTTGTAGGTCAGTGGGTGGGACATTGATGGGCAGCGTTTTCAAGTAATGCAAGCTTTTCGGTAACAGTGTCATCTTTATCGCAGCAATTCTGCCCATCAACAAGATGGAATGTGTGAACCAAATATCTATTTCTTACAACTATTTAGCAAAGAGAGGGACATAGTTTGTTCAATAAAGTGTGACAATGTTAGATGTGAGTTTAATTCCCAAGTATGGTAATGCATGGAGTTGCCAGGAGAAGGAGAATTGAGTCTTGAGTTGCTGAGCTAGGTGGGTTCACAGTAAGCTCTTCAGATATGTCAGAATTAACCTCAAGCCCAGATATTTAACTCGAATGTCTAAGGGTTTTGAACAGGTTGGGCAGGGTGGTGATCAGAGAAGTAATAAAAAGCAGTAAATTGTCTACAAAAAGGGCACACTTGTGATGAACATCTCCACTTGTAAAGCCATGTATTTCAGAATTTTATCATATGATTATGCCCAGGGTTTCAATGAAAAATAAAAGGGGTCACAAGGTACAGTCCTATCTAGTGCCTGTGCAAATATGAATTTGGTTGAATTTGTGATCTTTCACCCTGATCTGCGCAGTTCCATTTCATCAGTTTGTGGAAGAAATATCGCCAGGAGATCTTTCAAATGCTTTCTGGAGATTTAACGATAACAACATTCCTTTCCTATCTCTCCCACCATCCCAGTTAAAACATAGAAAAGAAATAGGCCATCTACCTTTTTTTTTAAAAAAAGAAGAAAGTAATGGCAGCATTTGTCCCATGATGGGTGTACTTGAAGTTGGTTACGATAATAAATTCTTCCCTTTGTGCATAATTATCTCTGAACTATGACAAAAAGATTGCACAGTACTAATACTTACCATATTTATTGTATGTATTTCAGGTACTTACATAGTGCTGTCAATTTATGCAGCGCTTTACATATATATTGTACATTCACATCAGTCCCTAACCATCAAGGGGCGACAATCTAAGGTCCCTAACTCACATTCATACATACACATACTAGGACCAATTTAGACAGGATTAACTTACCAGCATGTCTTTGGAGTGTGGAAGGAAACCGGAGTACCCAATGCAGTGCAGTGTCCTAACGTGCCTTGCATTAAAACCTAATCATTTGAATGGGTTGCCAACACACAGCAATTCAACCTGCACTAATTATTCCAACACAATGTACCACAATGCAGGGTAGTGTGGTATGGTGCTCTGTTGCACTACAATTCAGGTGCATTGGTTTAGTGCAGTCATTCTCAACCATGGTTCCCTGGAACCCTGGGGCTCCTCCAGATTATGCTAAGGGGTTCCTTGAGCTGTGACTGACTGACCTCCCATCTGATGGCATCAGTATAGTTCCAGGGTCAACACCACCTGCCAGAGCTATCCAGCATGACCCAATGATATTTTTCTGTAAAAGTGACATTGTGACCACAACACGGGCATTCTTCCCACTGACCACTAATGTAATTGCCGGTTTCCCCAATGAACTTGTTTTAACAGGAGTTCCTTAAAACATGAAAATGATGTCAGATATTCCTTGCGGGTAAAATGGATGAGAAAGGCTGGTTAAAGCACTGGGGAGCAATTCAAAATGAATGACAGTGAACTGTGATATTGTACATTAGAGCAAAAACGAGAATAAGCTGCTTTTGTTCCCCCCCATGGACTCTCTGCTGGATCTAGCAAGTGGCCCCTGTTTTCTCCGTTCTCCCCCCTCCTCTTATTTTTTTCGCTCCTATACTACCCACCCCCTAGTGGGGATATGGACCTAATTATGGACTACTAACTTGCACCAACTCATCCTGTACATTAGAGCAAAGCATGGGTGTGACACTAGGCTTAATCCTTCTAAACAATATCTCTGTAATGTAGCTTTTTTTTGCCTAGAATACAATGGGACTTACAGTATATAAGAGAAACAAATGTCTTGAACCAACATGTTCCTGGCTGTTAGGCCAATATGATAAGTTTAAAGCGGAGTTCCACCCATTTTTTAAAGTGTATCTCTGTACATTGTACCTGTATTGTAAAGCACAATTTGGATAATTTTTTTTTTCATATTATAAATACCTTTAAATCCATTTTTAGGACTGCAGTTCCGGTCCCGGCCGCCTAGGCGATGACGTTGTAAGGCGAATCACAAGGTGTCCTGGGATGTCATGTCTTGAATCCCAGGACTCCTTTGGGTTCCTAATTTCGCAGTACTTTGAAACTGGAAATTATGTGAATGGGAGGAGTTTGGCACCATTTTACCAGAGTCGTGTGTGTGAAAGACATGTACGCTGTGTACTGTGTACTGTGGACTGCGCTGTTTTCTGCTGGCTGGATTTGCAGAGTGTGTCAGTACTGCACAGGCCCGAGATCGAGAGGTGCATGCTGGGATAGCCAGCAGCACCAATTCCAGGGAGTAAAGACCTGCGGGCTTCAGATGCCCACAGCCATCATGGCGCCTGACTGCTTCCGAGATCCAGGTAAAGTTTAACTTATTTGAAAGTAATTACAAGGCTATTTCTAATAACTTTATCCAATTGATAATACTAATGGAAAGGAAATACTGGGTCTGCTTTTAATAAAAAATTTATTCTGGGTTCTGGAGCTCCGCTTTAAGTCCCAGTTCACACTGGTGCAACTTGACAGATCAAAGTCGCTTGTCAAGTAGCACCCTATTGCCGGCTAAAGAACCATTCAAATCAGAGCAACTCTGACCAACTTTGAAAAAGGTTCCCGTACTATTTTTTGCAATTTCATGTGCAACTTGCATTGACATGTGTGCGGCAAGCCGCACATAAAGTCATACTGATTGGCGGCTTTGAAGTTGCGATGAAGTAGTACGATTCTAATGCTGCATTCGGTGTGAACCAGGGCTAATACTCTTATGGGGCACAGACCCGGAACAAGTATGCAAAGGACCTTACTCTGACTGTCTAACCTGCATATTTCTTTAATGTCAGCCACAGTAATGTTGTATCAGTTTTAAGGCAGAGGCAACCATTCAAAAGTCTTTCTTAGAAGAAGAAGAAGTTTCCATTAACCACTTGCCGACTGCAGATAGCTGAATGCCGGCTTCACTGTGGTCGGTTAGTTCTGGGAGGGCGTCATATGATGTCCTCCCAGAACACGTCCTCCCGCACACCCCCAGGGGTGCGCACCCGCCGATCTCTGTGATCGCTGTGTTGTACGGACACAGCTGATCACGTGATGTGGTAAAAGGCCAAACGCAGCAGCCTTTTACCACGTGATCCAATGACACAACAGATCATCGGGAAAATGCAGTTGCCGGTTATCGGCTGCACTTTCCTAATGCTGTTGCAGCGTGAGGAAAGTACTGTCGATAACTGCCAATTGTCAGAGGAGGGATCAGCACCGATCATCAGAGCACTGATGATCAATGCCCACCTGTGCCAGCCATCAGTGCCCAGCTGTGTTGCCAGTCAGTGCCCAGCAGTGCCACCAGTCAGTGCCGTCAGTAAGTTCCTACCCTTCAGTGCCACTTATCAGTTCCCATCATTGTCGCATATCAGTGCAGCAGCATCAGTGCTGCCCAACAGTACCACCTCATCAGTGCCGCCTAATCAGTTCCCATCATTGTTGCAAATCAGTGCAGCAGCATCAGTGCCGACTATCAGTTCCCATCATTGTTGCATATCAGTGGAGCAGCATCAGTGCTGCCTATCAGTTCCCATCATTGTTGCATATCAGTGCAGCATCATCAGTGCTGCCTATCAGTTCCCATCATTGTTGCATATCAGTGCAGCAGCATCAGTGCCCATCAGTGCTGCCTATCAGTGCAGCCTCATCAACGCACATCAGTGAAGGAGAAAAATTATCTGTTTGCAACATTTTATAATAGAAACAAAGAAACTTTTTTTTTTTTTCAAAATTCTTGCTCATTTTTTTGTTTATAGCACAAAAAAATAAAACCCCCAGCAGCAAGTACATACCACCAAAAGAAAGCTCTATTTGTGAGAAAAAAAATATATATTCATATGGGTACAGTGTTGCATGACCGCGCAATTTTCATTCAAAGTGCGACAGCACTGAAAGCTGGCCTGGGCTGGAAGGGGGTATAAGTGCCCGATAGGCAAGTGGTCAACAAAGCACTGAAAGAGAAAGTATTAAGGAACAAGCTTGACGAATTACTAAGAATCGCATGCTATATAGAATGGTCTACAGTATATTATAGTATTGCAATGGCCATCAATTTTAAATACTCTGTATGGCAAGGTAATGTGCCTGAGACAGTTGGTCATCTCTGATATATTACTTTGCTGAAAAAGTGGAGACAAGTACACGGTGCTGACGTTACATGGCTTGTTGTAATTCCACTTTTATCCACTTGATGGACACAGAGAACTATAATCCACAGATATGATCTGCAATCACCCTTCCAATTGTTACCTGCAACTGTAATTTTAACTTGATCTCTCCATGTATAATAAATGTGCCCATTTTACTATAATAGTCCACAAAATCATTAATTCTATATATGTACAGCACCTACATATATTGTACATAAGTCTTCTTTGTTATCACCCTATTTTGCTTAGCACTGTGGAGCTTTTATGTCCCATAAATGTGACTTTTAGCTACGATTGTCATTCAGTTGTGTGGCTGGATAAATCAGACTCGGCTCTGAAATGAACATCTTTGTGTGCTGTCGTTTGAAATATAATTCTGTCTATAAAAAGTCTGAATATATATCTTTCATTATAACAACCCGTATCCATTTATATAACAAGTCTGTACATCCTGTCACTTCTTTTCTATTTATACTACTGTCGCCAGTTCCTTTATATTCTTCTATATAATTCTTTCATTTCCTCCCATTTGTCCATGTAACTGCAACACTACCTACAATATTTCTGTTTCTGCCCCGTGTCTCTGACCTATGTGGTCTCGCAGCAAAAAACTGCTGAATTTGTGAGTTTTATATTATATCCAGACCTCTTCAGAGAGACATTGTCCTGAACTCTGCAACCTCACATATCCCAGAATCCTCTCGTTCAGTAGTTCAAGAACAGCCTGAGGGTGAATTTTGGGTTATATCAGTTCCCCTTGGTAAATCCCATAAGTGAACAACAATAAAGAGGTAGACACAGCAGTAAAACAGTTCTTGTGTTTAATGGGGGGGGGGGGGGGGAGCAGTCTATTAGGAGCTGACCCTTCCTATATAATAGTAAACGGTCTGGAGAAAGAATAACGACATGATGCAAGAGCAGAGAGTGAATAGAGCTGCCAGGAGGGAAGCGATCTGGGAGGGAGGATAGGAGAGAGGGAGAAGAATTGATGTAATGAAAGGGAAGACAATTATTTTGACTGTCATCTAAATCGATAATTACACCTAATTAATTGGGAGCTAACCTCTTAATTGTGAGCTGCTACCACAAAAGCCAAGGGGCTATATTTAACCCTTGGCGTACTAAACGACGCACATTTACAATATTTAATTTTGTCCTCCCTTAATATTGCAGCTGCTTTTTTTCTTTTTTTTGTATGCAGACCTCTACAAACCTACCCCACTTGTACG
The DNA here is from genome assembly GCF_062004578.1 of Staurois parvus. NCBI lineage: Eukaryota > Metazoa > Chordata > Amphibia > Anura > Ranidae > Staurois > Staurois parvus. Next base: position 849,663 of record NW_028317911.1, read on the forward strand.
GCAGCTGAGCTGCCCCGGTATACTGGATCTGAAAACTCCTCATCTTACACAAACACCAGCTGCCCTATAATTCTCTGGGATCTTGCGAATACCAAATGCCCTACTTTAATTGGAAGGCCCTCTCACATAAACACCAGCTGCCCTTAAATATTTTCGTAGCAGGCCTAGCATAATTGTGGCCCCAGGCCTTTTCGTAAAAATTGAAGTTCCCGGCCTCTGACTGCCATTAAAGGAAGTCCGGCTCTCTCCCAAAATTCTCGCCACCTTACTCATTTAAAATGATTTGTTTTGTTTAACAGTTGGACCAACAGTTGCCGCGCTGATCAGATTTCTGGCTTTGATGCTGTTCTCGCCAATGGAATGGAGTGCTGAAATGTGGAGCACTTCTGAAAACCAAAAACTAAAACAGAATGTGCTTGGAAAAGCTATTTCCAGAATGGCTGTAAAATACTGGAAGGTGTCATTTTGTTCATAGTGCTGCTAAGCATAGTAGAATGTAGAATGTGAGCTTTTTTTTTTTTTCTTTGCCTGCAAAGCTACTGAGATGCTTTTTATTAACTAGATTTTTTTTTGTTTGTACAGTTATATCTGTAAAATAATGTTGCTTTAAAATGTGTTCAAGTGACATACAAGGAAACTATCCCAAATAATAAATTAACAACATATTCAGCCCCTGCTGCTTTTATTAGGCAATATTTCTGCTTGTTTTCAAAGGAAACTATAGTATACTTTCAGACAGTAAACATTTTTTTTTTATCGAAATGAAGTTTTGTGTATTTTGATTATTTTATTTTGCATACAGATTTGTTAGTGTTCTTTCCAGTTGTCCTTGCTTGGGAATTTCTCATTCTCCTATAATGACTGCTCAAATGTAGTCGTGAGCAAATCTGCCTGGGTTCAATTTTGCCAAGCAATGACACGTGGAGGTCATTTACTAAAACTGGAGAGTGCAAAATCTGGTGCAACTATGCAGAGAAACCAATCAGCTTACAGGTTTTACTGCCAACGCTTAAATTGAACAAGCTGCAGCTAGAAGCTGATTGGCTACAATGCACAGCTGCAACAGATTCTAAGTGCATCAGTTTTAGTAAATCTCCCCCATGGTTTTTCATCTTCTTTGAAGGGCAGATAGAAACTGGCCAGTAGTTCACTGAGGCTGCCCCTGTTCTTGCTGATGTAAAACTTCCTTGCCAGTGGCCAATTTTGACCAAACATTAATTGAGGGCTCGTTCATACTACCAGTTTTAGTAAATCTCCCCCATGGTTTTTCATCTTCTTTGAAGGGCAGATAGAAACTGGCCAATAGTTCATTGAGGCTGCCCCTGTTCTTGCTGATGTAAAACATCCTTGCCAGTGGCCAATTTTGACCAAACATTAATTGAGGGCTCGTTCATACTACCAGTTTTAGTAAATCTCTCCCATGGTTTTTCATCTTCTTTGAAGGGCAGATAGAAACTGCCAGTAGTTCACTGAGGCTGCCCCTGTTCTTGCTGATGTAAAACTTCCTTGCCAGTGGCCAATTTTGACCAAACATTAATTGAGGGCTCGTTCATACTACCCGAACAGGAAAATGTTCCATTTTCCTATTTGGGCTAGTGCTCAATGTATTCTGTCTCTAGAAAGCAATGCCTTATGTTTTAAAACACTTAACATTGTTTTTTTTTCTTTTTTTTTTCTTTACTGCAATGTCCTAAAGTGACATTTCATTCCTTTCTATGAACCATCTCTCATCTGCAGAATGTAGGAACAGAACAAGAAATGGAGATTTCAGAAGAGCTTCTGCCATTGTGAAAAAATGCATACAGCATGAATTATTCTCCATCACACTGCCTTGCACCTAGCGTGAAAAAGCCTTAAAGCTGAGCTCCACCCAAAAGGGGAAGTTTCGTTTTAAGCCTTTATCCCTCTCTCCCCATTAAGGATTGGCCCCTTTGGGTAGTGGGGGGGAGCAGATATATGAATTTGACAGGTACCCGCTCCACTTCCACTGCGATTGCCTAGGTGATCGGAAGCGGAAGTTGTCCTCCCCCCTCCCGCCCCGTAGTCTTCTGGGACACGTGACAGGTCCCAGAAGACTACAGGGCCATTCACAAAGTGCAGCGCTTCTCGCACATGCGCAATGGGCACCCGGCTGTGAAGCCACAAGCTGTCACAGCCGGGTGCCCACACTGAAGACGCCGGCGCCAGGCAGAGAAAACGGCCGGTGAAACCAGCCGTGGTGAGAACACCGCTGGATTGAGGGACAGGTAAATGTCTGTATTTTAAAAGTCAGCAGCTACAGTTTTTGTAGCTGCTGACTTTAAGTTTTTGTTTTTCAGCTGGAACTCCGCTTTAAGCTGGCTGTACATGGATCAAAATCTCTGCTGAACTGTCCCAAGATTTGATCCATGTATGGACAAGTTGATTGTACCAAAGTTGAAACATCGATCAACTTGGGTGCAACCAACCTGTATAATTATTTACATAAGACTGCTGCCAGCAGCTAAAGCCACTAGCAGTGATCATTGTGTTCTGCACCCCCACCAGCAGAACATGATAGCACTTTGGGAGGCATTCTTCCATCAACACTGTGTTGATGGGGGAATTGAGTGATTTTCTTTCTATCCACCTGCGGTGTAAGGAAAAAAAAATCAAACCAATATGAGCTGCTTTTAAATGGAAGTCCGGTCAAAAGCTAACTAAGCCTAAACCTGCTCCCACCCCCATTGTGAGCCCTATACTAACTATCCTGTAAAGGAAAGATGTCTATATTTACCTATTCACTGGGCGCTTTGATCCAGTTACATGATCTCCCCTGCAGCCGGCTTTGGTGAAGACGAGAGATCACCAACAATGGCTGCACAGCCTAGGCGATGACATGTTGACTGTTGCTCCTCTACACTGAACTGGTGCTGGGACCCAATCATGTGACTGGACCGGAGCACCCTTATATTATGTAAGTGTAGACATTTTCTTTTATAGGGTAGTTAGGATAGGCTTAGAATGGGGGCAGGAGTAGATTTAAGATTATTTAGCTTTTGCCTGGACTTCTACTTTAAGGATTAAGAGACTGCAGATGATAAAGCAAGGTACAATTGTTCAGCAACATAACATTTTTACTGAGGGAAAACTTTCCCAAACATCCTAGAGGAAAAAGAGTACAGAAAGGTGTCTTACTACAAAAGAGACTGCAAATGCCAGCAGCAGCACACTTTTAAATAGTAAGACTATTCCCAGCTTTACTGGAGACAAACAATATTTTCAAGGGATATTTCACAAAGGTATTTTGCAAGGGATATTTCCCTTAGGTGAAGCTCTGCTGACTTCCACCAACTAAGTACATGCAAACCAAAATACACTTTTTTTATTTTTTCTTGCCCATCATCAGGTATTCTTTGCAGAGTGAATATTCACTGCATTTACTAAGCTAAGGCGAATAGGTGAACAGCCTATTTGCCTTTAGTAAATCAACCTTAAAGAGTAAATATTACTACAAAATTACAATACTGAAGAGAATACAGTTGGGTGAGATTTGTCAGGAGAAGGACAGTTTTAATCAGGATTGATAGTCCTAACTTATTTATGCATAACTTTTATTTTACCTAGAGGGATTGGGGGGGGGGGGATAAATACAAGTGATACAAAAGGCCATTTTTTTTAAAGCCCTGCAGCAAAACACAAAAAAGTTTGCTACAGGAAACATCAGATAAAAGTAATTGATGTAAATGGTGCAGAGCTCTTAGTCCTCATGCACACTTGACGTTTTTACAGCTGCTGTTTTTGGCTTTTAACGTTTTTTTCTACAGCCAGTAGACCCCCCAGCATGGTATCCTATGTGTCCATGCACACATAGACTGTAATCAACATTTTTTTGGCTGGAAAAAAACCCAGGACTAGTGGGTTTGTAGAATTTTTTTAGCTGTAAAAACGCTGTAATGCTGAAAAACACAAAAAAATGCGGTAAAATGCCGCAAACCGGCGTTTTTGGATTTTTTTAACCCAAAAATTTTTTCCAGGTAAAAAAAACTGCAAATGTGGAAAAACGCGGGAAAACACTGCAAAACGCCGCTAATCGCTAATGCAAAAACACTAAAAAAAGCTGAAAAACTCACATTTTTAATGTGACTTTACACAGCTAATATTAACAGCATTATCAGAACGCCCAGTGTGCATGTAGCCAAAATGTGACACTGAATAAATATTCTAATTATTGCACAAATACATATACATTCATTAAAATAAATAATTTCAAAATTAGCAAACAAAAACTGTGTCTAGTAAAGTGCAACAATGCTATAAATAATCATTCTTGACTCACAAAATGACAAAATTGTGCATATGCTTTTATCATTAGCAGTCCATAACAGTTGAATGCTTATGTATTTTCACAATTTTTAGAATATTCATTCAGTCTCACTTGCACTATTTATATAGCTTTTATATGGCTTTTTTTAGGTGTTGGCTTATATGAGCACATAGTACCTTCTTTTATAGAAGTAAGCACTTATTTCAAATCAACCATACATTCAGTTACAATGAAACTATGACTGTCCTTGTCACGGGCTTGCTTATTCAAAAGCCCCCTCTTTGGCATTCAATAGTTTGAAGGCCATGCAGTGATAATGTGTGTGCGCACGAAACGCGTCAGAGAGGAGCCTATGTGCTGACGTCACGCCGCCGTGTCCACGTGATGGTCCGGCAGCCATCTTTGTAAGTGCTTTTTATCCATTGATGATTTTATGCTCCAGGTGGTTGCTATATTTTTAATAAAACACACTACACTATATGATACTGTCTCCGGGCTCGGTCTATAAGCTTGCCCTCTAGGAGGAATCCTTTCTTTGGTTCACCGTGGGCTGGAGATGGGTGACTTGGCTACTCTACTTTTGATTGTTCATTTGGTGCATCACTGGCTTCTGGAGAGATCCCACCTTCAACCGGGTCACTGGCAGGAGGAACAAGCAGGAACACCCCTTACTGTAATTTTGCTCTGGGCTTGCTTGCTACTTACTTCTGGTGAGTGCATTATGGTGGAGGTGCAGTGCGGAAGTCACAGAAGTCACTACATTTTTTGATTTGATCACATTACTATTTTGGGACTTATTTATTTTAATTTGTTATTTGTTATTCCGTATATTTTGTTTCTTCATTTGAGTATTCACTATTCTTTATTTCTTTTTATGCTGTTTCCTTTCTCTTTTAGGATCACACTGGTCATCATTGATTATAACACATATTTATTAGCGCTGCACATTGATATTACAGTGTTTTATGGTTTAAACAAAATTCTCTCAGGTGAATCGGCACAAAAACCCATGGTAGCAGTGAACCTGAACCCCATCCCTACTAATATAGAGAGACTATTGTTTTCAATCAAGTCATATATGACCTGTAGACTTAAAAGCTTACTGTTCCTGCTCATGGTAAGTGGACTGTCGCTCATGCATTTGATTGACTAGGCTTAGAACATTCATATGACTGCAGGGGCTTGATTTCTGTGCAAACATATTAACAGTTTTATCCAGAGTGTCGTACCTGCTTTTCTCCATAGGCCAGAACAGGTTTGCATCTAAGGAAGCATCCATGCAGTGCAAAGTAACAGGCTCATTTCATGTCCATACTCGCCAGCTTCACATACCCTCCTTTCTTTAACTTCCTTCACTATGATTACCTGCTGTTAGTGAGGATAAATTGCTTAGTAATTCCGATTATGGGGGAACATATGACTCCCCTTCCTATGATCTGACAGTTGTCACAGCTGAGGAGGAGTAGTCCTTAGTCCTTTGTAAGCTCAAAGTCATAGCTTGGAGCTTACACAGGGCATATTCTCTTTGCTTTTGAGGGCTAAACACAACTGTGGGCAGTGGTGTACTTAGATTCTGTGCTGCCCTAGGCAACACAAAAATTGGCGCCTCCCCGCAGAAAGAGCCTGACATTGACCAAGAACACCCCTGCCCTCCACCTGAGCCTTCCACTACCACTGCCCCCCATACACCAGCCCCAAGCCCCCCCCCCCGTGAGAGAGAGAAGGACACTCACCTTCACAGCTCCCGACATCCCCGGGAACGAGAGTTGGGCTGTGCATACACTGTCATGAAACCCACAGCATCTCTCGGAACCCACCAGGTCCCCATGTCGCATTTGTCCCGTCTTCCGTCCCTTCTTCCAAGGGTCAGTGCTGCCCCCTCTGAAAAATGCTGCCCTAGGCAAATGCTTTGTTTGCCTTGTGGTAAATACACCCCTGGCTGTGGGTAAGTGAAAGATTGGCAAAGGACTCAATGTAACCGGTTGCTATGCTCTTTGCAAGCAAAGGATGAGTTGACTAAACAAGGTGATCACTGTCACATATGCTGTTATTGAAGGGCTTAACTATATCACTGAATTGTGATATTTAAGGTTGCGCTACACTATATTGGGTTCTTGTAATTTGTTTAAAGTGTGGTGAAATCACTTTATGGGTGCGCAGAAGATAGAGCAGAGAGGTTGAAATGGATTCCACCTGTTGCTCTAGATCGGGGGTCAGCAACCAGTAGATCGTGATCTACCAGTAGACCTTGGCCAGGTGACTGATAGATCTCCATCAGGGCTTGCTGACACGCCATCCCAGAGCATCAAACAAAAAGTGCAGTGCAGAGGGACTACTTGCAAAGTTGGAGCTGTAGTAGGGAGCAAGAGCTGCATAAGTTGATGCCTCCTCTGTAGTGCTGCTCCTTCACCTTGTCATGGTTGGTGGGTGTAGCACCAGCCAAACATGACCCATTCAAGTGAAGGAGGCTGCTCCGCAATTGCAGAGTGGCCCCATTTACTTGAAAGGGTCTCGGTTGACAGGCGGTAGCACCCAACAGGGGTATAATTCCTGCTGCTGCACATGTACACCTTTGGCTGCTGCCTCAGCAGCTAAAAGAGGTAGGGATTGAGGGGTCGTAAAACTGTGATTCAACCGCAGGGTTTTAACGCAAACCCTCAACTTTACATGTGAACAGGCCCTTAGGGTGCCGCTGCCAATTACAACTAAGGGCTCATTCACAGGTGCAGTAGGCACTGCTGCTACTCTGCAAAGTGATCCCAGTGCATTTGACAGGTGGTGAGGAGGTGATATGTTGCCTCCTCATCACCAGATTCTAAACCTATGATTGCTGTGCAATGCATGCGATTGTGACACAGTAGTACAGCAATTAAAGGTTTAAAACAAGTGTGAGGAGGTATCACTGGGCCCAGTGATCTTTGACTTCTCCCATGTTGTTCAGGTAGATTGCCACCTCTTTAGTCCTAATGCACACGGGACGTTTTGATAACACTGGTAACGTTAGCTGTGTAAAGTCACGTTAAAAATGTGAGTTTTTCAGCTTTTTTTTATTGTTTTTGCATTGGCGTTTAGGGGTGTTTTCCCTACGTTTTTCCGCTTTCACAATTTTAGCATTTATTTACACAAACATTTTTTCTTGGTCAAAAAAACACATTGTGCCACGTTTTTCAGTGTGTGTGCATTTTTACAGCTAACAAACTCCTCTAGAAACCCACTAATCCTGTTTTTTTTTCCAGCCAAAAAATGCCCCAGCCAAAAAACATTGATTACCGTCTATGTGTGCATGGACACATAGGATAACATGCTGGGGGGTTTACTAGCTGTAGAAAAAAACGCCAAAAGCCAAAAACAGCAGCTGTAAATACGTCCAGTGTGCATGAGGACTAAAGGTTGTCGACCACTGGTCTAGATTGACTGAGAGGAACTGGCTGTTGCATTGTGAGTGCCACATGGTCTCTCAAAAGGCAGTTCCTTGCGCTCCAGTGACTGTCTCTCAGATTTCTAGAATTACATTAGGAAAACACTGTTCAGCTACTTACAACGGTTAAGTACAGACAATTGCTTTACAATAATGTCTGCTAAATAAAGTAAACTTTCTGGAAAAATAATTTCTTTACACTCCAGTCACATCAAAGCCGATTTTGAAATCGTGCGACTTACTGTGAAGTCTCACGATTTCAAAGTCGGTAGACTTGCCGATTTGATGTGCGATTTGCAAGATATCAGATGTCTATGCAGACACAGATGTCTATGCAGATCGCACCAAAAGTAGTACATGTACTACTTTAGAAATTGGTGCAGTTCCAACCAAGCTGGAACCGCACCGATATGACCGCTGTAATAGCAGACCATAGCATGCGACTTGGCATATGATTTGTAAGTTACATGGCATATAAATCGCATGCCAATTCGCACCCGATGTGACGGGGGTGTTAAAGTAAATTATCTTACCAGAGGGACCACACACACAAGTTTTTCCTTCAGTTTGTAGTATCTTAACCTCCCTAGCGGTATGATTATTTCCGATTTTTTGTGCTGAAAGCAGTACCATTATTCTGCATGGAAATATGTAGTTTTTTTATTGTAGGCTGTAATATTTAGGAATAACTCACTGAAATCTGTCCGAACAAGAGTCTATTAAACATCCTGGGTATGATAAAATTTGAAACACAAAATCATAAATTATAATTTAATAAATAATCATAAAAAATAATAATATAATAATATTACATTTAATTCAATAATATAATCAAACCAAAAACACTGAAATTTGAAATATAGCGCCAAGTCCGCACATTGCTGAGCAAAGTTGCAAAATTGTTTTCAGTGTCTGATGACGAATTTCTCCACGAATCATTATCACTCAATTCTGCAAGTGGTTCTGATTTACTATCGCTGTTCTCTAGCCGGTCTAAACCCGCTTTTGACCTAAAGGGACACTTTTTGGACGCCGTGGACTTTTCTAAGTTTCCAGGCAGAAAGAACATTCAAAATGCAGACGGGACAGGACAGAGCACTAGGGACAAAATGTATGTGACATGGGTTGAAACAGCAATGTTTTACTATGAAAAATCGCTTTGAAAAAAATGACATTTTTTAAAAATTTTAAAATTTCCAGCCGCCGCCCGTACGTCCCGACGTCACAGGGACCGGAACACAGGAGCCGGATGCCGGCATCTGCCGGAGGAGATGGCCAGGGACGCTGCAGGGGACACATCGTGGGAGCGAAGGACAAGGTAAGTGCTGCAGGGACTCCCTATGCAGCGCTGCATGGTAAGCCCGAGTGTAGCTCGGGGTTACCGCTTTTGGTACGGACATTTTACCCCGAGCTACACTCGGGAATACCGTTAGGGAGGTTAAAGAGACAGCACATCAGTTTCTTTCAAAAGTAATATATGACTCTGCAGCTGATCAGGGCCCCAACACAGACTTGGGAACTCACCCCTGGACAAGGTTGGGACTTATATTACAGTTAACTTAGCTATATAGTGGAACGTAAACTGTTGTAATAAATGTATTGATGTACTAATGTCAATACTGTGATTCCACTTGTAATTATTGAACTTGTTGCTCTGTGTAAATAAACCATTTCTTTCCGCGTGCAGCTGCCACTGAATAATGTTGCATATTATTTACTGTTTTCTGTTCACTGTGTCAGTTTTTTACCAACTAAGGAGTTGACAGCCATACAAAAAAATCAAGAGCTATAGCTACTCCTAAATAAACATACAACATATTCGTTCAATATTTCATAAACACCTGACCAAAAACATTTAAATACACAGGGGATATTAAAAACATATCCAAAATAACCAGAATAAATTAACAAAATTTTATATATATATATATATATATATATATATATATATATATATATATTTTTTTTTTTTTTTTTTTTTTTTTTTTTGGGGGGGGGGATAATTATTTGATCCCCTGCAGACTTTATAAGTTTGCCCACTTACATAATGAAGGGTCTATAATTTTTATCATAGGTATATTTTAAATGATAGAGACAGAATATCAACCAAAACACACATGATACACACAGTGAGTAAAATAAATATTTCATTGATCTCCAAGCAAAACATAACTTAGTGCTTGGAGGAGAAACCCTTGTTGGCAAGCACAAGGTAAGACATTCCTTGTAGTTGGTTACCAGGTTTGCACACATCTCAGGAGGGATTTTGATCCACTCTTTACAGATCTTCTCTAAATCCTTAAAGTGTTACTAAACCCACAACAGTAAAATCAGTCTGTATATGCAGTAAAGCATGCTTGTTATACTCACGGTGGAACCTAAGGGGTTAATCCTCTGCATTGTGTAAAAAGGTTGTTTGATCCTTTCTTGTCTGCCCCTCCACTTGTTGAAATGACCACCTGATACAGACTGAATCCGTAGTCACATGCACATACTCAGTATGGTGGGTATTGCTAGAGAGGTTTTTTTTTTTTTCTTGGGAGAGTGCATGTGATCAGCACTGTCCAGACAGAGGGTTAGGGGGTTTCACATCCTCCTAGAGCAGAAATAAAACTCCTCCTACAAGCCTTAACCAGTGCTCTGCTGAAGTCACAAGACTGCTCTAACTGCTGATGAGAAAAGCTATTTAGCAGTTTATATTTACTAAAATAATTGCATTCCCATGTTGTGTGTACTGTGGGAGACCAGATATAGTGAATGCAGGGGCCTGGGTTTAGTAACACTTTAAGGTTTCTTGGCTTTTGCTCGGCAACTCAAAGTTTCCCATATGGAAGAAAAATATATTTGAAATATATTTTAAAAATATTCTTCCCAAATATATTGCCATATATTTGAAATACAATTTTGGACATATTCAATATATTTCAAAATATATTTCAACATATATATATATATATACACTGCATGTTGAAATGCATTTTTATTACAAAATATTTGAAACATATTTTTAAAAATACATTTCAAATATACTGTAAGTCTTTAAAAATACAAATGTAATTTGGAATGCATTTACAAATATATGTAAACATATGTGTTAAAATTACTTTTTTATATGTTAAAAAAAATCTGAATATATTTTAAAAAATATATTTTGAAAATATATATTTTTTAAATATATTCTTCAGATTTTTCAGATCTAAAAATGTAATTTTAACCACTTCAATACCGGGCACTTTTACCCCCTTCCTGTCCTGACCAATTTTCAGGTTTCAGCGCTCTCACACTTTGAATGACAATTGCGCGGTCATGCAACATTGTACCCAAACTAAAATTGTATCATTTTCTTCACACAACTAGAGCTTTCTTTTGGTGGTATTTAATCACCGCTGGGGTTTTTATGTATTGCTAAATTAACAAAAAAAGACCAAACATTTTGAAAAATAAAACACGTTTTCCTTTGTCTCTGTTATAAAAGTTTGCAAATAAAGAATTGTTCTTCATAAATTTAGGCCAAGATGTATTCTGCTACTTTTTTTGGTGTAAATAACCCATATCAGTATTTATTATTTAGTCTGTAGGAAAGCTATAGCATTCACAAACTATGGGATACATCTGAAAATTGATCAATCCTGAAGTACTGACAGCCAATCTAACTTCTTGAGGTCCAAGAATGTCAGAAAAGTACAGATATCCCCCAAATGACCCCCTTTTGCAAAGTAGACAGTCCGACGTATTTCATAAGAGGCATGGTGAGTTTTTGAAGTTGTAATTTTTTTTGTCATAATTTATTGGAAAATGAAGAAATTAAAAAAATTATTTTCACAATTTTTTTTTACATACTGTCACCAGTGCAGTACAGCGTCAGCATATAACTGGTGCGGCGGTGATCAGGGACACTGAATGGTGACAGTACGAAAAAAAAAATAATTTTTTTCAATTTTTTTTTTTTTTTAATAAAAAAAAATTCTCTTAAGATTTTTTTTTCACATTGCACTAGGACCAAAGTAGTATAATGTTACCATAGTAATATTGTACTACTTTGGGGAAGTGATCAATATTTTTGTTACACAATTTGATTGCTTATAACAAGATTTTCTTTGCTATAAGCAATCGTTTAACTGAATGAAATTGATTCATTCAGGTCTTTTGTTCGTTGTGATTAGCTGTGATTGGCCACAGCTAATCACATAACACAGATGGACTGTAATTGGCCCAGCTTGTGCATGTGATCGCTGTGACCATTCACAGCTATACACAGTTGTATACAATGGATGGCATGAAAGGAAGCCATCCATTGTATACAACTGTCATGTGACCTGCTGTGACCTGCTGTGATTGGCCACAGCGGGTCACATGGTACTGGCAATGGGGCCGTTACACAGATCTGTCATCGGCCATGTCCAAGGTACAAGACCGGTGACAGATCTTGCCACAGCGGTGCCATGCGGGCACGCGCAAAACGTGATCCAGGAAGGACGTCATATGACACCCTCCCGGAGGGATGAAGTATTCGCCTGGCAGTCATTTGACTATAGGCCGGGCGACAAGTGGTTAACCACATGCCGCCCAGCCACTGTAGAAATACGGCGGCAGGCCGGCACGGCTGGGCAAAACCACGTTTTAAAACGTGTGTTTTCAAAACAGGTAGGGGGGGCACGCAAGGCGTGCTGCCGCCCTACCTGTCCCGCCAATCACGGCCGCGGATGTCAGTCGCCGGGTCACAGCCGGGCTATGTCCCGGTGATTAGCGGCAATCAGTGACAGAGAGTAGCTGCAGTAGCTGTGCTTTCTGTCAGTTACCTGACAGGTCCTGACACGCTGATCGGTACAGAAGAGTTTATCTGTCCGGATCAGTGTGTCTCAGTCCGGCACACCCCCCCGCCCCCTAGTAAAACACTCCCCTCACACAGTTAACCCTTTCACTGAATAATAAAGTTAACCCCTTCCTCCCCAGTGCCATTAGTACCGTGTCAGTGTTTTTTTTGCACTGATCACTGTATTGGTGTGACTGGGGATGTCAGTGACCCCAAGTCAGTTCCCCCCAGGTGTCAGAATGTCCGCCGCAGTCCCGCCATAAGTCGCTGATCGCCATCATTATTAGTATAAAAAAATTAAAAATCCCAGTATCTTTCCCGCCATTTGTAAACGCTATAACTTTCACGTAAACAAATTAATTTACACGTATTGGGGTTTTTTGTAGCAAAGACATGTCGCAGAATGCATTTTGGCAGAAATGTATTACTAAATACAAATACCACCGAAAGAAAGTTCAATTTGTGGGGAAAAAAGGATGTAAATTTCATTTATGTACCGTATTGCATGACCGCGCAATTGTCCCTTAAACTAGTGAGGTGCTGTATAGCAAAAAAATGGCGTAAATTGCAGTATCTATACCATAGTTTGTAGACGCTATAACTTTCACACAAAGCAATCAATATGCACTTATTGGGATTTTTTTTTACCAAAAACATGTAGCAGAATACATTTTGGCCTAAATTTATAACTAACTTTGAGTTTACTATATATTTTTTTATAGCTGAAAGTAAAAAATATCGTTTTTCTTCAAAATTTTTGGTCTTTTTTTTATTTATAGCGTGAAAAATAAAAAGCGCACAGGTGATCAAATACCACCAAAAGAAAGCTCTATTTGTGTGAAAAAAATAACGTAAATTTCGTTTGGGTGCAGCATTGCATGACCGCGCAATTATCAGTTGAATTAGTGCAGCGCCGAGTAGCAAAAAGAGGCCTGATCATTAAGGGGGGTAAATCCTCAGGAGGGCAAGTGGTTAACATATATTTTTACATATATTTTGTAAAAGTATTCCAAAAATGTAGATTTGTATTTTTAAAGACATACAGTATATTTGAAATATAACTATAAGAGGTCAAATAGTTCCCAATGAATGAGCACTTTGAAGAGAGTAGGTGGAGTATGTGTGCAGTGTTGAAAGGTTGACATTTTTTGCTCACAAGAAGTAGACATTTATGACATTTTGATTGTGGACATTGTGGACACTTTTTTATGCATATTTTGTGAACACTATTGTAATTTGCATTTTTGCACAGGTTCTTTGTGTGGAAAACTTTACATTTAAATTTGTGTGAGTACTTTAATCTGCATTGGAGTTGTTTTAGCTGATTTGAAGTCATATTTAAAGCCTGAGCACTTATCTTTAGTAAACATTGACTCTTCCTGCAGCTCAGCAACTGTTTGGCTGTACGGAAATATGGGCAGAGAGCTGGATGAAGTTTCTGCAGGAGCCTGACATTGTACCTGCTATCTAATGATCATGGGTGCAATGCCCTGCAGGAAAAAATATGTGCATTTATTATGTTTCATACAAAGGTGAACTTAGCCTTTAAGTCCTTCTTGTAGGATATTTAAAAGATATTGCATGTATGCATCAGGGATCTTTCACTACTAATTAAGTAACACTCTAAAGGTGGCATATAAGGTCCTAGGTATCCTAGTTATACAAAATTAAATTAACTATTCACTGTTTATCTCAGCAGGAAATATATCTTTCAACAGTTTGAGCCAATTTTTTTCACAGATAACTGTGCCGATCAGCAAAGGCTTTGCTGTGTTGTTTTAAAAACTAAGGCCAGGGTCAAACCCTTTCCTTAAGGAATAAATGGAAATTCCTTTCCATTTATCTGCATATGCAGATAATACAGAGCTGGACTGGGCCTCAAATGTCCCCGTGCTTGACTGATGGACATGCAGAATATCGAGGCTAATACTTACCGCCTAATCCATAAAACCACCACCCTTCAACCTTCCCCCACCTAAATACCCACACAACTCTCTTTTGGTGTAAAACCAGCCATAGCAGCCATTTATTTTAACATAACTCTAACATAACAATTCTTACAGTACACTCAAATAATAACTGACAGTAATGATCCCAACCGGGTCCAAGGTCTTCGAAGGCACCGTTACTCACATCAAAACTCGGCTGTATCTGACACCCAGTGAAAAGGCCCCCAGCCGCTACTACACCTCCTCGGGGACAATACTACAGTTACGTAGTCCCAGATACAGCCAATGAACTCCTACATTAATAACGTGACCTTATAATTGGGAAGAAACACCCATACCTACGATGGGCCCAACCGCCTTCAAAGACCCATCGATCCCTGCCACAGCACACGAGTGTGAACCCTTACAATTGTGTAGCCCGCCAAACCCGTAACGTCCGCTGTATACCATCCTGGAGGCCTAATGACCACAAGTCAATACCAACAGCATTGAGATGCACTCCATCTGCACGCAAATACCACCAGGACTCCTCCTCCAACTCACGATGATGGACTGCTAGACCACCATTCCACACAAAAAACTGTGCCACCTCCCTATTCACCTTTATCTGGGCACGGTTAAGTTTGTCAACCGAACGGGCTAGGCGCCAAGAAGCACGGGCCACCATGTCAGACCAGACCATAACAGTCTGTGGGAAAAAGGACCGAAGGCACAAAAAAATCAAATTTAATGTCTCGGATCACCTCCCCCATAGAGCGCAACCCGAGGTCATTGCCGCCCACATGTAACACCAAAACATCCGGAGGCCGGTCTAAGCGGGAATAACGATGAATCTCGGGTACTACCCTGGACCACAACATCCCCGGCACACCAAGCCAACGAAGCCTGGCCTCCCCCCTATCAAAACCCAATTGCTGACCCTCTGGCCGAACATCCACCCGCTTCGCTCCCCAAAAGACATAAGAATGGCTCAGGATCCACACCAAACAGACATCAGAACCTGCAAAGAAAAACAAAGAAAGGAGGGAGGAGGTAGAACACCCTCAACAACGCCCCCACAACACAAAACAAAACACAAGAATGAATAGTGACAGGTACCTTCAAGACAAAACCAACACCACCAAAAGAGCACCCACCCTTCACAAGAGCTGAGGAGGCACATATAACCGGAAACCTAGCAGACTCCCAACGCCCAATACGTCGAACGACGTGATCACCCAAACCCCACCAGATGGCCTCGATAGCCGTACCCAATGCGAAAAGAATGGGACGAGTAGTGCTCCGCACCCAACCTGGCAGACTGCAAACACCATTTAAACACCGCCCCAAATTGGAAACGAGACAGTGCCGTCCCATTCGCATGCATAAAGAAAACCCCAGAAAGATCGAGTCTCAACTCGAGAAATCCCCCAACAGCCTGAACAGGACAAATCTGGGACATTGGAATCTTGGACAGTTCAACCCAGGTGCCCCGACCCAATCGATCCATTTTCGACCTGCGCAGAAAAATACTAAACCTACCACCCCGCAAGACCACCTCATCCACAGCCAAACAACCTGCCCCACTTGTTCTGACTAACCCCCCAACTCAAAAAGCACCAAAAAATGCTAGCACGAATGCCGTCAGGAACAAAGTTGCCTCATACAACGAGGAAGAAAGACCATCCAACTGGCCCACCACCGCATGGAGAACCTCAAAAGAAACTGGCCGCCTAGAATCGGGAATTGAACGGCCTTTTTGGTACCCCCACATAGCCTGCCAAACAAGGAAATCTTTGGTAACATCACAGCGCCCCGCCAATTTCAAGAGAAAAGCCAACCCCGCCAGCTTACGGGACATCTAAGATGCCGAAACACCCGTTTCAAAATTCCTACCTATGAAATAAAGCAGGAGGCACCGGGCATCATCCACCCCGAACCCACCCCCTACCTCACTTACCAGATCCAGCCATTCCTGCCAAACCTTTTCATAGAAGGCCCAAGTGGACGCACAAACCGATGTTTGAATCAAGGCCGCATAAGAGGCAAGGCGATGCTCCACAAATGATCCGGGCAAGAGATACCAGGCTGCTCCGCCTCCAGCGCCAGCTGACGGAATCTGTCTCACTGAAAACGAGACAGAGCATCAGCCACTGAGTTATCCACACCCGGAACATGAACAGCCGAAACAAAACAATTAAGATGTAAACAGTCCAGAACCAAATGCTGAAGCAAAGGAACCACTGGCCAAAGGAGGCCGAAATGTTGTTAATGGCATGGACCACACTCAAATTGTCGCAATGAAAACGAATCCGTTTATTCAAAAAAACGGCACCCCACAAAGAAATGGCCAAAACGAGTGGGAAAAGCTCCAATAAGGTCAGATTGCGCAAAAAACCCGCCTCCCTCCATTGCAACGGCCATGACCCTGAAAATAGGCCCCAAAACCGGCAGAGCCCGCCGCATCTGTAAATAGTTCCAGATCAAAGTTAGACATGGCCCCATCCAACCAAAGTGATCTGCCATTGTAGGAATCAAGAAACGTCCTCCCACACTATTCAGCCGAACCCTGTGATGCGGGGTCGCAACACCAGCCGTGGCAGCCGCCAAGTGCCTGGAAAATATATGCCCCATGGTCAATGACACGGCAAGCAAATTCAACTTACCCAATAACAACTGTAAATC
Source organism: Staurois parvus (assembly GCF_062004578.1). Lineage (NCBI taxonomy): Eukaryota > Metazoa > Chordata > Amphibia > Anura > Ranidae > Staurois > Staurois parvus. The sequence continues at coordinate 866,792 of NW_028317911.1, forward strand.
ACGAAGTCGAATTTTGCTGCACTGACCCACTGCAGTCACCAACCCCCGGAGCTCCTCCATTTTGTCCAGAGGCAAACAACATTCCATGGCCACCGTATCGATAACAATGCCCAAAAAACACAATTCCGTGTGCGGACCCACCATCTTATTCGGAGCCAAGGGAACACCAAAATACTTGAACACATGCTCCACCGTGCTCAGTAGCGACGCACAGATGGAACTCCCCGGGGGGCCAATGCACAAGAAATCATCCAAATAATGGATGACGGATGCAAGCCCAGAAACATCCCTCACCGCCCATTCCAGAAACAAACTAAATGTCTCAAATAGGGAAGAAGAAATGGCGCAACCCATAGGCAAACAACGATAAACAAAAATGCGCCTGTGCCATTTGCAACCCAGCAGACAGAGACAACTAGGATGAACCGGCAAGAGGCGAAACGCCGCCTCAATATCAGTTTTTGCTAACAAGGAACCCCGACCATACCGCCACACCCAAGAGACCACCGCATCGAAAGAAGTGTACGAAACGGTACACAAATCTGAGTCAATAGCGTCATTGATTGAACCCCCCCCGCGGATGCGACAGGTGATGGATGAGTCTATATTTATTTGGCTCTTTTTTAGGAACAACACCCAATGCCAAAATTACCAGATCAGGCACTGGCGGGTCAACAAACGGGCCAGCCATGCGACTCAAGGACACCTCCTTGTCAAGTTTAGCAAGGACAAAGTCCGGATACAGTCGCGCCAATCGTAAATTATCTGCCACAGGAGGAACAACCGCCAACGCACATGGGATCTAAAAACCCTCCGCAAAACCCTGCCGCAACAGGCAAGCCGCCGCCTGATCAGGGTGCCGCTTTAAAAACGGCACCATCCTTCCTACTCTCACCAGCGTCATCCCTTTTTCCAGCGTCACCACCTCTCCTTCTTCCCTGTGGGACAAGGGATGGGACCCCCCACAACCCGAGCACTCATGACGGTATCGGCAGCCAGATCCAAACTTGCGCGATCCCTCCTTGAATTGCCATCAGTATCCTTTTCTATGTGCGGTCGGCTGCGCAACGGAGGCTGGACCTCTGGGCCCCCCCGGAAAGGGATGAGCTGTGGTCTGCACTGGCATCATCAGCTTCATCCACAACCCAATATCCTTGTGGTCCCAAAGACAGCCGAACCGCCATACGTTGCCGAAACTGCTCGTCATAATGCAACCACACAATGCCCCCATAAACCCTCTGAGCTTCGCCAATAGAATCCAAGTACCAAAAGAGGGGCGAACAATGTTCCGGCGTCCTCTCTCCAACAACGCTCGGCAGAATGTCAACACCTGAAGCCAATTAGAGAAAGTGCAGGGGATCAAACGGTACCGCCGTTTTTCCTCCTCCTCCCTCTTACTCTCTTCCGGCCGAACTTTGTCCAAGTTGAATTTCTCCAACGGCAACAAAGAAAATATCTCCACATATTCACCCTTCCAAATGCGCTCCTTCACCTCCGGCTTCAGATGAGCCTCCAAGGGCCCCTCAAAGCACACATAGGCTTCGCATTTGGAGGCGTACGCCAAACGCACCCCATCAAACCCCGGCACCGCTTTGTCCCCACCGTCGGCCCCAGGACCATCAACAGCCGCATCCCCCCCACCATAGCCTCAGAGGCAGCGCTGGAAGAACCACACACCGTCAGTGCCACCGCCAACCTAATGGCAAAAGAGACTCCAGAGAACTGCAGCACAGCTACTGGCACCACCCGAGAGGGCACCCCCTCGGCAGTGTCTCTATCTTCCATGGAGACAAAACCGCCCCCAGATGGCGCAGCCTGAACAGCCGACCACATGGCCAAAGATGGTGCCAAAGCCTGGGCTACCATCCCCGCCTCACAACGCGACAGCACATCCATAAAACCCGCCAGCAGCATGCCAACAACCCCATCAGTGCCCAGGGAAGCCCCCAGCAATGACGCATCAACCCCATTAACCCCAGACCCTGAAGCGCTACTCCCCAAGTCCCGAAAACCCCAACAGAGAAGAAGAGGAAGACAAAAAACAGCCCCAGAAGACAACTCACCAGGCTGCATCTGCCCATCGGGACTCCCAGCCTCCACTTCGGATCCATGTCATCTTCAGAGCCGCTAAGCTGCCCCTCTGACCTGGGCCCTGCATCTTCTGGCTCCCAGGCAGCACCGTGCGGTGCTCTAGGATCGGTCCCAGCTCCTGAGCCCGGGTGGCGCACAGAGAGGATGTCAGCAGCCACTGCACCGGAGTCCAGAGCCGCCGGATCATCCCTCCCTTGCTGGGCTTGCTGGGAGGCAGAGGAACTCCCAGCAGCCGAAGCCCCATCCTGTTGCGGGGGACACCGGCCAGCTCTAGTAACTGGGTGGCGCACAGGGGTGACGTCAGCAGCAGCCGCCCTCCCACGATGGGCTCGCTGGGCAGCCGAGGAAGGCCCAGCAGCCGCAGGCCAGAGCTGCAGGAGAAGCCGGTTCCCAACTCCGGAGCCTGTGCGGTGCACGGAAGTGACAGCATCTGCCACCGCTCCCACCGCGCTCCGAGCCGCTCTCCCACGATGAAGGCCCAGCAGCCGCAGGCCAGAGCAGAGGATGTCGGTTCCCAGCTCTGGAGCCCGGGTGGCGAACGGGGGTGACATCATCACCTGCCGCAGCCCGGAGCTCTGAGCCGCCAAGCCCTGCCCACCACAGGCTTGCTGAGCTGCCGAGGAAGGCACAGCCGCCGCCATCCTGGCCTGCTGAGTGGCATCCTCCTGGGCCCGCCGCAATCCTGGAGAGCTGGATCCTCTTCTCCCGGTGGGCTTCGTCCCAGCCCCCCCCAGAGGCCCCGCACTTCTCCCGCACAGGGCCGTCACCTCTGCAGGCCCAGAGCCCGCAGGGCCAGCCGCATGGTCCCAACCAGAAGGTGAATTGGCAGAGGAGTGGGTGGTAGTGGAAGTGCTCCCGCCGGGGTTCCGCCAGGGACGAGGATTCCTCCCAGCCCCTCACCAGGAGAAGCAGGCCGATGCTTCACTGGCAGGTCCGGAGGGTCCCCTAAGGGGCTCCCAGAGCGGCGCCGAACCCGCGCTATCACTTCTGGGCTAAAGCGCACCGGAGGCACAGACCGCTGAGCACATAGGCGCCGAGGAGAGGGGCTAGGTGACACAGGCCTGGGTGCTTGCAGCAGGTCTGACAGCCTCTCTCGCACCCTGAGCCATTTGCTTCCGCCGCTGCCCGCAATTGGGATAGGATCCAATCCAAGTCATTCATGGCCTAGTGTTTTCTTTGCAGGTACCAGAGAAGGATGAAGAAACCACCCCCGTGCTGGCACAAGCTTCGACTGACCTCCGACAAGACCCAACCCCCCTCCTAATCCTGGCAAGACCACCCCTCAAGCTTGCATACTCCAATCAGGTGAGTAACCACCCCCTTACCTCCTGCACATACTCCCACCCATATACACGCTCCGCCTCGTCTGCACGCCCCAGTCATGCTGGCCCTCCCTTTTAGCTTTGCTCAGTCCAGGCCCTGACTTTTTTATTTTTAATAGTTGGCATCAGCTGCATTTGGGTGCCATTTTAAATATATGACACCTCAATGCCCCAATCAAAGCATCATGCCCTGCTGTGTGTTGCACAGTAAACACACACATTTTACTTTGTGTTACCATGTAACCACAATGCAAAGGTCTGAAGGGGTCATTAAAGCTCTAATCCTTGAAAATTGTAAGTTTTACTTTATAGTGGGGCTATTGCAGCACTGCAATGGTTAGATGCTCATTTACTAGGTTGCATGGTGGGAAAAAACTGTTTTTATCACCGATCCACTGCTCTCCAAGTGAAGAAGATCTCCTGTGTCCTCACATCCAGTGGTATGGGTCCAGCGTCAGTCTTGGTGACCTCATGTCAAATGACTGCCAAAGCCTTGGGGAAAAAAGGCTTTGGGAACCAGTTCTGCAGCACAGAGGAACCTGAGGGAGCAGAGCATCAGGTAAACATTTTTACCTGGGCCCCTAGATGTAAATGAGCATTCAACCGGTGCAGTGTATGGGGCAAAGGGGATTTTTACTTTCCCCAGAGTTCAGCTTTAGAGGATAACTGAACTAAAAGTGTAGCTAAAAATTAAAAAATGGAAAAATCAGAACAAGAGACATTATTTATAGTTAGTAGGGTGAGTCTCTTGTGCTGATTACTCCTATTAGTTGAATTCGTCCTCCATCCCTGATGTCAGGAAGATGCTCGCCATAGTGCACAGCGGCGCAGGCGCAGATGTGCGAGGGCCCGTTCTGCTGCTCATAGTCGTGTGCATTTGCGTTCACGCATGTGCACACGCACACACACAACAGCCCATTGCTAATTTTGGTGCCAATCAGACTATTTAAACCCAGCAGCACTATTAGCCTGTGCTGTCTGATCTGCAGCTCCCCCTCCTGTATTCCTGTGCCTGATCCTGTTCCTGTGACTGATTACCTGTGATTGACCCCAGCTTGCTTCTTGGACTCTGCCTCTGCCTTCTGATTCTGCCTGATCTGCTCCCACCAACACTGACCCTGGCTTGTGACCTGACTATTCTCCTGTTTACTGTTCATGTCTGATCTGCCTATTTGTTACCGACCTGGCTTGTCTGACCCTGCATACAGTCTGCTACCAGCCTGCTTCACTGCCTGCCTGACTACTCTGCTGCCAGCCGGTCCATCCATCCCATCTCCCAGCAAAGTGCCGGCAATCCCTGCACAGACTACTGGACCGAACAGGCAGTCATACCCCGCCGTGCTCTTGTGGTTGCTGTTCCACCTTCAGTGGCCCTTGAACAGGAGCTGTACGAAAGGCCTTCCTCCTGCCATCAGGCTCACAAGTAAGGTACGTTACACCTGAACTCATATTAACCCAACCCCAAAGTCTCTACCGAAATAAAAGCCTACCTGTTCGAGTTCCACATGTATTGAATATGGTATAATATTATATAATATTTAGTAGATGGTGTCAAATCATGAGGTTTGATAGTACAAATATACCTCAATGTTAAAGAGCTTTTATCAGCATTCAGTAAGCACGGAGTTTGGAGGTCTGTACTAAAAATATATTCATAAGTATGAAGACTTGTATTAGGAGAAACTTTCAGAAATTAATCAGAAAATTGATCAGAGTACAGCAGTAACAGTATGCAAAGAACCCCTTTATAAATACAGAAAGATAAATGAAAAATAAAGGCTCAACAGAAGCCTAGGGGATACAATGGAAGGTAAAACTGAATGCAAGTGACATGCTTATGCTACGGCTCATGCATATAAATGGGTAAGAAAAATTTACAAATATGACACACAGTCATCCACACATTTTTTCAAATGACAGCTAGTTCAAGGGAAGCAGTCAATGTGACACATCACTATCCCAAAGAAGTTACTTTGATAACCATCACACCAGACCAAGAACCAATCAAAAATCCACATGAAACGCTGCACAATTACAACAACATATCACTAATGGGACACAATCAGTCAAAAGGAAAAATGGTCCATTATATAAGGAATGCCAGAAAGATACAATTTTCAAATGTTCTATAGCCCTACGTAACTGACAACACACACATCACGAATGAATTTAACTGTAACAAGAAGCAATTTATCCCTATTTTTTAGCAGCTGACATAGGAGAAAAAAACTTAAGAAAAACAGTGACAAGTGCACAATACATTTATCTCCCAACAAAACAGAGAAACATACAGATTAATTGGAGACTCAGGCTGAAATGTTGGGCCTAGGTCTCTGCTTTTGTTTTAGTTTGTGAAAGACATTCAAGGGGAGATTTACTAAAACTGGAGCATTTAGAATCTGGTATAACTGTGGATGGTAGCCTCAGTTTGTTCAGTTAAGCTGACAATAAAACCTGGAAGCTGATTGATTTCAATGCAAGCTGCTCCAGATTTTGCACTCTCCAGATTTAGTATACTGTATCTCCCCTCATTGTTTAAAATCCTACCTAACCATTTAAACTATATTGCAGGGACCCACTGAAGAATTGTAAGAACTTTCTAAGAAAGAATAGTTATAACTTTACAATTTAGCAGATCTGAAAAAGAGTGTTGTGTTAAAGATAGAAATTGAGGACAGTATGGGCATAGAAAATGGTGATGAAGTTATAGAATTAAGGAACAAGTACTATATATTTCTTACCTGTTTTCTCATGTTGCAAAAATAGCCGTTTGTACATGACAAGTTATTATTATTATTATACAGGATTTATATAGCTCCAACAGTTTGCTCAGTGCTTTACGTTATAAAGTGGACAAGGCAGCAGTGATACAAGTCAATACAAGAGGGTTAAGAGGGCCCTGCTCCTTGGAGCTTACAATCTAAGAGGGTGGAGCTGGTGGTACAAAAGGTAATAACTGTGGGAAATGAACTGATAGGAAGAACAGAAGATTCTGTTATTAGCTGAAGGTAGGATAGGCTTCCCTGAAGAGATAGGTTTTCAGAGATCGCCTAAAAGTGGGCAGAGTAGGCAATAGTCAGATAGATTGGGGTAGAGAGTTCTAGAGGATGGGGGAGGCTCTGGATAAGTCCTGGAGATGAGCAGGGAGCTAGAGAGCAGGAGGTCATGGGAAGAGCAGAGAGTACAGTTTGGGTAATATTTAGAGACAAGATTGGTGTTGTAATTTGGGGAGAGTTATAAATGGCTTTATATGTTATTGTTAATGTTTTGAACTTTATTCGTTGGGCAATGCGAAGCCAGTGGAGGGATTGGCAGAGAGGGATAGCAGACATGGAACGGTTGGTAAGGTGGATGAGTCTGGCAGCAGCATTCATGATAGACTGAAGAGGAGATGGCCTGCGATTAGGTAGGCCAATGAGGAGGGAGTTACAATAGTCAAAGCAAGGGGGTAAGTTGCTTAGTGGTTTCAGAGGTTAAGAACGGGCGTATATTGGAGATGTTGTTGAAGTGAAGTCTACAAGATTTGGACAGTGATTGGATTTGAGGCTGAAAGAACAGATGGGAGTCTAGGATTACACCTAGTACCCTGGAATGAGTGGAGGGACTGATGGTTGTATTACACTGTTCAACAGGTAAAAAGTTTTGGGCATAAAATTAGCTAATCTTACATAATTTTGGGGTGCTGAAAATGAAAATGACCCTAAAAAATGTTGATTGGCTCTAGTTTCCATGATATATTCACCCATCTAATGACGTAAGCCATTCAAAATTATGATGCAACTTCAGCTGCATATTGCGCAATTGATACTGGTGACCAATAGAAAATTGCATGTATACTGAGATGATGCAATATTAGCCTTTAATTGCATCACTTCACTGCATAAAAGCTGCAGTATCTGTAGCTGATTGTAGTTCGACAGCGTCTTTACATTTCGTTTTATGCTTATATAGGCTACTCAGTAATGCCTCGAACTTGTGTGAATAAAGCAGATAATTTCTGCTATATCTGCGGTGAAATAACTTTTATCTCACAAAAAAGGAGGATAACAGGAATGATTAAGAAAGCCTACAACTTGTATTTTGGCTGCAAGATAGGAGACCAGGACAAGAGCTGGGCACCACATATATGCTGCAATTCTTGTGGGACGGCACTGAAGCAATGGTTGACTGGAAAAAAGGCATCTATGCCTTTCGCTGTGCCAATGATTTGGAGAGAGCCAACAGATCATGTTAGTAATTGTTACTTTTGTATGGTGCCTCCAATTGTAAAAGGGCTAAATAAGAAGAAAAAGTTATCTGTGCACTATCCAAATATTCCATCGGCAATACGTCCAGTTCCTCATGGAGAGGGGCTACCAATTCCTAAAGCACCAGAATCCTTCGTGGTTGAGTCAAGTGAGGAAGAAACTGAAGCGTGTAGTCACGTGCAGTTGTAAGAGATAGCCCTTTCCTCGAATACAAGAGAAAAGCCAAGAGAAGCAAAACCGACACAAACTGAAGACAAAACTAGTGAGAATCCTAAGTATTAAAATAATTCAACTTAGCTTATGGCTATAATTTTTCTTGGTAACCCTATGCAATATATTATGCCATTTAGGCTTTGTTATGTAGTCAATATCACTTGCTTTATATTTGTGGAAAGACATCTATCTATATAATTATTGTGCATTATGTAGTCATTACGCCTATAGTAGAAAACTTTCCGTTTACAGAAAAACTAGAGCCAATTGACAAATTTCATTGTTATATTTGAACTCAGAATGTGAAATTCATTAAGAAATGGATCCTTTTGTTTCCAAAACTGGCAAAAAATAAAAATTTGTTGAACAGTGTTATTGATCTTGATGGAGAAGTCAGGGGAGGGGGTACAGGCTGGAGGGAATAGTGTGAGCTCAGTTTGAGAAAGTGGAGTGATAGCCTTGCTGACATGTCACTTAGTAGGTTAGTAATGCAAGAGGAGACTGAAGCGATGAGGTGAGGAGTAGAAAGATAGATTTGTGTGTCATTAGCATAGAGATGGTACTTAAAACCATGGGAGCTTATCAAGTAACCAAGGGAGGAGGTGTAGATGGAGAAGAGAAGGGGTCCAAGGACAGACCCTTGAGAGACCCTTGCAGAAAGAGGAAGTGGAGAGGAGGGGACAGAGTTATAGGTAACGCTTAAGGAGTGCTTCAACAGGTAGGAGGAGAACCAGGAGAGAGCAGAGTCTCAGAGGCCAAGAGAGTAGAGGGCATGGTCAACCGTATCAAAAGCCACAGAGAGGTCAAGTAGTAAGAGTATGGAGTAGTGATCATTGGTTTTAGCAGTTAGTAAATCATTAGTGAGTTTTAGTAGGACAGTTTCAGTGGAGTGGAGTGAGCGAAAGCCAGACTGTAGAGGGCCAAGAAGGTTGTTGTCAGTGAGGTAGGAGCTCAGGCGATTGTAGACTAAGCATTCTAGGGGTTTAGAGGTAAACGGTAGCAGGGAGATGAGTCTTAAATTGTTCAGGTTGGTGGGGTCCACTGAGGGCTTTTTAAGTATGAAAGTGATTTGTGTATGCTTTAGAGTTGAGGGGAAGGCACCATTAGAGAGGGAGAGATTGAAGATGTGAGATGAAGCCGCGTTACCAGCGGCGTAACGCCTAGGGGAGGGGCTACGACGTCACTGGCCATTCGAGGACGACAGGTCTACACAAGGCAGGCAGTGTTTGGCAAGCTGTTGATGTATTGTTTGGTGATATAAAAGCGTTTTTTATGCTATTTAAATGTGAGTGCAACTGGTACTTTAATAAAGCACTGTTTTTTAAAAAAGATAAAGCACTATTTTTGGTATTTTTCGTTCCACTGTGGGCACCTGCCAAGGAAAGGAAAGCAGGAGATAAGCAGTATAAGAGTAAGATCCCAGCAGGAGTAGGAGATGGGAAGCAGCCTGAGAGGGACCCACCACTCTTCATATGGTGCAACAAACATCAGTCCCATTGAGTGGACAAAAAGCATTATTAGCCTGTTACAGGCTAATCTGGAGGTGAGCGCACATCTTATACTCACTAAGGAAGTCACCTGGAATTATTGATTTGATTCACTGGGAAAAGTCACATATATTTTTTTCATTGAAGAATAATTAATTTTTATATATATTATATTATTTATAGTATATATTTTTTTTATGATGAGCACGGGATGACATTTTGATTTCACATGATTTTCTGTTTTTCACAAGTTTATTAATATTGATTTTTTTTTATATATTGGAAATTTGTATTGATTTAATATTCAAAGAAGGAGCGCAACATAGTGTTTTTGTGTAGCAGAGATGCCCCTACAAATTGCATCAATCTTGTTTTTGAAATGATTTGCAATCTCGCAAGCAGTGAGTGCATTACTGCGTGGAGTTGGAGGTAGAGAGTTAAAAGTAGAGAAGAGACAACGAGGGCTGGATGACAAGGTATTAATAAGAGTGACAAAGTAGGCTTGTTTGGCAGCATGGAGGGAGGACTTGTATGTTAAGAAAGCAGATTTATATAGGGTGAATGCTTGCTGAGATTTGGTTTTACGCCACAATCGGTCCAGTGCACGACTATGTCTCTTAAAATTTCTTGTGTCGTCAGTCTGCCATGGTTGTAATGGTCGAGGCATGATACTTTGTGTAGTTAGAGGAAGTTATTAAGAATATGACAATTCAGAACAGAAAAAATGACCAGCATCTCTTTTGGGACATTGGTCCCATCAGTCTCTATTGCCACCCATCAACGAGGAAGGTTAATTTAAGACATGGTCATCATAAATGACACATGTATAGGGTTGTTGTTAGATACCAAACATATGAGCTTGATATCTGAAAATGTTTGTTATAATTTTTTTTTTTAACAATTTGAAGCAAATGGGGTCTAAAAGCAACTAAAAGAGAGAATACACCATTTTGTTATGTTAAAACACATATACTAGTAAAATAGTTATAGCTATAGTATTTTCACATCTGTCTAAAACATGTCAAGTAACAAACTACACCCAAAACAAACAAAAGAACATTCAATGGAGGACTGTGGAGCTTACATTTGGGTGACAATAGCTTGTCTAGTGGCTCTTCAAATGACCGTAACTGACCATCAGAAATGGTCCTCTATTTGCTTTAATGCGAGTCAAAATTTGAATTTGATCGAAATCAAACTTTGGAAATTTGGGTTAAATTCAGATTCAATCATAATCTGAGTCCTAACCCTATCATTGTGAATCCATCTACCCAATGATGGAGAGACTCAGTATACCAATGGCAATAAAGTATTAATAATGCTTGTGTAGCACTGCCCCTTGGGACAAGCTGGAATATATTATGGGTCCTGCGCTCAATAGATCCAACCCTAAGCAAACCCAATCCCTCTGGCACAACTGGTAATGAATAGCAAATACCCCACCAAGAAATTTGCTGACACAGGGTTAAATGAAACGAGAACAATTTTATGGAGAATGAAATGCAGTGTAGAGGGGTGGGGTTCCCCTTTCAACTTCAAAACTTACTTTTCTTCTTTTATGCAATGCAGTAAATTTGGTCTGCCACTAGAGGGCTTCACAGCCAAGAGTCTCCGGATGGCAGAGCCGCACTTTAAGCAGAATACAACTGATATCAAACAAATAAACTTACTTATGCTCTATCAATGAAATGTATTACCCACACCGGTGTATGATTCTGCTTCTGAGGGGCGTTAGCCAAAAATCACCTCACAGTCAGAACAGAATGCAATAAAGAGGTACCTCTAATAAAGCTACTAAGCCAGATTCCCCCACTTCAGTCCTTGCAACGGTGGAGCTCTAGTTGGTGCACGTTTTAGTCCTTACAATGAAGTAAATAGCAGCTGAAGGCTTCTTTGGAGTTTCAGCTGGTGTGGGTTACATCAGATTTCACTAGGTTTCTGGGCTGAGAGGGTCCAACCTCAGGGTCTAAACGCAACACAAAGCACCCCAAGACCAGTGGCAGTCGCAGGATGCAATCTTCCAGTATGTGTCAGTCCCCGGGGCAGACAGTCTCAATTACACTGGTGGTGAGGGGCAAAGCAGGCAGAGGGATCTGTGGCTTGCACAGGGCCTCGGATGGGTGAGATCCCAGCAGTGGGGTGCGGATGTCCCAGTCTATATGCAAAGTGTAAATGGTGTGTCTTACTCTCTCCAGTGGGACAGCTCACCAGACTCTGAACACACAGCAGGGTCCCTCTATCCGCGCTGGGTGCTGTAGTGCCTCCTCCTCTGCTTGGATGGGCTCCACGTGACCCTGTCTTTTCTCCAGCCTCGTGTCTCCCTGTTCTCCCCTTCACTTCCTGCTTCCTCCCCCTCCCAGCCTTCTTTGCTGTGTAGTGGATGAGTCATGAACTTGGCAGAATGCCCAGGTTTTACAAATAGGAGAGAGAGAGAGAGAAAGAACTGACTGCTCATCATGTGATTCCTTCTGAATCCTCTTGTACAAGGAGCCTGCTACACTTGCAATTTGTTTTTATAAAGGACAACATAGATTTTACAAAGACATTTCTTAAACAAGTGCAAAGTGAGTTTAGCAACTACCTGTGGGCTCAAAAATCCCACAGACAGAATCATACTATTATGGCTCAACCCAAACAGAGAGGGTAACAGAGTTCTCAGACTCACTCAAGTATCATCAATCAATATCAGAGCAATACATGTGGCCAGGTTTTTAGATTAGTGTAAACATGGCTCTGACAAACAATAGCATATTTCAAAACTGTCCCTCATTTTGAGGGATTGTTCTTCATTTCAAACAAAGTCCCTCTTTTTGGCCTAAGGGTATAAACCTTGTTAAACAATATATAATTTAACTTCCCAAACTATTATACTATGCTAAAGCTTTTCACCCATCCTCTAAATTCCTACATTTGTTGTTTTGAACAGCTGGTATGAAGGAGAATCAGTGATTAAAAAAAAAAACTTTTGTGTTTACCCAATCATTTTCTGCATATTAATTCTTTAGAGTCTGCATAATTGGGGTCGACGCAGGTGTGTGTTTCTTGCCTCAATAACGTGCTCTTAAAAAAGTCCCTCTATCCCATCCCAGAAAGTTGGGAGGTATGCAATAGATTCAGATCATGCAGTCGATGGCCAACACACTCCTTAGATACCTGCCCTGGCTCTCACACTCTTTTTAACCATCTACCATCTAAACAGTTCCAATCTGATAGACAACATGTCCTGAGTAACCAAACTCCTTTACTTTACTTTAGGTATAGAAAATGAAATAAAAACTGGGGAGGATGTGTAAATCACAAAGGGGGGCAATTCAGAAAAACCTGGTTTATTGGACATACTTTACGTTCATATCTGACTACTAAATTCTTATGGAAAATATATGATGCCCTTTTATGCGAGGAATCATTTGAGGACGCTTTTTGTATGCAACTGTCCATTTATTGGCAAGGCTTCCCTGGTGTCTGGTATGATTGTTTTTCTTTTCCTGCCTCTGTTTTCTTCCTTATCTATTTCATGATCTATTTATCAGATATTTCCAATTTTTAGTTCTTGTTCTTCTGGATTGAGGTCCATCTGTCAGAACTTGCCCACTCACTCTACTCACCTCCCCCCTGGGGCTCATAACACAGGCTACTTGCTTTGATCATACATTGGGTCATACAACATAACTTTAGATATAGACCTCCTCCAAAATTGGGTCAGATTATTACTTGTGATGAGCCAAATATCCTGGGTTCAGATTCAAGTCACAAACTCAAAAAAAGTTCAGATGCAGAATCTGAAATTCATTGACATCAATGGAAGGTGACTCTTTGAAAACATACAATTTTCAGGGCTACTAAGAAAGGGATTTTGAAATAAAGGGCATGGCAGCTGAATGGTGTCCTGGGAGACACATTCCAATGAAAAAAATGTTAAATTATCGTTAAGCAGGGAGGTTATTTTTTCAGGCAGCTTTGTGCTTGGCTGTTATGTTAGGGGAAGGGATAAGGGGTATTTTATTTAAAAAAAACAAAGCGGTTTAATATGACACAATCAAAAGTCAAAAATATTTCATACTATACACACATACGATACACTACACACTACGTAAGCATTTTTACCAATGGAAGACCTAGGTTATAGGCAAGTTTTATCATGAAAAAATAATTGTAGTGTGCTTTTTTAGAGCCACAAGCCAGAAAACCCCAACTAATGTGAGCGGGAGAGAGCAAGCAGATTTCATCTGGACTAAATAAATAACATTGTCATTTTTTTTTCTGTGAGTGAAGACCAAAAAAAAAATTTCTGCAAGCCTTTTTGATAAACTGCTATTTCAGTGGATGACAACAGGAAGATTTAATGTGTAAAAATCAATTATTGTCTATTTTATAAAACTGAAGACTGAAAAATTAAAGTGATATGAGTTACACCTTTTAAGCCTTTGTTGCTTTCTTTCTCCCTTAATTGCAGATTTTATCTGAAATTAAAAAATGTGTGTCTTTTGTCTGAGACAGAAGATGGAAAAAAAACAGATGGAATACAGATTTGCACCGCAGCTATTAGGCCTTTTGGGCCAGGCCACAATTTCAGAGTAATTGAGCAGACATATTGCTACTGGACATGAAAAATGTGTGTTTTTTGTTTCAAACCGGAAATATAAAACACATTTTGCACCACAGCTCTTAAGATTTTTTGGAGAGGCCAAAATTTCTGAGTCATTTAATTAGCATACATCATCATATTTTTTTTTTATTCAAAAGAAACCTTGTGCAGATTTGCATCTCATCTATGAAGCATTGCTGTTTATGTGGGAGAGAACAAGTAGATTGCATTTTGCAATGAAAAATTGGGGGTTTTTTTCAGAAGTTGAGTTTTTTTCCCAAGACAGTCCTGTTTGGGCAGGCCACATTTTGTGAGCCAGAGAACAAGCTGATTGCATCTTAGAATCAAAAATAGGATTATTTTTTTCCCCAGATAGAAGAGGGAAAAAATATACAGATTTACGGCCCAACTTTTAAACCCTTGGACTAGCCAATAGTTTTGAGATATAGACAGCCAGTAGATTGCATCTGGAAATAAAAAGAAAAAAATATTTGTATATTTAATACAGAAATATGTTAGTGATTTCATGTACACCTTTTGGGCCTCTTGGATAATCTCCAATTTCTGAGGGACTAAGCGGGCAGATTGCATCTGGTCATAACATTGTTTTCTTTTTCTTTTACATTTTAGACTAACTTGACAGAATCCCCTTGTTTTTAAAACCATTTAAAGGCCTCTATTAAGCGTTTATTTCTGAGGGAGAGAGTAAGCAGATTTTATCAATAAATATGAAATTAAAATTAAATAAATTGTATTTTTACAGAGAATGAAGTTAACTACTATACTGATTTGCCACATAGGGGTTTATTTACTAAAGCTGTAGAGTGCAAAATCAGGCTCACTTCTGCACAGAAACCAATCAGCTTCCAGGTTTTATTGCCAAAGCTTAATTGAACAAGCTGAGGTTAGAAGCTGATTGGTTTTTATGCAGAAGTGAGCCTGATTTTGCACTCAGTAGCTTTAGTAAATAAACTTCTCAGAGTCTAATCCTTATTTATAGGAGGTACACATTTTGGCAGAGAGTAGGCCTATTCCAAGCTATAAATATTGCATAAAACTGTATTTTTTCAGACACAGATTGTACAAATTGTACAGATTTGCAGAACAGAACAGCATGCTTTTAACCTCCTTGGCGGTATTCCCGAGTGTAGCTTGGGGTAAAGTTTCAGTACCAAAAGCGGTAACCCCAAACTACACTCGGGCTTACCATGCGGCGTTGCTCAGGGATCCCCTGCAGCGCTTACCTTGTCCTTCGCTCCCGCGATGTGTCCCCTGCAGCATCCCCGGCCATTTCCTCCGGCCGATGCCGTCATCTGGCTTCCGTGTTGCGGTCCCTGTGAGCGTCGGGACGTACGGGGGCCGGAACGGCGGCAAATTTAAAAATTTTTAGAAACTGTCATTTTCTTAGAAATTAATTTGACATAGTAAAGCATTACTGTATCAACGCATTTCACATACATTTTGTCCCGAGTGCTTTGTCCTGTGCCCTGCCTGCATTTTGACTGTTCTTTCTGCCTGGAAACTTAGAAAAGTCTATGGCGTCCAAAAAGCGTCCCTTTTGGTCAAAAGCGGTTTTAGACCGACTAGAGAACAGAGATAGTAAATCAGAACTACTTGCAGAATTGAGTGATAATGATTTGTGGGGAAATTCGTCATCAGACACTGAAAATGATTTTGCGACTTTGCTCAGTGATGTGCGAACTTGGCGCTATATTTCAAATTTCAGTGTTTTTGGTTTGATTATAATATTGAATTGTATTATATTTTTTACTTTTATGATTATTTATTAAATTATAATTTATGATTTTGTGTTTCTAGTTTTATCCTACCTGGAATGTTTACTAGACTCTTGTTCGGACAGATTTCAGTGAGTTATTCCTAAAAATTACAGGCCTACAATAAAAAAAATACATATTTCCATGCAAAAAAATGTACCGCTTTCAGCACAGAAATATGCACATAATCAGACCGCTAGGGAGGTTAAATAGGATTTAACTGTAGAAGCTGAGAGAAGTCATATTTCAGCCAAAGTATTCTATTAGATTATTTTTTTCATAGTAGGCAATTCAAGACCGGATAGAGCAAGCAGACTCAATTTTTAAATTTCAAAAAATATATTGGATTATCCTTATGGCAAAAGGGAAAAAATGTGTACAAATTATGAGCACAAAATTTAGGAAAATTTTATAGGCCACAAAAGTAGACAGTGAGACTAAGCAGTTTCCAATTAAGGAATCACTATTAGGTCACAGTACTGCAAATAGTGAGTATTAAAAAAACTAATTCTGGATCATGCTAGTGCGCTCAAGTAGGCACACGAGGTTGATACAGGAGACATCATGGTATTTGTAATAAAGCAAAAAAAAATGCCATCTGAAGAGCGGCATGCAAAAATATTAATACATATGTTTATGAAAGATAACATCATGCTACTTTGGGCCTTAGAGACAGAGAAAGGGGATGATGTAGGCTCTGTTAGGCACTCTACCACCTCCTAAATGTGATCTAACTTTATAGCACTCACACTGCCTGAAAAGAAAGGAACATGTGCCCAGTGTCTTGATGCTGCACCCTGAACACCGCTTTGACCTGTGGATATGGATGCTGCTCGCCCCCCATTAGCTGCATGGGAATAACCCTCAACCTTTAGGCCTCTCATGTTAATGTGAGAGTTATCCCCTACTTTTATTAACAGCTATGACAAGAGTTGTATGGTGGTGGTGTTGTGCTTTAGTGTAAAAAATCACTGTGGTCATTTAGAGGACTTAACTGCACCATAACAATATGCAGTGCTCCTTAGCAAACAGACTTTTTTAAAATTTAAAATAAAAACACAGGAATACATTTCTGGCCAATGATGTTTTTTTGCAAAGCATTTTGGAACAATTCATGCCCAAAGTCTCAAAAGTTCAGATTGAATCCGAACCATCCAAACTCAGAAAGTTTGACCTGAAACTTGGTTTGGATCAAACCCTGAGCTCATCTCTTGTCACAAATGTGTCAGCTTACTTCTTCCATGGTTTACCATTTACCTGTGGTGCATAGTGATTTTATACACTCAGACTTAAAGAGGAACTTCAGTCCCCTTTCATTTGGTTCTACCCCCACCCCCACCATGCATCTCCATTTTTGTTATTGCAGACACTGCAAGTTCCATGACAGCTCCTGTTTTTGTACAATTGTGTGGGTGACTCTGTGCATGCACATGGGTGAGCCATTGCTATTAACCACTTCAAGTCTGGACACTTTCACCCCGTTCCTGTCCAGGCCAATTTTTCAGCTTTCATTGCTATCACACTTTGATGACAATTGCGCAGTCATGCAACACTGTACCCATATGAATTTTTTAGCATTTTTTGAGACAGATAAAACTTTATTTTGGTGGTATTTATTCATCACTGGTATTTTTATTTTTTTGCTATATAAATGAAAAAGTCCAAACATTTGAAAAAAAAGTGTTTTTCTTATAAAGTTTTGCAAATAAATAATCTTTCTACATAAATCTTAGCCAAAATGTATTCAGCTATCTTTTTAGTATTTTAGTAAAAAAAATAACCAAAATTAGTTTATAACTGAAAATTGTAACTTTTCAAAAAATATTTTACATTTTTATATAATTTTTTTATATATTTTTTATGTTTTTGTTTTTAAACATACTGTCACCATAGCAGTACAGTGTCACCATAGTGACACTGTACTACTTGTGGGGATGATTTTTTTTTTACACTAATTGCTTTTACACCTATAAAGGCTGTAAAAGCAATCATTTCTCCTTCTCTCTGGCAGCCATTGAGAAATAATGTGCAAGCTGTGAATGGTCACAGCTTGTCATATTGTACAAGGCTATTGTGAATAGCCTTGTATCATGTGACCTCTGTGATCATTCACAGATTTCACTAGTAGTAAGTAATGATGTCAGGAAGTGACATCTTGCTTACTACTAGTCCTGTGATCACTGATTGGCCAATCAGTGATCACATGACCGGGACCTCACACAGAGGTCCCGTACAACGATCGGTGTTCTGCTGTGATCGCGGTGCCACATGCTCCCATGGAGTGCGCACAGGCAGGGAATGTGGGAGGACTTTTATAAATGGCCACCTGCTCCTGCACTGCTCCCATCCAGCTGTTTATGTACATAGGCCAGGCAGGAAGTGGTTAAAGAAGCAGTGGGGTAGGGGGGCACACACATCATTCTTTCATAGGCAGGGCGAAATTAAAGCCAATTTAGGGTAAAGGTCCACTTTAACTGAAAAGAACATTTGGAACTTTATTGCGTATTCTGTATATATGTACTTTCAGTTGGCAATGGTTGAGATATTTCCTGTTCTTCTAGTTTCAAACCTATTCTGCTGTGCCTCTGTCTAACTTTCATATACTGTGCAAAATCTAAAATAAAGCATCCATTTAAAAAATAGACTAAATAGACTAAATTTGTTTCAAAACAGCTTTTATTACCTTAGTATTGATATTTTGAAAACAATTGTATGAATTATCTTGTCTATCAAGGTATCCAAGGTTTTAAATTTGACTTCATGCTCAGTACTGCAGATACACAGGTTAAAAGTAAGATTCTCCAGGTTTTAGTGACCAAAGTTTAGGCATATTTGTGTATGGAAAAGTAAATGCCATCCACTTTTGCCTCCCCTTTTACCCATACTATTAATGTTGCTATATAATATAAGCAGGCTGTGTCCATAGGCCAGATAAACTGAGACCTAAAGAATCAAACTTTCAGGAAAGAAACAGACAGGTGCTTGTTTTACTTTCTTTTCCTATGTTGAAATTATTAACAATAAGAAATAAATCTTTCATTGCACGTTGGATAGACTCTTTCAGTATTCACTTTGTCTTTCTGGCATCTTCACCTTGGAACAGTGTCCCAGCCCTGCCTGAACACAATGGGGTTGATTTACTATAGCGAAAAGGGCAATTCACTTTGCAAGGTAAATTGCACTTTGCAAGGGGACTTGCCCCAGAGCCTAGTGAAACTCAGAGCTTAGTGGGTATTTTTGCATAGTTAAACTTCACCACATTCACCATGCTGTGCGGCAACTTCCCTGGCAAAGTGAACAACCTACCCCCAAAGCGTATTAACACCCAGGAACAAAAAAGTTACATTTTGCAGCTTACCAGTCCTTAGATGTGGTGATTAGCATTTAAAACAGCTTATACAGTATGTATATATTTGAACTGTACATTTACCAGTTGGTTGGAATTAGCTTTAAACACACGTTTCATACTTCTTTCATAACGCATTCACTCCTGCCTCCCCTTTCAATTAATGACTATATTATGTTTCATTTACTCATCCTGTATTTCACTCATACTTAGTGCATTAACAAATTTTTTACTCCCAAACACTGCCATAGGGCTGGCTACTCCCCCTCCCTTATTCCCCCAACCGTATACCAGTCATCACCAGACTTCAGCAGCCCGTAGTTGCCTGGCATAGCTATTATCTTTGCTTCCAGAGAGAAGGAGGTTAATAAAATCTCCTTTTCCACTATAAAACCTTATTTAATCTCTTCTCCTCCACTTTTAATAGCTCATCAAAAATCTCTTTATTATAAGATTTTGTGTGGATTGATATAATAAAACTGTAGGTCTGTGGGCAGAGAAGATAATATCACTTATTTATTGTGAGGATCATAAATCAAAGTCAGCAGGATTCTCTTCTCTCTGACAGGCACCTTGGAGAGAGCGAAATCCTATTTGGGATTAATTTACTAGTGGCCATAATGTTTATGATTCACATGCATCCTGTGGACATAATAAGAGGCAGGATAATGATTTGAAATTGAGATTTTGTGGCATTAGAATTCAGTTTTTCTTTTTAATATATCGCAATCCCTTAAGTCTGCTCTTGACAACTTGTAAAGAAGAAGCTGATGAATCTGAAGGAATAATAAGAAAATGTAGGGGAACTGTAGAATAGTTAGAAAGGAGCTCTCATTCATTCAGTTTTTTCAAGCGCCTATAGCCAAGGCGTCATTTCACCTGATCTACCCTGGTTTGGTCACGTTAGGAAAGAATTGCATATCTATAAGAACTCTTTGACCTTGCCAGACCCTTGATAAGCATTCTAGAGGGCAAGATCCATGGACTGGATTGAATGTTTTCAGCTGATTGATATTGTTTTCATTAGAGAGGGATTGATATCAACAGTGCCTGCTGCCCATTCCATGGCTAATTTGAGGGTTCTTGTCTGTTTAAATATCGTTTGGTGGTCAAATTGTGCTTCTGCGTCTAACCTTCATGGAAGTGACAGTCCACCCAAAAGAGTTATATTTTATTTTTAGGTTGAGCTTGGTGGTTTGCACCTGCCCCTAGCTTCTTATTTGTGTTGGGTACTCCAACAATGAGGCTGTTGGGAGATGGCAATATCATTAGTGTTCACTTATTTTTCAAGCCTTCTTTAGCTAATGCATTGCCTCACTTCCTACTTTCTCATATAAATATATAGAACAACATATAAATTCATAGCTAGTAAACTGTCTTTTACCAGTTCAGTAAAATTCCAGTAAAATGAAACAGCTTCATTCTTTTGTTGGTATTGTTTGACCCTAAGATTTATTGTGAAGATGTACAGGAATTTACAGATAAACAGACATCAAAGAAGAAAACCTTAACACATTTCGCACAAAGCGCTTAATCGTAAGAATAACATACATCTAGCTGTCAGCTGATTAAATAGCCCAGAAGGAAACAATGGTGGGATAAAACTCCACCTTCTATTTACTCATGCCACTACTGACACTATCAACATAGCAGATGCTTCATTCATAAGTACCAAGAGTCAAAATAAAAATAAAATGCACATTATTTATTTATTACAGGTACTATTATAGCGTTGTCAGTTTAGGCAGTGCTTTACATATATATATATTGTACATTCAGACCAGTCCCTAACCCTCAAGGAGCATCCAATCTAAGGTCCCTAACTTACATTCATACATACACATACTAGGGCCAATTAAAGATAAATGGTGCAGCGCTAATAAAGGTGGTTAAAATTAAGATGAGCAATAAATAGGACAAGTTATTGATGTATATAAATGTCAAAAAAGTATAATTGTGCACAAGTGGAAATAGTAAAATTGATTTAAGAAACTACGTGAAATAATAATATCCGTGAAAAAGATAGAAAGTCCCACGGCTTCAAAATGGTCCTTGTGCCTTGTGTTAATATAAGAAATGCGCACTCACCGGACGTGCACTATTAATGTGCATTGTATGTAATATCCAGGTGCCAACAGGTAGTCATCCGAGCCGCAAGATGGAACACGCTCCCTCTCAGGATTGTTAGGGTCCAGGGACTGTAATGCTGGTAATCCAGGGATATCCAGAGCTCCAGCGGCCATTTCTCTATAGGGATGGTTAGTCCTTTTTGCTCAAATTTTAAAGTCACATTTCCCTGGATGCATCCTTTGTTTTTTACCAATAAATAGATAACTAATCCTACTACGCTATGGGCATTCTTTTGTTCTAACCCCATGCGGGGAGTATTATTTTCATAGACGCCCAGTGCCCTGAGTATCCAGAGAGGGAGCCTCCTGCCTTATTCTGTGAGAGCTGCACCCATCCATCCCTAAAGGGGAACTCTGGATATCCCTGGATTACCAGCATTAAAGTCCCTGGACCCTAACAATCCTGAGAGGGAGCGTGTTCCATCTTGCGGCTCGGATGACTACCTGTTAGCACCTGGATATTACATACAATGCACATTAATTGTGCACATCCGGTGAGTGCGCATTTCTTATATTAACACAAGGCACAAGCACCGTTTTGATGCCATGGGACTTTTCTATCTTTTTTTACGGATATTATTGCACGTAGTTTCTTAAATCACTTTTACTATTTCCACTTGTGCGCATTTATACTTTTTGACATTTATATACATCAATTACTTGTCCTTTTTTTTGCTCATCTTAAATTTAACCACCTTTATTAGCGCAGCACCATTTATCTTTGATTTGTATAAGGATTTCTGTTGGTTGCCTTGAGCGTACAGCTGCTTATTGGAAAAGCGCTCACTTTTATCTACCTATAACATACTAGGGCCAATTTAGACAGCCAATTAACCTACCAGCATGTCTTTGGAGTGTGGGAGGAAACTGGAGTACCCGGAGGAAACCCAAGCAGGCACGGGGAGAACATGCAAACTCTAAACAGGTGGTGCTGTGGTTAGGATTCAAACTGACAACCCTAGTACTGCCAGGCAGAAGTGCTAACCATTTAGCCAAACCCAAATTACCGCATTTTTCACTCCATAAGATGCACTTTTCCCCCCCCCAAAAAAGGGGGGAAAATGTCAGTGCGTCTTATGAAGCAAATATAAAGCAGCCGGTCCGGTATTTCCACCGCCACTGTGTCAGAATACCGGGCCACTCAGCTGTTCTCTGATGCAGGACCTTACCTGTTCCTCGGTCCAGCACTGCGCAGTCTTTCCACGCCGGCATCTGTAACAGCCGGGTGCCCACTGCGCATGCGCGAGAAGCGCTGCTCTTTGTGAATGGTCCGGCGTCTTCTGGGACACATGACAGGTCCCAGAAAATGCTGGGCCATTCACAAAGTGCAGTGCTTCTCGCGCATGCGCAGTGGGCACCCGGCTCTCACAGCCGGGTGCCCACAGTAAAGGGAGGACAACTCCGCGGAAGTGGGAGCGGGTACCTGTCAAATTCAGGTACCCACTCCCCCTCCCTCCCTAAAGGTCCACAGTCTCTGGTCATCCCCTGTACTGTCCGCAGTTTCTGGTCATCCCCTGTACTGTTCGCAGTCTCTGGTCATCCCCTATACTGTCTGCCGTCTCTGGTCATCCCCTATACTGTCTGCCGTCTCTGGTCATCCCCTATACTGTCTGCAGTCTCTGGTCATTCCCTGTACTATGTCCGCAGTCTCTGGTCATCTGTGTACTGTGGCCAGCGACACAGACAGTCGCATAGGACCCTATTTGCAAGTGTGAATGGGGTCTAAAGAGTGGGGTATGTGAAGTCTGCCCTTGTAAAAGCAAATTCTTTTACCAGTTGTCAGAGCTGATTCACACTTGTGCGGTGCGGATTGAAGCTCAGGTTTCACAGCTAATTGATACAGTAGTTGTTCAACTGTTCAGGTCAGGTTTACATCAGGTTCAGGACAGGATCAGCTCAGGATCTTATCTTGCTCACACATGTGCAGTTTGGAAACGGTTCCCAAGAATTCAATAGCCTGTAATCCGCACCTGAACTGGACTGCACTGCTCATAAATCATACAGGACTCTTTTTCAAATCGCACTGAATCTGCACTGCCAGTGCACCAGACATATGTGAACAGGCACCATAGGAAGCAATGTTTTTTTCTCAGGTCATTCTGATTGGATGCTGCTCAAACCGCATGCAATCAGCATATATGTGAACGGGGACTTTGGCTATCAGCATCTCAGTTAATTTTAGGATTTGGGGCAGCACTTGTAGGCAATGAGGGTACAGACACTGTGTGGTCCTTTTTCTATTCTATTTTCCTATTCTATTTTACTCTATTCTATTCTACTTTTTCTATTGTATTTTGATTCCTACATCTAATAATTACAGAACTCAAATTTGTTGTGATCATTATTAAGCCCTGGTTGACACCGGTTTGACATCACCTGAAGTTGCATATAATGTATTTCTATAGCACTGTCTTAATCAGTATGATTTGAAGTAGCACAATTTGCAGCTCTGAAATCACACTACTTCGAGTGAAGTAGCGCGATTTCAGAGTTGCATTCAGTGTGAACCAGGGCTAAAGTGTTTAGTGTAGTTATTAGGATTAGCAGTATAGTACTTTATTATTAGGCTATGACATCATAGGTATGGTACATCCCAGACCATAACCCAAAAGCAGGATCTTCTCTGGATTCCATTCACATAGTTTCCAGAGTCAATTAGTAAATGGCTTATAGTTTATGGCAAGCAGGTTATGATTAGCTGCCTGACAAAGAAAATCTGAGCATCCACTCCCATGTTTTCCTATTGTTCTTTTAGGGCACCCCAATGCGCAGTTAAGCATCACATCTCCAATGCACATGTTTTTCAGCAAACCATATCACACGTTAGCACACTACTGGGTGTTGTGGTGCATTGTGTCAGAAAATAAAATGCTGCATGTCCATATTTTTATACAATCTAGTGCATTGGCAGCCCATTCATTTGAATAGGCTACCTTAATGCAACACACCAGAATGGCCAAATGTGAATTGACCATTGTGATAACAACTGATGGACAGCCTCATTGACCAACATAGAGGTGATTGCTCCAATCTCAAATTTAATTCCATATAATTTCAACAGTTTAAATCCCTGTACTTAGTGGTCGCTTTGTGGGTTTCACCGTTTATATATTTATACATTCTCCATATCATCATTTTGAATTGTCTTGAGAACAGGTGTCTTTGAAAAATTCAAATTTATATCAAATCTGGGTTGGCAGCATTCTCAAATTGTGTCTAATATGATTACTAGCAATGCAGAAATGTTGTAGTGGCAAGGGGCAATTTTCTTCCTATGCACAACAGAATTATATTTAAAAAAATTACATGTATTTGGAAATTCGTATAGTTAGTAATAGTAGGTTCCTTCATGCCATCAAGAATTATAACTTGTACACATTTAGCTAAGATTAACCCACTTGTTTACCTAGACCCCTGGGGGACCTGTTTCTCCAATCAGAAAATTATACTGTTATACATATACCACACTGGAGGTTCATGGAGGGAGAGGGAGGGAAGTTTTTATGGTACCATTAACCCTTAGATTTCCGTGTCACTGAGCCTAGCGGGAATAGTGTCCTATATCATTGTTTTATCTTCTTTGGTTAAAATGCTTTTAGCTTTTTTTGCAGCCATCTTATTGGGATGTCATATGCTATATCTGTGGCTTCACCGCATTTACAGTACACTTTACAACTGAGCATATAGCTTTCTGTTGTAAATTCTATTTTATATGTATATAACAGCACAGCACAAGGCAGGGATTGTCCACAGAGGCTTCAGGAAATCAGTTACCATATAGAGAATTAGACTAGGAAAACATCACTCTTCTTCCCATAGCTACTTTCTGAGTGCAAGGTTCTGCTTATTTAATAAGGGACTACAAGGACCACTGGTGATTTGGAAAAAGCGCAAGCCAATAAGCCAATCTTAAATCATCTCTTTGCTGACGATGCCAAGTCACCAGCACTCTTAATGAATGCCGTTCACATTTTTATTGTGAAGTGATGCTGTGTTCACAATAAACATGTGAAACACATTCATTTTGAATGCTGGTGACTTTGCATCTATTTTTCCGTTTTTTTTAGCACAGCACCATCCATGGCGTCCACTTTGAGTGCCTATCTTTAAGAGGTCAAGTACTGAAAGGTGCGCAGCTTCTATTTGGGCTTCATCTCTTTTCAGACTACAGAAAATATGATTAGCTGATGAGGGTTGATGCATTCTGCAGATAATATGCCCTGCTTGAATGACCATACAAAATGAGCCCTAAACTTAGGTTTGTCTGTAACAGCCAATATTATGTACAGCTTCTTCAATCCCTGTTTAAAGTATTGAATGGTATTGGACAGTAAGAATACTATTGATGTCACAACAAGACACAATTTCATTTTGTGCATTGAGGATCAGCATTGTTTATGGCAAGCTTGTACAGAGTGGTTGATGAAAGCTAGTGTTACAGAGTGTTAGGAAACGCCTGTCATTAAAGAATAAACTTGTTTGCAAATGTAGCAATAGGCTGAGTCGCAGAATCAATAATTTCACTCCTCTGCTGTTCAACGGTAAAAAGAAAAACAATTGATTACCTGTCAAAAGACTGTTTTAGGTTGAAAATTTGTTGGCTCTATTAGTGTGTGTCATCATTTGGAGAACTGACATGCATTTGATTTTGCATGGTAAAATATGCTTCAACAAAGTGTGTGTCAATCCTAACAATGAATTTCCCTTATCTGGTCTCTTTTGGTCTTAAAGGAGCTTTGTTATATCTGTTCTATACATGCAAGAAAAGATATGTTGATCCTTCCAGAAATCTTGTCAGCTCAGGGGCAGACTGACCATTTGCAAACTCAGGCACTGCCCGAGGGCCTGGGGTCAGTAGGGGGCCCCATGAGATGCCCCTGGTACCTTTTTCATAGGCTTTTTTTACTTTGTGCAAGGACACAGGGGCCCCATGATCCCCTATTGCCCGGGGGCCCCATGAGTTGTCAGTCCGCCCCTGTGTCAGCTAATAACTTTCTGTGCCCTTTGCCTGTTTTTCTCTCTTATCACATGTTTCCAAGCTCTCTGAAGACTACAGAGCCCCTTTCCTCTATGTTATGGATATAAGGAGAGGGATTGGTTATCGTAGTCCTGTCCCAGGGTTTCAATGCTGCTTCTTTATAGAAGCATTGTTACCCAAGGACAGAAAGTATTTCACTGGCAGGACCACCAGGTGAAAATGAGAGAAAACAACTGAAATAAGAAAACGAACGCTGCCAGTATGGCTAAAGACTGGTAAGCTGCCATTTGTTTTTTTTAAGACAGGTGGAATGCAGCCCATAGGTCATCAAATAAGAGAAGAGAGCCATTACGAAAGACCTGTCGTAAATAAGTAATTCCCCAGAATTTCTACATCCCTGCACCTGGCAGCTTCTCCAGCTCCTCATAGATGGAGTTAGGCCAAATAGGGCTATATTCAGTGAACCCCATGGCTCCATGAAGAGATCTCACCCTCAGCTAGACCTTCTGCGTTAGAGAGTAGGTGTGATATGTTTTGTTGGAGGAAAAGAAACAGGAAGTTTCCAAGCCGCCAGGAGTGCCTGGTTCAGTTCTGACATTTACACAGCTCTGACACAGCACAGCCCTGATGACCTGCGTTTTCTCTGCTGCAGTTCAGTAACACTTGCAGGTCTTTCCCCACCTCTACCCTGTAACTGGACTATGAAAGAAGAAGACCGATGAGCTCATCTCTTTATTACTCTGCGTCTCCAATTATCAGCATGTTTCTTGTATTGCAGCACAACTGATTTTCTTGTTGCGCTTATTCCCACTCTCCCAGTCTGAGCTCTGCTGTACAAGGGCTGCAAAAGGCTGAAACCAAGTTACATTCAGGTACTTACACTACTTGTTAATGATTTAATTCCATACTAAAACCAATGGCCACTACTAGACCTGTCTGTGGCCTTTGATACTGTTGGCCATCCCCTCCTCCTCAAAAACTCCATCCCCTTGGTCTACAAGATTCTGCTCTCTCTTACCTATCACAGCACTCCTTCTGTGTTACCTATAACTCTTAAATAAACAAAGAAGGGGGCGCAACCTTCAAACCCACACTTGTAATCCAGAGAAACAGCTTTCCTGATGTTGATATATCATGAAATGCATTGAGGCCTGGCCACTGCTGTCACTTTCAGTCCCCTCTACACGTCACTTCCGGTGGTTGGATCTGGTCCATGATAAAGCACGCCGGCTCAGACATAGCAAGCGGCGCTGAAAGGTATTTGATTCATCTCATGCTTATTGTGAATGTTGCTGGCACTTTTTCATGTGAGTGCACCTATTTGTCATTTTTTCTTTGATTTAAAAAAAACACTATAGAAGCATTTCTCTCTTTGAGTGTTTGTGCCGTTATATCCCGCTTGTAAGAAAGTATCATTGATATGCCTTCTGATATTCTGTATCTGGTGAGTTATTACTCTTACTTGGATCATTAGATCATTCAGTCATCATTGGTTTCTGGGAACATGGTGTGGAAAGATATTTTGTGGAATCAATTTATAGACTTTATTTCTTTATGGACACTAAAAACTTCCTGTGACTTACTAATTTTGAAAGTTTTATGCTGAACATTGTTTACATTATTATTATTGACATATTTATGTGATTAGTAGTTTTCTTAGCACTTTTGGAGTATTATGATTGGTATGAGTAGTGCCTTTCACATGTTAACATAATACCTATAACTCTGTCTTGTCCTTCCTTTTATTGTAGGAGTCCCCCAAGGCTCTGTCCTTGGACCCCTTCTCTTCTCCATTTACACCTCCTCCCTTTGTCACCTGATAAACTCCCATGATTTCAGTACCATCTCTATGCTGAGACACACAAATCTGTCTCTCTACTCCTCACCTCACTCCTTCAGTCTCCTCTTGCATTACTAACATACTAACTGACATATCAGCATGGATGTCACACCACTTCTTCAAACTCAATCTTTATAAAATTAAGCTCATAATATTCCCTCCTGCTAATACCCCCTCGACTGACTTTCCTCAAGATCAATAATACAACCATCAGTCCCTCCTTTCATGCCAGGATGCTAGGTGTAATCCTGGACTCTGACCTGTCCTTTCAGCCCCAAATCCAAAAACTGTCCAAATATTGTAGACTTCAACTCTGTAACATCTCCAAAGTACGCCCCATTTTAACCGTTGAAACCACTAAGCAAATTTTTCACTCCCTTGTTATCTCTCACCTTGACTATTGTAACACCCTCCTCATTGGCCTACCTAATCGCAGGCTATCACCTTGTCAGTCTATCATGAATGCTGCTGCCAGACTCATCCACTTTACCAACCATTCTGTGTCCACCATCCATCCCTACTAATCCCTCCACTGGCTCCCAATTGCCCAACAAATAAAATTCAATACATTAACAATAACATAGAAAGCTATTTACAGCTCTGCCCCGAGCTACATCACCAATCTTTTCTCCAA
Source organism: Staurois parvus (assembly GCF_062004578.1). Taxonomy (NCBI): domain Eukaryota; kingdom Metazoa; phylum Chordata; class Amphibia; order Anura; family Ranidae; genus Staurois; species Staurois parvus. The sequence continues at coordinate 895,439 of NW_028317911.1, forward strand.
ATATCTCCCAAACCATCCTTTCTGCTCATCTGAAGATCTCCTGCTTTCTAGCTTTCTTGTCTCCTTCTCATATGCAGGATTTCTCCAGAGCCTCTGCCATCCTCTGGAACTCTCTACCCCAATCTGTCCAGCTGTCGCCTACTCTATCAACTTTTAGGTGATCCCTGAAAACCTATATCTTCAGGGAAGCCTATCCTGCCTTCATCTAGTAACCAAATCTTCTATTTCTCCCATCTGTTTATCCCCCAGAGTTATTACCTTTTGTTCCACCAGCCCCTTCCTATTAGATTGTAAGCTCCCAGGAGCAGGGCTCTCCTAACCCTCTTGTATTGAATTGTATTGTTGCGGTATTGTAGCTGTATTGTCGTCCTTTATATTGTAAAGTGCTGAGCAAACTGTTGGAGCTATATAAATCCTGTAAAATAATAATAATAATAATAAAATAGCACATACCTGTATAAGGATGCATTAATAAATTCATAGCTGCATTAATCTTTGTGTTTTATATCTACTAGGGTTGCACCGATACCAGTATTGGTGTCAATACTAAGCATTTGGACGAGTACTTGTACTGCATTCCTGTTCAAACCACATATAATTCTTTGAAGTCCGATTTTGACCCATTCATTTTGTATGTACTCAAATTGCAAGGTATCTGTAATTGATATTGGTGAGTACTTGAGCACAAGTATTGGTACTCATACTCGTCGATAAAAAAACGGTATCGGTGCAACCCTAATATCTACCTGGATTTAAAGGCCAACTCCATTTTTCTTACCATTTTTCTTACCATGTTACACCCATTTAGGGTGTAACATGGTGCCAAAAATGTAATCCATTCCAGATGTCAGTTTACATACCAAACCATATTAAAATTTAACTTTTACATTCATGCAATTTCAAAAATGTAATTACCTTTTTTTTTAAGCATTTCACTTTGTGTGCATACATGGTTTCCTCAAATATGATACAGAAAGAACAGGATTTATGGAATACATTTCATCTTGTGTAAATAGAACTGTTTGAAGAGTCTTTGGAGCTTAGAGAGGGGTTACACAAAGTGCAAAAAGAGTGATTTGACTTGCAGTAAGACCCTGGCTCACTAATGATGGCTAATTAATTGACTCCTTTTTCGCAGTCATTATCAGAATTTTGCAGTTATCAGCTTTCCCTGTCCCAGATTTGCATTCTATCTTCAATGAAAATCACCAACATCCAAACCTGCTTTCAGCCTATAGACATCAATACAATGGTCAGCAACAATGGGCCTGCATGCAGGGGCTATAGCTTTCAGTGTGATAAAAACAATGCTGTGATCAGATAACCCTCATTGCCCTTATAACCAAGTGAGCCTACAGTAAAGCTCCCTCTACTCTAGATTTACAAGTATATCACTGAAGATATTTCTAAAATTACACATAGACATAAGGTGAGGTGATGTGCAACTTTATAAAAGGGGACTTTATTCTTTAACCACTTCATGTCCGGACACTTTTACCCCCTTCCTGTCCAGGCCAATGTTCAGCTTTTAGTGCTGTCACACTTTGAATGACAATTGCGCGGTCATGCAACACTGTACCTATATGAATTTTTTAGCATTTTTTGAGACAGATAAAACTTTATTTTGGTGGTATTTATTCACCACTGGGGTTTTTATTTTTTTTGCTATATAAATGAAACAGGCGAAACATTTTTTAACCACTTGCCATCCGCCTACTGTTTATAAACGGCAGGACGGTGGCACTCCAGGGGCGGGTTGCCGTTCATAAACGGCACTCGACATTTCTAGCTGTGCGCGCTCCCTGGGAGCGAGCAGCACTGCGATCCAGTGCCCACTGTGTCCTCCGGACACAGTGAAACACCCATCGTCAAACGGGACCTCTGTACGAGGTCCCGATCATGTGATCACTGATTGGACAATCAGTGATCAGATGCAAAGTAGTAATCAAGATGTCACTTCTGACATCATTGCTTACTACGTGTGAAATCTGTGAATGATCACAGAGATCACATGGTACAAGGCTATTTACAACAGCCTTGTACCATGTGACAAGCTGTGACCAATCACAGCTCACTCAGTAGTTCTCAATGGCTGCAAGAATGCAGACGGAGAGAAAGAGAAATGATTGCTTTTACATCCTATATGGGTGTAAAAGCAATCACTGTAAAAAAAAAAATCTTCATCACCCCCCACAAGTAGTACAGTGTCACCATGGTGACACTGTACTGCTAGGGTGACAGTATGTAAAAAAACAAACAAAAAACAAATAATATAAAAAAATAAAGTAAAAATGTAAATAAAATGTTTAAAAATTATAATTTTTGGTTATAAACTAATATAATGGAATACATTTTGGCCAAGATTTATGATGAAAGATTATTTATTTGCAAAAGTTTATAAGAAAAACACTTTTTTTCAAAATTTTTGGACTTTTTCATTTACTTAGCAAAAAATTAAAATCCCAGCGGTGAATAAATACCACCAAAATAAAGCGTTATCTGTCTCATAAAATGCTAGATGCTCATTTACTAGGTTAAGTGGTGGGGAAAGACCAGTTTTTATCACCCGATCCACTCTTCTCCAAGTGAAGATGATATCTTGTGCTTTGGCAGTGGAGTGTTCTGCAGTGTCCTCATATCCAGTGGTATGGGTCCAGCATAAGTCTTTGTGACCTCATGGCATATTGTCATTGTCATTGTCATTCAAAGTGTAATAGCGCTGAAAGCTGAAAATTGCCCTGGACAAGAAGGGGGTAAAAGTGTCCGGACAGGAAGTGGTTCAAAAAGTGTTTTTCTTATAAAATTTTGCAAATAAATAATCTTTCTTCATAAATCTTGGCCAAAATGTATTCAGTTATCTTTTTAGTAACAAAAAATAACCCAAATTAGTTTATAACCAAAAATTTTAATAAAAAAAAATGTTTTACATTTTTTTAAAAAATTTTTATATTATTATGTTTTTGTTTTTTTAACACACAGTCACGCTAGCAGTACAGTGTCACCATAGTGACACTGAACTACTTGTGGGGTGATGAAGATTTTTTTCTACACTGCTTGCTTTTACAGCCTTTATGGGTGTAAAAGCAATCATTTCTCCTCTCTGGCTGCATTCTTGCAGCCATTGAGAAATACTGTGTGAGCTGTGATTGGTCACAGCTTGTCACACGGTACTAGGCTGTTGTGTATCTTGTGATCTCTGTGATCATTCACAGATTTCACACGTAGTAAGCAATGATGTCAGAAGTGACATTTTGCTTACACCTATTCATGTGATCGCTGATTGGCCAATCAGTGATCACATGATCGGGACCTCATACAGAGGTACCGTACAGCGATCAGTCCGGACACAGCGGGCACCGGATTGCGGTGCCGCGTGCTTCCAGGGAGCATGCACAATCCAAAATGGCAGGCGTCATTTATGAACAGCAACCCGCCACTGTCTGGCCCTTTATATACAGCAACCAGACGGGAAGTGGTTAAAATTCTACAATTGCATTGCCAGTAACATTTTATTGGTTAGCTCTAATGAGCCGGGCCCTCTGTTTCCTCTTGTACCAATTTGTATTGTAACTGTAATGTCTACCTTCATTTTGTAAAGCACTGCACAAGCTGTTGGCGCTATATAAATCCTGTATAATAATAATAATATTGGTAAACTCCAGGCAAACGGCTGAATATATTAAAAAAAAACAGTTTTACATACCAAAAGGAGCAGTATGTAAATATTTTCAGACACTCTTGTGGTGCAAGTGCCCCTACCAGACACAATTACCAGAACAGTGACCCCTCCTCTTTTACACTATAGTTAAACTAAACAGCATGGTCACAGACTTGGCTGGTCCCAAACTTTCTGACTGGACAATTGACCACCAGACCTCAGGCTGCTCTATGTCACCAATCCACCAGTAGTATATTTCTCTCGATATAGATTCCCATTAACACATACTAGTCATCCTTGTTCTTCACTGTTAATCCTAACAAGAATAGTGATTTTATTTACAATATATTATTTATTATGACTAGGACTAGACATACAGTTTAAAATATAATTTGGTAAGGCAAATGATAGAAGCTCTACCTTCTAGTCTGAACTGAAAGTAAATATTTATAAGTAATTAGTCCTTTTTATGTTTTTTTACAGACTATCACTACCTGCTTTGCTGTAAAAACCTGTTGTTTGAAGTGACCCTGTCCTGAAGCGACCCTGTCCTGACATAACATCTGCCAAAACTGGCATAACGGTAAAAGAAAAATGTAAAGATGTTCCTTCCCAGCTGCTCATGGTGCCACGTACACCACTCTTCTCAAAGGAGATCCTCCTCTGATGCCCTCAGGGAAATGGGACACTTTGGGAGTGTAGATAACTTGGGTTATTCACAGCCCTCACTGGTTCCTCCGTCTGACATCCACTAGTGATGTGGTGATCAGGAGAAGGAATCTGAAAGCTGCGGGGGGACCCAAAAGATCAATATTCCCAGAAGTGTTGGTTCCCTGCAGACCTCAGAGGAGGATTTCTCCTGAATGTAGTGACATTTTGGTGGCATAGGCAGTGAAAAAAATAACTTTTATTCTCTAATTCTGAGGTATGCCTAGTTTGAGAAAATTTCATAAAAGGGTTGCAAAGCGTTGTGATTTCTGCATAAAAAAACAAAAACAAAGTGCTCTGTGAATCCTGTGCTATATATGTGTAGCACCCTATAGTGTACTACAAGGGTTAGTGTAGGTAAATTTATTGCGTATGACTTATGGTAACTGTGTGAGTCTGTAATTAGGTCGGGTTACTGCAGTTCAGGCTGGATGGCTTAACAGGTTGGGACTCTATCGCCTCCACCTGGTTCTGGAGGACCATGGAAGCTTCTAGAAGCTATTGGGTGAAAGGGTTGGAGACCTAATCTGCATGAGTCTACCCAATCCCAGGTTTCAAGACCCTGGTAAAGTGGTGAGGCGAACCCATAAACATGGGAGAGTCAGGCTACCAGGGGTGTCCGGTGGAGGATGAAGTGCTGAGGAGGCTGTTGGTGGCCTGGGAGGGATCCCTAAGGTCTAGGGGGGCTGAGCTTGGGCTGGCTCAGGAGAATCCATTCAGCATCATGGTATGAACAGGATCAAGTCTTGGGAGCAGTGGGAGCAAGGAGGATAGAGTGAGTACATCAGCACGCCCAGGGATTCACAAGGGGAGAGACTGCCACGTGTAGCAAGCTTTCAAAGGACAACGCTGTGCCTAATCATTTATCCTTGTCCAGGGAAACCTTCAGAGCAGCCAGGAGGGCTGGTAGCGTTTGCACACTATGGAGCTGGGAGCAGTTCTACAGGGGAGAGGAGACATCTCCTCATGTAGCTTGCAATCTAAGCTAACTTTCAGAGGGGCTGAGAGTCCCTAGCCCATACACCCCAAAAATGGGCTAGACAAAATTATTGGCACCATCAATGTAATACTTTGGTAGCACACCCTTTAGAAAAAAAAGAAAAAAACTGAAACAATTTGCTTCCTTTTTTGTGTCATACCAATACAAACAAAATGGACTGGACAAAATTATTGGCACCATCAATGTAATACTTTGGTAGCACACCCTTGGAAAAAAAAACTGAAATCAATTGCTTCAGCCCGTCGACCCGTCCGCACCCATTGAGCACTTGCTGCAACATGACAGTTGCCGGTCAGATTTAAGCAATTGGACGGTGACGCCACCACTAGCAACACCTATTTGTTTACATTTGACTGGCAAATGTCAGACCTGTCATATGGCATGATTGACGATGGATTACAACAACGAAACAATTTTTTGCCTTTTTTTTAATTAAAGGACTTGTCAAAAACTTTCACTTTTTGTTCAATTAAAAATTTTATTTTTTTTTCAAAAGATTGGTTTCTTTATTGTTACTGAATTTAACCCTTTAGTGAATGGGAAGGGGCCCTTGTAAGCAGCAGGGAGGGGGGGTGCACGATCGTTTCACCCCTTTCCTGCCCTGCCAAGCCTGTGCTTGGATCGAGGGTCTGATAGGAATTTAGGGGGGACCACATGCTTCTGCCCTATTTTCTGGGGGTGGGGTTCCCCTTAAAAGTCATACAAGGCCTAAAGGGCCTAGTAGGGCTTTTAGGGGAACCCCACTAACTTTTTTTCTCCTAATTTTGGGAGGTGGGGTTCCCCTCAAAAGTCCTACCAGGCCTACACTGTCTGGTACGGCTTTTAGGGGGAACCCCACACACTTTAAAAATTTTTTTTTTTTACTGTGGGCTCTTAACCTTCCTACCAGATCTAAAGGGTGTGGTAGAGATGGGGGGGGGACCCCACATTTTTTTTTTCTTTATAACATGTAAAAAAAAATGTCAGTCGTGCTGTAGCAGTTTCTAAAATTGTACAGATATGCAACTTTGCAGGTAGTTTATTATCATATTTAAAGGAATCTTCTCTCTTTTTTTTACTTTAAGGAATGAAACATTACTGCCCCTTTAATAACGATACGTTTTGAAAACATTTTTCCCACTGGTTCATGTCCCTCGTGGCAGTACCCGAGTCCCCATACCCCTTTTATGACCAATAGCTTGCATATAAGCCTTCAAACTTTTGAATTTACAAGTTTGAGTCCAATAGACTTGCATTGAGTTCGAAGTTCATGGTCAAATGTTCATTAGGTTTAAACGTTCAACCGCAAACTGAACACGGGGGTGTTCAGTCTATCACTAGTGCTCAGTAACCAGTCTGACTGAATACCGGCCTGGGATGCACCGCTGGACCCTGTAAGAGAAGATCAGTTAGGATCGGCAGCTTTTTAAGGAGGTGCCACCATGGTGCAATCAGGAGAAGGTGGTCTGACAACTGGCTGAGTTTCTGAAGAATTCGTGGGATTAACGCCAGAGGGGGAAAGGTGTATGCTAGCTTGAGCCACCAGATCTGGGTCAAGTCATCAAAGCCTTCTGACTCTCTCTCTCTCTCAAGATATTGAAAAGAAGCTCCTCACCTTCCCGTTCTTGCCATTGGCGAAAAGGTCTGTTTCTGGGATGCCAAATTGTTGAACAAGAGCTTGGAAAGCTTTCGGGTTCAACTCCCACTCCCGCTGTCTGATCGGCTGGCAACTGAGGAAGTCCGCTTCCTGGTTGTTTGTCCCTTATATGTGAACTGCTGCCGTTATAGAAAGAACCTTTGCTTCGGCCCAGCCCAGGATCTCCTTGGATAGGTCTAGGTGACTTCTGGATCTGGTTCCTCCTTGATGATTCAGGTATGCCATACTGCAGGGCTTAAAATTTCAAGTCCTGAGCTACTAGCCAGGCCTTAGAGTTACTCGCCACCAACAAACACACATAAACAGAGACACCTGTACACACACACAGACATGTACATGCACACACACAGAAACATGTACACACACACACAGAGACACATGTACACACACATACAGACACATGTATACACACACAGGCACGTAAAGACACACATACACACAGATACATGTACATACACAGAAATGCACAGACACATGTACATACATACACAGACACATGTACACACAGGCACTTGTACGTAAATACACACACACACACATGTACATGCACACAAACACAGACACATGTACACACACAGACACATGTACACACACACAGACATGTACATACACTCAGACACATGTACATACACACACACATGTACAATTGTACATGCATACACAGACACAACAAACACACATACATGTACACGTACACACGCACCACTACCACCCCCCCTATAAAACGTTGCAGATCTGGGTGCTGCACTCTAGGGGGAGGCAGAGAGCACAGCACACACTCTTTGCTTTGCTTTGCTTTCACTGTGCTCAGCTATTGAGCAGTCTGACGGCTCCCAGTGCCAATGACAGATCCGGCCTGAGCTCCGAGCCTGCTCAGCAAGTTGGCCCTTGGGGACACACTCGCCCCCACCATAATTTCTACTCTCCATTGGCGAGCAGGCGTGTGGAAATTTCAAACCCTGCCATAGTGGTGGCGTTGGAAAAGCTGACTTGAACCTCCCTGCCCGAGATACTGTTCTCAAAGACCTTCAATGCTTCACCTACCGCCCTGAGTTCTCTGAAGTTGGATGAAGTCTGGGATATCGCTTTGTCCCAGGGACCCTGTTCTTTGGCTTTCCCTAAGTGAGCACCCTTAGGGTGCTTGCACCTGTGATGACTTTCAGGGGGTCCCACTAGGCCCAGGGCCTGCCTTTCTGAAGATTGCTGGGGATTATCCACCACTCTAGGGAGGATTTTACCTGTAGAGAGAGGACTATCTTTTTGTCCAAAGATTTTGTCTTCTTGTCCCAGCAGGAAAAAAAGGAAGAACTGAAGGTCTCTTGAATGGAGCTGCACCCACACAATGGTCGGAATAGTTGCTGATATCAGTCCAAGCACCCTTAGGACCTCCCTTGGGGAGCATGAATTTTTTTTTTTCAGACTTCCCACCGCCAGGACTATTTTCTCTACCTTGTCCCTTGATAGGAAGAGTTTTTGTACTCTTGTATCCACCACATAAACTAAAAAGGTTTCGACCTGCTCTGGGTCCAGTGATGATTTTTCTACAGTTACTATCCAGCCCAGTGATTGCAGGGCGGTGATCACCTTCCCCATATCTGCCTTCACCTGGGCAGCCGAGGGATCAAATATTAGAAGAACGTCTAAATAGGGAATCAGGATTATCCCCTGGAGGTGCAGGAAAGCCACTGCCTGGACTAGGACTTTTGTAAAAATCCTTGGACTAGCTGCTAGCCCAAAGGGAGGGGCTTTGCACTGCCAATGTAATATTTCTTCCATGGTTACTATCGCAAACCTCAAGTATGTCTGATGTTCTGGGTGGATTGGGAAATGTAAATAGGCATCCTTGAGGTCCAATATTGTCATAAAGGCCTCTTTCAGGAGATTTTTGCGCACTGAGTATATCATCTCTATGAAAAACCTCTTGTGTTCCAGGAATTTGATCAGATTCCTGAGAATTATAATTAAGCAGAATTTGCCTGAGGGTTTGTGAACAACAAATACGTGGGAGTAGAATTCCAGGTATTGTTGACTTTCTGGTACAGGCACTACTACCTGCTGCTCCGCCAGCTCCACTGGATTTACTTCGGGGGACATTGTTTCTGTTTTTTTTTTTTGGGGGGGGGGTTATCAAAAACGGTCTACTTTTTCTTTACTCATCACACTTTTTTGGTGAATTTGTAGGGGTACTATGTACCCCATACTTATTCACATGGGGGGGCTTGGATTTGGGGGCCCCCTTGTTAAAAGGGGGTTCCAGATTCTGATAAGCCCCCCCGCTGGCATACCTGCACAACCACCACCCAGGGTTGTGGAGAAGAGACCCTTGTTCCCATCAACATGGGGATCCCCCCTCACCCAAAGCACCCCCCCATGTTGAGAGCATGTGGCCTGGTGTGATCCGGGGGGATTACTGAAGGGTCTGTTATGGATTTTGGGGGGACCTCAGGAATTTTTTTCTTGCCGTGGGGTTCCCTTTACAATCCATACCAGACCGAAGAGCCTGCTATAGATTTTAAGGGGTGTGCACGCTGTTTTTTGTTTAGTTTTTTTATGTCGGGTCTTTATGAACTAGATTAATATGAAGAATTAACAATATTAAAATAAACATAGGTAATGCGTCCCTTCTAATTAATATGAATATATTCGGATGCAGTTAATTCAGATGCACATGACACCAGGCAATACTATTTTGGACCAATTCGTTTTCGGATTTTGTTTCCTATCGTCAGCATTTGTTTTGTATATTCAGAGTAGCTGGTTATTAAAGAGAGGGTGGCCGCTGTATCCTTAACAACCATGATTCATCTGCTGTCAGCGGGATCCCCTCTATCAGCAGAATGTAAACAAAACAAATGCCAATTTAACCACTAGCCTACAGGGCACTTATACCCCCTTCCTGCCCAGGCCAATTTCCAGCTTTCAGCGCTGTTGCACTTTGAATGACAATTGCGCAGTCATGCAACACTGTACCCATAGGAAATTTTTATAATTTTTTTTGTGACAGATAGAGCTTTATTTTGGTGGTATTTAATCCCCTCTGGGGGTTTTATTTTTTCTTAAACAAACCAAAAACCACTGAAAATTTTAAAAAAAACCGTTTTTCTTAGTTTTTGTTATAAAATTTTGTAAATACTGTAAGTGATTTTTCTCCTTCACTGATGTGCGCTAATGAGGCTGTACTGATGGGCACTGATAGGTGGCACTGATAGGCATTGACAGGCAGCACTGATGGGCACTGAAAGGCAGCACTCATATATGGCACTGATAGGCGGCACTGATAGGTGGAACTGATAGGCGGCACTGACTGGCACTGTTAGGTGGCACGGACTGGCACTGTTAGGCGGCACTGTTAGGCAGCACTGACGAGCACTGATAGGCAGCACTGATGCACAATGATAGGCGGCACAGACTGGCACTGATAGGCGGCACTGACTGGCACTGATAGGTGGCACTGATTGGCAGCACTGACAGGTGGCACTGACTGGCATTGATAGGTGGCACTGATAGGTGACACTGAAATGCAGTTCAGATGGGCACTGATTTGTGGCATGGATGAGGCACTGATGGGCACTGGCAGGTGGCATGGATGAGCACTGAGAGCTGGCACTGATAGGCACTGACAGGTGGCATTGCTGGGGCTACACAGCTCATCAGGGCACACTGATCTTCAGTGCTCTGATGATCTGTGTACATGTCCCCTCCAAGGAATGCCGATTACCGGCTCTTCTCTCCTTACGAGCTGTCAGCGTGACAGCACGTGGGGAGAGAAATGCCGATAACCGGAATTTCCCTGTTTAAATGTGATCAGCTGTTATTGGACACAGTTTATCACATGACCGAGCCAACATCTTCGGCTCTTTCCGTGGATCGGTGATCCGCTGTGTCCGAGGGACACAGCACACCGCCGATCAGCGCACTGCACGCTCCGGTAGCCGCGCATGCGTGGTTAGAATTGGAGGACGTCTTCCCAGAACGAGAGAACCACCTTGCATCCGTCATATTACTATATGGCGGGCGGGAGGCAGTTAAAAAATGTTTTAAAAACACTGTGGGGAGCCTCCTCAATCCTTAACAGGCAACCTTATGCGGGATCTGGAGGCAGGGGACTGGATCTAGAGGCCACATTGTTAAAGGGGGTTTCCAGTTTCCAATAAGCCCCCCGCCCACAGACCCCACAACCACTACCCATGGTTGTGGGGAAGAGGCTATTGTCCCAATCAACATGGGGATGAGGTGCTTTGGGGAGGGGAGCCCCCTTCCCAAAAGCACCCTCCCATGTTGAGGCGATGTGGCCTGGTATGATTTGGGGGGGGGGGTGCTTTTGCTTGCCACCTCCCTTTCCTGGTCTGCTGGACTGCATGCTCACATAAGAGTCTGGTATGGATTTTGAGGGGAACCCCATGCCATTATTTTTTTACCTTTTTTTTTCATCGGCACTTCTTTTGATTACACTCTGCAGTCAGCATGATAGCTGTTAAGGATTTGGTGGCCATTAGGCCGCCCGTTTCTTAACAACCAGCTGACCATCACAATGAATTCTGATTGGATTCAAAAATATGAAATCCTTCAGATATAAATGAATATATGAACCACATGACAAATATACAAAACGAATTCCAAAAAACGAATCTGTTCAACATAACAAATACAACAAAACCAAATTCTTCAATTAAATGAAACGAAAACAAAATGAATATTTGGGCCATGCATATGTCTAATACACTCCTATGTGTTTATATGACAAGGAGTGAGTGACTTCTATTTAATCAGTTATTTATCTATATGTACAGTAGTGTAGTCAGTGTTAGGTAAGCAATTTCAGATAATCACCAGCATCTAAAATGAATAATATAACCTAGTTATGATTCTAGGTAGTATGATTCTGCTATATTTACAACTATATTTTTATTTCAAATGTATACTATTTTTATTAAATAAAATAATGTAAACTAAGAGACACTGTAATAGGATTTGTTTTGTGCTAGTATTTTTTGCGAATAAAAAGGCTTGTCATATAAAAAATTAAACAGTGATGAGTGAACCAATAATGACACAGTGGGCACTGCGCTCCAGATGTCTGCCTGAGTTACCTACAGGGCATAAACAGCATAGACCAAGCAAGTGGATCAATAGAGATGAGAGAGAAAGGTGGGAGGCAGGAGAGCGGCTTTGTATACATAGATATGTCAAGCAAGAAAGCAGATAGGAAAATAGATTAAGAGGAAGAAATAGGCAAACAAAGGGAGAAGAACTGACTGAAGGCTGGCTATGTAACAACAAAGAACAAAGTATAAAACAGATGCCGAATGTAGGGAGCCTCATATAAGGAATAATGTAGATGAAAAGTAATGTGACGCTTAGAAGACATTAAAGGATAAGAGGTGCCTGCACCTCCCACTTACTTCTGATGTCTATGGGCAGCTTCTTATTGGCACTGAAACAGACGGTGCCTTCCAGCAGTCTTGGCAAACCAAACGAGTATACTCAAGATAAATTCTGCTTTACTTTTCTTCGTTAAAGGAACAGCAAAGCTAAATGTCAAATATAGAATTGGAAAATGGCTGTTTATATTTTAGAATTTTCCTACAGTTACCATAAATGTGACAGTAGCTCAGATTACTCTGGGGGATCAGGAAGGACTTCTTCTACCAACTCATGTTGGCCACTTGAAGTTGGTGGAGGCAAACAATAGATTTCAATTATTAGGATCAATTATAAAAGACTGCCTGCATGCACTATAGCAATCAAGTTTAATCTCTTCCTTTCCAGCTGTCGTTTTCTGGTACAGTTCTTAATCTGGTTAGCTGAAGTTCCACTTTAACTTGGAAAAAAATGGCAAACAGGCAGGCTATATAATGCAGAAGAGACATATTATGTTTCTACTGCATTAAACACTTGCCCTCTGGAAGATTTTACCCCCTTCCTGTCCAGGCCAGTTTTTGCTATACCGCACCGCGGTACTTTAACTGACAATTGCGCAATTGTGCGGTCATGCAACACTATACCCACATGAAATTTCCAATTTTTTTTTTCCACAAATATATAGGGCTTTTTGTGTTATTTAATCGCCAGTGGGGTTTTTAATTTTTGCCCTATAAATGAAAAATGACCGACAATTTTGAAAACAAAATTAATATTTTTTTACTTTCTGCTATAAAACATATACAATTAAAAAATGTGTAAAAATCACATTTCATCATACATTTAGGCCAAAATGTATTCTGCTATATATTTTTGGTAAAAAATAAATACCATTAAGTGTATATTGATTGGTTTGCAGAAACGTTTTAGCTTTACAAACTATGGGATATATACTGGAATTTTTATTCATTTATTTATACTAGTAATGGCAGCGATCAGCGACCTATAGCGGGACTGTAATAGTGCAGTGATCAATCTGACACATACTTTGTGGGAACCAGTGACGCTAAAACAGTGCTAATATACACTGACACTATACTAATGTCCCTGGTTAGGAAGGGGTTAACATCTAGGGGCGATCAAAGGGTTAAGTGTATTGCTAACAGTGCTTTTTGTGTGTACAGGGTGCTGCTTTTACTAGGGGATGCAGTATTTTCCATTATCTTGTGTGTTTGCACTTAAAGCATTACTAAACCCAGGACTCTGCATTATTTGAGCAAATATAAACTGCTAAATACCTTTTCTCATCAGTGATTAGTGCAGTCTTGTGACTTCTAACAGTGTTCAGCAGAGCACATGTTAAATCTTGTAGGAGGAGTTTTCTTTAGGAGGATGCAGGACCCCTGACCTCTGCCTTGACAGTGCTGATCACATGCCTTCTTCCAAGAAAAAAGAAAAAAACCTGTCTTGCAATACATAGAAACATAGAAAAGTGACAGTAGAAAAAGACAAAGACAGAGTGGTCCATCGAATCTACCCATTTTTTTTTTTTTGCATGTGTGTGTGTTTTTGTTTTGTTTGTTTTTTTTTGGGGGGGGGGGTTAACTTTTCTGTCTGAGTATAGATCTATGCTCCTTCCAAGCATGTTTGAAGCTATTTACTGTGAACTGGCTCACTACCTCTGCTAGAAGTTTATTCCAAGCATCAACTACTCTTTCAGTAAAATAGTACTTTCGGAGATTAGTTTTGAACTTTCCTCCAGTTAGTCATGTCCCCGTGTTCTTGATTTTGGTTTTGTGTTGAAAATACTGCCCTCCTGAACCTTATTCACCCCCTTGATGTATTTGAAGGTTTCAATCATGTCTCCCCGTTCCCTTCTTTCCACCAGACTGTAAATGTTAAGTTCCTGAAGTCGATCTTGATATGTTTTATCCCCCAGACCTTTCACCATTTTTGTTACCCATCTCTGGACTCTTTCTCTCTTATCAATATCTTTTTGTAAGTGAAGTCTCCAGAAGTGGACATAGTATCTAAGTGAGGTCTAACTAAAGATCTATATAGGGGAATCAGGACCTCCTTCCTCCTGCTGGTGATCCCTCTAGTGATGCATCCTAGAATTCTATTCGCTTTCCCCACTGCCTGGCCACACTGTTTGTTCATTTTGCAATCATCTGAAAAAGTACCCCCAAGTACTTTTCTTCTAAAGTGCTGACCAACACTGTACCCCAATGTTGTACTCTCTCAAGGGATTTTTTTCCCTAGGTGAATTATTTTACGTTTAGAAACATTGCACTGCAATTTCCACTTTTTTGACCAATCTTCCAGCAATGCCAAATCATGTTCCATATTCCAAACACCTCCAGGGATATCAACCCTATTACACACCTTTGTGTCATCTGCAAAAATACATACCTTACCCAACAAAACTTTATTTATATCACTTACATAAAGATTAAATAGAACAGGACCTAGCACAGAACCTTGTGGTACACCATTAGTGACTGGTCTCTGTTCTGAGTAAACCCCATTTACAACCACACTCTGGTATCTATCCTTTAGCCAGCTGCATATCCACCAGGGGCGGACTGACAACTCATGGGGCCCCCAGGCAATAGGGGATCATGGGGCCCCTTTGTCCTTGCTCAAACTCAAAAAAGCCTATGAAAAAGGTACCAGGGGCATCTCATGTGGCCCCCTACTGACCCCAGACCCTCGGGCAGTGCCCGAGTTTCCAAATGGTTAGTCCACCCCTGATATCCACTGAACCACCCAAGAGCTAAGTTCTAGCTTGTACAACTTTTGTATCAGATCATTATGTTGAACTGTATCAAATGCCTTGCTGAAATCAAGATATACTATGTCTACAGCACCACCCTGGTCCAAAACATTGATAATATAGTCAAAAAATCTAATCAGATTAGTCTGACATGATCTGCCCTCAGTAAAGCCATGCTGCTTTGGATCAAGCTAGGTGTGTGCTTTTAAGTGATCTATAATCCTTCTTTTCAGGAGTGATTCCATTAACTTTACTACTACCGATGTTACACTTACTGGCCTGTAAATGCCAGCTTCTACCTTGCTGCACTTCTTGTGGATAGGTACAATATTAGTTGTCTTCCAGTGATGGGGAACTTCTCCTTTTGGAAGTGATTAATTAAAAAGATCAGTTAATGGTCCAATAACTATACCTCGAAGTTCTCTTAGATTTCTGGGATGAATACATCAGGGCCCATTATTTTATTAATCTTTAACCGAGCCAGTTCCTCTGCTACATCTGTCTCAGGAAATCATAAAAATGAACCATCATTACTAGAACCAATATGATTTCGCAACTTATTATTGTTAGTATAATTTATGTCTGAGAAGACTGCGAAAAGTAATTGTTTAAGTGGTTTGCTACATCCAGGTCTCCCTTAACATAAGTGTTGTGTCCAGTTTTCATTTTAGTGATCCCATTGTATTTTTTGTTTCTATCACTAATGTACCTAAAAAAGGTTTTATCTCCTTTCTTAATAGATTTAGCAATTTCCTCCTATTTCTGTGCTTTGGCAGCACTGATAATGTGTTTGGCCTCCTTTTGTCTATTCTGTTTCCTATTCCTGTTTCCTTGAATCTCCTATATGCTGATTTTTTTTTCCTTTACTGTCCTACTTATCTCCTTAGTGAACCATATTGGTTTTTCTTCCATTTTTGCTTACTAACTTGCCTGACATATAATCTAGTTGCCTCCACACCAAACTGAGCATGTGCAGAGTGTCTCTACACGATATGTCTTATTAGGAGATAAGAGGGGGCACTGGAAGAAAGGTAAGATCAGACATCATTTTTAAACAATGCAGAGGATTATCCCCTTTTCACAGTGAGTATACTATGCATGCTTTCCTGCATATACACACTGATTTTACTGTTGCAGGTTTAGTAACACTTTATGTGAAAATCAGAATGCAACAAATGCGCTCAGCTTTTAATTTCCTGTTATGGACTGACAACACATGCTCTTTTGTGGACTGAAATCCCAAGAAATTGTGTCAGATCTGCCCAGTTTTCTTTTGTTAAACTAATAAATCCCATATTTATAATCCCTCTTCATAGTTCCGGAACATAAGTTGATCAGTAGATCGCTTTACATACAATCACAACCATACATGGTTCAAAATTCAGCTGGTCCCTGCAGAACCAGATGAATTTTTATCCAAATATGGCGGCTTTATATATGTGTTTATCCAGTTTACTTAGTGGACATAATACAATGGAGTGTAAGCAGATGAAATTGGATAAATCATAACTCTTGGCAAGCTACAATCTTGCCACATATTGACTATAAGACAGAAAACAGCAACATGTACAGAGCATACGTATATCATGTATATGTACTCAATATCCATATATCATCATGTATATCTTTGCCTGTACAGCTGACAGAATTTAACGTGATAAGCGTTATTTTATTTTCACGAAAATATTTAAGAGAGTCAATGACTGATGATCAGAGCTACAAGGGTATTTTTTCTTTTTAATTGGGAAGGTATTGTATTTCAGTTTAATAAAAAAAAACTATTTAAAAGATGGAGAAATTCATTGCAAGAAAACTGTTGATACAAAAAAACTACTATTAAAAATATTGTCGGTCGTGTTTTAAAAATATAACTTTTTTGACTGTCCATTTGACTGTATATAGATGGAAATTGAAGCTGGAAATATTAGTAAACCTCTGCTGTAGCAAACTAAAGGCTATTGTCAGATACAAACACTTCTTTCAAAAGTGTGTAGAAAGTAGAATTTTAAGTAGGTAAAAAAGCTTGCAATTTCTTGATGGAAATATACATCAAAGTGTACATCAAAGTACATTAAGTGTTCCAAAAAAATAATAATAATCAGAATATAGTTTGCATTGTCTATCACAAAAAATATTTGATTCAACATTTGGCTATGGCTAGGAGGGTACTGCATAGGGGATCATAGGTTCATTTTGGATAAAGTAATTACACTTGAGTAGAGTGAATATGTTAACACTAGGGATGAGCTTTAACTCTGGGTCACCCATACGCTCAACCTGATATCTATCAGTTCACAGCTGAAGAAATGGGAAACTATTGAAATAATTTACCGCCAGAGCATCCATCATTAATTGTGCACTTTCTGGCCCCAGCAACTGTGGCCAGGTGGCTTGGAAGGGACAGTCATCGAGATTTTCCGGTGTGCCAAGTTTCCCAAGAACCTTGGTTCACTGTGTGTTGTAACAGATATGAAATAATTACAGAACGTTCATGAAATGCAGGAGAATTCATGCTGGTACTTAGTGCTTATTGCTAACAGAAGCCTCCCCATGTTTACATATAAACTCCAAATGTAGTGCTTTACATATAAAAATTAGTAATTTGTCCCGTTTCTTATGCAGAATTAATATTATTTTACAAAAGTGTAACTTTTTGCCACAGTACTTTTATGCACTTTTCTGTTTTTATCTTGTTTTTTTCCTTGGGAGATTTTGATAAATCTCACAGATAGATACTTGAACTATTTGAGCTTTCCAAAATAATCTGATTGCTTTCCCATTGGAGTGCCTGAGTTGTGGTCTGATTCTTTTCTGAAAACTGCCCCTTTTGAAATGCTGTTTTAAGGGTTGGAGTTATTCCTTACGGCTGCCTGTGTGAGCTTGTATTCTGGAAGTATTATTACAGATCCAGTGGGGTGTTGCACACATACCCGTAATAGTAATTGAGTGCTTGTATCAAAGTCGAAGGAGGGAATGTACCAAGAGCATTCTGATCTTTTTTACATGTGGGACTGATAATCCCATGAGTTCTAGAAACATGGTTATTACTTCAGATTTTTTAATGGGTACACTGACACAGTGACATTGCAGTGAAGGCCACATTGTTGCAAACAATCATTGGTTGTGCACAATATATGGAACTTATAATCAGTTTTAAATATAAAGTGCTGCATTTGTAGTTTTTACTTTTACCCTTGGTTCTCACTACTGTGACCTGAAAGTGGTCTGACTTATGGTGTGACTTTGGCAAGTGACATCCTGGCGACTTAAGTACTACTTTGATGCAACTTTGAAGCGACTTTCAGGGAATGCCTGGGTAATCTCCCCGTAATGTCAAATTCAACGCACATCAATATAGATGAGGATCCAACTTGGAGGCAACTTCCATTAAAGTCTATGGGCACAAGTCGGATAGAAGTCACCTTGAAGTAGTACAGGAACCTTTTCTAAGGTCGGAGCGACTTCAGTAGTGCTAATTAAGCCAGCTCTCATTGGCTAACATGCGACTTGCGGTCTCACAAGTCGGATCACAAGTCTCGGCAGTGTGAACCGAGCCTTACTAAGTCTGTATGTCATCTCAACATGTTTGGCTGCTATAAGTAAACCTTTGAAGTGAATTTATTTGAAATAGAGTGTACTTTCTACTGTATTTATCTCTATGTTTACATGCAGCCACAGACATTCAGTGATTTGTACAGTTGTCTAGCAGATTAGGGAGCATTTTAAGAACATTAAAAGCTGGTGCTGATAGCTGAAAAACACATCTCTACATGCGTGTAAACAGATTAGGGAGAGATTTTTAGAATGTTATCAGGAACAGATACATGCTGCTGGTTATTGCTGAAAACGTGTGTTTTGCCCTGGGCCGGCAACAGCATAAGGTAGCACAGGCAGATGCATTATGGCGCCAGAATGGAAGGGGGGGTAGAATTTTTAAAATACAGTAGCTGTCCCCCCAGCAGGGCAGGCACTCTAAAATTTCCACAGTGCGCCTGGTAGTTTGCAAGAGAGCACAGAGAGTGGATCCAAGGATGCAGAGGTGGGTGATGCGGTGGGAGGATCCTAAAAGTGTATAGACTCTGATCAGGGATAGCGGAATGGGTCAGGCCGGGGGGGGGTGCCAATGGAAGAGGAGGTTAGGGTGGAGGATGCTCCCCACTCTTTTCTGTCACTGGAGATCCTGGTGAAAATCTTCCCCTGCCTGCCGAGGACACAACTAAACCTCCTTTCCCTGCTATGTGGGAAATTCTGCCACTAACACCTGAAGAAGGTGCTGCAGGACCGGTGAGATCTTGGGGACTTGTAAACCCAAGATGTGTGTGATGGGGGCGGGGATATATAGAAGGTGTGATCAGAGTGGAGAAATCTGGGAGGGGTTCTGGGAGTGTGATCAGAGTGGAGAGATCTGGGCGGGATCTGGGGGTGTGATCAGAGTGGAAGGATCTAGGGGGGATATGGAGGTGTGATCAGAGTGGAGGTATCTGATGGTGTGATCAGTGTGGAGGGAGGTATTTGGGGGGGTGATCAGGATGGGGTTATCTTGGGGGCGTGATCAGAGTGGGGTAGTATTTGAGGGTGTGAGCAGAGGGGCTATCTGGGGGTAAGATTTGTGTGGGGGTATCTGGGGGGTGTGATCAGAGTCTGGTTATCTGGGGAGGTGTGATCAGTGTGGGGAGTATCTGGGGGGTAGGATCAGAGTGGATGTATCTGCGGAAGTGTGATCAAAGTGGGGAGTATCTGGGGGGTGTGATCAGAGTAAGAGTATCTGGGGGTCTAGTGGGGGTATCTGGGTCAGTGATCAGAGTGCGGGAGGGGTATCTGGGGTGTAATCAGGGTGGGGTTATCTGGGGAGGTGTGATCAGGGTGCCGGTATCTGAGGGTGTGATCTGGGAGTTTGTTTATGGGGGGTGTCTGGTTGTGGGGTGATCAGGAGGTATATTGGGGAGGTGGGATGCGATTAGACGAGCATGCACTGGGATATGTGTATGGGATGGTTTTCCTTGGGGTAGGTGGGTTATATTACAGGGTATGTATATTCTGAAGAAGGGTATCCTCTGGGGTTGGGATATGGGGATGGAGAGTATCCAGGGCCAGTGCCAGCATAAAGCTGCTTAGGCAGCCACTTAGAGCACCAGGACTGGGGACAAGTGGCTGGAATTTTTAAAACACCTTTCTTCCATTTCCTAACACTGATTGTGTGGAAGCAAATTAATGTTTGACTGACATTCTGTGGTTTAGCCACAAGATGTCACTGTTTTTTCTAACAACCTCAGACTGCATAGATATTTGTATATTCATGAAGAGGTGGGGTTTTCACACAGAGTTGAAGTGAACAGGAAGAGGAGACTGCAGCCATGTTTTGAACGATGCTGAATGAAGGGGCCATGTGAGCTGAGAATCCGATGACATCCAGGTGTGGGAGCTTCCCTTGGTAACCAGAGCTGAAGCTAAGTGAAGCTGATCGTGTCCAAGACTCTGATCCTGTTTCAGATAAATGAAGATTGCTGCCAGGAATGCTGATGAGAGCAGAGGAACAACGCAGCATACACTGCAATATCGCAAGCTTATTGGAGAAACATTTGTTCTGTTCAGAGTCACCAGCGGATGCAAAGCAGACCCGGGTCGGTAAGATCGTGCACGCACCTCATTTCAGTGTTGGCGCCTTGAGACTGAGTCCAGGCCTATAGTTAGTTAGTTAGGGTCTCTGTTTGTGTCAGGCCACAAGTGTTGTTACAGATTATTGGAAGGACTCCACAACTTAAAGTGACATTTCACATTGGAGAGCTGATAAAATCCTACAAACTCAAGCCAGACTGGCATTTTGCTCAGAAGGAATACTCAGGCACGTGCTACAGGACCAGTTATGGGAGGGGGAATACTGTAGATTTGTGTAAGATTGTAAGCTGTTGTGCTGCACCGCAGACTAGCCCATACTGTACACCCATACACTGATTCCTGCTCTCTTAATAACGGGTAAGGTGTGGCAGCTTAGTTGTGCCCGCCAGTAGGTAAATTACTTCACTTTCTACCTTCATCCATCAGAAGGCGCCGTGCTGTGCAGCACAAGGGTCTCAGCCTTTGATCTGGGTGTATGTAAATTTATTGTATGTTCCCAGCATTTATGGTTGTGTTTATTTGCCACATCTAAGTAAAATTCTGTTGTGACAAAAGCTGGTGTTTGGGTTGCTTTCCTCGTTCGTGACTTCACTGTACCCTGGAGAGCCCACCACGGTACACGGCTTACATCCTACTGGGTGCAGCATGAAAGTTTTATGTTGCCTTACCAGCTGCCCATAGACAGTGAGGGAAAGCATGGAATACATTACCCTGCTCCCTCATTACACATTGCTGTTTAGTGGCAGTTCAGCACAGTTCAACTTTCAATGCCGTGTGGCATCCTTCATGCTGCTCCCCATCATATTATGGGCACAGAGTGAAGAAGGTAGCAATTCAGCTATAGACATTGAGGGGATGTGGTAGAGGGGAGGGGGTGGTGATAGGATGGTGGTGGGGGTATCAAAATGCACCTTTGCCTGTGTAGCCAAATATCCTTTCATTGGTCCTGGCCATGCCCCTTGTTTTATTTGTTAAAATGGCTTTTTTATTTCAGATTTTCATTTGTTTTATTTCAGTTAGGTTTACAAAGAAGGTGGGGTTAGGGTATAGAAAATTGTTTAACCACTTCAAGTCCAAACACTTTCACCCCCTTCCAGGTCAGGCCAAATTTCAGCTTTCAGCACTATTGCTCTTTGAATAACAATCGCGCAGTCATGCAACACTGTACCCAAATAACATTTTTATAATTTTTTTCACAGAAACAGAGTTTTCTTTTAGTGGTATTTGATCACCACTGGGTTTTTTATTTTTTGCTATATAAATAAAAAAAATAACAAAAATATTGAAAAAATAAACATTTTTGCTTAGTTTTTGTTTAAATTTAGGCCTAAATGTATAATGCTACATTTTTGGGGTAAACGTAACAAAACAGTGTATATTATTTAGTCTGTGTGAAAGTTAGAGTCTACAAACTGTGGGATATATTTCTGAAAATGTGACATATGGCAGGGATCAGGACATTGGTATGGAGTATGGCAGTGATCAGGATGTTGGCATGAGGTATGGTGGTGATCAGGACACTGGTATGGGGTATACCTTTGATCAAGAAACTGGTGTGGGCTATGGTGGTGATCAGGATGTTGGTACGATGTATGGTGGAGTTCCAGACACTGGTATTACATATGCGGGGATCAGGATGCTGGTATGGGGTGTGGCGGTGATCAGTGCGCTGGTATGGGGTCTGGCGGTGATCAGGACATTAATATGGTATATGGGGTGATGAGCACATTGGTATGGGCTCTGGTGGTGATCAGGATGCTCGTATGGCATATGGGGTGATCAGAACACTGGTATGAGGTATGGCGGTGATCAGGATGCTGGTATGGGGTATGCCGTTGATCAGGGTGCTGCTATGGGGTATGGTGGTGTTCCAGACACTGGTATGACATATGCGGGGATCAGGATGCTGGTATGAGGTATGGCGGTGATCCGTGCGCTGGTATGGGGTATGCCGTTGATCAGGGTGCTGCTATGGGGTATGGTGGTGTTCCAGACACAGGTATGACATATGCGGGGATCAGGATGCTGGTATGGGGTATCGCGGTGATCAGTGCGCTGGTATGGGGTCTGGCGGTGATCAGGACATTGGTATGGTATATGGGGTGATGAGCACATTAGTATGGGCTCTGGTGGTGATCAGGATGCTCGTATGGCATATGGGGTGATCAGAACACTGGTATGAGGTATGGCGGTGATCAGGATGCTGGTATGGGGTATGCCGTTGATCAGGGTGCTGCTATGGGGTGTGGTGGTGTTCCAGACACTGGTATGACATATGTGGGGATCAGGATGCTGGTATGGGGTATGGCGGTGATCAGTGCGCTGGTATGGGGTATGCCGTTGACCAGGGTGCTGCTATGGGGTATGGCGGTGTTCCAGACACTGGTATGACATATGCGGGGATCAGGATGCTGGTATGGGGTATCGCGGTGATCAGTGCGCTGGTATGGGGTCTGGCGGTGATCAGGACATTGGTATGGTATATGGGGTGATGAGAACATTGGTATGGGCTCTGGTGGTGATCAGGATGCTCGTATGCTATATGGGGTGATCGGAACACTGGTATGAGGTATGGCTGTGATCAGGAAGCTGGTATGGGGTATGCCGTTGATCAGGGTGCTGGTATGGGGTATGGTGGTGATCAGGGTGCTGGTATGGGATATGGTGGTGATCAGGGTGCTGGTATAGGGTATAGCGGTGATTAGGGCACTGGTATGGCTGTGATCAAGACTTGGTATGGCATATGGTGGTGATCAGGACACTGGTATGGCATATGACGGTGATCATGGTGCTGGAATTGGATATGGCGGTAATCAGGAAACTGGTATAGGGGTGATTAGGACATTAGTATGGTGTATGGTGGTGTTTTTGTGAGCACTGGGACATGTGACAGGTGCTGGCTACATTTTTTTATTATGGTTGCACTGGGGCAGTGATCAGGGACACTAGGGCTGGCTGGCACTGCAGTCTGTGAGTGTACAAAGCCGTCTGACAGGCTGCTGTACACTTGCAGGCTGTAGCATCACTTCTCTCGCAGAGCAAAGAGAACCAGTGCTTGCTGCCATTCTCTTTTGTTTACTACATGATTGTTGTAATTGGACACAGCAGTCACAATACCAATACCAAGACTGTGCACATGCTCACCAGAAAATGTGGGTCCTTTTTGGTCAGTAAAATAAACATAATGAAGTGTTGATTTTTTAATGAAATATCGGCTACTGTTGGTCATGTTAACAAAGTGGTTTGGAAGTGGTAGTTGGCTGTCAATTACACCAGTCAATTCATGCCATTTACAGCTGGTTAAAGAAATCACGTGTCACATCCACAAATACCTGAAAAAGCTGTTTTTTTCTTAGTTATAAGATAATAGGTATAATACGTATAATAGAAATAATAGGTATAATAATGTATCATTTGAGGTGCTGCCAATGCTATATTAAAGCCAACCAATAATATAAAAGTAAAAAAATATATATTACACATGCGAATTATGTAACACCAGTATGTCGTACTGCTAAATTGGTCCAAAAGGTTTGTACTCTTCTGTAACACCACATACAGCTTAAAGGCATCTCTCAAGCATGTAACTGGAAGGATTGATGTTTCCCAACATTACCCTCAAAGGTGCATAAAAAGGAAGACCCTCTTCCTGCTGAACAGTATTTTTTAATATATTTTTTTTTTTGCATTGCTAAATGTCTCCTATGGCCATGCCTTGCATCCCATGCCCTGTTAGCCTTACTGATTAATTTCCTTGAATTCTCAGTAAGTTCGAGGAACAGTCCATTAATTAAAATCCATAAACATATGTTCATCTCTAGTTAACAAGAGATGTGCAGGATGGAAATGTTTTTTTTTCCTTTTCAGATACAGTAAGTTTGTTAAGTTAATAATTTCCTTTGGTCATATTTGTTATGTTAGAGTAATTGTAAGTTGGAATTGCTTTCATTTACTCAAATCTATTCTAAATTTGAATTTGAAAGACAGCTATATTTGTTCTACTCTATTCTATTTTTTTCTACTCTATTCTATTCTTTTTTTATTTGATTTTCTTCTATTATATTCTGTTTTATTCTATCCTATTCTTTTCTGTTCAATTGTTTTCCTTTATTTTCTCTTCTCTTCTATTTATTTTCTATTCTATTTTATTCTATTCTATTTTGTTTTATACTATTCCATGCTGTTTTATTCTATTCTATAAAGCAGAATTCTATAAAGTAGAAAGCATCATCTTATTTTACTTTTATACCTTACTGTGTTTATTGCAATAAGTTTCTAATTCATTTTCTAATTCAAATTCATTTTCTAATTTGAATTCAGATAATTCATTTTATTATAATTTATTTTAGGTTAGTTGAAATTCGTTACTATTGTGATTCAGAAGTTCAGGTACATGAAAATGAAAATTTCATCCTTATTTCAATTCGTAATTAAACTAATCGCGTGTCTAAATAACACCATTTCCTGATGCATCCCTGGCTAACAGAATATACAGTATTTTGGACCCTTCTTTTACAATCAGCTCCCATTTGTCCTACCTATTCTTTCAATACTTTTTTCATGAATTTGGTAAAAAGCAAAATTCAGCCAATCATCCATGATTGCCAAAACATTTCGAACTCTAATCCAACCTCTAATCAAAGATAATTACTTTTTTATTTTTTAAAATCGTACTTACCTAGGTGGATGCATAACTAATCTGATGTTGCCTCCTCCCCCTGCCGGCTCTAACGGTGAGAACTGGGTGATCAGACACACCGCTGATCGCTCAGTTCTCCCAGCCACTTTAAGCAGGGAGCAGTGTCAGTCACCGCTCTCTGCTGTGCCCCCCCAGCACTCACTGGAGTACTGGGATGTGGAGAGGAAGGGTGTGGGAGCAGCTGGCTCAGGCTCTCAGCGGCTTGCCGAGAGGCTGAGCAAAGTGTTGGTCCAAACTCCTGGGTGGATTCTGACCATGTGGTCGTGATCTTTTCCCAGCCTGGACTGGCTTTAGCCTGCTGTCGGCTGAAAACGAGTCACAGGAGTGCAGAATGAACTGCATTCCTGTGATTCACACAAACAAACAAGCTTTGGCTGTAGTTCTTCTTTAACCACTTGCTAACTGCGCTATAGCCAAATGATGGCTACAGCGCAGTTGTCCAGTTCTGGGAAGGCGTCATATGTCATCCTCCCAGAATGCACCCTCCCACATGCCCCCAGCGGAACGGCACCTAGCGATCCAAAAGACACAGCTGATCACATGATGAGGTAAAAGGCCAATCACAGCAGCCTTTTACCACATGATCAGCTGCATCCAATGACACAGCAGATTATGGAGTAAATACAGTTGCCGGTTATCGGCAGCACTTTCCTCATGCTGTGACAGCTTGAGGAAAGCACTGCCGATAACTGGCAACTGTCACAGAGCAGATCGGTACTGATCATCAGAGCACTGATGATTAGTGCCCTGATGACCAGTGCACTGCAGTGCCACCCATCAGTGCCCCCCCATCAGTACTGTACAAGAAGTTGCACCCATCAGTGCCCAGCAATGCCGCCCATCAGTGCCCATCAGTGCTGCCTATCAGTGCAGCATCATCAGTGCCTCCTCATCAATGCCCACCAGTGTCGCCTCATCAGTGCCACCTCATCAGTGCAGCCTATCAGTGCCCATCAGTGCTGCCTATCCCTGCCACCTAACAGTGCAGCCTCATCAACACACGTCAGTGAAGGAGAAAAATTTCCTGTTTGCAAAATTATGTAATAGAAACAAAGAAACTTTTTTCTAAAACATTTTTTGCATTTTTTTGTTTATAGTGCAAAAAATAAAATCCGGCGATTAAATACCACCAAAAGAAAGCTCTATTGCTGAAAATTAGACTGGGTGAAAGTCCTTGGTATTGCAAGTGGCTAAAGAACATAAATGCTGACTTTGGCCAACCTTTTAGCGTGCTGTTTTAACCAATAGCCACCCGGCCAATAGCAGTTTGGCGGCCATCAAAATGCTGTAGATTTCCGGGTGGACACCATATGGCGTACTCCCGGGCATGCGCAGTTTTTGCATTTGCAGAGCCGCGCAGGGGCACGATCTGTCACCGGCCGTGTACCTCGGACACGGCCGATGACAGATCTGAGTACCGGCCCCGCTGTGACCAATCACAGCAGGTCACATGACAGTTGTATACAATGGATGGCTTCATTCATGCCATCCATTGTATACTAGTGTCTGGCTGTGAATGGTCACAGCGATCACATGCCATGTCATGTGATTAGCTGTGGCCAAATCAGTTAAGCACACAAAAAAAAGCCTGAATGAATCGATGTCATTCAGGTAAATGCTGGCTTATAGCAAAGTAATTCTTTGCTATAAGCAAATTGTGTAAAAAAAAAAAAAAAAAAATACTGATCACTTCTCCAAAGTAGTACAATGTTACTATGGTAAAAAAAATGTAATAAAAAATTAAAAATAATAAAAAAAATAAAAAATATATATAATTTTTTCATAATTTTTTTCATACTGTCACCAGTCAGTGTCCCTGCTCACCGCCATGCTGGTTATATGATGACGCTGTACTGCACTGGTGACAGTATGTAAAAAAAAAATAGTGAAAATAATTGTTTTGTTTTTTTCATTTTCCGAAAAATTATGACAAAAAAAATACAACTTGAAAAAACTCGCCATGCCTCTTATGAAGTACGTCGGACTGTCTACTTTGCAAAAAGGGGTCATTTGGGGGATATCTGTACTATTCTGACATTCTTGGACCTCAAGAAATTAGATTGGCTGTCAGTACTTCAGGATTGATCAATATTCAGATCTATACCATAGTTTGTGAACTCTATAACTTTCCTACAAACTAAATAATACATCCTAATTTGGGTTATTTTCACCAAAGACATGTAGCAGAATACATCTTGGCCTAAATTTATGAAGAACAATTATTTATTTGCAAACTTTTATAACAAAGAAAAACGTGTTTTTTTTTCACAATTTTCGGTCTTTTTTTGTTAATTTAGCAAAAAATAAAACCCCCGGAAGTGATTAAATACCACCAAAAGAAAGCTCTAGTTGTGTGAAGAAAATGATAAAGTTTTAGTTTGGGTACAATGTTGTATGACCGCGCAATTGTCATTCAAAGTGTGAGAGCACTGAAACCTGAAAACTGGCCTGGGCACGAAGGGGGTAAAAGTGCCCGGTATGGAAATGGTTAAGTGCTAACAGCTGAGGGCCCTCAGCTGTGTGGTTTTTGAGATGCCACATGTTTATATCTGAAATAGTAATACCGGGTATAATTAAATGCATTTGAATATGCAGTAGACCGCTTGTCTTTGAGTGGTAGAAACTGGATTCACGGTCAATACAGTATTTTTGTAGGTGTAATTGTGTCCTTTCTAACACAGCTGGGGTATATATAAGACTCTTCTTCGTGATTATTTTTAAGTTTGTGATCTCCTTCCACAGTTACTTGTCTATATATAGCACTGGGTTATCCTATGGAAAACGTCAACTTTTATTACAATTGTAGCCAAATAAAGCATATGTCTTTATATCCAGCTGTTACCACCATATCTATACAACCTATTTTGATGAAATGGGTAGCTCTGAAAGCTTTTTCTGCTGAAAAACATTTAAAGGTATCACATTTACTTGTGCACCTGTGTCTGGATTGAATTTGACATGCTTTGCCTTTCCCCCTACTACTTTCAGTGAAACCTTGATCAAGTATTATATTGCATTTACAAAGGCAGATTTCTTACCAGCCATGGTATCCATTTCAATTAACAGGTCCCCTGCACTGACATTAGAGTCTCTATCAATATCTTGCACTTCTTTGTAGAAAAACATCTTTGCCAACAGATTGCTTTTTCAGCATGTGGGACACACTAAAGTTTACAAGAGATTACAAGACATTTTGCCATATGTGCAAGATACTACATTAAAACTGAACTCCAAGATACCGAATATATAAAGGAATATATATTCAAATAAAAACCTGTTTTTTTACTGGAGTTCTGCTTTAGGATCTTGAAATGGGTGACAGAAATCAAAAAGCTATTGGTAGTAAACAATATAAAGCAGTCTTTCACAATTTTCACGCAGTTCTACTTTCAGTGCATATTTAATAAACATTGAAGCATTTTACACTATGGGAGCCTGTTTCCCACGTCATATACAGTGCCTTCAAATAGTATTCATACCCCTTAATATTTTCCACATTTTGTAATGTTACAACCAAAAATGTAAATGTATTTTATTTGGATTTTATGTGATAGACTGACACAAAGTGGCACATAATTGTGGAGTGAAAGGAAAATGATAAATGGTTTTCAAAATTTTTTACAAATAAATATCTGAAAAGTGTGGTGTGTATTTGTATTCAGCCCCCCTGAGTCAATACTTTGTAGAACCATCTTTTGCTGCAAATACATCTGCAAGTCTTTTTGGGAATGTTTCTATCAGCTTTGTACATCTAGAGAGCAAAATTTTTGCCAATTCTTCTTTGAAAAATAGCTCAAGCTCTGTCAGATTGGATGGAGAGCGTCTGTAAACAACAATTTTCAAGTCTTGCCACAGATTCTTTATTGGATTTAGGTCTGGACTTTGACTGGGCCATTCTAACACATGAATATGCTTTGATCGCTTAGGGCTTAAAATTTCAAGTCCTGAGCTACTAGCCAGGCCTTTAGAGTTACTCGCCACCAACAAACACACACAAACAGAGACACCTGTACACACACACAGACATGTGCATACACACACAGAAACATGTACACACATGCACAGAGACACATGTACACACATACACAGAGATACATACACAGACACATATACAAAGAAACATGTACATACATACACAGACACATGTACACACAGACACATGTACATACATACACAGACACATGTACACACAGACACATGAACGTACATACACAAACACACACATGTACATGCACACACACACACAGACACATGTAAAATGTGCAGACACATGTACACACACACATACATGGACATACACGCAGACACATGTATAGATATACACCTGTACATACACACAGACACATGTACAAGCATACACACACACACACACACACACACACACACCCCTATAAAACGTTGCAGTACTTCGTTGTTCACTCATAGACCCGGGTACCGCACTCTAGGGGAAGGCAGAGAGCACAGCACACACTCCTTCCTTTGCTTTCACTGCGCTCAGTTATTGAGCAGACTGACGGCTCCCAGTGCCAATGACAGATCCGGCCTGTGCTCCGAGCCTGCTCAGCAAGACGGTCCTGGGGGACACACTCGCCCCCACCATAATTAAATTTCAAGGTCTGATCTAAGCCATTCCATTTTAACTCTGACTGTATGCTTAGGGTCGTTGTCCTGCTCGAAGGTTAACCTCCACTATAGTCTCAAATCTTTTGCAGACTCGAACAGGTTTTCTACCAAGATTGCCCTGTATTTGGCTCCATCCATCTTCCCATCAACTCTGACCAGCTTCCCTGTCCCTGCTGAAGAAAAGCATCTACACATGATGCTGGCACCACCATGTTTCACAGCGGGGATGGTGTGTTCAGGGTGATGTGCGGTATTAGTTTTCCGTCATACATAGCGTTATGCTTTTAGGCCAAAAAGTTCAATTTTGATTTCCTCTGACCAGAGTACCTTCTTCAATGTTTGCTGTGTCCCCCACATGGCTTCTTGCAAACTGCAGATGGGACTTCCTATGGCTTTTTTTCAACAATAGCTTTCTTCTTGCCACACTTCCATAAAGGCCACCTACCAGCATGTTTTTGGAGTGTGGGAGGAAACCGGAGCACCCGGAGGAAACCCACGCAAGCACAGGGAGAATATGCAAACTCCCTGCAGGAGGTTCCATGGTCGGGAATCGAACCCATGACCTATTTACTGCAAGGCAGACGTCCTAACCACTAAGCCACTGTGCCACCCCGTTAAAGGCTTTTTTCAATGCAGTGCGAGAGTAAGCCCTCTCCAGCAGTCTCTGATGAAGTTTTTTGGCCTCCATTTTAAAGTCCGTGGGCTTACGATAGAGACTTCTGCAGAGAGCTCCATCTTTGCCTTTATAAATCTCAACGTCCAAAAATGTAACTGATTGTTTGTCATGTGTCATGGTAAATGTCAGACTGAAATCATTTCTATTCATTCTATCCAGACATTTGAAGAGTAAGTCCAGAGGACCATCCCACACAATGAAAATGTCTTTGATGTACTGTATCTATACTAGAGTGAAATATGGTCAGCATACATCAACAACGATTCATCAGAAATGAACATGCATTCCCACTCTACCAGGTACAAATTGGTGTAAAATGGGGCACAACACGTACCCATTGCTATGCCCTGTACCTGGAGGTAGTGGGAACTGCAAAAATAAAGGTTTTGTGAGGAAGGATGAAATCCAAAGTCGATATGATGAGTTCATTGTATATCCAATCTTGCTGGCACCGTTGGGCCAGCGCATGCTTAATGGCTGCTAAACCTCTATCGTAGGGGATAGAACTGTATAGGGCTTCAACATCCACAGTGACTAAAATGGCATTCTCTGAGACACGTAATCCATCAATAATCTGCAAGAGATGGATAGTGTCGTGGATATAGGATGGCAAGCTGGTTACATGGGACCTAAGGTGTTCATCTGCCAGTTTACTTCCAGTTTAAAGCACCCCTCCCTGAGATAATAGGTCTGCCCTGTGGGTCTTTAACATTATTGTGAATCTTAGGGAGAAAGAAGAATGTTGGAGTAATAAGGAAATTAGTTTTAATATATTCCCATGTAGGTTTTGTTATAGTGCCATTAAGATAGGCACTGTCACATATTTCATAATATTCCTTATGGTATTTCTCAATAAGGGATATAGAAATAGGCCTATACCAGTTACAGTTGTTTAGGATTTTTTTTTACACATAGTTACATATTGTGAATTATCCATAACTACAATGCTGCCCCCCTTATCCTCAGGTTTAATCAGTAACGGAAAATTTCTTGAAAGGTGCAACAAGGTTTCTTTCTCACCTTTATTGAGATTTGGATTAGTGGGGGATTTAAGTGTATTGATTTCTTGCCCCACCAATTTCAAAAAGGCCGCCACATTAGGATTGGAGTTCGGAGAGAGAAAATGAGAGGTCACTAAGGTCTTCTCCAAAGCCCGCCTCACCACCTGCCCCCTTGACCCTGTCCCCACACAACTCCTACGGTCACCCTCCCCGATCCTACGCTCCCTCACTCACATCTTCAATCTCTCCTTCTCTACTGGTACATTCCCCTCCCCCCTAAAGCATGCGCACATCACTCCCATACTCAAAAAACCCTCCCTGGACCAAACCGACCTGAACAACCTCAGACCCATCTCCCTGCTGCCATTTACATCCAAACTCCTCGAGCGCTTAGTCTACAATCGCCTAAGCTCCCACCTCAACGACAACAACCTCCTTGATCCCCTACAGTCTGGCTTCCGTCCCCTACACTCCACCGAAACCGCCCTACTCAAACTCACCAACGACCTGCTAACTTTCAAAGCTAATGGCCACTACTCAGTGCTCCTACTCCTCGACCTCTCCGCGGCTTTCGACACGGTTGACCACCCCCTCCTCCTCAAAAAACTATACTCCCTTGGCCTCAGAGACTCCACTCTCTCCTGGCTCTCCTCCTATCTATCCCAGCACTCCTTCAGTGTTACCTATAAAGTTTTTTTTCTTTTTTTTTCTTTTTTTTCTTTACCTATAAAGCTGCCACCTCCCCCTCTCTCCCCCTTCTTTCTGTTGGGGTCCCCCAAGGCTCTATCCTCGGGCCCCTTCTCTTCTCCATCTACACCTCCTCCCTTGGCCAACTGATACACTCCAAAGGCTTCAACTACCACCTATACGCCAATGACACGCAAATCTACCTCTCTACCCCTCGCCTCACCCCTTCAGTCTCCACCCGAATCACCCGCCTACTGAACGACATATCAGATTGGATGTCATTCCACTTCCTCAAACTAAACCTTTCCAAAACCGAGCTCCTAGATTTCCCCCCAGCCCCCCCCCCCCCCCAACCTCTCCATCACAACCAATATCGCCATCATCAGTCCCACCCCGCAAGCCAAAGTTCTAGGTGTCACTCTAGACTCCAATCTGTCCTTCCAACCCCATGTCCAATCTCTGGCAAATTCATGCAGGCTCCACCTCCCCAACATCTCCAAAATACGTTCGTTCCTAACCCCAGACACTACTAAACAGCTCATTCACTCCCTTATTATCTCACGACTCGACTACTGCAACTCTCTCCTCACCGGCTTACCTCATCAAAGACTATCCCCGCTTCAGTCTATCCTGAACTCTGCGGCCAGACTCATCCACCTTACCAACCGCTCTGTATCCGCCACCGCCCTCTGTCATTCCTTCCACTGGCTTCCGATTGCCCAACGCATAAAATTCAAACTTCTAACATTGACGTACAAATCTATTCATAATACTGCCCCAAACTACCTCACCGACCTGATATCCAAATACCAACCTACACGTACTCTTCGCTCCTCACAAGACCTCCTACTCTCTAGCCCCCTGGTCTCCTCCTCCCATACCCGACTCCAGGGCTTCTCCAGGTCTTCCCCCATCCTCTGGAACTCACTACTCCAATCCATCAGACTGTCACTTACCCTCCTCACCTTTAGGTACACCCTGAAAACCCATCTCTTCAGGGAAGCCTACCCCACCCTCACCTAACTGCTGATCTCCTCCACTCCTCCTACCACTCCATCCCCCACAGCCATTTCCTCCTGTACCACTATCTCCTCCCTCCTAGATTGTAAGCTCCAAGGAGCAGGGCCCTCGAACCCCTCGTGTATTGTATTGTTACTGTATTTTCTCATGTACTGTCTCCCACTATAATGTACAGCGCTGAGCCAATTTTTTGATGCTATATAAATACTGTATAATAATAATAATAATCTGATTTCTTTTTGAATTTTGATCGCATCTGTTGGAATGTGTCTGTATTGGTAGAATCATCAACAGATAGTAACAGTTTGGCGACGTGAAGTCGATCAATCAGATTGGTTGGGTTGCTTTCTTCCAATAGAGACATAAGATGATCTAATATGATCTGACCTGTGTTTTCAATTGGTTACTAAGGTCATATTTATCATATAGGCTTTTGAGTAAAAGTTTTCGGGCAAAGAGTTGGAGATCCTTCTCTAGTTCAAACTTGGCAAGGTTCTCATTCGGACAGAAACTCAAACCTCTTTTTAAAACATTTATCTCATCATCTGAAAGTATAAGAGAGGATAAATTGATAATGCTGAGACCATTGTCTCTTAATATCTCTTCATGTGCATGTCTGTGTTGGAGATCCCCATAACTGGATATGTGTGAATAGGTGTCGCTTCTAAAAAAGTATCGGGCTGCGTGTCACATGTAAAACATCTTTGTTCTACATGTTTTGTAACATTAGATGTGAAATTAGCAAGTACAGGTTTGTCAGAGGAAAAAGTAGAACCCATCACCATATTCGGTACATTACCTGGTACGTGAAGAGAAGAAGGACACTCATGTGTAGGATTGCTCTGACTAGATAGATTGGGATGTGTATCAAAATTTGATTTCTTAGCTGATTGTGCAAATGTACTTTCTTCATGGAAACATCTTTTAAAACGTTGTATTACATTCTGGTTGGGAGACACCTGTGAAGAAATAGAGAGGATAAACTGGAAGAGGATTATGATAAGGCCGAATGATGGTTATTTTTTCTGGTGAAGTAGTTTTATGGCTGATGTTGACTAGACTTCTACTTATAGGCCTTGCCCACGTGACAAGATGTTTTGTCACGTAGGAACTTTTTTTCTTTTTTAATGAGAATATCTTTGTTAAACCGTTCAAGATGGTCCTTCAACCGTTTATCATGATCTATAAAAGAAACATGCGTTTTATATGCTGTCAGTTTACCATTCAATGCCTTGATTACTTTGTCTAGTGAATTATGACCTTTTTGATATTCAGATATCAGCAAGGTCATCATGTTACAAGAGCAGGCCTGCCAAATCTTTTCCCATTCATATTTGAAATCTGGATCTAAATTCTCCAGGGTAGGGAAAATTTTAATTCTAAGGTCAAAAAGACTGATACCCTCTTTCATGTAATCCTCATAGGACTTAATGTGCCAAAAAAAGGTAGATTTGTTTTTTAAAGTACTGCACAAACGCTGAAACAGAGAGGAGAGTTGGGAGTCTAAGTCTGCCCAAAGTCATTGAGATACCCTGACATCAGTACTTCCCAATATTTACCCATATATGAGGCCATGTTGAAAGAAGAGAAAAAAAAAACTAACAACCTAAACTAAACAAATACAACCAAAATGTCTTACAGATATTCGCTATTACATAAAGTCAATTAAACAATACTGAGAATGCACACCATCAAAAGGAGGGAAATGGTGGGTGTATTCTCACAAATTCTCCATGCCTCCTGACACAAAACCTTCCAAAAAATGTTTGAAACATATAGCTTCATTTAGACCTGAGGGTTGTGTGGCCTTTGACAGATGGATGCACTTAAGTTCCCTTTTGTAGGAGTTTTTTTTCCAATCCCCCCCTCTCTGATTAGGATGAATTTGATCGAGAATTAAAAATTTGTAGTCTGTATATCATTGAAAGCATACTACATGTAATGTAATAGATCAAATTTTTAAGCTTTTGATGTTTTTATGCAACATTGTAACAATAAAGAACACAAACAATCTTGTATTTAATTCCTGGTATGTAGTGCCTTCAAAGTCCAACTGTTTTTTTTTTGGGTTCTAGGGTTATATTAAAGGGATGTGGCATTTATGGGAATACATCCACCTATATTGTTTATTCAATGGTATCTATTCCTTCATCCTCCAGGAACTGCATGCACACTCTCGCCACATGAGGCCAGGCTTTGTCATGCACCAGGAGGAACCCAGGACCCATTGCACCAGCGTAGGGTCTCACAATGGGTCCAAGGATTTCATCCCAGTACCTAATGGCAGTCAGGGTGCCATTGTCTAGCTTGTAGAGGTCTGTGCGTCCCACCATGGATATGCCTCCCCAGACCAACACTGACCCACCATCAAAACAGTCAAGCTGAACTATGTTACAGGCAACATAATGTTCTCCACGGCTTCTCCAGAACCTTTCACATCTGTCACATGTGCTCAGGGTGAACCTGCTCTCATCTGTGAAAAGCACAGGGCGCAAGTGGCAGACCTGCCAATTCTTTTGTTCAATAGCAAATGCCAATGGAGATCTATGGTTCCGGGCAGTGAGCACAGGGCCTACTAGGAGATGTCAGGCCCTCGGGCCATCCTCATGAACTCTGTTTCTGATTGTTTGGTCAGAGACATTCACACCAGTGGCCTGCTGGAGGTAATTTTGTAGGGCTCTGGCAGTGCGCATCCTGTTTCTCCTTGCACAAAGGAGCAGATACTGGTCCTGCTGATGGGTTAAGGACCTTCTACAGCCCTGTCCAGCTCTCCTAGAATAAACTGCCTGTCTCTCAGAATCTCCTCTGTGCTCTTGAGACTGTGCTGGGAGACACAGCAAACCTTCTGGCAATGGCATGTATTAATGTGCCATCCTGGAGGAGTTGGACTGCCTGTGCAACCTCTCTAGGGTCCAAGTATCGCCTCATGCTAGCAGTGACACTGATCCTAGCCAAATGCAAAACTAGTGAAAAACAGCCAGAAAAGATGAGTAGGGCAAAAAAGGTTAGTGGTCTCCACCTGTAAAACCATTCCTGTTTTGGGGGTCATCTTATTGTTGCCCATCTAATGTACCTGTTGTTAATTCCATTATCACCAAAGCAGCTGAAACTGATTAAATGCCCCCTCTGCTACTTAGCTGATCAGATCAATAACCCAAGATGTTAATTGACTTGATGCTATACTCTGATTAAAAAGTGGAATAGCATCCTGTCATGCTGCCCTGTGAAACATGGATTTCCCTCTCAGTTTACTTCAGGTAATGCTTTACACCTACTCATCAAGACTCTACTGTGCATATGTCTAATCAGGAGAAACAGAAACTTATGTCAGAGTGCTGAGGGGCTGAAGGAGGCAAGTACAAAGCATTATCAGCATTTCACTTTCTAGGAGAAAGCCAACACTGTCCAAAAACATTAGAAAATGTCTCAGAGTCCATGGTGATATTGTAGGGAAAAATGTCCCTTCAACAGAGGTGTCATTGAAAGAAAAATTAAACTGTGTCATGGTGTCATTGGAAGGAAAAAATGCTCCTGCGTCAATGGTATCACTGGAAAGAAATAAGACTCCTGTGTCCTTGGTGTTACTAGAAGGAAAAATGTGTATTTATCCATGGTGTCACTAGAAAGAAAAATTCCCCAGCATCTGTGGTGTAACTGGGAAGAAAAATGCCCTTGAATCTGTGGTATCTCTGGAAGGAAAATTGTGCCTTCACTGGTTCAGTCACTGAAAGGAAAAATACCCCTTCATCAGTGGTGTCACTGGAAGGAAAAAAATACTCCTGTGTCCATGGTGTTACTGGTAGGAAACAACAGGGTTGATTCACTAAACTGGAGAATGCACAATCTGCTGTAGCTCTGCATATAAACCAATCAGCATCCAGATTTTTTTATTTTTTTGTCAAAGCTAAATTCAACAAGCTTAAGACTGGGCCACCATCAGGGGGAGACAGCCAATACACATGTAATGAGCCCTGGCAATATGAACCAATGAAACCAAGTTGTTGCTGCCAGTGGTGGACTGACCATTTGGGCACTCAAAGGACACAAAGTGTTTGTAAAAATCTGAGGCTTGCTTCCCCCTGTAAGGTTTGAGAGTTTCCCAAGTCCCGGCTCCCATCACCAGTGTGTGAAAACTATTGGTTGCTAGGCGTGCTAAGTGTCCTAGCAACCAATCAGGTGCAGGCAGCCTGTAGTGCTGCACTTGACAGCTTCCTGCTAAAAACGGAACTGGCTGCTGTCCTGACAAGGAGTCTGTCCCTACAATGTCCTGTCACGGCTATTCATCCAGTCTGCTACTCTTTGCTGACAAGAGCAGAGCTGGAACAGTCATCGGATCACTGTGATGAGGCACAGAGGCTGCTTTAGGTGCTGAGCTTCCCATGCTGGGGTGAGGAGAGCCAACCTGTCATCCTTAATGTATGTGACATGGTGAGCGTATAGGAGGCACATCAATCAACTCTGCTGCACCTTCTATCCCGTCTGTGTGTGCAGTGTGCCATCAAATTGGGGCCTGCACTCTTTGTTCTGTCTACTTTCTTCTTGAGATTTCCCTATAATATTTCCCCTTTGGAGATATTTAGTTATCTGTAAGTAGTGTACTTCTTTCTGATTGCTGATTGTAATGCCTTTCTTTTTTCCTGTACTCCTGTATGTCTGCAGTCTCTGATCATCTCCTGTACTATGTCTGCAGTCTCTGATCATCTCCTGTAGTACAGTTGTGTTCAAAATAATAGCAGTGTGTTGAAAAAAGTGAATAAAGCTCAAAATCCTTCTAATAGCTTTTATTTCCATACACACAAATGCATTGGGAACACTACACATTCTATTCCAAATCAAAACATGAAGAAAAATATATCAAATTTGTGTTGTTCCTCTAAAAAAATTGAAGAAAAGTGAATATTAGACTGTTCAAAAAAATAGCAGTGTTTGTATTCTTCTTTACAAACTCAAACATTCACTATATAAACTGAAAAATGTTTGAAGATTTTGCTTTCCTTTGATTCACTTCATTAATATTTCGTTGTATAAGCACTGTTTCTGAGAACTGCTGTACATCTGTGTTGCATGGAGTCAACCAACTTCTGGCACCTGTGAACAGGTATTCCAGCCCAGGATGATTGGACTACATTCCACAGTTCTCTATTTCTTGGTTTTGCCTCAGAAACTGCATTTTTGATGTCACCCCACAAGTTTTCTATTGGATTAAGATCTGGGGATTGGGCTGGCCACTCCATAACGTCAATCTTGTTGGTCTGGAACCAAGATGTTGCACGTTTACTGGTGTGTTTGGGGTTGTTGTCTTGTTGGAACACCCATTTCAAGGGCATTTCCTCTTCAGCATAAGGCAGCAT
Source organism: Staurois parvus (assembly GCF_062004578.1). Lineage (NCBI taxonomy): Eukaryota > Metazoa > Chordata > Amphibia > Anura > Ranidae > Staurois > Staurois parvus. Next base: position 934,251 of record NW_028317911.1, read on the forward strand.
GACCTCTTCAAGTATTCTGATGTATTCAAACTGATCCATGATCCCTGGTATACGATAAATAGGCCCAACACCGTAGTATGAGAAACATCCCCATATCATGATGCTTGCACAACCATGCTTCACTGTCTTCACAGTGTACTGTGGCTTGAATTCAGTGTTTGGGGGTCGTCTGACAAACTGTCTCCGGCCACTAGACCCAAAAAGAACAATCTTACTTTCATCAGTCCACAAAATGTTGCGCCATTTCTCTTTAGGCCAGTCAATGTGCTCTTTGGCAAATTGTAACCTCTTCAGCACGTCTTTTTTTCAACAGTGGGACTTTGCGGGGGCTTCTTGCAGATAGCTTGGCTTCACATAGGCGTCTTCTAATTGTAACAGTACTCACAGGTAACTTTACACCTTCTTTGATCTTCCTGGAGCTGATTGTTTGCTGAGTCCTTGCCATTTTGGCTATTCTTCTATCCATTCGAATGGTAGTTTTTCGCTTTCTTCCAAGTCTTTCAGGTTTTGGTTGCCATTTTAAAGCATTTGCGATCATTTTAGCTGAGCAGCCTATCATTTTCTGCACTTCTTTATATGTTTTCCCCTCTCCAATCAAGTTTTTAATCAAGGTACGCTGTTCTTCTGAACAATGTCTAGAACAACCCATTTTCCTCAGAATTTCAGAGAGAAATGCACAATAACCAGCATGTACAACATTTGCTGCCTTCCTTCCTTAACCTCCCTAGCGGTATGATTATTTCATATTTTTGGTGCTGAAAGCGGTACCATTATTTTGCATGGAAATATGTCGTTTTTTTATTGTAGGCTGTAATTTTTAGGAATAACTCACTGAAATCTGTCTGAACAAGATTCTAAATCATACATTTAATTCAATAATATAATCAAACCAAAAACACTGAAATTTGAAATATAGCGCCAAGTTCGCACATCACTGAGCAAAGTCGCAAAATCGTTTTCAGTGTCTGATGACGAATTTCCCCACGAATCATTATCACTCAATTCTGCAAGTGGTTCTGATTTACTATCGCTGTTCTCTAGCTGATCTAAACCCGCTTTTGACCTAAAGAGACACTTTTTGGACGCCATGGACTTTTCTACGTTTCCAGGCAGAAAGAACAATCAAAATGCAGACAGGGGACAGGACAAAGCACTAGGGACAAAATGTATGTGAAATGGGTTGAAACAGCAATGTTTTACTATGTAAAATTGTTTTGAAAAAAATGACATTTTTTTTAAATTTTCAAATTTCCCGCTGCCGGCGGCGCCCGTACGTCCCGACGTCACAGGGACCGGAACACAGGAGGCAGATGCCGGCATCCACTGGAGGAGATGGCCGGGGACACTGCAGGGGACACATCGCGGGAGCCAAGGACAAGGTAAGTGCTGCAGGGACTCCCTATGCAGCGCTGCATGGTAAGCCCGAGTGTAGCTCGGGGTTACCACTTTTGGTATAGACATTTTACCCCGAGCTACACTCGGGAATACCGTTAGGGAGGTTAAATAAGGGCAATAATTGCCACCTATTTTTCAAAGAATGAATGACCTCACTAATAGAACTCCACACTGCTATTATTTTGAACATGCCCCTTTCATTTAGTGATTCAATTACACAGAATCAGCAGCATGCATGTCATGACTGTTGTGTCTGTTGGATTTCTATTACTCTACTACACCTGCTAGTAAATTATTTGCCATGTAGAAATATCATTTCTACCAAAAACAGTGATTGATCAGGTTAGTGATGTCTGACTGCTATTATTTTGAACACAACTGTATGTCCGCAGTTTTGGTCATCTCCTGTACTATGTCCGCAGTCTCTCTGGTCATCTCCTGTACTATGTCCGCAGTCTCTCTGGTCATCTCCTGTACTATGTCCGCAGTCTCTGATCATCTCCTGTACTGTGTCCGCAGTCTCTGATCATCTCCTGTACTATGTCTGCAGTATCTGATCATCTCCTGTACTATGTCTGCAGTCTCTGGTCATCTCCTGTAGTATGTCCGCAGTCTCTGGTCATCTCCTGTACTATGTCCGCAGTCTCTGGTCATCTCCTGTACTATGTCCGCAGTCTCTCTGATAATCTCCTGTACTATGTCTGCAGTCTTGGTTATCTCCTGTAGTATGTCTTCAGTCTCTGGTCATCTCCTGTACTATGTCCGCAGTCTCTCGTCATCTCCTATACTATGTCTGCAGTCTCTCTGATCATCTCCTGTACTATGTCTGCAATCTCTGGTCATCTCCTGTACTATGTCAGCAGTCTCTGGTCATCTCCTGTACTATGTCCGCAGTCTCTGGTCATCTCCTGTACTATGTCTGCAGTCTCTGGTCATCTCCTGTACTATGTCTGCGGTCTCTGGTCATCTCCTGTACTATGTCTGCGGTCTCTGGTCATCTCCTGTACTATGTCTGCGGTCTCTGGTCATCTCCTGTACTATGTCTGCGGTCTCTGGTCATCTCCTGTACTATGTCTGCGGTCTCTGGTCATCTCCTGTACTATGTCCGCAGTCTCTGGTCATCTCCTGTACTATGTTTGCAGTCTCTGATCATCTCCTGTAGTATGTCTGCAGTCTCTGATCATCTCCTGTACTATGTCTGATGGGAGAGCAGCAACCCTCCACAGAGATGGCGGGTAAAGGTTCTGTCAGGGAAGAGTGTGAGGAGATGGAGGCTCTCTCTGAGGTAAAATATGGATGGAGGCTGCACCAGAGCTGACTAAGGCTGTATTTGCTCTATACCTGGGATAATGTTGTTGTGTCTTATTTTTGTACATAGGTCTAGTCTGCACTACATGAAGTCTACAGTAAGGGCTCATTCACACTAGTGGTTGGGGGGTGGTAAGACCCTGCAATTGAGCTGCACTTTTACCAAACTCCAACCACTACACCCTTCATCTAAAGAGGCAGTCATTGGAAGTGTACACGCGCTGCAGCACTTTTGCGGCAGGAATACCCCTGTCACTTTTGTCAGTGAATGGGGCCATTCTGCAAGCGCTGCACAACGACATTCAAGGGTTTAAACCAAATGATGAGGGGGTGATGCAGCTCTTCTTCACCACCTGTCAAATGCTCTCTGAAGAGCAATCCCAATGTAGATCACTCTTCAGAGTGCATAGCTTGGAGAGGCTTAGGGCTGCCCCCAACAGAGCACTGTATTCCCTCAGGCCACAGAGACTCCTAGACTGCCCCACAGAGAAAGACGGAACCCACAGACACACGGCAACCCACAAATGCCACAACCCACACATGCCACACCCCAGAGACACGCCGCACCCCACAGATGTCTGCAGTCTCTGTCATCTCCTGTAGTATGTCTGCAGTCCCTGACATCTCCTGTACTATGATTGTAGTCTCTGACCGTCTCCTGTACTATGTCTGCAGTCCCTGACCATCTCCTGTAGTGTGTCTGATGGGAGAGCAGCAACCCTCCACAGAGATGGCAGGTAAAAGTTCTGTGAGGGAAGAGTGTGAGGAGATGGAGGCTCTCTCTGAGGTAAAATAAGGGATGGAGGCTGCACCGGAGCTGACATAGACTGTCTATGCGGAGATATGAAGGACAGAGACTGTGAGGAGATGGAGGTGTGAGATTGGGAAACAGCTCTCATTGTTTGAACACTGTTTGTGTGCAGTAAATTAAACGTTCTGGAGTGACATTCTGCAGTTTAGCCACAAGATGTCACTGTTTTTCTAACACAGCCTCAGACTGCATAGCTATTTCTATATTCAATAAGAGGTGGGGTTTTCACATGGAGTTTAGTGAACAGGAAGAGGAGACTTCAGCCATGTTTTGGGACGATGCTGAATGAAGGGGCCGTGTGAGCTGAGAATCCGATGACATCCAGGTGTCTATGCATCCCTCAGTAACCAGAGCTGCGGCAAAGTGAAGCTGATTGTGTCCAAGACCCTGATCCTGTTCAGAGAAAGGAAGATTGCTGCCAGAAATGCTGATGAGAGCAAAAGAACAACGCAACATATACTGCAATATCGCATGCTTGTTGGAGAGACATTTGTTCTGTTCAGAGTCATCAGCGGCTGAAAAGCAGACCCGGGTCGGTAAGATCGTGCACGCACCTCATTTCAGTGTTGGCACCTTGAGACTGAGCCCAGGCCTATAGTTAGTTAGTTAGGGTCTCTGTGTCAGGCCACAAGTGTTGTTACTGATTATTGTAAGGACTCCACAACTTAAAGTGACATTTCACATTGGAGAGCTGATAAAATCCTACAAACTCAAGCCAGACTGGTATTTTGCTCAGAATGAAATACTCAGGCATGTGTTACAGGACCAGTTATGGGAGGGGGAATACTGTAGATTTGTGTAAGATTGTAAGCTGTTGTGCTGCACCGCAGGCTAGCCCATATCATACACCCATACACTGATTCCTGCTCTTTTAGGGTAATAACAGGTAAGGTGTGGCAGCTTATTTGTGCCCACCAGTAGGTAAATTACTTCACTTTCTACCTTCATCCATCAGAAGGCGCTGTGCTGTGCAGCACAAGGGTCTTAGCCTTTGGGCTGGGTGTATGTAAGTTTATTGTATGTTTCCAGCATTTGTGGTTGTGTTTATTTGCCACATCTAAGTAAAATTCTGTTGTGACAAAAGCTGGTGTTTGGGTTGCTTTCCTCGTTCGTGACTTCACTGTATCCTGGAGAGATCACCCCGGTACACAGCTTACAGAGGCTTGTCTGTCAGTTTTCCCCTGGTTATTGCTGTAACTAGTAGCTGCTAAAGCAGGGTGTCCACGGACTGAACGGATGCAGCTCATATAGTTCCAGGTGCAGGGGGAAGGTAGAGTGATATCATTTGCATTCCGCCTCTCCCTACAGACCGGATGCTGGTTTGGGCGCCATGCTCAGCTGTGTGGAAGAGCTGTGCTGCGTGTAGCCTACAGGACTGCTCAGTGCTCACTGTGGACTGGTCTGGAGACAAGTTGTTAGACAACATAATGGTAAATTGATTGACAATGTTGCTGGATGTGGACCTGTGCTGTGACTGTCTCTTTCCTGGATTGGGACGTCTCTTTGCTGGATTGGGATGTCTCTTTTCTATATGGGGATGTCTCTTAGCTGAATATATGGAGCTGTCTCTGCTGGTTTGGGTTTTTGTTATTGTTACTGTTAAATTTTGGAAGCACTGATGACTTGGAATACACTTTTCATTTTCATATTTTAAGATGTAAGAGTGTTAAAATAAAAGTGGAAGGACTCGGTGGGATTGCCCGTGGGTGGATTTGGTGGTATGACCACTGGGCGGGCCCTGGGGAATGTTGGTGGTCAGGCCTGGGGAGGGACCTAAAACTGTGTAAGAGGCTCCAAAATTTCTGATGGCTGCCCTGTGAAAGGCTATAATGAAAAGCTGCACCAGATTTTGAGCTCTTAACTGGGAGAATTCAGGGTACTGTACTGGGTGGAGTTGTGGAGAGAGAGATCTGTGCTTGGCGCATCTAGAGGGGAAGAATCTACGCTGGGGGATTTGAGGGGTGGATCTGTAATAGGGAGATTTGTGGTTTGCAGAGAGAAATCTGTACTCTGTGGATTTGGAGCAGGGAGAGAGATCTGTACTGGGGAGATATCTGTATTGAGAAGATTTGGGGGAAAGCAGGGAGATGTGTACAGGGGAAATTGGAGGGCGGATATGTAATGGGGAGAATTAAGAGGGAAAGAACTATACTTGGAGATCTGGAAGGATTTAGTAGGGAGAATCTGTACTGGGGAGATTTTGGGGGTGGTAGCGAAAATTTTGTTGGGTATTTGGGAGGAGGTCAGTACTGGGTTAAATTGAGCAAAGAGGTCAGTATTTGGTGAATCCGAGAAGGATAGATAAATCATTTCTGGGGGGGGGGGGAGCTCTTAACTGGGGGTAGAGAGGAAGATAGATCTTTTGTACTGGGGGCTTTTGGGGGTTCGAGAGAAATATCTGTACTGGACAGATTTTGGGAGAAAGAGATCTACACTTTTGGGATTTTGGAAGGGAGAGAGATCTGTTCTGAGGTAAGTGAGATCTGTACTGAGGGGAGTTGGGGGGGAAGAGATCTGAAATTGGGAGATTTTGGGGTGGGGAAGAGAGAGAGAGACCTGTACTGGGGGGGGGGATAGATTGTACTGGGGCCATTTGGAGAGAGAGATCTGTCCTGGGGTATATGGGGGAGAAATTTGCACTGGGGTAATTTAAGGGAGCGGAGGGAAATCTGTACCAGGGTAAAGAGAGAACTGCACTGGGGGATTGGGGGATGACAGATCTTTATCAGGGAGATTTAAGAGGGGTAGGCAGAGATCTGTACTTGGGGGAGTTGGTGGGGGGAAATCTGTAGTGGGTGGATTTGAGGGTGAGAGAGATCTGTACTGGTGGGGGGGGGAGAGCTCTTTACAGGGGGATTTCAGAGAGAGATCTATACTGGGTGGAGAATGATCTTTATTGGGGGGAGAGTCTGGGGGAAACAATCACTGTACTGGGGGAGATATATGCACTGGGGAGATTTGAGGGCCTAGAGAGAGTAGATGTGGGGTAGAGAAAGAGAGATCTATGTGTACCTTGTGGATTTGAAATGAAAGAGATCTGTACTAGAGATCTGTACTGGTAGGATTTGGGAAGGAGAGAGAGATTTGTACTGGGTGGATTTAGGGGGAGAGAGCTATACTGGGACCCTTGTGTGTTACAGACTCCTTAATTATATTCACTATATTCATTGCCTCCACAGTTGCTGGTTGCTAAGCAGTTGCTGACTATTGTAAAGAAGTTCTTCTTTAAGGCAGGCTCAGACAATATGTAAGCAGTCTATTTTCAGTCTGCACAAAAGCATATATAATGTGTTTCTTTTTTTAATGATTGTGTGGAGGTTTTACATGTCTGAGTTTCTTGCTTTTGTATGCTTTGTGGGTACAAGGAAACTTGTTTTTTTTTTAACCATGCCCCCCCCCCCCCATTTTAAAGTAATTTGGCCATACCAATTGTCCTGTGGCAGTGTGCTATACATTATCACTCCTCTTGGAGTGCCAAAAGGTGTCACAGGTCTTTTAAGAGCCTCTCAAAGCCCTGGCTCTTGACCCTCTGTGTGCCCTCTATGTGATATGCACCCCTGAGCCCTGCACTTTGTGCATTTTGTACTCTTGACTCCTGCACCGTGTGTGTTACATACTCCTGTCACCTGCACTTTGTGAGATATGTACTCCTGACTGCCTACACTATGTTTGTTACCTATTCCTGACCCAAACTATCCCCACTGTGCACCCACACAGGCACCCGGGCACTGGGGGTCCTCTGTTGGGGGAGGCAAAGAGGGGTTATCCATTCTAGGATGGATACTCTACTTTTATGTATCGGTTCTGGGGCATATTTTCTCCCACTGACCAGCAGTAAGGGGCACATTATTACTGACACAGTGCTGTATCTTACATAGTCATATCCCCTGCACTGTATATGCAATGTTGTACATTATACTCCTGACTCTTGCTCTGTATATGGTATGTTTTACATAATATTAAGATGGAACACAGAACCCCAACTAGATTTATTATACAGGTTTTTTGCCACCTACACAAACCTTCAACCCATCAGAAATAATAGGTGTCACAGTAGTCAGTAGAACGGTCATTGTCAAATGAAGTTTCCTAAATATTTTATTGTCATGTTTCACATGGCTGTCATATGTCTTTAAGTGTTTTCTATATTTTGTCTCTGCTCCTCCCTTTCCTTTGGTTTAGTTATTGCTGTATAGATAGCCCACTCTTTTTCCCAGAAATGCATTGCAGCTCTAGCCTCATGTCATGAAACAGGACACATTATGATCTTTTGACCTATCAGATGTTCATTGTTGTAAGATTCTCTCAGTTTATGGAATAAACTTTACAAGATCTACAAGAGATCATCTCGATTGAGTCACTGACTGTAATATCCAACTGAGATTGGAGTTATCTATCTCATCACAAGTTACAGAGATCACACTTTCAGTGCTTAGATTGGAGAGACAGAACATTTATCCAAAAACGTGTTTGCAGTGCAATTGGTGTTTATCTCTGCATTCTCTGCAAGGGCTGTTAGGTTGCCACGCTTTAAGAGGTCGTTCACACCAAATGTGTTGGGCCGCACTGGGCACCCCTGCATTGGGAGCAGTTCTATAAACAAAATACACAAATAGAGTCCATAATGCTGTCTGTGTCCCTTCCCCAAAAAAACTACCCTCCCAATTTATAGTTGTACCCTCTAGCTGTTCAGCAAAGGACATTAAAACAGACCTCAGGAGGCTCCTCCATAAATGCAGTTATCCTTTAAGCTGATAACATTCACATACTGTACATAATAACACATAGATTAGTCTATAGTTTGACATTTACCATGTTATTCCTACAACTATCTTCCAGATTAGATTGTAAACTCTCACAAGCAGCCCCCCAATCCTCTTGTCTTGAACTGTATTCTAACTGTGCTTTCTGCCTTTATTTTGTAAAGTGCTGCATAAACTGTTGGCACTATACAAATCCTGTATAATCATAAATTGGGAATGCACATGCAATCCTTGCAAACTTTGCAGTTGTGCTTAGTCATTTGATGTAAATAAAAAGTACTTTACATTTCTCTGAAAAAATATTTTAAAGTGGTTTACGTGATATTTTATATTAAAAAACACTGCATAGCTAAAACTCATCTTTATAAGCTGACCATACAAATCAAAATACAACTGGCAATTCCTGTTTCTTTTGTAGATCAAAATGCACATCTTGTTTGATGACTGAGCATAATAGATATGTAGTGCTGCCCCCAAAGGAGCCGCTGAGAATTTAATAAGGTTCTCCCTACAGTGGATGTCAGTCACACAAACAGCAGTCCATCCACTCTGGCTCCATTAAACAGTCTAGGGCAGCGGTTCTCAACCTGGGGGTCGAACGACCATTTCCCAGGGGTCGCCTAAGACCATCGGAAAACACATATTTCCGATGGTCTTAGGAACCGAGACACCGCTGCTGTCTCCGGCGATGTGTGGGCGGGATGATATGCTGCCCCTGTCACCGCCTCCTTGCCGCTGATTGGCCACCGGAACTGTAGCTCAGGAGAGGCACACAGGCGGCCAATCACCGGCGAGAAGGTGGAGCTTGGAGAGGAGGAGCCGAGCGGCAGCGCGCGGAGATCGAAGAAGATCGAGGGAGCTGCAGGAACGAGTGAAGAGAGAGGCCAGAGAAGGAAGACAGCTGACAGGTAAGTGCAAATTTTGCTGCTGCAGCCAGGTATGCAGGCTGTAGATGGGAGAGAGCGAGCCCAGGCTGGAGCAGGAGTCAGCAAGGTAAGTATCATTGGTGTCAGTGGAAGGGATAGTGCCCCATCATTTGTGTCACTAATACCAACGATGGGGCACTATTCCTCCCCCCACTGACACCAACGATGGGGCACTATTCCTCCCCTCACTGACACCAACGATGGGGCACTATTCCTCCCCCCACTGACGCCAACGATGAGACAGTATTCCTCCCCCCACTGACGCCAACGATGGGACAGTATTCCTCCCCCCACTGACGCCAACGATGGGGCACTATTCCTCCCCCCACTGACGCCAACGATGGGGCACTATTCCTCCCCCCACTGACGCCAACGATGGGGCACTATTCCTCCCCCCACTGACGCCAACGATGGGGCACTATTCCTCCCCCCACTGACGCCAACGATGGGGCACTATTCCTCCCCCCACTGACGCCAACGATGGGGCACTATTCCTCCCCCCACTGACGCCAACGATGGGGCACTATTCCTCCCCCCACTGACGCCAACGATGGGGCACTATTCCTCCCCCCACTGACGCCAACGATGGGGCACTATTCCTCCCACTCATACCAACGATGGGGCACTATTCCTCCCACTCATACCAACGATGGGGCACTATTCCTCCCACTCATACCAACGATGGGGCACTATTCCTTCCACTGACACCAACGATGGGGCACTATTCCTCCCACTGACACTAATGATGGGGCACTGATCCTCCCACTGACACCAATGATGGGGCACTGATCCTCCCACTGACACCAATGATGGGGCACTATTCCCCCCACTGATACCAATGATGGGGCACTATTCCCCCCACTGACGCCAATGATGGGACACTATTCCTCCCACTGACGCCAATGATGGGACACTATTCCTCCCACTGACGCCAATGATGGGACACTATTCCTCCCACTGACGCCAATGATGGGACACTATTCCTCCCACTGACGCCAATGATGGGACACTATTCCTCCCACTGACGCCAATGATGGGACACTATTCCTCCCACTGACGCCAATGATGGGGCACTATTCCTCCCACTGACGCCAATGATGAGGCACTATTCCTCCCACTGACGCCAATGATTGGGCACTATTCCTCCCACTGACGCCAATGATTGGGCACTATTCCTCCCACTGATGCCAATGATTGGGCACTATTACTCCCACTGACACCAATGATGGGGCACTATTCCTCCCACTGACACCAATGATGGGGCACTATTCCTCCCACTGACACCAATGATGGGGCACTATTCCTCCCACTGACACCAATGATGGGGCACTATTCCTCCCACTGATACCAACGATGGGACACTATTCATCCCACTGACATCAGTGATGGGGCGCTAGTCCTCCCACTGCAAAATTACAGTTATGAAGTAGCAACAAAAATAATTTTATGGTTGGGGGTCACCACAACATGAGGAACTGTATTAAGGGGTCGCGGCATTAGAAAGGTTGAGAACCACTGGTCTAGGGGATATGTTTTTTTTACCTATTGCTTGTAGAACTTTAACAGGAAAGGGGTAAGGGCTATGAGATACTCTAAGAAGCTTAGAACAAAGATAGCAAAGTTTATGTTTCCCAACTGGAAACCATGAAGTGGCTTACAGAACAGTCTAATTTCTCATTGCTGGAGACCATGAGACAGCTCCAGAATAGTTAACATTTCATAGCTGGGGACCATGAGACATGTCTCTCAGATTATGCTGTTTTAGGGAGTCAGTCCAGTTTTCTACTCACAAATCCTATAGCAGCTACATCCTCAGACTTGATCTCTTGATAGAGATGTCTGGAATTTGGTCCAGAGGTGCTTCACGGGCAAGATCCATCCCTGGTTGTGAAAAAGACAGTCTTCCCAGGGCTCCAACCTATTTACCACCTTCCTGACCACATTTTGGGCACACCTCCTCAAGAATTAACCAGTGCATAGTAAATATTTAAATATTTAGGCTGTTCATTTGACTATCCCACTCTAAGCTCTGAAAGATACTCACAGAGGCAGGGGGTAGCAAATAAACTCACAACCTGTAAAACCATGCACAAACCAAAGCAACTAATCACTGCTCTTCTGTCAAAGCAAGACAAAATCTAAATTTACCTAGCATCCTATACTAGGAAGATGCTACAGATTTTTTTTTTTTTTTGCAAATTCAGTCAAAGTACAGTTGGGTACAACAGAAAATCTTGTTGATTGCACAAGGTCTTTTTGATCGATAAAATCTAAATAAATAATCACCATTTTTTAAATCTTTGAAAAATGGTCTAAGAATATGTATTAGTGGAAACAATTATGCTTTCCTTGATCAGTCCATTCCAACTGGGTGTCCCAAATCAAAATTTGATCTACCAAAATTAGTGTGAAAATCTATGTTTTGGTGATTTTTTGAGTTAATCTGTCTTGATTGCTTAGACTATTGGACTATCAAAAGTACGACTTTTAAAACTTTCACAAAATTGCAATATATAACAAAATATGTATATATATCTTCAGATACATATAAAGGTGCCGCGCTCCATATATACAAGTGATCATACAAATAGTGATATGAAAAAAAACTTCTGTGCTTCAAATCAGTGCAACATATAGTGCTCATCAAAATAGATCCTGATTCAATACTATAAAATAGTCCTCTTTATACTTTAAATTTATTCAGTGACAAATTCAGTGCTGTGCCACACTCCCCGTGCTCTATAGATAGATGTGCGCTCACCTCCTTATTTAGCCAAACACAGTGGCTAGCAGCGCTTTTTGTCCTATCAGGACTGGGTAGTAATCTTCATATTATGTATATATATCCATCCATGCCATGGATCTATATTGCCTTTTTCCTGCCACCAGAGGTCTCCCTTTTTCCTCCTTCCACACTGAGCCTCAATGGATAGTAGGGATGGTTATAAGTAGTATTTCCTCCTCCCAGTAAATTGGGAAACCATGTAAGAAAGAGCCACAATAGTGCCTTATCCTTTGTGAGGTTAAATCTTTTAATATGAATAAGTTGCCACTCAGATTGTGCTGTATCCCACAGAGCTGTATCCAACAGAGCTGTGCCCAGATCCTGTGCTTGTAAATGCCGCTCGTGCACCGCGGCGTCGTGACGTCAGAGCCACTCCCCTACGCGTTACGCCACAGGGTCACGTGGCTTCATCAGGGGGAAAACAATTGGACGTCACTCCGCTCTGCTCTATTTATATAGGCAGTTGGCGCCATTTTCTTGTAGACCGCATGCGCACGGCCATTTTCCTGGGGTCTATATATGCTAATCCACTTCTGATATGTAAACACATATCATCAGTTCCATACAATATACTAAACTTCGTTCCTAATGCTTTTTCTGACTGCATTGTCACTATTTACAAGCCTGCAGGATCTTAGCACATTTACAACTTAATCATTAATAAAAAATAATTTATATATCTATTACATACATGATTTTATTAAAATATATCTATACCATTTTATTTATTAACAATTAAAATATACACAAAAAAAAAATATATATATATATATATACCCATGTTATAACATATATATATATATATATATATATATATATATATATATATATATATAAATAATTAAAAAATACCATGAAGATAAAAACAAGCCTACTTTATATATATATAAAACACACAATAATATGTGGGGACCATTATATTACCCATACTATATCCAATACTTTATTCTATCTTTATTTATTATTCTCCTTATTACAGATATCATATCAATAAATCATTTAATAAAACCTACTCCTCCATTTATATTTTTATTATGATTATTTTATTCTTTTAACCATAATATGAATTATATGCTCTTCTATTGTAATTACTTTCATATTATTATATACTACCTATATTTCATAATTATAAGTGCTCATGATTACATTATTTTAATCCATTTATATATATATATACATAAAATCAAATAAATATACATATACAATGAATACATCTGAATAAAAATATTTTCTATATATTATAAAAAGCGATTAACGTTAAAAAGCTATTTAAAAATTACTAATGAAACACGTTAGGTCAAATTCCTTATTTAAACCATGAGGGGCTAAACATCTCATTTCATAAATCCATTTTGATTCTTTTTTGCTTATCTCCCTTACCAAATTATCTCCTCTCCAATGTCTCTGGTGTTTCTCTATTCCCCAGAATTGTAATTTAGACGCATCTTGGTTGTGACATTGTCGAAAGTGATATGACACATGATGGTATCTGTACCCTCTATTGATGTTATATACATGCTCCTTAATGCGTTTTTAGTGCCCTTTTAGTTCTACCAATGTACATAAGATTACATGGGCACTTCAACGCATAAATTACTCCCTTCATTTCACAGGAAATAAACTGTTTAATTTTGTACTCCTTATCATTGTGTTAGAAAATGCAAATCTACGTCTGGGGTTATTTACAACTCTCTTACACCCATAGCACCTCCCGCATGCATAGAACCCTTTACCTTGAAAAAAGGTGAAATTATTGTTAGTTTTCAATGGTTCCAATACATTTTTTACCAGTGTATCTCTTAAATTGGGTGCTTTTTTATATATAAATTTTGGTTTCTGGGGGATGATATTATTAAGGTGTTTGTCTAATTTTAATATTCCCCAATGTTTAGAGATAATTCTCTGTATAGCTTTATACTGTTTGTGATAATCCAGCACTATGGGTATATCATATTCTCCCTTATCTTTCTATGGTTTATCCATCAATAGGATATCTCTATTCATCTGTCCCACTTCATTTCTCTCTTTCTCTATTTTTATTGGATCATACCCTTTTGCTAAAAATCTGTTTTTTAAAACTTCACTTTGTACCTTATAATCTTCTTCTCTACTACAATTCCTTTTCAACCTTATAAATTGGCCCTTCGGGATATTATTTATCCACGGTTGGTAGTGACAGCTCGTAGTTGGAATGTATGCATTCCGGTCAGTATTTTTAAAATAATTTTTTGTATACAATAACTGTCCTTCCTTTTTAATTAAGATATTCAGAAAATTAATTTCATCCTCCTTAATATTCCAACTCAAATTGATATTATCTCTATAACCATTAAGATCTTGGTAAAATAATTCTAGACTTTCCTTACTGCCATCCCATATTATAATAATATCGTCAATAAATCTGTTATACAGTCTAATTTCTTCCCTGGGATTTTTGTAAATTACCTCCTCCTCCCATTTTGACATATACAGGTTCGCTACACTCGGGGCGAATTTAGCGCCCATTGCTAGTCCCCTAATTTGTAAATAATACTCTTTATTGTACCAAAAATAATTGTGGCGTAAACAAAATTTCAAGCTCTTAATAATAAATTTTTTATGTTTGTTAGGAATACTCGAGTATTTATTTAGAGCCCATTTTACTGCCTCTACTGCTCCTCCATGATCAATATTCGTATACAATGAGGAGATGTCAGCTGTACTCATAATAATATTTTTGTGTACCTGTATATTCTGTATCAACTGTATAACATGCTTCGTGTCTTTCAAATATGCTAGCGTATTCTCTACTAGCGGTTGCAAAAAGCTGTCAATATACTCTCCCAATCTTGATGTCATTGAATCTATGCCATTTATAACTGGTCGGCCTGGTGGGTTGGTACTGTCCTTGTGTATTTTGGGTACTGAATATATAATTGGTAGTTCACAAACAGTGGGTATTAGATATTTCTCTTCTTTACTATTCAATACACCTTTTTTAGTTCCATATTTTACTAATTTGATCAATTCTTTTTTGTATTCTTTGGTGGGATTACTAATGAGTTTCTGATAAGTGTTAGTGTCACCCATCATTTCTTCTATAGTGGCTTTATATTGTTCCTTTGACATAACCACTATGCCTCCCCCCTTATCCGCTGGTCTAATCACTAAATTTGACCTCTTGCTTAGGCTTTTAATGCCATTCTGCAACTGTATATCTTCTTTATATTTTTTATCCTCAAATTTTCTAAATCCTTACTGACTAAATTTTTAAAAACATTAATATATTTACCATCAATATTAGTCGGGTTAAAAACTGATTTATTTTTCAGATTAGTATGATATGTGTATGAGGGTTCATTACAATCAATTGAATTGACTGGATATTGTGCATAATATTTCTTTAGGTTTAGATTTCTAATCAATTTTTGTAAATTCACATAAGTATCAAACTTATTCAAACCTTTAGTTGGTGCAAATTTTAATCCTTTATCTAACGCATGGATCTCTTCTTTTTTAAGGGGAACACCACTAATATTAAAAATCCCCTCCCCTTTTAATCTCTCCTTCTTTTTTTGTTGTTGCCTTCTCCCTCCTCTGCACCCCCTCTTTTTGGTTTTCCCTTTACTTCCCCCCTTTATACTTGGGGGTACTGATTCCATCCTAAAGGGTCATATATCGGTGTTTCTGGGGTTTGTGTTGCCAGTGGGGAGAATCTATTGTATTGGGGTACCTCAAATCTATCATACATGGGTCTATTATAGAATTGTGGCCTTTGAGGTTTGGGTGGGTATTGTGCATAAAAATTGGGTTGTGGGTAATAGTTTTGTGGTCCTCTAGGTTGATAACCTCCATGGTTTTTGTTATAATATGGTTTGCCTCCCCAATATAGTTCCTCCTTAAAAGAAAGCAGAAAAAGATGAGGATGATAGAGTCAAATTTACAGGAGAATAAAGCCAAAATAGAGACATATAAAGGACATCCGGAGTTTGTCAAACATATGGATGAACTTAATAAATATGTCCAAAAGAAAGATTTGGAAAATAAAAATAAGAAAAAAAAAACATTTCTAAAAGTAACACAGGATTATGAAATGAAAAAAGTTTTCAAGTGGCAAACTAAACTCACACAAGGAGAGAATAGATCCACAGAATCCACACCAGTAAAAATGGGGGAAATATCTCCAAACAAAAAAGTATTGGAGTTTAAAACACCCCCAAACTCTATGAACAGAGGAGAACAGAGAGAACCTATACATAATCACCCAGACCAAACTACACAAGGGTATAGGAAACCCAATAATAACAAAAATTGGAAACCTAGTTATAGAGGTCCACCCGAACAACCATATTGGGGAGGCAAACCATATTATAACAAAAACCATGGAGGTTATCAACCTAGAGGACCACAAAACTATTACCCACAACCCAATTTTTATGCACAATACCCACCCAAACCTCAAAGGCCACAATTCTATAATAGACCCATGTATGATAGATTTGAGGTACCCCAATACAATAGATTCTCCCCACTGGCAACACAAACCCTAGAAACACCGATATATGACCCTTTTTTAGGATGGAATCAGTACCCCCAAGTATAAAGGGGGGAAGTAAAGGGAAAACCAAAAAGAGGGGGTGCAGAGGAGGGAGAAGGCAACAACAAAAAAAGGAGAGATTAAAAGGGGAGGGGATTTTTAATATTAGTGGTGTTCCCCTTAAAAAAGAAGAGATCCATGCGTTAGATAAAGGATTAAAATTTGCACCAACTAAAGGTTTGAATAAGTTTGATACTTATGTGAATTTACAAAAATTGATTAGAAATCTAAACCTAAAGAAATATTATGCACAATATCCAGTCAATTCAATTGATTGTAATGAACCCTCATACACATCATACTAATCTGAAAAATAAATCAGTTTTTAACCCGACTAATATTGATGGTAAATATATTAATGTTTTTAAAAATTTAGTCAGTAAGGATTTAGAAAATTTGAGGATAAAAAAATATAAAGAAGATATACAGTTGCAGAAAGGCATTAAAAGCCTAAGCAAGAGGTCAAATTTAGTGATTAGACCAGCGGATAAGGGGGAGGCATAGTGGTTATGTCAAAGGAACAATATGAAGCCACTATGGAAGAAATGATGGGTGACACTAACACTTATCAGAAACTCATTAGTAATCCCACCAAAGAATACAAAAAAGAATTGATCAAATTAGTAAAATATGGAACTAAAAAAAGTGTATTGAATAGTAAAGAAGAGAAATATCTAATACCCACTGTTTGTAAACTACCAATTATATATTCAGTACCCAAAATACACAAGGACAGTACCAACCCACCAGGCCGACCAATTATAAATGGCATAGATTCAATGACATCAAGATTGGGAGAGTATATTGACAGCTTTTTGCAACCGCTAGTAGAGAATACGCTAGCATATTTGAAAGACACGAAGCATGTTATACAGTTGATACAGAATATACAGGTACACAAAAATATTATTATGAGTACAGCTGACATCTCCTCATTGTATACGAATATTGATCATGGAGGAGCAGTAGAGGCAGTAAAATGGGCTCTAAATAAATACTCGAGTATTCCTAACAAACATAAAAAATTTATTATTAAGAGCTTGAAATTTTGTTTACTCCACAATTATTTTTGGTACAATAAAGAGTATTATTTACAAATTAGGGGAGTAGCAATGGGCGCTAAATTCGCCCCGAGTGTAGCGAACCTGTATATGTCAAAATGGGAGGAGGAGGTAATTTACAAAAATCCCAGGGAAGAAATTAGACTGTATAACAGATTTATTGACGATATTATTATAATATGGGATGGCAGTAAGGAAAGTCTAGAATTATTTTACCAAGATCTTAATGGTTATAGAGATAATATCAATTTGAGTTGGAATATTAAGGAGGATGAAATTAATTTTCTGGATATCTTAATTAAAAAGGAAGGACAGTTATTGTATACAAAAAATTATTTTAAAAATACTGACCGGAATGCATACATTCCAACTACAAGCTGTCACTACCAACCGTGGATAAATAATATCCCGAAGGGCCAATTTATAAGGTTGAAAAGGAATTGTAGTAGAAAAGAAGATTATAAGGTACAAAGTGAAGTTTTAAAAAACAGATTTTTAGCAAAAGGGTATGATCCAATAAAAATAGAGAAAGAGAAAAATGAAGTGGGACAGATGAATAGAGATATCCTATTGATGGATAAACCAAAGAAAGATAAGGGAGAATATGATATACCCATAGTGCTGGATTATCACAAACAGTATAAAGCTATACAGAGAATTATCTCTAAACATTGGGGAATATTAAAATTAGACAAACACCTTAATAATATCATCCCCCAGAAACCAAAATTTATATATAAAAAAGCACCCAATTTAAGAGATACACTGGTAAAAAATGTATTGGAACCATTAAAAATTAACAATAATTTCACCTTTTTTCAAGGTAAAGGGTTCTATGCATGCGGGAAGTGCTATGGGTGTAAGAGAGTTGTAAATAACCCCAGACGTAGATTTGCATTTTCTAACACAATGATAAGGAGTACAAAATTAAACAGTTTATTTCCTGTGAAACGAAGGGAGTAATTTATGCGTTGAAGTGCCCATGTAATCTTATGTACATTGGTAGAACTAAAAGGGCACTAAAAACGCATTAAGGAGCATGTATATAACATCAATAGAGGGTACAGATACCATCATGTGTCATATCACTTTCGACAATGTCACAACCAAGATGCGTCTAAATTACAATTCTGGGGAATAGAGAAACACCAGAGACATTGGAGAGGAGATAATTTGGTAAGGGAGATAAGCAAAAAAGAATCAAAATGGATTTATGAAATGAGATGTTTAGCCCCCCATGGTTTAAATAAGGAATTTGACCTAACGTGTTTCATTAGTAATTTTTAAATAGCTTTTTAACGTTAATCGCTTTTTATAATATATAGAAAATATTTTTATTCAGATGTATTCATTGTATATGTATATTTATTTGATTTTATGTATATATATATATATATATATATATATATATATATATATATATATATATAAATGGATTAAAATAATGTAATTATGAGCACTTATAATTATGAAATATAGGTAGTATATAATAATATGAAAGTAATTACAATAGAAGAGCATATAATTCATATTATGGTTAAAAGAATAAAATAATCATAATAAAAATATAAATGGAGGAGTAGGTTTTAATAAATGATTTATTGATATGATATCTGTAATAAGGAGAATAATAAATAAAGATAGAATAAAGTATTGGATATAGTATGGGTAATATAATGGTCCCCACATATTATTGTGTGTTTTATATATATAAAGTAGGCTTGTTTTTATCTTCATGGTATTTTTTAATTATTTATTTATATATGTTATAACATGGGTATATATATATATATTTTTTTTTGTGTATATTTTAATTGTTAATAAATAAAATGGTATAGATATATTTTAATAAAATCATGTATGTAATAGATATATAAATTATTTTTTATTAATGATTAAGTTGTAAATGTGCTAAGATCCTGCAGGCTTGTAAATAGTGACAATGCAGTCAGAAAAAGCATTAGGAACGAAGTTTAGTATATTGTATGGAACTGATGATATGTGTATACATATCAGAAGTGGATTAGCATATATAGACCCCAGGAAAATGGCCGCGCGCATGCGGTCTACAAGAAAATGGCGCCGACTGCCTATATAAATAGAGCAGAGCGGAGTGACGTCCAATTGTTTTCCCCCTGATGAAGCCACGTGACCCTGTGGCGTAACGCGTAGGGGAGTGGCTCTGACGTCACGACGCCGCGGTGCACGAGCGGCATTTACAAGCACAGGATCTGGGCACAGCTCTGTTGGATACAGCTCTGTGGGAGACAGCATAATCTGAGTGGCAACTTATTCATATTAAAAGATTTAACCTCACAAAGGATAAGGCACTATTGTGGCTCTTTCTTACATGGTTTCCCAATTTACTGGGAGGAGGAAATACTACTTATAACCATCCCTACTATCCATTGAGGCTCAGTGTGGAAGGAGGAAAAAGGGAGACCTCTGGTGGCAGGAAAAAGGCAATATAGATCCATGGCATGGATGGATATATATACATAATATGAAGATTACTACCCAGTCCTGATAGGACAAAAAGCGCTGCTAGCCACTGTGTTTGGCTAAATAAGGAGGTGAGCGCACATCTATCTATAGAGCACGGGGAGTGTGGCACAGCACTGAATTTGTCACTGAATAAATTTAAAGTATAAAGAGGACTATTTTATAGTATTGAATCAGGATCTATTTTGATGAGCACTATATGTTGCACTGATTTGAAGCACAGAAGTTTTTTTTCATATCACTATTTGTATGATCACTTGTATATATGGAGCGCGGCACCTTTATATGTATCTGAAGATATATATACATATTTTGTTATATATTGCAATTTTGTGAAAGTTTTAAAAGTCGTACTTTTGATAGTCCAATAGTCTAAGCCAGTGGTTCTCAACCTTTCTAATGCCGCGACCCCTTAATACAGTTCCTCATGTTGTGGTGACCCCCAACCATAAAATTTTCGTTGCTACTTCATAACTGTAATTTTGCAGTGGGAGGACTAGCGCCCCATCACTGATGCCAGTGGGATGAATAGTGTCCCATCGTTGGTATCAGTGGGAGGAATAGTGCCCCATCATTGGTGTCAGTGGGAGGAATAGTGCCCCATCATTGGTGTCAGTAGGAGGAATAGTGCCCCATCATTGGTGTCAGTGGGAGGAATAGTGCCCCATCATTGGTGTCAGTGGGAGGAATAGTGCCCCATCATTGGTGTCAGTGGGAGTAATAGTGCCCAATCATTGGCGTCAGTGGGAGGAATAGTGCCCAATCATTGGCGTCAGTGGGAGGAATAGTGCCCAATCATTGGCGTCAGTGGGAGGAATAGTGCCTCATCATTGGCGTCAGTGGGAGGAATAGTGCCCCATCATTGGCGTCAGTGGGAGGAATAGTGTCCCATCATTGGCGTCAGTGGGAGGAATAGTGTCCCATCATTGGCGTCAGTGGGAGGAATAGTGTCCCATCATTGGCGTCAGTGGGGGGAATAGTGCCCCATCATTGGTGTCAGTGGGGGGAATAGTGCCCCATCATTGGTATCAGTGGGAGGAATAGTGCCCCATCATTGGTGTCAGTGGGAGGATCAGTGCCCCATCATTAGTGTCAGTGGGAGGAATAGTGCCCCATCATTGGTGTCAGTGGAAGGAATAGTGCCCCATCGTTGGTATGAGTGGGAGGAATAGTGCCCCATCGTTGGTATGAGTGGGAGGAATAGTGCCCCATCGTTGGTATCAGTGGGAGGAATAGTGCCCCATCGTTGGTGTCAGTGGGAGGAATAGTGCCCCATCGTTGGTATCAGTGGGAGGAATAGTGCCCCATCGTTGGCGTCAGTGGGGGGAGGAATAGTGCCCCATCGTTGGCGTCAGTGGGGGGAGGAATAGTGCCCCATCGTTGGCGTCAGTGGGGGGAGGAATAGTGCCCCATCGTTGGCGTCAGTGGGGGGAGGAATAGTGCCCCATCGTTGGCGTCAGTGGGGGGAGGAATAGTGCCCCATCGTTGGCGTCAGTGGGGGGAGGAATAGTGCCCCATCGTTGGCGTCAGTGGGGGGAGGAATAGTGCCCCATCGTTGGCGTCAGTGGGGGGAGGAATAGTGCCCCATCGTTGGCGTCAGTGGGGGGAGGAATAGTGCCCCATCGTTGGCGTCAGTGGGGGGAGGAATAGTGCCCCATCGTTGGCGTCAGTGGGGGGAGGAATACTGTCTCATCGTTGTTGTCAGTGGGGGGAGGAATAGTGCCCCATCGTTGGTGTCAGTGAGGGGAGGAATAGTGCCCCATCGTTGGTGTCAGTGGGGGGAGGAATAGTGCCCCATCGTTGGTATTAGTGACACAAATGATGGGGCACTATCCCTTCCACTGACACCAATGATACTTACCTTGCTGACTCCTGCTCCAGCCTGGGCTCGCTCTCTCCCATCTACAGCCTGCATACCTGGCTGCAGCAGCAAAATTTGCACTTACCTGTCAGCTGTCTTCCTTCTCTGGCCTCTCTCTTCACTCGTTCCTGCAGCTCCCTCGATCTTCTTCGATCTCCGCGCGCTGCCGCTCGGCTCCTCCTCTCCAAGCTCCACCTTCTCGCCGGTGATTGGCCGCCTGTGTGCCTCTCCTGAGCTACAGTTCCGGTGGCCAATCAGCGGCGAGGAGGCGGTGACAGGGGCAGCATATCATCCCGCCCACACATCGCCGGAGACAGCAGCGGTGTCTCGGTTCCTAAGACCATCGGAAATATGTGTTTTCCGATGGTCTTAGGCGACCCCTGGGAAATGGTCGTTCGACCCCCAAAGGAGTCGCGACCCCCAGGTTGAGAACCGCTGGTCTAAGCAATCAACACAGATTAACTCAAAAAATCACCAAAACATAGATTTTCACACTAATTTTGGTAGATCAAATTTTGATTTGGGACACCCAGTTGGAATGGACTGATCAAGGAAAGCATAATTGTTTCCACTAATACATATTCTTAGACCATTTTTCAAAGATTTAAAAATGGTGATTATTTATTTAGATTTTATCGATCAAAAAGACCTTGTGCAATCAACAAGATTTTCTGTTGTACCCAAATGTACTTTGACTGAATTTGCAAAAAAAAAAAAAAATCTGTAGCATCTTCCTAGTATAGGATGCTAGGTAAATTTAGATTTTGTCTTGCTTTGACAGAAGAGCAGTGATTAGTTGCTTTGGTTTGCGCATGGTTTTACAGGTTGTGAGTTGATGAGCACTATATGGTGCACTGATTTGAAGCACAGAAGTTTTTTTTCATATCACTATTTGTATGATCACTTGTATATATGGAGTGCGGCACCTGTATATGTATCTGAAGATATATATACATATTTTGTTATATATTACGTTTCACATAGATAATGTGTAAAGTGTTGATGCACCATTTATTTGATTTAATAGTTTGTTAAATAATTTATTGCACAAGGGGAGTATCACATTTTGGCTCACGAGTATTACTATATTTTTCACAAAATTGCATTGACTTCATAGCATATTGGGTTTATATGGATCTTTGTAAAGAACTATCTATAGCTGGCCTTAATAGACCTCAGACACCTTTTTAAATGACAGCTGTTTACTGCAAGACAAGTTCTCCTGCCCTTTTTATCTGTCATGCTTATCATATTTTTCTTTAAGGAGGTGAAATGCACAAAGCATACCACTGTGTCTGATGACAGCTTTATTTGTCTGTCAGCACTTAGCGAAAATAAAAAAAAATAACATTTATATACTGAACAACTTTGGAATTCAATATTGGTTCGCAGGACCATTACTGCATACTGGTCTTTCCAAATCAGCAACTTTAAATCCTTTGGTTTGAGTTTACCAAGTTAACCTAAAACAACACAAGTCAAGCACAAGCAAAAGAAAAATGAATTGCTCTAAATATTACAGAAAATATGTCAGATGAGCTGGATCTGTATATAACCAACAGAGGCCATGGCCTAAGGCGGCATTTGGTTGCCAGAGACAACACACAGCCACTTAAAATGATCCTGTCTGTAACACATAATAAATAGTTGAATACTGCCAGTGCAATCTAGCTGGGTCCTCTTTGTGGCAGGTTCTGGACAGTTTGTGCATTTTGGTTAGTGGATCTGTGTACTCTTTAGAATCAAACTGCCAGAAGCATAGGGTGACCGTTTGTTCAATTCTTCTGTTCATCTGATGTAAAATAAGCAAGCTATCTCTTTAAGCCAATAGCTTCCACCCCATCATTAGTGTGCCTGATGTGAACATGATTTCTGATTAATTACTCTGTAATTATTAAAATGTTTACCAAAAAACTGCCTATGCAGATAAGGGGTGTCTGTAGAAAGCCTCTTCTACACAACCCTGGCCCAGCGGTTGTGGGGGTCTGTGGGTGGAGGCTTAATGGAATCTGGAAGCCCCTTTTAACAATAAGGGGGCCAGCAAATACCACCCTCTCTATGTAAATGAGTAAGGGGTAGATAATGCCCCTACCTAGTCACAAAATGAAAAAACAATTGTAAACCAACACACCATTTTGACAAGTCCTTTAATTAAAAAGAAAACTCTCCCACATTGTACATTGTCAATCACTTTGTCCAGCAATGTAGATCGACGTAAATCACGATGACCCACTGACAGAAAAATAAAATGACCGCCAAAACATCTCATCTTGACTAAATATAAGTGACCAAATATAGACATGACCATATCTGGTCAATGACGGCTTAGGGATTGAGTGAGGTTCCCCTTTAAAATCCATACCAGACCCAAAGTGCTTGGTATGATTTATGAGGGAACCTCCACATGTTTTCTTTGTGTGTGTGAGCTAGTTCCTATTAACATCTATACTAGACACTCATCTAGGATGAGGGTCCGGTATCGGTGAAGGGAATCCCAAGCTGCTCTTGTTATAAAAATAATAAAGGAGCTGAGAGCTGACATTCTGCTTGTAATTTAAATGCACATTTTTTGAATTTTAAATTTCAATTTTGCTATAATAGAATGTACACATTGTACAAGTCTGCCACTTAACAGGCTGACTCAGGGTATCCTCCACACATGTTGTTTAATGGAATTTTGGATTTTTAAGGTTTCAGTTTAAGGATCCCTGCTGCATGCCAAATGGAATTTATTTTACCAAACCCTGCTCAATCCAATGCCAGGTATGTTCAGCTCATCATTAAAGTGAATTGTCACCCTCAAATTAAAATTGTCCACCCTTCTTCCCCACTACCTCAATATCAGCTTTTTTTAGACTCGTTTTTCATGAAAAAGGGTTCAGTCCTGCTTCCTATACATGTGTAGTGCTAGCCCCATAGGAGTCACTTGTATTTTTGCGCGCATCTCCCATATCTTTGCCCCGCAACCAGGCACACAGTATTCTCTATAGCCAGGTGCACACTTCCACTCATTGTCTTCAATTACCAGTCTAGGGGATGTTGTTATTGTATTTATTGTCGAACTGGGGATAGGGATAGGGAATTTAGTAGAACACTCCAGAATTAGAACTGATTACAGTTGGGAACATCTAACTGATCTCTTAGTTGAGCACTACTGAAGTCCTGGCTGTAAGCAGATAGCAGACTTCTCCTTTGCAATGGCAACAAGTACTTTAGGAGTTAGCAGAGTCCCTTTAGCAGGAGTAGTATTAGCAGGGCAGACCTCCTCAGGTACAAACCAGTTATGGCAGACTGTGGCAGTCCAACAGAAATAGAAACTGAGCATAGTCTTATGCAGTAGCAACAGTTGGATAAGCTCTTCAGAACACTAGCCAGTGTTCCCTTTTCTCAGACCCATGCTGCCTATCAAGGGGGTAGCAAAGCACCCAGAGTCCCCAAGATCTCTGTGTCTGTACTTACAATGCTCAAGGACAGAATGGTAGCCTCTTTCCAATCTTCCAAATGACATCCACCAGTGGTACCAGACAGATCTTTGTCAGACAGCTCTCCTCAGTCAACGCGCTGAAGAATCAGAGTCTCTCTCTCTTACTTCAGGCCCTCAGGTTGCCCACCTAAGGCTGCATGGCAGCATGTACCAGGTGAGGCAAGACTTCCTCTAGCCTGGCTTGGTGCAATCCTCTTCAGAAAAGACCCTGAGTCCATGTACTCACAGAACATAAATACTGATCCCAGCATGCAATGGGGCCACTCCCCCCTGCAATTGGCCAGGGCTGTATCCATATTTATGCTGTTCATTTGTCTAGCTCTTGCCTAGGCTTTACTAGCTTTCAGAAGCAGGTGGATCTCAAGACAAACTCAAACAGCACCAGAGCATCATGGGCAGACCTGACTAATCAATTTACTCTGTTAAGCAGAATACCAAACTGAATTGACCTAACAGCTTCTCTGTTAAGCACAGAAACACAGCTATACCTATCCTAACTGTATAAATCCTAGCACCATCTAGAAGGGTGCTACAAATGTCATTCGGCTAGGCGAATGACATGTCCTATGCCCGCTGTGCCTCTTGGGATATGTACATCGCATATCACAGGAGGCCTTAGTCTTTAATTCACAGAGGAGGACCTAGTGGCACATCATTGGAAGGCCTGCAGGCTGATGCTGGGGGCATCCTGATGACATCACACACAAATGAGGCGATGTGTAGGCAGGTGCAGTTTATCCTCCCCTCTGTAGGTTGTACTGTTTGGCTGGCCGCTGTACAGAGGGAATGGAGGTTGAGATGAGCTTGATTCCTCTAAAGCCTCTGTAGGTGTCATCAGGGGACAGGCTGTCCTATTGGACACTGCAACAATGGTTGACCTCCACAGCCATCTTTAGTGAGGGCAATGCTAATAAATAACACTGTCCCACTGCAGTTGACGCACAGTTGTGCAGTGGATAGAGTACGGACAGGATCCATGCTTATTAGGAACAGTGTATTTAGCACTAGGGTTTCTATTGTGTCCTCTAGCAGGTGCCCAGCAAACTGATTGCAGAGTTAGCCAAAAATCCTCTGGAGGTTGATGGCTGCCAAGCTATCATGTTACTGCCAGAGGAGGAACGCACTAGCCTGGAGCAAATAGTTGCACACCTGGAAGGCCTATATGGAGAGAATGTTACTCTGACTGAGTTTAGATGCTGGTTCTTCAGAAGGGAGGGAAATTCTCACTCAGTAGCCCTGCAGAAATTAAGTAAGCAGCTGGAAAAAAGGATCTTCTGGGCAAGCTATTACAGGACTAGGTATTAGTGAAAAATCCATAATTTGAGAGAGGTAGCAAATTGGAGCCTAGGTGGTAGGTTACCCCATGTTAAGTGAAGAAACAACCGTTCCCATCATCCTCTGTGTATGATGTGGTATCTGAAGATCACGAGTATGTAAGAAACGTCCTCACTGCAACCCTTTGAAACACTAGTATGGACATTTCTCTCATCCAGGAAGTTCCCATGGAGTGGTATCTACCGACCATTGAGTCCAGGCCTCCGAACCCTGGCTGTCCTGATAGAGGAAGTTCCTCTGCTGTTCTCGAGGTCATTGTTGATGTCACGTACCTGTGGTAGTGAGCCCTTGTAGATCGCCAACTCAGGGTTTCCCAGGGCGCGGAGTCTAAGTTCCAACCTGCTTCTTCACCAGAGCCCCTGATGGTGGGGATGGGCTTGCAGCAAGCTAGAACCAGATCACGGCCCCCAGGTACGCCCAGCTGAGGATGCGGAGACCGCTTGCGAGAGCAGAGTACAATGGCAGGAGACAACAGGAAATCCAATAAACAAGCCGTGGTCAGGACGGGCGTAAATCAAACACAGTCAGTGAACAAAGCCAGGGTCAGTGCACAGGTAGTCAGATACAAGTGCAGCAACAAACAGGAGCTCAGAGAACAAGGAAGTTGCTCAGGCAAAGTGGGCTTGACTGAGTATGTCTTATATAGACAAGCAAACTAGGAGGCGGTCCAGGAAGTGATGGAAGGGAAGGAAATAAAACTCAGAGAATAGCAGATGACGCCCATAGGTGAGCACAGACAAACCACACATGTGAAAGGAATCAGGAAAAGCACTGCAGCAAGGAGGTAAGAATACACAAACAAGAAACTGTAGGCTAACTTGTGACAGTTGAGGGTCTGCATGAAGATGTTGAGTGTCCTGTTGAGCCTATGGACCACTCTATGAATACTAGAGATAAACACAGTTATGACCCCAAAAAGATGGAGGAACCAGTTAGAACTACAAGAAAATGGCACCGTAACACTATATAAGGAGTTGGGTATTGTGATTGTCATACTACATCCCCCGAACGAAGCCACAAATCCCTGTGGAGATACGCGTTGGGGAGGGGCAGTGACATCACCACGCATCCTTACACGGCGAGCACTGGTAGTGTATGCGAGCACACCCGAGAGGCTGGTCTTCGCCGCTTTAAGCGGCTATTATACAAAGTGCAGATTGTTTTTAATCAATGTGAGTGCATATTGAGCGCATATTAAAGTGTTTATTTTTATCAACGATAAAGCACTATGCACTTTTCTCTATTTACATGATCCGTATGAGGAATACTTAAAGGGCTGGATCAAGGAAAGATCTGAGGAGGGAGAGATCCATATGACCATTCAGGCTTACATAGTAGCCCTCTATCTGCAACCTTCACCTGCATCACCTCAGGCTGATTGGAAGGAGAGCACACAGATATTTCATCCCTGCTGAACTCTGCACCAAGTTTGGTTTGCGTTTATGCACTAAATTCATTGAATTTTTACCTTTTATTCATTTTCCATATTTCTCCATTTTTATTTTTGATATTTATTTATTAATTGGATTATTTATTTAATCATCGAAGGACACAAATTTGAATAATTTTGCACAGACTTTAATTTTGTTTTTGTTTTTTTTTTATCACCAACTTTGTTATATATTTTTCTTATTCATTTATTCATTATTATCAACACATGTTTGGGTATTGATTGGCATTACAATCATGTATGGTTACACATAGGAGATCATGTAGCTATTAGAGATTTAATGCAAATACAGTTTTTATACAATATACAGGTAATAGGTCTTGATAGAGCGCGGCATCTATATTTTCTTCATTTGTATGCACTCTATGAATACTGTTGCTGGCCCAGGTGAGGGTGTTATGTCTGACCATGATAACGCCCAAGCACCTGAGGCCTCTGAGCAACCTTCAGTAAGTGAAAGTCCTGGTGCTAAGCCAGAGGCAGACAGTGGGGTTCATTGCCCAATTCAGTCTAACCTGCACAGTATTCTGATTATGTTGTGTAAAGACATGTAGGCTGAGGTTTCTCCTTATTGTTTATTATACTTTATTATACTTGGGCTGGTTGGGAGTATCCTGTTCTCTTTACATTCATTATCCCTCTGAATTGGTGTTAGGACAAGCCTGAGCTCCATGTTCTGGATTCAAGGATATGCTTTCATCTCTACTTTGAGTGGCACCAAAAGCAATCTAACAGGTTGCTGAGAACTGTTGTACCCAAGAGTATAAAGATGCCATATTGTTTGGGACTATTAACCACTTGCCCTCTAGAGGATTTACCCCCCTTCTTGACCAGGCCATTTTTTGCAATACGGCTGTTCATTACTTTAACTGAATTGCGTGGTCAAGCAACACTGCACCCAAATGAAATTTACGTCCTTTTTTCCCACAAATAGAGCTTTCTTTTGGTGGTATTTGATCGTCTGTGTGGTTTTTTTTTTTTTTTTTTGCGCTATAAACAAAAAAAGACCAACAAAAAAAACAATATTTTTGACTTTTCCTATTAAACATATCCAGTAAAAAAATTTAACAAATCAAATGAATTCATAAATTTAGGTCAAAATGTATTCTGCTACATGTCTTCGCTAAAAAAAATCCCAATGCATGTAAATCAATTGGTTTACGTGAACGTTATATAGCATCTACAAATGGCAATATATATACTGGAATTTTAAAAAAGTTTTATACTAGTAATGGCAGCAATCAGCGATTTATAGCGGGACTGCGGTGGGCATTCTGATACTGAGGGGAACTGACTTGGTGTCACTGACATCCCCAGCTACACCAAAACAGTGATCAGTGCTAATTAAAAACACAGACACTGTACTAATGGCAGTGGGCAGGAAGGGGTTAACATGTGGGGTGATCAAAGGGTTAACTGTGTGCTGTTTTACTATGTGGGCTGTGTGTGTGTTTCAGTGTAAGCACACTGCAATGAAGAGCCATGCAGGAGCTGACAGAGGAGAGATCTTTATTATTTACATACAGGTCTCTCCCCCATCGGTAATAGTGAGAGATCACAGGGTGCCGGCGGGGAATCACTGGCTGGGACCCAGTGATTGACAGCCAAGTTTCTCTAGTTTTCTTCCAGGCTAGGCCCCACAGCTATTGCTTATCTGTTAATTCAGTCCTGGTTTTCAGCAGGACATGATAGCTAGGGAAAAACTTTGTAGAAACTTCCTTCAGTGCCCTAAACACTGGTTATTTTGCCCCACTCCATAATCACTTTCAGCCAAGAGTGGTGCTTTAATAGTAATTCCAGTCTTGGCAGTAGAACGTACAGTATTTGAACACTGAAAGGCTTGTGTACCCAGTGGCGTAGCGAGGGTTGTCCGTGCTTGGGGCAAGGCAAGGAATTTGCACCCCCTAGCCCGTGGACTTTTAGCTCTGGTCTGGTCACATGATCTCCTGTGTTAGCGGTAAACGCAGGAAAGGAGAGAACGCTTGACAATGGCCGGCAAAGTCTGGAGCGGTGAGCATCCATAGGTTCCCATGTCCCATCTATTGTTGGCGGGTGCTCCATTATTCAAATCTTGACCAGCCACTGTTGCAGAATGCTTGGGTTCACTACTGGTAAGAGAACCAATAACAACCATTGGAGCCTGACCACTTCCTCTGGCAGGTCTAGATTTGTATATATAAAAAAAAAGGTAGGCGAGGACAATGGGAGGGGGGGGGGGGGAGAGGACAGAGGGAGGGGGAGGGAGGAAAGTGAGAGGGAGGTTGGAAAGAGGACAGAGACAGGGAAGGGGGAGAGAGACAGAGGGGGGAAGAGGACAGAGAAAGAATGGGGAGAGAGGATGGAGGGATACAAGAGGAGAAGGGGACCGGTGGGGAGGTGACAGAGAGAAGAGGGAGAAGATGGGGGGGGGAGGACAGAGGGGGAGGGGATAGAGGACAGGGGGGGGGAAAGAGGACAGGGGGAGAGGACTGGGGGATTGAGGAGAGAAGAGAAAATGAGGAATGATGGGAATATGGGGGAAAAGAGGGAGAAAAGGAGAAAGGAGGGTTAGAGAGTGGAGAGAAAGGGAGTGGAAGAAGGGAGAGAGGGGGGAGGGGGGAGGTAGGAGAGGACAAACAGAGGGGGGAGAAGACAGAGAAAGGGAGGGGGGAGAGTGGACAGAGGGAGGGAAGGAGTGAGGACAAATACGTGGGAGAGAGAGGACAGAGAGAGGGGGAGGGGGAAAGAGGACAGAGGGAGGGGGGAGAGAGGATGGGAGGGGGAGGACAGAGAGAGGGGGGAGGGAGAGAGGACAGAGAGGGAGGGGAGAGAGGACACGGGGGAAGGACAGAGAGGGGGGAGAGAGGACAGATGGAGTGATGGGGGGAGGACAGGGGGGAGAGAACAATGAGAGGGAGGGGGAGAGAGGACATAGAAAGGGAGGGGGAGAGAGGATAGAGGGAGGGGAGGAGTGAGGACAAAGATGGGGGAGAGAGGACAGAGAGAGGGAGAGAGGACGGGAGGGGGACGAAAGAGAGAGGGGGGGAGAGAGGACGGGGGGGGGAGAGGACAGAGGGAGGGATGTGGGGAGAGAGAGGACAGAGGGGGAGGGAGAGATAACAGTGAGCGGGAGGGGGGAGAGAGGACAGAAAGGGTGAAGGGGAGAAGGGAGAGAGGACAGAGGAAAGGGGGTAGGAGAGGAAAGAGAGGGGAGAGGTTGGAGAGAGAGGAGTAAAGAGGACAGAGAGAGAGGGGGGGGCAGAGAGAGGGAGGGGGAAAAGGGAGAGAGGACAGAGGGAGGGGGTAGGAGTGGACAGAAGGAGGAGAGGACAGTGAGAGGGAGGGGGGAGAGAGGACACAGAGAGGGGGGGAGAGAGGACACAGAGAGGGGGGGAGAGAGGACACAGAGAGGGGGGAGAGAGGACAGTGAGAGGGAGGGAGAGAGGACAGAGAAATATAGGGGGGAGAGGATGGGGGGAGAGGACAGAGAGAGGGAGGGGGGAGAGGACAGTGAACAGAGGGGGGGAGAGAGGACGGGGGGAGAAGACAAGGGGAGGAGTAGACAGGAGGGGAGGCAAATGAGAGAAGGGGGGAAAGGGGGAGAGGTGATGGGGGAGACAGAGGGGGGAAGAGGATGGGGGAGAGGACTGGGGGAGGGAGGAGAGAAGAGAAAAGGAGGAGGGATGGGAATAATGGGGGAAAGGGGGGAGTCAAGGAGAAAGGAGGGTTAGAGAGTGGAGTGGAGAGAGAGGGGGAGGGAGGGGGTAGAGAGGGAGAGGCATGAGGGTAAGAGGGGAGGTAGAAGGAGAAGGGGAGGGGCTGACATGTGATAATTGGGATATGTGGGCGGTGTTGTACCTCTGTAGGCTTGCAGATATATATCAGGGTGTTCAGAGCTCCTCCTCCTTCATACCTCAGATCACCCCAATTCCTGCACCTACACACCTCAGATTACTCCAATTCCTGCACCTTCACACCTCAGATCGGCCCCAAATCCTGCACCTTCACACCTCAGATCAGCCCAAATTCCTCCACCTTCACCCCTCAGATCACGCCAATTCCAGTGCCTTCACACCTCAGATCAGTCCCAATTTCTGCACCTTCGCACCTGAGGTCAGTCCCAATATCTGCACCTTATTACCTCAGGTTACCCCAATTCCTGCACGTCCAGACCTCAGATCAGCCCCAGTCCCCGCACCTCCAGCACTCAGATCAGCACCACAATTCCTGCATTTTTACAACCCAGATCAGCCCTAATTCCTGTTCCTTCAGGCCTCAGATTAGTCCCAATTCCGGCATTTTCACACCTCAGATCACACAAATATCTGCACTTCACACCTATGATCATCTCCAATTCCTGCACTTATAGCTTATATCACCCCAATTACTGTTCCTTCACACTTTAGTTCACCCCAAATCCTGCACCTTTGCACCTCAGATCTGCCCCAGTCCCTGCACCTCCAGCACTCAGATCAGTCCCAATGTCCACACCTTCATACCTCAACTCACCCCAGTTCCTGCAAATTCACATCCCATTCTCCAGAGACAATTCCTGTGTCTTCAGGCCTCAGATCAGCACCAATTCCTGCTCTTTCAGGCCTTTGATAAGCCGCAGTTCTTGAACTACCCAATACTATGATCACAATTCCTGCACTTTCACACCTCAGATCACTCCAATTATTGCACCTTCATACTTCAGCTTACCCCAAATCTTGCACCTTCACACCTCAGATCAGCCCCAATTGCTGCACCTTCACACCTCAAATCAGCCCCAATCCCTGCACCTTCAGGCCTCAGAGCAGCTGGAATTATTTACACCTTCAAACTTCAGCTCACCCCAGATCCTGTATTTCACACCTCAGATCACCTCCATTCCTGTACCTTTACACCTCCAACTACCTAATTATTGCACTTTCACACCTCATCCCACCCCAATTCCTGCACTTTCACATAACAGATCAGTCCTCAATTCCTGCATTTTCCCACCTCAAGTCACCCAAATACTTGCACCTTTATTCCTCTGATCATCTCCAATTCCTGCACTCTTACAGCTCATATCACCCCAATTTTTGCACCGTCACACCTTAGATCAGCCCCAAATCCTGCATCTTCACATCTCAGATCAGCCGAAATCCCTGCACCTCCAGGCCTCATATCAGCCCCAATTTATGCACCTTCACACGTCAGCTCACCGCAGATCCTCCACTTTCACACCTCAGATTAGCCCAGATCTTGTACTTTTGCACCCCAGATCAGGCCCAAGTCATGTTTCTTTAGTCCTCAGGTCAGCTCCAGTTTCTGCACTTTCACACACCAGATCAACTCCAATTTCTGCACCTTCACACTTCAAATTAGCCCACTTCCTGCACATTCACACCTCTGATCATCCCAAATCTTGCACTTTTGCACCCCAGATCAGGCACAGCTCATGTTTCCTTAGGCTTCAGATCAGCTCCAGTTTCTGCACTTTCACACCTCCGATCACCCCAATTCCTGCAGCTCCAGACCTCAGATCAGCCCCAATTCCTGCATCTCCAGGCCTCAGATCAGCCCTAATTCCTGCACCTTCACACCTCAGATCACCCCAATTCCTGCAACTTCACATCCCATTCTCCAGAGACAATTCTTGTGTCTTCAGGTCTCAGATCAGCACCAATTCCTGCTCTTTCAGGCCTCAGATAAGCCCAAATTCTTGAACTCCCCAGAACTATGATCACAATTCCTGCACCTTCACATCTCAGATCACCTCAATTACTGCACCTTCACATTTCAGCTCACCCCAAATCTTGCACCTTCACACCTCAGATCAGCCCCAATTTCTGCACCCTCACACCTCAGATAAGCCCCAATTCTTGCACCTTCACACCTTAGATCAGCCCCAATTCCTGCACCTTCACACCTCAGATCAGCCCCAATTCCTGCACCTTCACACCTCAGATCAGCCCCAATTCCTGAACCTTCACACCTCAAATCAGCCCCAATCCCTGCACTTCCAGGCCTCAGATCTGCCCCAATTTATGCATCTTCACACTTAAGCACACCCCAGATCCTGCACTTTCAGACCTCTGATCACCTAATTAATGCACTTTCACCTTAACCCACTACAATTTCTGCACATCCACATCACAGATCAACCACAATTTCTGCTCCTTCAGGCCTCAGATCAGCCCCAATTCCTGCACATTCTGGCATAAATGGGCCAAGCCTTTTCCACACAGATGCTCCAGAAATGAACACCAGCCAATGCTCCAGTCAAGACATCACCAACTGTACCATGCAGAAGAATTGGAGAATTGAGTCTCAATTCCTGCAGTTTCTAATTCCTTTTTCTAAGGTGGTAGTTACGAATATCTGTTCTGAAGTTGTAGTTCCCAGTAGAAGTTCTAAAGTAGTAGTTACAAAATGTTTTAAAGTAGTAGTTCCTTCTCTTTGGTCACCACGGTGAATGGCAGTGGCAGGAATCTGCTGATTCCTGCTACTGTTTTTGACATCTGTGAACTGCTATCCACAACCACCAAGTCTGTACAGTACACTTTTATGACAAGTTGCCGGGGGCCGTAGCTATTCGTGGCTGTTCACACAACCAGCGATTATCTGTGGTGATCGCTGCTGAATGCACCCAAAGTGTGTGTTCAGCAGGCATCACTGCAGGTAATCACTGACTGTGTGAACAGTCACGAATACCTGCAGCACCCAGTAACCTGCCATTATAATGCACCGTACGGGCTTGGCAGCTGCAGCTAACTGCTTGCTGGTGTCAAAAACAGCAGCATGAATCAGCAGATTCCTGTCACTGCCATTCACACCATGGCTAAATGCCCATGAGAATGAAGCCTAAATTAGTAAATCCCAATAGCTGTTATGTCAGAAATCCTTTAAAACCCTTTTCCCTCCACATTAAATCCTTCTTTGCATTGAGTTACTCATAAAATATTCCTGTGGAAGGGGTTAATTTGAAGATAAAGCTCTCTGACTATATCCCCTCCAAGCTGAGGTAGGCACATGGATGCTGAGGGAGAGAAATGTTCGGAGGGAGGGCAGGTACACCGATAGTAAAAGCCTGGCCATGAGCCGGCTCAGGCTAAAGGAGTGCTGAACCACAGAGGAGGAAAAATACTGAATATAATTACTCTTTCAAAGCAGCCTGGGGTATCCGACTTGACACAGCTTTGGTGTGGAGAAAGCAATGCAGGAACAATGCTGGTTCTTCTGTATGCAGCTGCTGGCCAGTTTTATTGTTTGGGAGGTGGGTCTCCCAGGACTCCCCTTGGGTGCCGTCCTTGATATTTTAGCATGCCACCTCCAGCACTAGTGCCGGCGGTTGCCTACCCCTGGTTTAGATTTTGAATGTAAACATCTGCCAATTTAAGGAACAAGTATCTCACATCTTAGCTAACTTACGTATGCCAAAGCTCAAATATTATGTCAACAATCCTGTGTGGATGGATATGTCAACAATCCTGTGTGGATGGATAAAGAGTAACAATTACTAAAGCAATAGTAAACCCTTTTTTCCCTCATTTAATATTCTGATATTTGGATTTACCATGTCCTCTGCTTTTTTTCATAAATGTATTTATATAATGCCTTTTTATCCTGTCCCCCAATGGGAAGACTTCCAATATAAGTATGCCTCTTTAGGTTTCAGGATCGTATGGAGCCACCCCCACATGCAAGCTCCTGGGAACAGTACTACTGGGTGATGTAAATAGGTAGAGACCAATAAAGCCACCAAGACACACCTCTGCTTCTCTAATTGACAGTGGCTTGCAAGGGCTGCACATATGTGCCGGTTTCTTGAATCCTGGGACATGTAGTCCCAAGTATGGGGAATCAGGCTGATATATATGAAACAATGAAACCGAATGTGCTCTACTGTACTAATAACATTTAAGTTATTTCATGTTTATAAAGATTCACATATACATACAAGATTTTTTTTTTTTAGAAAAATATATTGTAGAATGCATGCAGTTGCGCTTTGTCACAGCTCTGGAAGCAGGATAAAGCTGAATCTCAATAAAGTTAGGCATTAAGGACATAAAAAGGTCATGTTGCACCTTAGTATAGGACTGTAGAGCTAAGAACTTGACATGCAGTCTTTTTCAGAAAAGTCTATGGTACAGACTCAGACATGTGCAACAAAGAAATTTCAGAACCAGGTGAATAGTGTCGGGTCCAGCTGTAGAGCGTATCACTGTAACCTGGAGATCGATCGATAGGAGGTAAGTACTCACATACACAAAACTGCTTAGGAGGAAGCCTTTGGGTGACAGATGCACAAGAGTGCATTTCTCTCTCAAAAGCAGAGACTTGCTCTAAGTTAAAGCGAACATCTAGAAATGTTAAAGTTGTTGTATAGGCTGAAAGTTTTTTATCTTCATGCATGAAGGTAAAACCACCAGACCCCCAGACATGCACAGGAGCCTTGGCTGTGACATAACAGGAGCCATTGGCTTCCACTGCTGTCAATCACAGTGAGTGAGACAATGAGGAGAGAGTGGGGGCAGGGCTGAGCCATGGCTCTATGTGTCATAGAGCGGGCCTTGGGAGCAACACCAGTGCTCCCATAGCAAGCTGCTTGCTATTTTGGGGGCACTGATCAAGGGGGAGGAGCCAGGATTGCCAACGGGGGACCCAAGAAGAAGAGGATCAGGGCTGTTCTGTGCACACCACTGCACACAGAAAGTAAGTATGACATGTTTGTTATTAAAGGGTCTGTGTTTTCTTTTTTTTAATATCACTTTAATTATGGCTTATTATGCTTCTTTCCTTGAATTCCTTCTAGGCACTTCTGTACCTGCTGCCTTAAAATTGTACAATATATCTGCTATGTGAGAGACACTGCTGCCTGTGACTATCGCTGAAGATTTGTAGTTAGATTTGGCAATATCACTACTGTGCTGCTTGCTGGGGAGGAATCTCTAACTGTGGACCTGCAGTGCTTACACCTCCCTGCTTCTACTTACTTCATTCTTTGGATTCCAATTTGCTGCTCCTAAATATACTCACCAGCCACTTTATGTGTGAGAGGTACTGCTGCCTGTGACTATCTCTGAAGATTTGGAGTTAGATTTGGCAATATCACTACTGTGCTGCTTGCTGGGGAGGAATCTCTAACTGTGGACCTGCAGTGCTTACACCTCCCTGCTTCTACTTACTTCATTCTTTGGATTTGGATTTTTGCTGCTCCTGAATATACTCACCAGCCACTTTATTAGGTACACCTTGCTAGTACTGGGTTGGACCCCCTATTGCCTTCAGAACTGCCTTAATTCTTCATGGCATAGATTGTTGGAAACATTCCTCTGAGATTTTGGTCCATATTGACATGATAGCATCATGCAGTTGGCTGTAATCTTCTGTTCCACCACATTCCAAAGATGCTCTATTGGATTGAGATCTGGTGACAATGGAGGACATTAGAGTACAGTGAACTCATTGTCACATTGAAGAAACCAGTTTGAGATTATTTGAGCTTTGTGACATGGAGCATTATCCTGCTGGAAGTAGTCATCAGTAGATGAGTACACTGTAGTCATAAAGGCATGGGCATGGTCAGCAACAATACTCAGGTAGGCCATGATGTTTAAACAATGCTCAATTAGTACTAGGGTCCCAAAGTGTTCCAAGAAAATATCCCCCACACCATTTGTCAGGGCTCCCAGGTGTGACCAGAGGTGTGTGACTGACGCAGGGAAACGCAGACTTCAGATATGTGATAACAATATAATTTATTAACACTAACCATACAAACATAAACGCAGTGCAATACTAAAGCATAATACAGTGCAAACAAACCAAACCAACCACCCACAGATAACAGTACATACAAGCAAGCGTCGTCAGGCAGGCCGGGTCAATATCAATAGGGCAGGTAGATACAGGGGGAGCAAGCGGAGATGGGTCGGGGTCACAGGCCAGGTTCAGCAGGTAGCTAGCAGCGTAGTACAGAGGGTCAGGCAGAGGGATGGTCAGGGTCACAAGCCAGGGATCAGAACAGGTAGCAAGCAGCCTGGTACAGAGGGTCAGGCAGAGGGATGGTCAGGAGCGAGCCGGGATCAGAGCAGGAGAAGTCAGCAGCGGTTCAGATCAGGCAGGGTCAGCAAAGGAACAGAAACAGGATGCAGGACAGATACAGGGCCCAGGACAAACACAACACCAAGGCAGAGTCTGCAGGTCTGGCCATCCCTTAAATACACCAGTATAATCAGTTCCAGGTGTTAGCTGGCTGAAAGGTTGAGTCTCTGATTGCTGGGAGCACCCGCTGGCCAGCCCTGGTACTGCAGATCAAAAGGCAGGTGAGTCCCACCATTGCTGGCCAGTCCATTCCTGACAGTATCCCCCCCTCAAGGAGCGGCCTCAGGACGCTCCAAACAGTCCTAGCTGGGCAAAATGTTCCACCGCCCGGGTCTGGTAACTGGCGGGATATCAAAGACTGGCACACCGGGCTGGACTCCGGGCAGCGGCACACCGAGCTGGACTCCGGGCAGCGGCACATCGGGCTGGACTCCGGGCAGAGGCACATCGGGCTGGACTCCGGGCAGAGGCACATCGGGCTGGACTCCGGGCAGAGGCACATCGGGCTGGACTCCGGGCAGAGGCACACCGGGCAGAGGCACATCGGGCTAAACTCCGGGCAGAGGCACATCGGGCTGGACTCCGGGCAGAGGCACATCGGGCTGGACTCCGGGCAGAGGCACATCGGGCTGGACTCCGGGCAGAGGCACATCGGGCTGGACTCCGGGCAGAGGCACATCGGGCTGGACTCCGGGCAGAGGCACATCGGGCTGGACTCCGGGCAGAGGCACATCGGGCAGGACTCCGGGCAGAGGCACATCGGATTACCAGGCAAAGCAGCAGGCAGCGCAGGCACCGCGTCATCTGGCAAGGCAGTGGGCACCGAGTCACCAGGTACGACAGCGGGCTCTGAGTCAATTGGCACGATAGCGGGCACCGGATCAGGTACCAGATCATCTGGATCAACAGCGGGCATCGAGTCAACTGGCCTAATAGGATCGTCAGGCTGGATCAGTTCATCATGCTGGGTAGAGGCATCAGGCTGAATGCCGGCGTCCGGCTGAGTAGAGGCTTCAGGCCGAGTAGAGGCTTCAGGCCGAGTAGAGGCTCCAGGCCGAGTAGAGGCTCCAGGCCGAGTAGAGGCTCCAGGCCGAGTAGAGGCATCAGGCCGAGTAGAGGCATCAGGCCGAGTACAGGCTTCAGGCCGAGTAGAGGCTTCAGGCTGAACCACGGAAGGCAGGTTCACCGGTTTGGATACTGGCAGGATGGTATTGGTTGGAAAGAATTTTCGCTTTTTTCTGGTTTTACCTACTGGAGCACTGCAAGTAAACACAGGTCTGCAAACGAATGGAGCAGCTGGAGACAGAGAAGAACTGGAGGATGGAACAGGAGAGGGAGCAGTTGCTACAGAGGGCTTTTTTACAGGGTTAAAGGCAGGATAGGTGCAGCGAGTGGGAACAGGGTACTGACATGCGGTAGATAGCCAAGTATACTGGGCTGTAACTGGGGGAGTTGTTGGGAATACAGGAGTAGAGCTTTGAGGAAATAGATTAGAAGCAGGACTGGGTTTTTGTAAGCTGACTGAGGCTGGGTGCAACAAGTCTGTCCATGTCTGCAGTATGGGTTGAACAAAGCTGAGCTTACACAAAGCCTGTCTGACCAAAGACTGCACTGCGTTTATACAATCTCTTAGTATCTGTGGTGAACATGTGGAATAACGCTCCAGAAAGTAACCCACATCATCCTCTAATAACCACACCAGGGACTCTACCTGGTCTGCACTAAATGGTGGCAAAAATTCATCCCTGCATTCGGGGAAACCAGATGAAACCAACTCAACACAAACCTTAATCAATGGCTGCACCATAGAGAAATCTGTGCCCTGATCTACTAGAACATGAGCGAGCCGTATACATTCTAGCAGTTCATCCCGGGTATACTCCTTCAGAGTCTGATAAGCATATTTTCTGTCATCAAGCACTAGCAGAGATAAATACTCAACCTCATCCAGATTCATCCTTCCCAGAAACAAGCCAAGATGGCTTCCCTGTGCAGCCACTTCTGGTCAGGATTGGCCTTGGTGTAATGTCAGGGCTCCCAGGTGTGACCAGAGGTGTGTGACTGATGCAGGGAAACGCAGACTTCAGATATGTGATAACAATATAATTTATTAACACAAACCATACAAACATAAACGCAGTGCAATACTAAAACATAATACAGTGCAAACAAACCAAACCAACCACCCACAGATAACAGTACATACAAGCAAGCGTCGTCAGGCAGGCCGGGTCAATATCAATAGGGCAGGTAGGTACAGGGGGAGCAAGCGGAGATGGGTCGGGGTCACAGGCCAGGTTCAGCAGGTAGCTAGCAGCGTAGTACAGAGGGTCAGGCAGAGGGATGGTCAGGGTCACAAGCCAGGGATCAGAACAGGTAGCAAGCAGCGTGGTACAGAGGGTCAGGCAGAGGGATGGTCAGGGTCACAAGCCAGGGATCAGAACAGGTAGCAAGCAGCGTGGTACAGAGGGTCAGGCAGAGGGATGGTCAGGAGCGAGCCGGGATCAGAGCAGGTGAAGTCAGCAGCGGTTCAGATCAGGCAGGGTCAGCAAAGGAACAGAAACAGGATGCAGGACAGATACAGGGCCCAGGACAAACACAACACCAGGGCAGAGTCTGCAAGTCTGGCCATCCCTTAAATACACCAGTATCATCAGTTCCAGGTGTTAGCTGGCTGAAAGGTTGAGTCTCTGATTGCTGGGAGCACCCGCTGGCCAGCCCTGGTCCTGCAGATCAAAAGGCAGGTGAGTCCCACCATTGCTGGCCAGTCCATTCCTGACACCATTACACCACCACCAGCCTAAACCGTTGATACAAGGTAGGGTGGATCCATGCTTTCATGTTGTTTACGCCAGATTCTGACCTTACCTGGATGAATGTCGCAGCTGTAATTGAGACTCGTCAGGCCAGAATTTTTTTCCAATCTTTTATTGTCCAATTTTGGTGAGCCTGTGCGAATTTTAGCCTCTGTTTCTTGTTCTTAGCTGACAGCAGTGGCAGCCGGTGTGGTCTTCTGCTAATGTAGCCCATCTGCTTCAAGGTTCAACATGTTGTGTGTTCAGAGATGATATTCTACATATTTTGGTTGTAACGAGTG
The DNA here is from genome assembly GCF_062004578.1 of Staurois parvus. Taxonomy (NCBI): domain Eukaryota; kingdom Metazoa; phylum Chordata; class Amphibia; order Anura; family Ranidae; genus Staurois; species Staurois parvus. Next base: position 975,664 of record NW_028317911.1, read on the forward strand.
GTTATTTGAGTTACTGTTGTCTTTCTATCATCTCGAACCAGTCTGCCCACTCTCCTCTGACCTCTGACATCAACAAGGCATTTTCTTCCACACAACTGCCACTTACTGATTATTTTCTCTTTTTTCTGACCATTCTCTGTAAACTCTAGAGAAATTGTTGTTATGAAAATCCCAGTAGATCAGCAGTTTTAGAAATACTCAGAGCAGCCAATTTGGCATCAACAACCATGCCATGTTCGAAGTCACATAAATCCTCTTTCTTCCCCATTCTGATGCTCAGTTTGAACTTCAGCAAGTCATCTTCACCACATCTAGATACCTAAATGCATTGAGTTGCTGCCATGTGATTGGCAGATTAGCAATTTGTGTTACCAATTGAACATGTGTACCTAATAAAGTGGCCAATGAGTGTATTTCATCCAACAGTTATCAGATCACCAGCCACCAGAAGGAAAGCTCTAAAACAAGGAAGCAACTCATTCTGCTCTACCAAGTTCCACACAGAAACCATGTGAAACAAGACATACTGGGGTTTATTTACTAAAGCTGGAGAGTCCAAAATCAGACTCCCTTCTGCATAGAAACCAATCAGCTTCCAGGTTTCATTACCAAAGCTTCATTGAACAAGCTGAGGTTAGAAGCTGATTGGTTTCTATTCAGAAGGGAGTCTGATTTTGGACTCTCCAGCTTTAGTAAATAAACCCCGGTGAGTCTATACAGAAAAAGATCAGCTACAGGAAGGCCACAAGTCTTCACATTTTATGAAGTCTAAAATATGGCAAAATAGTTTTTGCATAGTTCAAATAGGTCTTTTTGCAGATAAAGAAATCTATAAATGTGTATGACATAAATTTGCATATTTGCTAGTATTAAAATCCAGGACAAATAGCTTGGTTTACGGAAAATCAGCTCAAGTAAAAAGCACCTTTCCCAAGACAGTGCAATTAAATCTGGATACACCTGAGGGTTAAAGTCTAAATTGAGTTTTATGAGAAAATGGTCAGTTTACCGTACAACACAATTTGTAATTGTTTAAAAATGTTTGTGCAGAGAATATTTATGATGGAGTCATTATTTCAAAGCAGTTTTGGTATTTACCAGAGGGGTCCTATATTGAGTCTGGCATTGAGTGTGTAAGAGTTAAAATATATTTTAACTCGATCACTAAAATCACATATTTAATCAATTTCAAATGTTGTTTTGAAACTTTTTATATATGCAGATTCCATTTAATAACATCTGACGATCCTGCTATAAAGGCTCTTGGTTCAGGCACTTCCTTTTCAGACAGTGCTCTTTTCCTCTATCTCAACTGTCACCTTTTGAGATGGTCTTCTGATGGAAGCTGAAGTAGCCATTTCAATAAATATAATGAAAATATGGTCCACTGTTGTTACCAAACCCAACCTGAAAGATGCCATGCAGCCATCACTGGAGTACATGCATATAGACAGGAAGTGGCCAAAAAAGGTGCAGAACCAAGAATACTGAGATTTATTTATTTATTTGAGGTACTGATATAGCACTGATTTACACATAGCTTTACATAGTGTATACATTCAGATCAGTTCCTGCCCCCAAGGAGCTTAAAATCTTAGCTCCCTAACTTACATTCATACATACACATTGTGAGCAGGGCGTTGCATGGTGGGACAGCGCAGAAATCACACAGAGCAAATTTGAACTATGTATTGCAATATTTTAGCTTGATGTAATGCTGACAGCTTCTGCAACAAGGAGCAGGAGTGTAGCCTGGCTGGTTTGACCTAGCTGGGAGGCTACCAAGGTGGAGAATAGTGTGGTCCCTGCACTGTCACTACTCCTCTGGAAACTCTCCCTAACACTAGATACTGTCCCTGAAAGACAGGGAACCTGCCCCTACACTAAACACTCATAGAATTCGTGCCAAATCAGGGGACCTGTGTCCTAAATAAGCACTGCAGTGCCCTACACAAGATACCCATGGGAGTCTTAGAGGGCACCAGTGTCCAATCAGACAGCTGCTCTTCTGCTGACCCAGAAAGTCATAGAGGAACTGGGTTCCTCACAACTTCCTTCCCTTCTACATCACCGCTCAAGTCTAGAGCCACCTACAGAGCATAGTATAGGCTGCACTTGCCTTCACACAATTAGCCAGTTAGCCTACCAGCATGTCTGTGGAGTGTGGGAGGAAACTGGAGTACATAAGAGGAAACCCAAACAAGCACAGGGAGAACATGCAAACAACTCCAGGCAGGTGGTGTTGGAATTTGAACCAATGACCCTAGTACTGCCAGGCGGAGGTGCTAACCACTAAAAAAGGAATTGTTTATGTTACACGGTATGTTATTATGTTATTCAGTTAGGGTTTAGCTCTACTCCTGAGTCTAAATCAATCTTTTTAAATTAATACAATAAGTTATAGATGCTCTATATTTGACCCTAAATGCTATATTGTGTTGGAAATGGTGCCAGAACAGGACTGCATGCAAATGAGCCTAATAAAGTTTCATGAGCAACCTACAAGGATCTTATCAGACTAGAGCATTAGGACTCCTGAAAGGCAGAAAAAGGCATTGTTGTGGACCATGGCAAGTTACCTACATAATATCTGTGTGACTTAATTCTTCAAGGGCATACAGTTTGAATATATTGTGTTAAAAGGCTTTAAATTCTATATTGTCAAGTCAAGTTATCCTAATTCCATTACCACACCCTTGCTTTTGTTGCTTTTTTGCTATCTTTTTCAGACATGCCTATTTAATCTTTATTATTGTATATAAACCAATATTTTTAATTATCAAAGAAAGCTTTCTAAAAGCACACTTTTGTACCTAGTGTGTTACTGAAAAAATAAAACCACCAAAAAAGTAAAAGTGAGATATAACAAGAGAATGTTAGACCACAGTAGCAGCAGAGACTCATGCAGCAAGGTAAGAGGAAAAAAAAGTGCTGTGAAATCACAATAGCTGTTTTAATGTTACAAGGCATTGTTCCTTATAAACAACGATTTCTTTTTACTGCCTTGAACATGAATAATTTCCTGTCTCTCAGTGAGAATGAGCTCAAAGACACTGATGAACAATACAAAGCCAGCATATAATTCCCTTTAACTAGAAAAGAATGACCTCATCTAGGTCAGTTCATAGCACAAAAGTCAAAACTACCATTTAAATCATATTACTTACACTTATTTTCTAAATGTTACTGGAGACACCCAGGCAATTCAATGAATGCTAGCAGTAACACATTTAAGGCCTCATGCACACTGAACATTTTTACAGCTGTTGTTTTTGGCTTTTGGCATTTTTTTTCTATTGCCAATAAACTCCACAGCATGTTATCCTATGTGTCCATGCACACATAGGCTTTAACGACTTGTCCTCAGGAAGATTTACCTCTTAATGACCAGGCCATTTTTTGCTACTCGGCACTGCACTATTTCAACTGGTAATTGTTTGGTCATGCAATGCTGTACCCAAACAAAATTTATGTCCTTTTTTTCACACAAACAGAGCTTTCTTTTGGTGGTATTTGATCACCAATGGGGTTTTTTTGTGATATAAAGGTAAAAAGACAAAAATTTTGAAAAAAAAAAACAATTTTTCTTTCGATTATAAAAAATATATAGTCAACTGAAAGTTAGTCATAAATTTAGGCTACAATGTATTTTGCTACATGTCTTAGGTAAAATAAAATCCCAATACATGTACCGTATTTTTTGCTCCATAAGACGCACCTGACCATAAGATGCACCTAGGTTTTAGAGGCAGAAAACAGGGAAAAAAAATTCTGAACTAATGGACTGCAGACATAGTACAGGGGATGACCAGAGACTGCAGACAGCACAGGGATGACCAGAGTCTGCAGACAGCACAGGGATGACCAGAGACTGCGGACAGCACAGGGATGACCAGAGACTTCGGACAGCACAGGGATGACCAGAGACTTCGGACAGCACAGGGATGACCAGAGACTTCGGACAGCACAGGGATGACCAGAGACTTCGGACAGCACAGGGATGACCAGAGACTTCGGACAGCACAGGGATGACCAGAGACTTCGGACAGCACAGGGATGACCAGAGACTGCGGACAGCACAGGGATGACCAGAGACTGCGGACAGTACAGGAGATGACTGCTGACCTTTGGGGAGGGGGGGGAGCGGGTACCTGAATTTGACAGGTACCCGCTCTTACTTCCGCGGAGTTCTTTGATCTTACCTGTTCCTCTATCCAGCCGCGTGCTGTCTTCCCGGCTTCTGTAGTGTGGGCGCTCGGCATGACAGCCGGGTGCCAGTGCGCATGAGCGAAAAGCACTTGCGCTTTGTGATTGGTCCGGCGGCTTCTGGGATCTGTCATGTGTCCCAGGTACCGCCTTACCATTCATAAAAAGCACCGCTTCTTGCGCATGCGCACTTGGCACCCGGCTGTCTAACCCAGCGCCGACACTACATGAAGCCGGGAAGACAGCGCGCCGCTGGATAGAGGAACAGGCAAGGTCAAAGAACAACTCTGCTGAAGTAAGAGCGGGTACCTGTCAAATTCAGGTACCCGCTCCCCACCTCCCCAAAGGTCAGCAGTCATCTCCATAAGGTCCCGCTGCAGAGCTGAGCTGCCGGCCCGGTATTCTGACACGGCGGCGGTGGAAATACCGGACCAGCCGCTCCATATTTGCTCCATAAGACGCACTGACATTTTCCCCCCTTTTTGGGGGGGAAAAAAGTGCGTCTTATGGAGCGAAAAATACGGTATATTAATTGGTTTGTGTGAAAGTTATAGCATCTTCAAACTATGGTATATATATATTGGAATTTACACAGCTTTTACTTTCTAATTGTCTATCACATTTCTGGAGGTGCTAAAATGCCAGGGCAGTACAAAAAATACCCTTTTCTGTAAAGTAGATACCCCAAGGAATTTGCTGAGAGGCATTATGAGTCCATGGAACATTTTATTTTTTGCCACACATTTTTGTAAAAGGACAAAACTATTTTTTTTTTACACAAAGTTGCCAGTTAAATGATATATTTCTCACACGTGCCACACTTGCCATGGATATATGTGGAATAACACCCCCAAAACACATTCTGCTACTTCTATGGGAATACCACATGTGAAAGACTTTTTGGCAGCCTAGCCACATATAAGCCCTCAAAATTCAATGACCACCTTCAGGCTATCAAAGGGCATATTTCCTTATATCACTTCCTCACTACCTATCACAGATTCAGAGGCCCTAAAATGACAGGACAGTACAAACACCCCCACCCCCCAAATTACCCCTTTTTGGAAAGATAACACCCCAATGAATTTGATAAGTGGCATGGTGAATATTTTGCAGATATCATTTTTGTCACAGGGTTTTGAAAAAGAAGAAAAGAAGAAAAATACATTTTCGTTTTCTTTCTTCGTGTTCCAAAACCTTGAGGCAACAAATAAGATCTGCAAAATACTCACTATGCCTCTTAGCAAATACCTTGGAGTGTCTACTTTCCAAAAAGGGATCATTTTGGGGAGTTTGGTTGCTTCTACTATCCTGGCATTTTAGGACCAACATTAGAAGCTTATGCAAGACATCACCCACTTTTCTAACCACTTGAAGACCAAGACTTTTTGACACTTTACTTGAAAAATTACTTTGAACCCCCAAACATTATATATTTTTTTTAAAGCAGAGGCCCTAAAGAATTAAATGTCGGGTGTTGAAATTTGTTATGTCACATAGTATTTGTGCAGCGATTTTTCAAACGCAAATAAAAAAAAATACACGTTTTTAATTAAAATGCGCAAAAACACAATATATTACCTAATTGTTTGATAAAAATATAAAAGACAATGTTATGCCGAGTAAATGGATACCAAACATGACATGCTTTAAAATTGCGCATGCCTGTGCAACAGCGACAAATTCCATACATTTGTAATATCCACAGGCGACGCTTTAAAAGCCTTTACAGGTCACCACTTTAGATTTACACAGGTGGTCTAGTGCTAGAATTACTGCCCTCGATCTGGCATTTGCGGTGATACCTCACATGCATGGTGCAATCTCTGTTTACATACCGCCATGGGACCACCGCTTGCGTTCGCCTTTGTGTGCGAACAGGGGGATGGGGGTGCATTTTTTTGTAAGCATTTTTTTCTGCTTTTTTAAATTATTTTTACACTGTACCTTTTTTCTTTTTTTTTTCTTTTTCTGATCACTTTTACTATTATCACAGGGAATTTAAATATTCCTTGTGATAGCAATAGGCAGTGACAGGTATTCTTTTCCGAGAAGTCTGGCATCTATTAGACTCTAGATCTCTCCCTTAAATCTCTCGCCCTTAAAGCATCTGATCACACCAAGATCAATGTGATCAGATGCTTTCCCAATTTTAAAATGGCGCTTTTTATATCCGGCGAAGTGGAAATGATGAAATGCTCGTAGCTTCCAGTCTCTTAGACCATAGAGATGATTGGAGGCATTCCAGTCTCTGATCAGCTCTATTGTCAGCCATCGGAACTGCCAGCTGCATTTTTGGGTTCCCCCATGGGAAAGGAGAGCCCAAGAAAACCTTAGAAGGTAGCGGGAGGGGTGGGGAAGTCCCTTCACGCTGCTTGTAAAAGCGATCTAATGGCTAATTAGCAGCTAGGATTGTTTTTACATTAAAGCCGACTGGCTGAAAAAAATTATACTAGGATGATGCCTTTAGCTGCAGGCATCATCCCAGTATAACCACTTAAAATCCAGCAAAGTATCAGTGCGTTGCTAGTCCATGTTGGGGATATATGTAACAACAGAGAACATAGGCATATGATGAATTAGGTCTTTTTTGTAATGCCCATGTTACGGGTTATGCCCAAAAAAGTTTTAAATTCAGAAACTGTGATAGGTTTCCATGCAAATTGTCTGGCAAAAGCTGAATTTGGGTGGGTGACGATGTATTGTTGTGCATATAAATTACTTTGGCCCACAATCAACTGATGCAAATCTTCCGGGAAAAACAGCGGAGGGGCTAAACGCTAGTGCTGGCAGCGAACGGGGCTGATCCTGCTAACACTGCGTTTTTAGGAACACTATACAAAGGAGACACTAGTATAGTTCTGTTTGTGATCAATATATTGATCTGTACAAACAGTATACTAGTAATGGCAGTGATCATCGACCTATAGCGTGAGTGCGATAGTGTGCAAGCAATATAATAGCTGACCCTGGCTGGGAGGGGTGCTAACTGACCCTGATGCTATCTGATGACGCTAGTGGCAGTAATTCATTGATCAGTGTAAAATTCTGTATTCTGATACTGTACTAATGGCACTGGCTGGGTGATGGAGTGATCAAAGGGTTAATAGGGGTGATCAAAGAGTTAAATGTGCTAATCTAATGTGTGCATGTAAAATGTAGTGCTTTTACTCAGTGCCGTGTTCGTTCTTCTCTCCCCATAGGGAGCTGCAGGGAGCGCACGCATGCGCACGCACACCCGAAAATAGAATTTGTCCAGAGCCGCCGTTCACCCGCACATTGTTGGTGGGTGGGCGGCAAGTAGTTAAAAATAAAATTTGTAATAATTTTTTTAATTATTATTTTTCTTTTTTCTGTTTAATTTTTAAAAATATTTTCATCAGAGTTCTGCAATGTTACCATAGTAACATTGTACTATTCTGGGGGTTGATCAGGGATTTTTTTTTTTTTGCACATTGCAATGCAGGGGCAATGAAGATCATTGCAATGAAAAGCTTGCTTTGAACTTTCCTGAATGTGTTAAGTTCATGACAGTTAAATATAATAGTGATCTGTGATTGGCTCCAGCTGATCACATGGTACAGGGTGCTGTGATTGACCCCATGTGTCTTGTGAGAGCTGTGGACCAATCACAGCTCTCCAGGAACAGAAGCTTTTATAAATTAGATTGATTCGTAAAATAATTGTTGTCATTAAGATCATGTGATCTCATAGCGATCGCATGATCTCCAGGTCCCGATTACTGGGATTCTTATTCTGCTGTGTCCGGTGGACTCCCCCCTGTGTTGGCAAAAGACCAGTGATGTGCGGCTGCTTGCTGTGGGGGCAAACAGTACCTGCTTGCTACCGAGCTGTTTGTGTCTTAACCCCACCCTCCACTTTTTCCTCACTGCATTTGAGTGCCAATGGCTCCTGCTGCTTGAGTCCTGAGTGAAGAGGAAGAGAGGGGAGAGAAGATGCAGCCATGCACAGTACTGGATCTCTTCTCCCCTCTCTTCAGCCTTACACAGGGAAGAGGGAGGACAAAAAGCCATATACTTTTTTTTTACCTTAATGCAGGGAATGTTAGTTTAGTTAGGGCGAGCTCGAGTCCTGATTGTCAGTGAGGAGGGCTGAGTTAGGGGGAGCTCGAGTCCTGATTGTCAGCGAGGAGGGCTGAGAGGCAGCCTGGGTGTAGTAGCCAAAATGTTAAATTGTGGTCAGGAGCTGAGAGACTCTGCAGACTAGCCCCTCTGGAATTTCCTTCTGCTCTAGGGCTTTGGAGAAAGTCTCTAGAGGCAGTGGGTGGATTTGAGGAGTGGCTGGCTTGCACTCTTGAGGGATCCTGGCAAATCCCCAACAGGAGGTTGGAAAGGGGCCAGGACACCCTTAAAATTGTTGGAGCCTGCTCAGCTGCAGGAGAATTTGGGTGGAAGACAGGGAGGAAGATGTGAAGCTGAAGGCAGGAGGCTGCGAGGAGGCTAAATGAGATGGGGCCTACCTGCAAGCCTGGAGCTGGAAAGGGAGAAGCTTAGACTTTCACTGGCCCTCACAGCAAAGACCACCTGTATGGCAGGGAAGAGCGGCCCAGCTGGAAAGACCTAGAAGCAGCTGCCAACCCACCAGCGGTACTGGAGAGAATCCTGCACCCCTGCACACCCTGGGATGATAGTGGAAGGGGCACTTTGGTGGGAAACCAGATTTGCTACCTATTTGGGATTGTCAGGCACCAGATCACCTGTTCAGAGATACCACCAGATTGCTGGGTGAAGAAGAGAAGCTCATTTAGGGTCTGGGATGGTACTTTAAGGAGACGCTGGCTAGCTCTCCAACAAAGACTGTGCTGCAGAGAAGGCTTGAAAATAGTTCCCGGAAGTTGTCCTCAGTTTATCAGTTGCCTTCCTGTACACCCCTAACCCTATCCCAGTTCAAATCCCCTAAATAAAACAACAAAACCAAACCTCAAGGACTGATCTCCGACTCTGGATACAAGCCTGTGTGAGGATGTGTGATGCCTGGGTATGCAAGACTATAGGGGGACCCAAATCTTTTAGCAACTCCTAAGAGGGCAGTGCTACAGGCAAAAAAATACAGTTTGGCTTTGAAATAATTTTAAAGCTGATCCCCACATTTCATGTTTTGGCTAAGCTGGCCCTAACAGCCTATTACTGAACTAGCAGGTATGCTTGCTGGGCATGCTAGTTCAGCGGATGCAGCCTCAGCCCTGAGGAAGTCATGTGATGTAACACGTGGGACGGAGGCGTGGTGACGTAATTTCCTGCGTGGAACGGCAACCACCATCTTGCTACACCCATGCAAGTACACCCTGTGTGTTCTATGCAGTTTTAAGCTTGTGGGTCTGCAGACCCTGTGATTTTTTTTTTTACTTGGCGTGTGTTGTCTTATTAAATATCTTTATATACTACGCTATGGGATTCCTTTTTTCTCACCTCTTTATGGGGATCGCTTGAGAAGCTATCCGGTCCAGCATCGGTAGGAGGGGATACTATCACTGTTGTTACTTCTCCTGGATTATTGCCTTAAGTCCAAAAAGGGATCAAGACCTCTTCACTGAGTACTGTTTTGATGTCCATTGGTCCCTAGGGGCCGCAGTGTGGAGGTGAGCGGGCATGCTTACGTTTGTTAAGGGGATCACCGTACCTGTCACCAACCATTGTTTGCACCACGTTGTTTACACCAAGTGTATTGCTGGACGATACACAGAGTTTCATTGAACTGTTTTTCGTTTAGTTCACATTTTTTATGACACATTTGTCCTTTTTTGTCTATATTTTTTTGATAATGTCATTTTTTCACTTATGTATTTGATACACCCACCTGTTGTTTCTCATATTTTGGATTACGCTCTTTATGTGGTACTATATATTGTGATCACGTGTTTGGTGCCACTTTTTCACGTTGATGCTTATTTATTATTTGTCCACTTTGAGTATTTATTCACTATTGTTGGTCTGGTTCACTTATATATATTTTATATACAGGAGGCACTTACTGTAGCCCACTTGTTCACTTTATTGCTCCCCATCCTTATATATGGGAGTTCTCATCATTTTTGCACTATTTTTGCACATTGCATATTATTGTTTATATATCCTTTGATCATGTAGTTGTTGTCACTACCACTTCACACTATTTTCTTTTGCTTTAATTTTTTTTCTCTGGTATTTATCAGTTTATATTAATTTATAGAGGACTAGCACAGCACCACCCTTGTTCGTTTGTTTCCACTATTTAGAATTATAGTTAGGTGTTAGCAGCCATTCCTGGTTCTTGTCTTCTGGGGTTTAGATTAACCTTTTTTTTAGCTTGAGATTTATTGGCAGCACAGGGGGTTTATCTCTGTTTCAGCAACTTTTTTTGCAAATGTTTTTTTTCATCACAAAAGTCCCCTATGTGATGATTTTTGGTGACAGGTTCTCTTTAAAGAGTCTTTTAGACCCTGCATGTCTCCTCTGGGCTCCACTGATTATATTGCAATGCAGAGCATATTGCAATACAGTCTTTCCTTGCTATTCTGCTGGGAAAAGTGACAGGGTGACCCAGAAGCGACGTTATACACTTTACTTTTCGTGTCACAGCAATAACATGTGTCTGCTCTCCTCTTTCCCCTCCACGCATCTGCATGTCGGCCCGCAGATGAGCAAGCGGAGTCCAGAATACATGTCAGGGGCGCACGGGGGGGGGGCACTGTTACCAGGGATGTGTAGAAGAATGTGTGTAACCCCCCCCTGCTGTCAGGTCCTTACAACATAAGAAGGGTTAAAGCAGGGGGGGGCGATCTGACATCACACACACTGCAGAGCTAGAGCACAGAGCTGAGTGCAGTCTGAAAGCTGACTGGAGGAAAGTGGCACACTCCTCTCTTCACAGGCTCTGAGAAACACAAAGCTCTGGCTATAAGTCATCCGCTGTGTGCTGGAGGGGGGTCGAGCCGTCTCCTGGGAGGCAGACGTGTCTGCTTATTCTAGTAGAACAGGGCTTTTTTTCTTCAAGAATGTGGGGGAATGCAGTTTGGGCACCTCCAGCTCAAAATGTATGTAATGGCAAGGGGTGCTGGGGCATGCTGGAGGGTCTATTGATGCTGGCTGCTGGGGGATCTGTTGTTGCTGAGGAGAGGGGAATCTCTTGATGAGGGAGGGGTCTATTACTGCTGAAGGATGAATTGTTGCTGTGATGGATCCACTGTTAAGGGAGGAGTCTGTTGCTGCTGGATGATCTATTGTTGTTGGCAGGGTCTGTTGTTGCTGGAGTGGGTATATTGTTGCTGGAAGTGCTTTTGTTGCTGGCAGCAGGGGACCTATTTTACTGCTTCTTATGTTATCATTAGCAAATTCAATATAAATTACTTAACACCACAAAATGATACTTGGTTCTGTATTCACTAAAAGGGGTGGTACTGGTAGGTGGGTAGATGTTGAAACCAAAGGATGGTGTTCGTAGGTCGGTAGGGGGCAGAGACAAGGGGTGCCTTGGAAGGGGGGAGTTCCTGCACCTATTCTTTGAGAAAAAAACCTGATTAGGAGTGAGTCATGCAGATAGCAAAGAGAGGAGTAATAAAAGAGGAACCAGACTCAGTGTTCAGAACTACTTTAACTGTTCTTAGCCCCTGCCTCCTTTATTATGGTCAATATGTGACCCCTTTATGAAGGCCAGCCTCTGCCCCCTTTAATGTGGCTAGTGTGTGCCCTTTTAGTAAAGTACTGATCCCATGCCACTTGGCTCCCAAGTCTCTTGTAGAATGACATTACTATAGAATGACATGCAGCCTGTAGTGAAAAGTATTCCTTATGGCGCCACTCCAAGCTATGGATGGAAGGAAAAGGATCACCCCACCGGCAAGTGAGAAGAGGGGAGCATGAGTCCAAGTGATTCCAGTGTCATCCAATACAAGTGAAGGGATGGACACTGCTCAACCAACCTCAGGAGTCCAATGTAGAGGAATGACCTCAGCAGCCCTACTGGCCACACCCTCTGATGCATTTCACCCCACCCTGGGACTCTGTGACCAAGCCCCGGTGGGCGGGGTGAAATGAATCAGTGGGCATGGCCAGTACGGCTGCTGAGGCATTCCCCTGCATTGGACACCTGGGATCAGTTGAGCAGCGTCTATCCCTTCACTTGTGCAGCCTGTAATGTATTAATCCACCTGGGTCTATGTATTAATCCACCTGGGTCCAGCAGTGAATGTGTTTATGGGTGACCACAACAGCACACCCTAAGTGGTGGTACCCAGTGTGCAGGATATGATCCAGAGCTGATGGGTTTACAAAAAAATTTGATATTTACAAATCATTTCTTAATCTGCCAGGGAAACCAAACTATTACAGTTTTTTCCGGTTTTAAAATAAAGAAATTAATTTAATGGGTATTTTTATTTGAGGGAGTATTTCCCATCTTCATTTTCAGAGAATAAGTAAACCTAAGAGATTTACTGTGTATGTTTATGAAAGACGTTGTGTGGAATGCTTGGGGATTCCTGCACTGTCAGTCATAATTATGTCAATTACTGACAATTACAAATGACAGTAACAATTATTTCCTTTGAGTAACTATGCTTCATGAAAGAAGCATTCCCTCAGGTTAGCTATAGACATCAAAGAGATTCTGGCAAACTATTTACCTATTTCTGTTCTGTAGCTATTAAATTGGTAATTACAATTCTCTTGCTGAATTTTTTTTTTTAATCACTCTCAGCATCATCATCAGCAGTGTTGTAATAAGAACCTTGCTTCTGCTGAGTTCCTTTAGTTTTGCAAGGGTTACCTCTAAAGTTGAACTTTATCGTGCAATAAACCCAAAATTCTCAATTACACAACCATGGGAACCATATTCCATGTTTCTGCCTGTCATTTGTCCAGAGTATTACTAGTGGAAGAGCTACTGCTTCAATTACATGAGCAGACTTGCAAGGTTTACAAGAAATCCTAGTTACAGCTGAGTACTGTTGCCTTGGTTGTAGTTTTAGTTGCTGTAGAAAATTATGGCTTTCTACAGTTAGAAGTAATGTTAAAGGATAACTAAACCCAGGAACCAAAATGTAGTATTTTACAGCTTATAGTCCTTAGATGTAGTGGCTGTATTATTTATTTATTTATTTTTTTTTCCAGCTAACAAAATTTTCAGCAAATACAGAAAAATACCTATGGATCTTGTCAGAAATGCAATGTCTTTGTGAGCTTCACCAAGGATGTCTTCCTTCTTTGCTATCCTATGTGGCTCCCTCTATAGATACAGTGGAGGAGTGATGTATGAAGTAAAACATAAGTATTTCTTTAACGCTTCCCTGCAATTAGAGTCACAAGACACTGGTATATTAATGAGCCATAACACAGCGGTTTTCAGCGGGAACGCGGGGGAACACAGTTCCGGCACCTCCAGCACTGAATGTATGTAATGGCAAGGGGTGCTGGGCTTTGCTGGAGGGTCTATTTATGCTGGCTGCTGGGGGATCCATTAACATTGGTGGGGCTCTGTTTTTGCATAGGGGTCTATTGTTGCTGTGGAGGTCTACTGTTGCTGGTAGGGGATCTATTGTTGCTGGGTGAATCTTATCTTGCTAGGGGGTCAGTTGTTGCTGGGAGGGATCTACTGTCAGGGAGAGGTGTATTGTTGCTTGCTGCTGGATGATCTATTGATGCTGGCTGCTGGGATTCTATTGTTGAGGTAATATTTTGTTGAGGGGGCTCTATTGTTGCTGGGGGATGGTCTATTATTGTGTGGGGGATCTGTTTTTGCTGGGGTATCTATTGTTACTGTGGGGGGGGCTTTTGTTGCCCTGTGATCTATTGTTCCAGGGGGACTATTGTTGCTGGGGGATCTATTGCTGCTGGATGGGTGGGGTCTTTTGTTGTTGCCTTCCGGGGATCTATTTTACGGCTTTTCTTGTTATCATTAATACATTCCATGTAAATTACTTAGCGCCACAAAATGATACTGGGTTCTGTATTCTCTAAAAGGGGTGGGACTGGGAGGTGGGTAGGGGGTGACCAAGGGAGGATGTACGGAGGTGGGTAGGGGGCAGAGACAAGGGGTGACTAAAAAAGGGGAAGTTACTGCATATATTGAGAAAAAAAAGCCCTGTATATACGAGGGACATTCAAGTCAAACCAGGACTTTTGAGTTTATATAATAGAACAAACTTCAAGCAGTGGAAACTACACTTATCCTGGCATTTAACTAAAGCATGGAAAGATTTGTCAGTGTGCCTGAACCATCCTAGGACAGTCTGCTTCACTTAATCATGATTGCGTTCACCGTTTCTACAGAAAGATTTGTCTCTTGTGCAATTTCAGGTTATGCATCAATTATCCAGGACCAGGCGTTCCACTTGTTGAATGTTCACAGGAATGACTGCTGTGGGCTGGGAACCACCATGGTCGGGATCGTCACTGACAGACGTACAGCCATCTTTGAAATGTTTACACCATTCAAATATCTTATTGTGGCTGAGCATCTCATCACCGTGCCATTTCTGACAGAGGAGTGAAAATAATTATCAGAAGGGTTGTCCAAGAGCCAAGGACCACTTGTGGAGAGCTTCAGAAAGACATGGAATTAGCAGGTACAATTGTTTCAAAGAAAACCATAAGTAATGCACTCAACCACCATGGTCTTTATGCACACTCACCACGCAAGACTCCATTGAAAAAGCATGTTGAAGCTTGTTTAAAGTTTGCTCACAACATTTAGACAAGCCTGTGAAATACTGGGAGAATATAGTCTGGTCAGATGAGACCAAAATGTAACTCTTTGGATGCAATAATACACACCATGTTTGGAGGTCAAATGGCACTGCACATCACCCCAAAAACACCATACCAATAGTGATGTTTGGAGGTGGGAACATCATGGTGTGTGGCTGTTTTTCAGCATACGGTAGTGGCAAACTTCATGTCTTTGAAGGAAGGATGAATGGAAAAATGTACAAGGACATTTTTTTTTTTTACTATATCTTTTATAAAAAAAATTTCATTACAAAGATCAACATTATTTAAAATTTATCACAGATACACATATTTCCACTTATAATACCTATTCCTTTCCCCTCCCACCATTTTTCCGCCATCCCCATCAACTTTCCCCTGTCCATATCCATATTCTTTGCTTCTATTTCCTTCAATATTTTCCTGTCTATATCTATACCCCTTTTCCTCCTCTCTCCACTCTCTTATCTTCATACACGACCCTCCTACTATTCAGTTAAACTCTCCTTACTCTAACCACCTTATACTTGAACTGCTTCCAGATACTTTAAAATCATACCATCTACCCCACTCTTTTCTACATGTATCCATTTTTTCTTCCTCCATGTGATATAGCTCCTCCGTCTTATTTATATACTCAACACTATTTATCCAAGCCTTCATCGTTGGGGGCTCCTGTACCTGTCAGAATTTGGGAATAAGTCCTTTGGCCACACTAATTAAATTATATAATACATTGTTTTTATATTGTTTCACTGAAGTCTCAGACCTATGAAATACACACACCCACGGATCCTTCTGTTTGGTAATCCCCAATAAATCCTGTATATATTGGATTATTTTTTGCCAAGATATATGTGCCATCGTTCCCTTGATCCTGTATCCACTCCAACATAAAGGTGACACTTCTAATCTTTTTTTATGTGCCACACGCGATGTGAGATACCATCTTGCTAAACATTTATAGTTCATTTCAACTGTGTTCATATTCATCACCCCATGTGTTAATTTAAATATCTTATTTTTTGTTGCTCATTCAATTTTGTTCCCAACTCCTTTTCCCACTTCTCCAAGAACCACGGAGGATCAGATCCTGCCAATTCTATGAGGATCTGATTGGGTGGAAAGATGGGAAATCGGCAAGGCTGAGATTACCAGAAGAACTTAGAGACTTTTGTGAAAAACTAGATTTGCAGAAAGTGGACAAAGGGGTCTTTTCCCAGCAGTGCAGGGCTGGGAAAAGAAAGGTGGCAGTTAGTAACTAAAAAGAGAATGTAGGCAGATTTGGGACGAGGGGACGAGGGCAGGGTGGGGGTTGACGAGGTAGAGACGAGGTGGCAGGGAGGGGGTAAGAGGGTGGAGATCCCTCAGCCTTTCCCCCTGGCTGTGGAGGGGGGGGTTCCCTTCTCTCTCTCTCCTCTTCCCCCTCTGGTGTCATGACTCCCATGCCCTCTGTATTTTCAAGGAACCTTGAGGAAGATAAATAGAAAATGGCGGGACGTCAGGAGGCCAAACATGATACCAAACTCTAGAACCCCTATGTTGCGAGCAGGGGTCCAGAGTAGGCGTGCGTGTTTAGAGTCCCACCCCAAAATAGGAATCATCAGTGGGAAAATTCCATGACAGATTAAAGGGCAATATGTTTTTTAAGAGTAATGTATGCAAGCGAAAGGGTGGGTGGGAGGGAAGAGTGAAGGAGGGTGGGAGGATTGAGGGGGGGAAGGAGGAAAGAGGGGGGGGGTTAGGTGGGGTAGGGAGGATGTCCATGATTTAAATGGTCTTTATCTCTATCCCTCTGAATAGAAATCCAGAGGAGAAGAGAAATAGTTTTGATATGAGGTTGATCAATCTTATAACTAATACAGTGAAAGGGTTTAAACTCGCCGACCAAAAGACATAAGATACTTAGGGAAATTCACCAATACTCTATAGATGTGGTGTTTTTACAAGAGACACATATATCCTACGATACAAATGTTAAGCTATACTCGAGGTATTATCCAACCAGGTATTATGCTGATTCACCAATAAAGAGGGCTAAAGGATTAGCAATTGGGTTCTCAAAAAAGATGGGTTTCATATTGGAGGAGAGATTGGTGGATCCAGAAGAATGACGCCTGTTTCTGAGAGGGAAAATAGATATACGTTGGTCAACATTTAATGCCCAAAGTATTTCTGGAAGGGGTGTTAGGGAAACTCACGGATTTGAAAAGGGGTAGTCTGATCGTGGCAGATTTAAATTTTTGTTTGGATCCATGGATGGCTGCGTCATCGCAGAGAGAGAGGGGTAAAAAACTAAAATTGGTGAAAAAGATGTTACATCAAAGTCAATTAATAGACACGTGGAGAATGAAACACCCGAGAGAGAGATTATACTTTCTTCTCTCCAGTGCATAGATCGTATTCAAGATTGGATTATATAATGATCGAGCATAGACAATTGGACTCATTGATTAAAATCTAATATAGAAGTTATGTCTATCTCGGATCATGCTCCTATCACAGTGAGACTATGGCTAGGAGGGGAATGGCATAAAAGGGCCATGTGGAGATCAAAAGAGACGTTTATACAAGATCCTGAAATAGAAAAAAGGTTAAGGAAGGAAATAGAGCAATTTTTTGTATTGAGTGAGGAGGTATCTGTTGCTACAATCTGGTAGGCACATCAGACTTATATCAGGGGAATCCTGATTTCTGTAGGGGCTGAAAAAAAGAAAGGCTGGGAGAAAAAAATAAGAGTGGTGATGGAGGAGTTATAAAAACTAGAACAGGCACATAAAAAGAAACAAGATATAGATATACATCAGAAGATTACTCTTAAAAGAGAATAATTAAAAGATATTATGGAACAGGAAACGATGAGGATTTTCAATAGGGTCTCAAAAGAAAGATACCAGTGGGGGAATAGACCAGGAAAATACTTGATGAAAAGATTGAGGGAACAAAAATAGAAGAAAAGGCAGGAATACTTAAAGGAGGCTGGTTTGCCAGGAATATCAGAAGAAAAGTCAGTGGCCCTAGAAAGATCTATCGCCCAGGTGGAAATTATCACGGCTCTGAAGAGTACGGCAGGAGGAAAGAGCCCAGATGGATACACTGTGGGCTACTATAAGAAATTTAAAGAACTATTGGTCCCAAAAATTTGTACATATATGAATGTGTTAGGAGAGGGGTTGGGAATAAGAGAAGAATCACTGCAAGCGTATAGAACAATTATTCTTAAAGAAGGGAAGGGTGGCTCACAATGCGCTAGCTACAGACCTACATCTTTACTAATATAGACACAAAATTATACGCTAAAGTGTTAGCAACCAGGATGAGAGAGTTGATGCTGGAATGGATACATTTGGACCAAGTGGGATTTATTCCTGGCAGAGAAGGGAGCGACAATGGTTTAAGATCATTGCCCCTTCTACAAAAAGCAAGGAGAGAAAAGTTGCCATCAATAATCCTGTCGATTGATGCTGAAAAAGCATTTGACAGGGTAGATTGGGAAGTTATGATAGATACGCTAGAGGCTATAGGATTAGGGCCCAAAATGTTAACGTGAATAAAAGGGCTTTATAATGGCCCGTCAGCAGCTATAAAGGTAAACAGGTCCCTTTCATGGTTTTTTAAAATGTATAACGTCGCAAGACAGGGATGTCCATTATCCCCGTTTGTTATTTGTTATATCCCCTGAACAACTTTTAGCGATGGTAAGAAAGAGTGTAGATAATTAAGATAGGTGAAGTACAGCATAAGGTAGCAGCATATGCAGATGACATTCTGTTTTATATTGTGAATCCCAGACTAACATTGTCTAATATTAATGAGATTATTAAAATATTATGGAGAGTTATCATACCTGAAAATAAACCCCTCAAAGTCACAGAGTTTGAATTTTAATGTCTCAAAGATAGAGAAGCAGATCTTAAATAAAGACTTTTCTTGTATTAAAATCCTCTATTGTATTAAAAGAGGTAGAGACTCCAGAGAGAGAGATATATCATTTTACCTCTGTACAAATCATTAGTAATTCCTCATCTGAAATATGCAGTTCAGTTTTGGGAACCAATTCACAAAAAGAACATTGGGGAACTGGAGAAAGTACAGAGAAAGGCAACCAAACTGATAAGAGGCATGGAGGAGCTCAGCTATGAGGAAAGATTAGAGGAAATGAATGTATTCTCTCTTTGAGAAGAGGATATTAAGGGGGGATATGATCAACATGTATAAATACATCAGTTGTTTGTATAGTGAACTCGGTGTAGAGCTATTCACCCTGAGGTCATCACAGAAGATAAGGGGACACTCTTTTCATCTGGAGGAAAAGAAATTTAATCTTCATACACAGAAAGGTTTCTTCACAGTGAGCGCTGTGAAAATGTGGAATAGACTCCCTCAAGAGTACATTCTGGCCAGCTCAGTGGATTGCTTTAAAAAAGGCCTGGATTCTTTCTTAGATACACAGAATATAACTTGATACTAGCATTTATAGGTAAAGTTGATCCAGCAAATATCCAATTGCCTCTCGGTGGATCAAGAAGGATTTTTTTTCCCTGCAGGAGCAAATTGGATCATGCTTTGCTGGGGGTTTTTTTGCCTTCCTCTGGATCAACTGTGGGTATAGGATTATAACTTTTTTTTTTTTTAATGGTTGAACTGGATGGACTTTTGTCTTTTTCCAGCCAGACTAACAATGTAACTTTCCATTTACATGGAGGGATAGGTAATTAGGTTATCTGGGAATAAAGTTAACTCCCTCAATAAAGAACATATACCAGGCAAACTATATCCCATTAATAAATGAAATAAAGGATGAGTTGAGGAGACTATCAATGGGGTTGGGTTTCCTGGATAGGCCGTATAAACTTGGTAAAGATGGTGATAGTATCAAAATTCTTGTATTAATTCCTCATGCTCCCAGTACATATACCAGGGTCTTTCTTTGGGATAATAAAAAAAATTATACTCAAGTTTACATGGGCTAATAGGAAACCAAGAATTAACTATGCGGT
This sequence comes from Staurois parvus, assembly GCF_062004578.1. Taxonomy (NCBI): domain Eukaryota; kingdom Metazoa; phylum Chordata; class Amphibia; order Anura; family Ranidae; genus Staurois; species Staurois parvus. The sequence continues at coordinate 995,573 of NW_028317911.1, forward strand.
CTTGTGTAAAAATAAAGGGAAAGGACTGGACATATAATTCACAAGGGAAATGTTGGGTAAAAATGGAAGGTATATTAAGTAATGCAAAATTACAGAGGATTATTTGGATACCACAAAAGTTTTGTTCAATGGACGAAATATTAGCATGTTGACACGGAAGGTATTAAGAGTTTGGGATGCAATGCACAAGTAAATGGGTTGGAAGTATAATTCAATATTGATTCCCCTGGTGGGAATGGAGTATTTTCCACCAGGGAAAGAAAATATTTTGGGGAAATGGTTTAAAGATAGAAATGCATGTTTAAAGGATATAGTAGATTAGGAGAAGTTGTACACATTTCAAGAATTAAAGAGTAAAAAAGATTTATTTTTCATATTAGACAAATGGAGGTATTACCAATTAACGCATTTTGTCTCAGCACTCCCACAACCACTGAGGTTGCCGGAGGACATGTACCCATTTGAAAAAGTGTTGAGTTCAAACAGTTAAAAAAAATACAAAGACATTCTTGATAAAAATCTGCTGCCTTCTACCATGATGATAAAGATGAAGTGAAGGTGGACATTTCAGCAAGACAATGATCCCAAACACAAAGCCAAAGAAACTCTCAACTGGTTTCACAGAAAGAAAATAAAGCTGCTAGAATGACCCAGCCAATCACCTGCCTTGAATCCAATAGAAAATCTATAGAAAGAACTAAAGATTAGAGTTCATAGAAGAGGCCCAAGGAACCATCAAAATTTGAAGACTTTGTGGAAGAATGAGCCAAGATCACACCTGAACAATGCATGGGAATAGTTTCTCCATACAGGAGGCATCTTGAAGATGTAATTACCAACAAAGGATTGTGTATCAAGTATTACATACATTTCAGTTAGCATGTTCAATACTTTTTCCCTGTGTCGTTCAATTTTTTTACACATTACTTAATTTATAAACTTATTTGTTTTGGTTTCTTTGTACGTATGGATTGCATGAGTTTTTACCGACATGTGGTGAAAATTTCATTTCAATAGCACCTTTAGAAATATATTTACCAAGAAAAATGGAGACATGTTCAATAGTTTTTTTTACCCACTGTATATACAGTATATATACACACATACACACTCCAAAGACATGCTGGTAGGTTAATTGGATCCTGTCTAAATTGGCCCTAGTATGTGTATGTATGGATGTAAGTTAGGGACCTTAGATTGTACGCCCCTTTAGGGTTAGGGTCTGATGTGAATGTACAATATATATATATATGTGTGTAAAGCGCTGTGAAAATTGACGGCGCTATATAAGTATCTGCAATAAATAATAAATATATATGAGAGCATTCAGTCTATGCTGCAACCCCATACTTGACTATGATTATCCACACTACACCAAGCACCTATGGTTTATCTTAGTTTGAAGTGCGTGTTTACTACACAGTTCCACATTTACCATTTTTTTTATGCAAATAAAATAATTTTACTGAAAACCAGAAATTACCAATTTGTAGTCCACCGCATAAAGCGTAGTTGTAACAGTATTCCAAGTCTGTTCCTTATAGTTCATGATTTAACATTCAAGTATAATGGCTGACATTTGTCTCTGTGTGTAGGACATATTGCAGCCTTTGGCTTTCCCTAATGAGGGAAACCTTTGTTAGTTTTTGGTGTTCTTGTGTAAATATTTGTAATAGTCAACTGTATTACATCAATTGTCAGACCACAGAGGTCCAATTAATATTGGTAAATTTGTAAATAGGTAAAATTGGGAGAGGAATCTTTATTAACCTCCTCATATCAACATAATAGTGGAAGCCATTTTTCAGTGTGTATGCATGAACTGTACCAAACTTCTGCCCCCCACCCCAAAAAAAGTTACTGTATCTGGCCTTAACACTATGGGGTAATCAAATACAATGTGTACTTTTATTTAATTATACTGGTGTTAACAGTAAAAGCTTGCCGAGAAGATTTGCTCCAAGGCAGGTCTATAAGGAGACTATTCTCCAAGATGGAGTCCAAATTATCTTCCGATATTAGATACGCTGAGAGGGATTCATTAAACTGATATTATGTTGGAGAGCTTTCCTCCCCAGGCAGAGAAACTGTTCTTATTCTTGTGTTATGCTGTGTGACCTGCTGATCTCGCTGCCTTTATTTATAACTTCTTTATTCCAGGCTATTTCAGCAGTTACATCTCCATCAGGCAATCAGTAGAACTCAAAGCCACTCCAGATATGTACTCTGTTAAATAGTTTTGGAATTCTAAGCTTTAAGTTCATTATTTGTAATGATGGATTGTCAAAACATTAGCTTTTCCTTCCAGTCACTTATTGTTTCCTAGCTTGAAGTCTACTATTCAGTATGAATATTGCCAGAGAATTGTGGACTTTATCTTTCTAGGATAGACTGTTTTGGGAGCTAAAATAAATTTTGAATTCAGATTCATATTTCTGGAGAGAACATGTAATTTATGCAAGTCTATCCTTCAGCTGAAATCTGCTTTGGCTGTACCTGATCTTCAATACAGCAATACACTATTATTCAGTTGCGAAACTAGTTTACAAAAATGCTGCTAAATATTGTTTACAATTAAAAACTGGTAAGTCAAGTGTATTGTCAAAAAACAACCATTCCTGTGAAAATACACTTAACATTTTTCTGATTGTAAGGACCCCCAAAATACTAAAGAAAAAAAAAACAAGAAATATAGAGCTTTTCTTATCCAGGCATTCCTTTTTAAAATGACAAAATGTGGTTGGGTTTGCTACAGACAACATGGCTTAGATTGAATCAGGTCTCAGTGATTTTAATGTGAAGCTGTTGCCAGTATATGGACAGTCAAATATTTAGATACTCTTAAAGAGAAACTTCAGCAGGAAATGCAAAAAGTAAAAGTGGCTACTGATTTTTACAAAACATTTACATGCCAGCCAAAATAGTCCAGCACTGTCTTTGTATAGTAATATGACGGGCGCAAGGTGGTTCTCTCGTTCTGGGGGGACGTCATATGACGGCCTCCCATTCTCACCGCGCATGTGTGGCTCAGGGAGAGCGCAGTGTGGCGATCGGCAGTGCGCTGTGTCCCTCGGACACAGCGGATCACCGATCACGGACAGAGCCGAAGATGTTGGCTCGGTCATGTGATCAGCTGTGTCCAATCACAGCTGATCACATGTAAACAGGGAAATGCCGGTTATCGGCATTTCACTCCTCTCGAGCTGTCACGCTGACAGCTCAAGAGGAGAGCTGGTGATCAGTGTGCCCTGATGATCAGTGTAGCCCCAGCAGTGCCACCTGTCAGTGTCCATCAGTGCCTTGTGTCAGTGCTCATCAGTGCCTCGTGCCAGTGCCCATAAGTGCCAAATCAATGCCACATATCAGTGCCTACCAGTGCACATCAATGCCACATATCAGTGCCCATCTGAGCTGCCTTTCAGTGTCATCCATCAGTGCCAGTCAGTGCCACCTATCAGTGCCAGTCAGTGCCACCTATCAGTGCCATATATCAGTGCCATGTATCAGTACTGCCTTTCAGTACCCATCAGTGATGCCTGTCAATGCCCATCAGTGCCTCCTCATCAGTGCCTATCAGTGACACCTATCAGTGTCCATCAGTGCAGCCTATCAGTGCCCATCACTGCAGCCTCATTAGCGCACATCAGTGAAAGAGAAAAATCACTTATTTACAAAATTTTATAACAAAAACTAAGAAAAAAACATTTTTTTTTTAAATTTTCTGTGGATTTTGGTTTGTTTAAGAAAAAATAAAAAACCCAGAGGTGATTAAATACCACCAAAATAAAGCTCTATCTGTCACAAAAAAAAAGATACAAATTTCATATGGGTACAGTGTTGCATGACCGTGCAATTGTCATTCAAAGTGTGACAGCGCTGAAAGCTGGAAATTGGCCGGGGCAGGAAGGGGGTATAAGTGCTCTGTAGGCTTGTGGTTAAAGTCCTCAACACTGTCTTCCATCTTGTTCCGCCATCTTGATTTCAGGTTCCAACTGCGACTTCCAGTAGTCACAATCAGCCCCCTACTACACATGCATGGGGTGTACTGATTTCTTTCAAAAGATGAAAAGAGCTATGCTCTATAAAGGATCTTTGTACCAGTAGTTCCAAACAACTTAAAGGACAGACATACCCCAATCTTTTTCTGCTAACAGAAAAGAGCACCTTCATTAGTCAATTATACACAAGCTATCACTGCTTGTTGGCAGTGCTGGGATTTTTAAACAGAAAGCTCACCATCAAATGCATACTGAGACTGTCATGAGCATTCCAGAACCTTCACCCTTTTTTGCTTTAACCACTGGAGGGTCATCTTGGCTTTATGCTTAAGGATACTGTTGTGCTGGAAAGTCCAAGAGCTTTCCATGCGCTGTTTTCATGCTACATTAATCTTGCCATCAATTTTCACAAGATTCCCCATGCCTTTAGGGTTCACACACCCCTAAAATATAAGTGAACCACCACCATGCTTCATAGTAAAATTGGTAATCTTGTCACTATAGGCCTTGTTGACCTGTCTCTAAACATAGCGCTTATGGTTGTGATCATGAGGCTACTTTCATACTGATCCATAGCAAAAATGCGGTAAAAATGCATATGGGCTTTTGCCGTGTTTGCAGTGCATTTTCACAGGACACGTAACTCAAAACAACTCATCAAAAAGCAATGCGGGTGTGTTTTTGCCACATTTTCAATGCATTTCAATGGGCAGGCACATTTTTAATGTTTTTTTTAACACACCAAAAATGCAGCAAGCAGCATTTTACTAAATGCAGTGGATCCGCAGCAGTTCAGTGTGAAGTGTTCCACAGTATTACATGCTCACACATTTTTCTTTTTTTCGTCACGTTCTTCTTCAGCTTTTTTTAACGCAAAAACGGAAGAAAAACAGATCAATGTGAAAGAAGCCTAAAGCTCAATTTTGGTCTTGTCATTCCAGATTACAGTGTGCTATAAGCTGTGAGGTGTGTCAAGGTGTTGTCGTGCATGTTGTAGCCGGGCTTTCTTTGTGGCGTTGGGACTGTAAAGGCTTCTTTCTGGCAACTCGACCATGCAGCTCATTTTTGTTCAAGTATTGTTGTATTGTGCTGCTTGAAACAACCACGCTGTCTTTTTCCAGAGCAGCCTGCATTTCTCCTGAAGTTACCTGTAGGATTTCTTTGTATCCCTAACAGGGGCGGACTGACAACTCATTAGGCCCTCGGGCAATAGGGGATCATGGGGCCCCTGTGTCCTTGCCCAAACTCAAAAAAGCCTATGAAAAAGGTACCAGGGGCATCTCATGGGGCCCCCTACTGACCCTGTGCCCTCGGGCAGTGCCCGAGTTTACAAATGGTCAGTCCACCCCTGATCCTGAACAATTCTTCCGGCAGTTGTGGATGGAATCTTTCTTCATTTACCTTAAAGATTTGTGCTTTGTGCTGACAATGGAAGGGGCCAGGAGAGAACTTGCTGTCTGGCCTGGGACACTGCTGAGCTGACTGGCTGGGAGTATGAGGGGACCTGCGTGCTGTCTAGGTCGGGACATGGCTGCTGATGTGAGTTAGAGTCCTCGGGGGAAAGTGAACAGAGGAGTCTGGGTCTGGCCATAAAAACACCCAGAGGTTGGGGAGGGGACAGGGATCACAGTGAATAGGTGTATTCTAGAGGGAGGACATGCTCCCCCAGGTCCTAGAGCTGTGCACACTGATCTGCAGCATCTCAGAGATGTGGAGGGAGCGAGTCATCTATCACCACACCATCCACAGTACCTGTAATATGTCTGCAGTCTCTGACCATCTTCTGCAACATGTTTGCAGTCTCTGACCATCTCCTGTAGTCTGTCTGCAGTCTCTGACCATCTTCTGTACTAGACCTGCATTCTCTGACCATCTACTGTACTAGACCTGCAGTCTCTGACCATCTACAGTAGTCTGTCTGCAGTCTCTGACCATCTACAGTAGTATGTCTGCAGTCTCTGACCATCTCCTGTAGTCTATGGGTAACATAGGGTGCATGTGAGTGTTGTGAGTTACCCATGGCTCTCCTGGCTCCCTCCTCCTAACTGCTGCTGTCACTATACTAGGGACATACAGTAATTTGTGCTAGGAAAAGAGGAGATTTGGGGGGCAGGGTGCTAGATGGGGGATTTGGGGTGGTGGGGTTGTGCTAGGAGGGGGGATTTGTGCTAAGAGGGGGGATTTGGGGGGGAGGGGGCTTTAAAACCTACAGGCAACTGAACTATGCCTCACAGAGTACATTTTAGGGCTTGTTCACACCAAGTGCAGTGGGGTAACATGCGAAATCGCATGTTTCCCGTATCGCACCACCCCTCTACCTACTTTTCATAGGTGACAGCTGTCGGTATCTCTCAGTACTTTCAAAATTATCAGTACTTGGTGTTAAAAAAAGTGGTATTGGTGCATTCCTACTTTAAACCCCCCCACCCCCACAAATGAATCTGCTGCTGCATTTATTCAATAAATCCGTCATTGTTAAAATTCTCCTTCCAAACAAATGAAGTGGAGGGCTCTTAAATGTAAACACTTGCAGTGCTTGCATTTGTGATTGCTGTGATTAGCCAGCACAGTGGTTACAAGGCACATAGCCATTCTGATTGGCTCTGTGTATTTTGCCTGGGATCTGAATTTGTCTAATTACAATACAATCATACAATCACAGTCATTTGTCTAATGACAGTATGATCACGGAAACGTAGCACACAGAAATACATGTCTGCCTCTCTGTCAGTTTCTAGCAATATGGTGTTATTGTGGTTTTTAAAGTTTTTTTTCCACCTTTGTAGCCAAATTTGTGAAATCCCTATTATGTTTTTTTATGTTTTCCTATTCACACAAAATACCTAAAAAAAAATAAATATTTCTTATCTCCATAGTTAATTGATTAAAAAGTAACACATTAACATACAATATACCACCTAAGCCTTTTGATGTTTAACTGTTTGTTAGGACAAACAGTGTGTACATCTGGTTTACAACTGAAATGAAGATCTGCCAGTACAGTACAGACAGAGTTAATTATGGTAAACATAACTCCCCAGCCCCCTCCTTGATATTACTTTTAAGGAGAAAATTTCAGTTTCAGAATTTTCGGAAAAGAGCAAGTAAAAAGCAAGCAACATTGTTAAATATTTATGCTATCTGAACAGTAACATGGAACAAATATTAAAATAGGTCTTACACCAAGTTGGCTGTAAAGTTGGAAATACATTTGGCAAGGTGTGGCCAACAGGGTCAGTCAATTACACTCATTACAGGAGCTGCAAACTGTTGGACTGTTCATTCAGCATATAGAGATGTACTGCATAAAACGTATAAGCATACTGTATAAATAGTGAAACGTGTGCAGAGAATTCAAATATTGTATCTCTGCCTTGAGAATAGTCACACTTTCAGTGCAGACATACCTGATGTAGAGCAGCAAGGCTGAATACTTGTCAAACCCAGCAACACACCTGGGTATAAAATCAGGCTGTTGAACAGGAGATAATATCACAGTTAAAATTTGTATAAAAACCCCTCTGATCATTACAGTTCCTATGCAAGAAAATGTAGTAAACTGATATCACAGTCAGCCAAAGAGTCAGTTCCAATATGTTAAACTGTAATAATGTGTAGCAGGCTATATAAAATCTGCAATTAATTTAAGGTGTGCAGCCATACTGATGCTTGTATAAGAAGCATATTATAGCCTCCTTGGGGTAAACATCAAGTAATTCTAATAATTCTGAGTGCTAATGAATGCCAACCATGCATATTCTCAAGTTAGGCAGTATGGTCTGGATATGAACTTGAATGTTTGGCACCTCAATCGCCACAGGTGTAAAAAAATCAAGCACCTAGGCAAGCAGATTGCTTAAACAAACTTTTGTGAAAGAATGGGTAAGGAGCACAGTGAATTCAAGTGTGGTACCGTGATAGGTTGCCACCTGCGCAATAAGTCCATCCATGAAATTTCCTTTCTACTTAATATTGCACAGTCAATTGTTAGTGATATTATAACAAAGTGGAAGCAACTGGGAACAACAGCAACTCAGCCACAAAGTGGTAGGTCACGTAACATGACAGAGCGGGGTTAGCGCATGCTGAAGCGCACAGTGCGCAGAAGTCGCCAACTGTCTGCAGAGTCAATAGCTTCATGTGGCCTTCAAATTAGCAAAACAATGCATAGAGAGCTTCATGGGACAGGTTTCCATGGCCAAGGAGCTGCATCCATTCCTTACATCACCAAGTGCAATGCAAAGCGTCGGATGCAGTGGTGTAAAGCATGCCACTACTGTACTCTAGAACAGTAGAGACATGTTCTCTGGAGTAATAAACCACACTTCTGTCTGGCAATCCAAAGGACGTGTCTGGGTTTGGCGGTTGTCAGGAGAACGGTAGTCGCCAACTGCCTACAGAATCAATAACTAAAGACCTCCAAACCTTGGGTGGCCTTCAAAATTAGCACAACAACAGTGCATAGAGTACTTCATTGAATGGGTTTCCATGTCAAGCAGCTGTATCCAAGCCTTACATCACCAAGTGCAATGCAAAGCGGCGGATGCAGTGGTGTAAAGCATGCCGCCACTGGACTCTAGAGCAATGGATACGTGTTCTCTGGAGTGACAAATCACTCTTCTCTGTTTGGCAATCTGATGGACATGTCTGGGTTTGATGGTTGCCAGGAAAATGGTACTTGCCTGATGGCATTGTGCCAAATGTAAAGTTTGATGGAGGGGGGATTATGGTGTGGAGTTGTTTTTCAGGGGTTGGGCTTGTCTCTTTAGTTTCAGTGAAGGGATCTCTTAAGGCCTCAGCATACCAAGACATTTTGGACAATTTCATGCTCCCAACTTTGTGGGAACAGTTTGGGGATGGCCCCTTCCTGTTCCAACATCACTGTGCACAAAGCAAGGACCATAAAGACATGAGAGAGTTTGGGGTGGAGAAACTTGACTAGCCCTGACCTCAACCCGCAAGAGAACACCTTTGGGATGAATTAGAGTGGAGACTGCAGCCAGGCCTTTCCATCTGACATCAGTGCCTGACCTCACAAATGTGCTTCTGGAAGAATGGTCAAACATTCCCACTGACACTCTCCTAAACCTTGTGGACAGCCTTTTCAGAAGAATTAAAGCTGGTATAGCTGCAAAGGGTGGGTCAACTCAATATTGAACCCTATGGACTAAGGCTTGGTTTACATATGTGCGGGTGGTGCCGCTGCAGATCCACACAAACATCCGTGCAGCCGCACCACCCACACAGAGGAATGCGGACCCGCAGGCGGGTACCATTAATTCTAATGGCACGCTGCCAGCACTGGAAATTGCAACCGTACTGGGAACCAAGGTTCCCATATGGGCTGCATTTTCAGAAGAAGTGCAGGGACTTCTTCCCTGCGTGTCCCGGGGCACGGGAGTCCATTCAAATTAATGGGCTCTTCAGTCCGTGCAAAACGTGGACCGCAGGAATGCAGATATATAAACCAGGGGTAAGACTGGGATGCCATTAAAGTTCTTTTGTACAATTTGGCAATATAGTTTAGTACTGTATAGTATAGTACTTTTAGTATAGTATAGTACTTTTGGCAAATAGTTATCTCTATATAGACAAGAAAGCAAGCAGTTATAGCGCTCTGTTTAGAGTCATCCTACAAAGTAGCTAATAATGATGTACATTACCTAAAGCTGGGGCATTCATATGAGCATGCAGCATACATCTCCTGCTGATTGACTGTTTATATAGTCCTGTGCCATGCACAATGGTCAGGTCAGTGTAGACAAACATAGTAACACAAATATCACATGGAGGGTGATCTGCCCAAGCAGGAGTTGCTTTCACAACATTCTTGCCTATATAATCTCTATTCCCCCAAATCGCATATTTTTTCATACTTACTATTAGCTAAAGCAGGTCTGCTCTCTATGATCATTGCTATTTCCTAATACAGTACTGTAAACATGGAAGAGAACTAGGGGTTTTTTTAATATTTCCTGGTTGCAATGCCTTATCGGGTTCTGGCCTGACTGCTGCTATATTGGCTGCCTTAACTCGAACCCTGGTGACTTTTCAAGGATTAGACTGTAGCTAAACAGGAAGGGTTGACCTCAGTAGTGGGTCTAGGAGACCAAGAGAGTGGCGAGGAACCCCCGTAACATTATTTTTTTAAGAACCCCCTGTATTTAGCTAAATTCTAATCCCAGGCCTTGTCACCAGGGTTAGCTTTAGAAAGCCAATATGGCAGCAGACACTACCATTCTGGTTATTCATAGTTCCACTGTCATTAGCATCAGGATTTTGTATTATTATTTTGTGTATGTAGCGCTCACCCCCGAAGGAGCCGCTGGAATTAACGGGCACTTCTGTCCTTACTTTAGTGATGAACCATATATATATTGGATCCACAGCACACCAGTACACCTTGTGGGAAGTTTTATAACAGGTTTAATAAGAGGTCAAACTCTGCAAATAGACTGCAAATTAACTTGGAAAATAGCAGTTAAATGCACTAAATACACAAACCTTCTAGAATTGGCAAAATAACATCAATAAACACAATATTCATGTATATACGTATATACTGGTATAACTATAGATCAGAATTAACCCCCTGCAACTACAGCAGCAATATGTCCCAGCTAAACTGACATCTCTTTAGGCTCAGTCCCAAATTCACTTGTATACTGTGGGATTGTAGCACTGTGTGAGTCTATGTTTTGCACAGGCCTGTGTTAGTGAATCGGTGGAGCGCTCTTAAGGGTGGACATGTCACTGGTTAGCAGTTGCTCACCACATCCAGGAACAGTCTCCAGGGGTTAACTCCTTGAAGGAATGATGAATGGGGCTCTGTCTCTCTGCTAGTTTTTTTCTGTTGTCAATTGTCGGTGCTGCACAATCTCCGAGGTGCCTCACCTGGGATGGTCACACGCCTCCTCTGCAATTTCCAACACTCTGACTTCTCTCTGCTGTGGGAGATATCGTTGCTGTCAGTAACTGCCGTCGCGGGTGACTAGTGCCAATGACCACAGTTGCTGCTGACTTCAGCTGCTGTAGATAGCCATTGTCCTTAGCAACCTCTGCTGTTCTGGACTTCAACAGTAGGGGCTGCAGACTAGCTTCCACATGTCCTCTGCAAAGGCACACACGGCTCCCCCCCCTTCCTCCTTGCAAAGCATCCTGGTCTTGTAGTTCTGTGCAGTATAAAGTTGCATTGTCTGCCTCTTTAATGAAACTGCAACTTCCACAAACACTCTGTACTGCTGAGAGCTGAGCCAATCACACCCTTTCTGACAGCATGCAGTCTTAAAAGGGAAACAGTTCTTTAACCACCGCCCGCCCGCCATATAGTAATATGGCAGCACAGTGGCTTAGTGGTTAGCACGTCTGCCTTGCAGTAAATGGGTCATGGGTTCGATTCCCGACCATGGCGCCTCCTGCATGGAGTTTGCATGTTCTCCCTGTGCTTGTGTGGGTTTCCTCCAGGTGCTCTGGTTTCATCCCACACTCCAAAGACATGCTCGTAGGTTAATTGGATCCTGTCTAAATTGGCCCTAATATGTGTATGAATGTGAGTTAGGGACCTTAGATTGTACGCCCCTTGAGGGTTAGGGACTCATAAGAATGTTCAATATATATATGTTTGTAAAGAGCTGTGTAAATTGACAGCGCTATCAAAGTACCTGAAATAAATAAATGATAATAAATATGACGGACACAAGGTGGTTCTCTCATTCTGGGAGGACATCATATGTGTCCCTCAAACACAATGGATCACCAATCCATGGAAAGAGCCGAAGATGTTGGCTCGGTCATGTGATCAGCTGTGCCCGATCACAGCTGATCACATGTAAACAGGAAAATGTCACTGATCAGCATTTTTCTCCCCACGAGCTGTCACGCTGACAGCTTGTGAGGAGAGGAGAGCCGGTAATCGGCATTCCTCAGAGGGGACATGTACACAGATGATCAGTGTGCCCTGATGATCTGTGAAGCCCCAGCAGCGCCACCTGTCAGTGTCCATCAGTGCCAGCTCTCAGTACTCATCCATGCCACCTGCCAATGCCACATATCAGTGCCCATCTGAGCTGCCTTTCAGTGTCACCCATCGGTGCCATCTATCAATGCCAGTCAGTACTGCCTATCAGTGCCATATGAGTGGTGCCCATCAGTGCCACCTACCAGTGCCTCCTCATCAGTGCAGCCTCATTAGCGCACATCAGTGAAGGAGAAAAATCACTTATTTACAAAATTTTATAACAAAAACTAAGAAAAAACTTTTTTTTTTCAAAAGTTTCAGTGTTTTTTGGTTTGTTTAAGAAAAAATAAAAAATCCAGAGGTGATTAAATACCACCAAAATAAAGCTCTATCTGTAACAAAAAAGATAAACATTTCATATGGGTACAGTGTTGCATGACCGAGCAATTGTCATTCAAAGTGCAACAGCGCTGAAAGCTGGAAATTGGCCTGGGCAGGAAGGGGGTATAAGTGCCCTGTAGGCTAGTGGTTAAAAGGGAAACAGCAATGGCACCGCTACATGTATATTTCAGCAGTCAACAGATCACCTTGACTGACTCTAGATTGACATGACTGAATAACCTGATTGACATATACAGTACATGCAGAAAGTTTTCACAGCGCTTGACTTTTCTTGTTTTTTATTTTTAATAAATTGCAAAGATTTCAAAACAAACTTCTTTCATGTTGTCATTATGGGGTATTGGTGGTAAAATGTTGAGGAAAAAAATAAATGTAATCCATTTTTGAATAAGGCTGTAACATAACAAAATGTGTCAAAAGTTAAGCGCTGTGAATACTTTCTGGATGGACTGTACATTGCTGGACGGTGTGACTGACACTGGATTTACTTCTGAGGACATTAATGCTGGTTCCAGACTGATGTGGTGTGGTTTGACTGCACAGCTGGAGCAACACAGTGTACCCACAGGTTTGGTGCAGGTTAGTTGTGCTTTCCCGTAGAGTTTTATACTGAAGACCTTTTTTGAGGCTGCAATCATCCCAACCGGTATATACTAAAACAGGTAGAGGCTCTCTGGGTTTGGAGATTTGTTATGCAGCAAAATATGTCCAAGAAACATCTAGAAAATCAAAACCAACTATAGTTTAATAGTACTTATTCTAAAATGCTACTACAGTGAAATATTCCTCTAAAATAGTAACTCATTCATAGACAAGAAAAGTCTAAGCACTCTAAAAGAACATATAGCCTAAAAAGGTGATGATGACACCCACAGATCTAATAGTTCTATTATTATAGGTACTGCGGTTTTGGTGAGCTTTCTGAAAGTAGACCAAAAATGCAGCATGCAAGAGTTTTGATGTTCTTTCAGAAAGCACACCAAAACCACAGGACCTAATAGAACGAGCACTAAGCCCGCAGGTACACTACACTGCTCCCATGGTGCGGTCAAACTACACCACATCAGTTTTAATGCAGCCTAATAAAAGGTATTTAAAAAGAAGGTAAGTATTTCTATTTTTTCACAATGTTGGTGGTTTTTTTTACTCTTATCTCTTTTGGAATGGGTAAGGGGTACTCAAATACCATTGTACTTTTTACCATATGACAGATTGCCTCCAAAAAAGGGGCTTCTAGATTCCACCATTCCTGCATTTTTCTATTACCCCACCTCCTTTTTGTGGCATATGGAGGTAGGGAAATGGCACTTGTTCCTCAACGTTGGGACAAAGGTGCTGACTCCACAGCACTGGAGCAGGAAGTGACGTCATTCCACACAGTACGCCCAGAAGTGACGCCAGTACACTTGGAAATCAGGCCTGAATAAGGAACCACTCACACAGATTGTTTGTGGAGTCGGCATCCCATAGAAAACAATGCTGTTGTAGCATTTGTGGTCGGCTAAGCACTTTACAATGTGAGTGGGTATTACTCATGTTTTTATTGGCAAGTTTTAAAATATTGTGAGGGCAGACAGTACAATTACAATACAATTCAATACAGGAGGAATCAAAGGGCCCTGCTCAGTAGACCATACAATCTAAAAGAGAGGGTCAAGTGATACAAAAGGTATATAATGTGGGGGATGAGCTGATGGAGAAAATAAAGTACAGTTATTATATAAGGGCAGGATAGGCTTCTCTGAAGAGATAGGTTTTTAGGGATTGTCTAAAAGTAGACTGTAGGAGACATTTGGACAGTTTAGAGTAGGGAATTTCAGAGGATGGGAGAAACTCAGGATAAGTCCTGGTGGCCAATTTGGGAGGAAGTGACAAGGGAGCTATAGAGCAAGGAGGTCTTGGGAGGAACAAAGAGAACGATTTGGTTGGTATTTGAGAGTAGGTTAGTGATGTAGCTGGGGGCCGAGTTGTGGATGGCTTTGTAAGTCTTTGCTAGTGTTAGTCAGTTAGTTATTGTTAGCCAGTGGAGAGTTTGGCAGAGAGGAGTAGCAGACACTGAACGGTTGGTAAGGTGAATGGGTTTGGCAGTAGCATTCATGAAGTACTGAAGGGCGGATAGTCTATGTACAGTTAAGCCAATGGAGGATGAATTTGCAGTAGTCGAGGCGAGAGATGACCAGGGAGTAAAATAAAAAAAATAAAAGGTAAATGGCTTTACACTATGGGGACTTTTCTGCTTTCTCTATGAAAACCTTCTATATGAATGTAGACATATTGGTGAAAGGAGTGGCGATGACTCTAGTTTGACAGTGGACTTGGAAGGAGATATTCCTGGTGCAACATAAGCCCCGAATGACTTACCTGATTTAGGTGGTCATGGTGATTTGATGAGTTCTGTGATGTGAAGGTGGAGGACCATGGATGTTTCTCACAGATGGAATAATGCTTTTGGAGAGAATTTGCACAACACTCATCACTTTTATAATTATTTGAACACTTTATTCAAACATGGACACCTTAAGATATTTTGTTTTTGATAAAGCATATGCTAGCACTGTGTATGTGGTGATTTCGATAGTTCGACACTAAAATTAGAGTGCTGGAATATACAGTAGTGTATTTAGATTTTGTGCTGCCCTAGGCAACACAAAAATTTTGCGCCCACCTCCCCCAATGAGAGAGCAAGAGAGTTCAATAAACGTATGTATGTATATACGATTCTCTCTCCATCCCCCCCCCCTCTCCCTCTCTCTTTCCCCCTCTCTATTCCCTCTCTTTCTCCCTCTCTCTTTCTTCTCTCTCTCTCTCTCTCTCTCTCTCTCTCTCTCTCTCCCCTCTATTCCCCCCTCTTCCCCCCCTCTTCCCCCCCTCTTCCCCCCCTCTCTTATCCCCCTCTCTCTCCCCCCTCTCTCTCTTCACTCTCTCCCCCTCCCTACCCCCCCCTCTCTCTTCCTTCTCTCTCTTCCCCTTCCCTCTCCCTCATCCTCTTCCCTCTCTCTTTCTCTCCCTCTTTCTTTCTCCCTCTCTCTCTTTCTCCCTCTCATCGTATGGGACCACATACATCCACCCCCCCCCCAAGGGCTGCTGATCTCCGGGCAGCAGGAAGGGGGGGGGTGTAGTCCCATACGATCTGTCAGTGTCAGTGTAATGTACTGGATGGATGACAGGAGGGAGAGCACACAGAAGACAACACAGCTCACCTTCTCCGGGCTCTTTAATATCGGAAACTTTTCCTCTTCCTGCTCCAGGCTGTCCCCTGGTCCTGGCTCATCAGCTACTGGAGGGAGAGGTACAAGACTGTCGCTCTGCAACTGCCCTCCCCCACGCCCCACCACATTGATCTTTCTGCTGTCTGCCGCTGTTCAAAAGGTCCCTTCTTCTGGAGGGCGGTGCCACTCCAATAAAAATTGCCACCCTAGGCAAACACCTTGTTTGCCTCACGGTAGATATGCCCCTGGGGATACAGCAGCTGAGCCATAAGCAGTAATCCTAGTGCTGGTGTATTGTGGTAATATTGATCTGATGCAGGCTACCTTCTCTCTTTCTTCCCCCCCCCCTCTTCCCCCTCTCTCTCTTCCCCCTCTCTCTTCACCCCCCTCTCTCTTCCCCCCTCTCTCTCCCCCTCCTCTCTCTTCCCTCTCTCTCACTTTTCTCCCCCCCCTCTTTCTACCCCCTTCCCCCCTCTTCTCTTTTCCTCTTCCCTCTCTCTCTTCCCTCTCTCTTCCTCTTCCCTCTCTATCTTCCCTCTCTCGCCCCCTCCCCCTCCCCCTCTCTTTCTCTCTCCCATCTCTCTTCCCTCTCTCTCCCATCTCTTTTCCCTCTCTCTCTTCTCCCCCCCTCTCTCTTCCCTCTCTCTCTTTCTCCCCCTCTCTTTTTTCCCCTCTCCCTCTTCCCTCTCTTTCTCTTCCTTCTCTCGCTCTCCCTCCCTCTCTCCCTTCCCTCTCTCTTTCTCCCTCTCTTTCTTCTCTCTCTCTTTCTCCCTCTCTCTCTTCCCTTTCTTTCTCTTCCCTCTCTGCCCCCCTCTCCCCCCCTTCTTCAGATCGTATGGGACTACACACATCCACCCCCCCCTCTCCAAGGGCTGCTAATCTCCGAGCAGCAGGAAGGGGAGGGGGGAGGTATGTGTAGTCCCATACGATCTGTCAGTGATCAGTGTCAGTGTAATGTACTGGATGGATGACAGGAGGGAGAGCACACAGCAGACAACACAGCTCACCTCCTTCGGGCTCTTTCATCTTGGACACATCTCTTCTCCCTGCTCCAGGCTGTGCCCTGGTCCTGGCTCATCAGCTGCTGGAGGGAGAGGTACACAACCATCGCTCTGCAACTGCCCTCCCCCACGCCCCACCACATTGATCTTCCTGCTGTCCGTCGCTGCTCAAAAGGTCCCTTCTTCTGGGGGGCAGTGCCACCCCCTAAAAATTACCGCCACAGGCAAATGCCTTGTTTGCCTTATGGTAGATACGCCCCTGGGAATACAGCAACTGAGCCATAAGCAGTAAATCCTAGTGCTGGTGTATTGTGGTAATATTGACCTGATGCAGGCTACCTTAAATTATGTACTTTCTATGGTTTCTATTTTAATTAATGCGTTTTAAAATGCCTAGGCATACTTTAATTGATTAAAAATAAGATTAAATGTTTACTGGAAAAAAAAGTGATCAGATTTTGCTTCAAAAGGCTTTACCTCTATCCAAAGAATCTCCTGGGGTACACATACTACTGATTGAAAAAGTATAGAGTAAGTGTTGTTTTGATGGTAACAGGAAGTTTATAATAGATTCAAATCAGCTATTGACTGTTGTAAAATGCTGAGGGAGTTCTAACAATAGAATTCTAAATGGAACTCCCTCTAAAAGAATCATTCTTGCTTTGACTTTTTATATAATCTGGTAAGGGAATACACTGCACCCTGGATTAAGATAAACAAGTTATTAAAATGCGTGCAGACAAGCAGTCCATTATTATTCTAATGCTTCAGTGAACACCTTTTTAGAGAAGTGAGAAAGATGTTTGGGGTAGATTATAAATAAAACAGGTTTACTGAATTCTAATATGCATATTTCTCTTTATATTCCTAAAGTAGAAATACATTTTATATATTTATGACCTATATTTAGCCAACCCAAGAACCTATTCCTACAATTCTGCTCTTTTAACCACTTGCCTACTGGGCACTTATGCTCCCTTCCTGCCCAGGCCAATTTTCAGCTTTCAGTTCTGTTGCGCTTTGAATGACAATTGCGCGGTCATGCAACACTGTACCCATATTACATTTTTATCATTTTTTTGAGACAGATAGAGCTTTCTTTTGGTGGTATTTAATCACCTCTGGGTTTTTTATTTTTTGCTAAACAAACCAAAAACAACTGAAAATTATGAAAAAACACGTTTTTTTCTTAGTTTTTGTTATAAAATTTTGTAAATAAGTGATTTTTCTCCTTCACTAATATGCGCTAATGAGGCTGCAGTGATGGGCAATGATAGGTGACACTGATGGGCACTGATGAGGAGGCACTGGTAGGTGGCACTGATGGGCATTGACAGGCATCACTGATGGGCACTGAAAGGCAGCACTCATATATGGCACAAGATGGGCAGTACTGACTGGCACAGTTAGGTGGCAATGATAGGCGGCACTGATAGGTGGCACTGATTGGCACTGATAGGTGGCAGTGATTGGCAGCACTGATAGGTGGCATTGGCTGGTACTGTTAGGTGGCACTGATAGGCAGCACTGACAGGCACTGATAGGTGGCACTGATGTGCACTGATAGTCGGCACTGACTGGCACTGATAGTTGGTACTGACTGCCAATGATAGGTGGCACTGATTGGCAGCACTGATAGGTGGTACTGACTGGCATTGATAGGTGGCACTGACTGGCACTGATAGGTGACACTGAAAGGCAGCTCAGATGAGCACTGATATGTGGCATTGATGTGGCACTGATGGGCACTGGCAGGTGGCACTGATGAGCACTGACAGCTGGCATTGATGGACACGGACAGGTGGCACTGCTGGGGCTACACTGATCATCAGTGCCCTGATC
Organism: Staurois parvus; assembly: GCF_062004578.1. Classification (NCBI taxonomy): domain Eukaryota; kingdom Metazoa; phylum Chordata; class Amphibia; order Anura; family Ranidae; genus Staurois; species Staurois parvus. Next base: position 1,013,982 of record NW_028317911.1, read on the forward strand.
ATGATCAGTGTACATGTCCCCTCTGAGGAATGCCGATTACCGGCTCTCCTCTCCTTTCAAGCTGTCAGCGTGACAGCGTGAGGAGAGAAATGCCGATAACCAGCATTTCCCTATTTACATGAGATCAGCTGTGATTGGACACAGCTGATCACATGACCGAGCCAAAATCTTTTGCTCTTTCTGTTGATCGGTGATCCGCTGTGTCCGAGGGATGATATGACATTCTCCCAGAACGAGAGAACCACCTTGCACCCGTCATTTCTTTATATGGTGGGCAGGAGGCGGTTTAACCTACACTACTGGTGTTACCAAATATCACTAAAATTTTGATTAAAAGAAATAAAAAACTCTGTCAGGGCTCATTCCTATGTGCGTCAATACCATGTGTTTATGCAGTATTTATTCAGCATTTTTGAAGCCTCAATACCACCCATCAACACCATGAACATTGCAATGGCACCACGCAGTGCCCTTCACATGGGAGTGGTAGTGTTGTGTCCTGTTCAAAATTAAGCAGCATGTCTCTTTCATGAGGCATCGACACTTATTAGCTGCCTCCATTGATTTCAGTGGCAATGATCTGTAACCTCACATTAGCAGCACCTATGGCATTTATGGCGTGTTAGTGAAGCATTTACAAAGTGTTAACTGGGCACTGAGTGAGAGGCCCTGGAGGTTCCTGTATCCCAGGATGCACTGGGAAATAATAGAGGACTAGGACAGAGCAGCTGCAGACACTTCCTGTTTGTACAGAGCAGCTGTGTGGTACCAGCTGTGTGGTACCACCATCAGCCTCTGTGCACAGGCAAAAGAATTAAGCCAGCCAGAAATATTGAGAGTACCAGGCAGGAGCAGAAGAATTTTAGCATTAGGACCAGTGGCTGTCAGGGCAGGAATGATGGAATTGGCAGGCAGACTTATGGTAAGGTCATGCAGCGATTGACGACAGCCACCACCCACAGACCAGAGTCCCTCAGGGCGCGGAGTCTAAGCCCCAAGCTACCCTTCATTAGGGCCCCTGATGGTGGGGATGGACTTGACGCAGCCTGAGACCAGGTCACGGCCCCCGAGTAACCCCAGCTGTGGTAACGACTGCCGCCAATGGCGTACAGCTGTTGGGAGCTAGATGGGAACACGTGTAGCGTAGTCAGACAGGCCGGGTCAATAACAACGGAGCAGACAGTACTAGACGGTAGGCAAAGAATACTCAGGTCACTGGCTGGGTTCATCAACGGGAGGTCAGGTAAAGGGTTAAAGCAGCGAATTGTCTTGTCCAAGCCGAGTCGGTTACCAGGAGAGCAACTAGAACAGAACAAGAGCTTGCGACAAGGGAACATACAGGACACAAATCCAGAGAGCACTTGCAGACAGCAAGTTTAAATGTGATCAGCCACACCCCTCTGAGGCGGAGCCGCAGAAGCCTGAAGGCATAAAGGTTCCCACCATGCTTTGCAGCAATCTAAGATGGATGCCAGCACATGGAGATGCACAAGCTCTGAGGAAAGGTAGGACCTTGACAGTGGCAAAGTCTTTTGTTTCAGCAAAGCTGAGCTGGACCACGACAAGTGTCGGAGAGATCAAAGTATATGAATCCATCTTGCAGAAAATTCACAAAAATGTCTGCTATCACACCACATCCTAACCACACCTCAAAGTAGACCATTTCTTCTGCATCACTTCTCCTGTAATCACTTCCCAGAAGCAAAACAACACTTTCATGGGTATTTATCAAGCATTCTTAGAGCTTTTACAACACTTCATTAACAAAATGAAAACACGTCATAAACACATCACAAATGCTATAGGTGCATTAATGACCATTGCATCGTTCTTCATAATCAACACATGTGATGGAGCCCTTACTGTTGTTACCAAGAAACTATTCTAATCATCCTGCTCTTTAGCTATCAGTATTACTTCAGAGAGTCTATCTTTGTTCTGTCCCAGCGAGCATGCAACTTGATGAATACCAAAGTTTATTCAGGTGCTAATCATTAGCACTTCTGCATTTGAATCCCAACCATGACACTACCTGCCTGGAGTTTGCATGTTCTGCCCGTGCCTATGTGTGTTTCCTCCCGGTACTCTGGTTTCCTCCTACAATCCAAAGACATTCTGGTAGGTTCATTGGCTCATGTCTATACTGGGCCTAGTATGTGTACTGTATGTATGAATGTGAGATAGGGACCTTAGATTGTATGCTCCTTGAGAGCAGGGACTAATGCAAATATACAATCTCTCTCTCTCTCTCTCTCTCTCTCTCTCTCTCTCTCTCTCTCTCTCTGTATATATATATATATGTATATATATATATATATATATATATATATATATATGGGACACCCCTTCAATTCATTGGATTCAGGTGTTCCAATCACCTTCTTGGCCACAGGTATATAAAATCAAGCACCTAGGCATGCACACTGCTTCTACAAACATTTGTGAAAGAATTGGTCACTCTCAGGAGCTCAGTGAATTCATGCGTGGTACCATGATAGGTTGCCACCTGTGCAACAAGTCCATCCGTGAAACTTCCTTGCTACTAAATATTTTCAAGGTCAACTGTTAGTGGTATTATAACAAAGTGGAAGCAACTGGGAACAAAAGCAACTCAGCTACGAAGTGGTAGGCAACATAAAATGACAGAGTAGGGTCAGCGCATGCTGAAGCGCACAGCATGCAGAAGTCGCCAACTGTCTGCAAAGTCAATAGCTAAAGACCTCCAAATTTCACGTGGCCTTCAGTTTAGCACAACAACAATGCATAGAGAGCTTTATGGAATGGGTTTCCATGGCCATACAGTGCAATACAAAGCGTCGGATGCAGTGGTGTAAAGCACATCACCACTGGACTCAAGAGCGGTGGAGACATGTTCTCTGGAGTAATAAATCACACTTCTCTGTCTGGCAATCCAATGGACGTGTCTGGATTTGGCGGCTGCCAGGAGAACGGTACTTGCTGACTGCATTATGCCAAGTGTAAAGTTTGGCGGAGGGGGGACTATGGTGTGGGGTTGTTTTTTCAGGGGTTGGGCTTGGCCCCTTAGTTCCAGTGAAGGAAACTCTTAAGGCGTCAGCATACCAAGACATTTTGGACAATTTCATGCTCCCAATTTTGTGGGAACAGTTTGGGGATGGTCCCTTGCTGTTCCAACCTGACTGCACACCAGTGCACAAAGCAAGGTCCATAAAGACATAGATGAGTTTGAGGTGGAGGAACGTGACTGGCCTCACAGAGTCCCGACCTCAACCAGATAAAACAGCTTGGGATGAATTGAAGCGGAGACTACGAGCCAGGCTTTCTCATCCGACATCAGTGCCTGACCTTACACATGCGCTTCTGGAAGAATGGTCAAACATTGCCATAGACACACTCCTAAACCTTGTGGACAGCCTTCCCAGTAGAGTTGAAGCTGTTGTAACTGCAAAGGGTGGGCCAACTCAATATTGAATCCTACGGACTAAGTCTGGGATGCCATTAAAGTTTGTGCGTGTAAAGTCAGGTGTCCCAATAATTTTTGGCAATATGGTGTGTGTATATATATATATATATATATATATATATATATATATATATATAAAATGCTCAGCATAAATGAGTACACCCCTTACTTTGAAAAGTAAGATTTTAATCAATATCTCAATGAAAACAAGAACAATTTCCAAAGTTTTGACAAAATTGGGTTTTATGGAACATTTGTTTAGCTCATTACATGAAAGTAAGATTAATAATATAACTAAGATTACAAAATCGTCAGTTTTACTCAAATTAGTTGATGAATACACCCCACAGCAAAAATGAATGAATACACCCCACAACAAAAACGACTCCATCTAGTATTTTGTATGACCTCCATGATTTGTAAGGACAGCAGCAAGTCTTCTAAGGATGAATTTAACAAGTTGGCGACATATTGCAACATCGATCTTTTTCCATTCTTCAAGAACGACCTTTTTTAGAGCCTGGATGCTGGATGGAGAGAGTGATGCTTAACTTGTCTCTTCAGAATCCCCCATAGGTGTTCGATTGGGTTCTGATCAGGAGACATACTTGGCCACTGAATCACTTTCATCCTTCTTCAGAAATGCAATAGTGGCCTTAGATGTGTGTTTTGGATCATTGTCCTGTTGGAAAAGTGCACGACGACCAAGGGCACGGAGTGATGGTAACATCTTCTCTTTCAATACAGAGCAGTACACCTGTGAATTCATGATACCATCAATGAAATGCAGCTCCCCGACACCAGCAGCACTCATGCAGCCCAACAGAAGGACCCTGCCACCACCATGTTTCACTGTAGGCACCATGCATTTTTCTTTGTAGTCCTCACCCGTGCAACGCCATACAGTTTTGAAGCCATCAGTTCCAAAAACATTTATCTTGGTCTCATCACTCCAGAACACAGAGTCCCAGTAGTCTTCTTCTTTTTCAGCATGGGCCCTGGCAAATTCTAGGTGGGTCTTTTCATGCATGGGCTTTAGGAGAGGCTACCTACGTGGATGACACCCATGCATGCCATTCCTCTGCAGTGTACGCCGTATTGTGTCACGGGAAACAATCACCTCAGTTTGGCTTTCTACTTCTTTAGCTAACTGCAGTGAACTTGCATTGTGATTTTCTTCAGCTCTTCTTATCAGAAGACGCTCCTGTCTAGATGTTAACTTCCATAGACGGCCTTGGCATCTCTGTGAAATGGTTGCAGTTCTTCCATCTTTGTTATATTTTAGTATCACTTTTGCTACAGTATTCTGACTGATAAGTAAAGGTTTGTTGATCTTCTTGTAGCCTTCACCTTTCTTTTGTAAAGAAATTATTTTCTTTCTCAGGCTTTGTGACATTTCTCTTCCATGTGGTGCCATTGCTGAAATTTAGCTTTGCCTCTAAGACTTTCATTGGGGTGTATTCATTTTTGCAACATGGTCTTGAATGAATTTGGTAGAAAAAATACTGTTTTGTGTGTGCAAATCTTATTTGCAATCAATGTCCCGCATTTATGGGAGTATTTTGTAGTATAGTGTCCCAAAGAATTGATTCTGAAAGAAAAGTAAAGGTTTTCTGACAAATCTGTTGGGGTGTACTCATTTATGCTCATATATATATATATATATATATATGTAGCGCCACCCTCGTGAGGACCGCTGTATTGCGGGTATCTCCGCACAGCCAGGCAACTGATATTTTCATACAGACTTGCATCCAGAGACAGTGACCAGTCCATGAACTCGGTTTTGTTGTTTTATTTAGGGGAATTTAGCTTGGATAGGGAAATGGGGATTATGGAATGCCCAATTTTATTTAAATAATAAACCAATGGAAGAAGAACACTTCCTTCCTATGTACAAAGCAAATCCTGAACTATTCTTTTCCTGAAAGCCATCAGTCTTTGCGGATCAGTAGCAGCTGCCTCTTGTGGGTGAGGTACTAGCAGCCCCTCAAACATCACTTTCATTTCTGTAGCTACATGCAGAAATGTCTTCTCTCCCCCTACGGAGCTGCTTCCAGCTCCCTAGCCTGCAGAAACTACCAGCCCTCCTGGCTTCTCAGAAGATCTACTGGATCAAGGATAAAAGGATTAAGCTCAATGCTGTCCTTGGAAAGCTTGTTATGTGTAGCAGTCTTTCCCCTTGTAGATCCCAAAAAGTGCTGCTGTACTCACACTGTCCTCTCTGCTTCCTGCTGCTCCAGGTCTGATCCCATGCGTCCTTCTGTGGCAGCCAAGCCCAGCCTAGAGGCCACCCCCCCAGACCTAGGGGACCCCTCCTAGACTCCAACAGTCTCCTCAGCACTCTATTTTCCATGACTCCTCTGTCAGCCTGACTCTTCCATATTTATAGGCCGGTCCACCACTCTAGCAAGGCCTCCAAACCTGGGATTGGCCGGACCCCCCATGACTTTGCAGATTAGGCCTCCACCCTCCTTCTTACCAACTTCTGGAAGGTTCTATGGTATTTCAGAGTCAGCAGGAGGCAAAAAAGCCACAACCTGTAGAGTCATCCAGCTGACCTGCAATAATCCAACCATAATCACATGACCCACACAACTACCATGAGCCATAAACAATGATTTTACCGGTAATACTCTACACTATTCTAATAGCACATTAGAGGGTGCTACATTTGCAAGGGGTGTTCAATTCGAACTGGGACTTTTAATTTTACAGGTATAAAAATGGATGCTAGCGTGGCGGCACTATACACAGCTGTAAGTGGCAAGGGTGTCCTGTTACTGATACACTTCGCGTACATGTCGCGAGCCAGTCCAGAGACCATTAATCAACATGGCAGACAACAGTATTAGTGTGTGCATTCAACAGCGCGTGGTGCTGAAGTTTCTTGTGAACCAAGGTGTAAAACCCACGGATATATACAGAAGACTTCAAGCACAGTACGGTGATGAGACAGCTGCAGTAAGACATTTGAATGGTGTAAACAATTCAAAAATGGCAGTACGTCCATCAGTGACATTCCCAGCCCACAGTCATTCCTGTGAACATTCAGCACATGGAACACCTGTTCCTGGATAATCGACGCATAACCTGTCATGAGACAAATCTTTCTGTGGGAATAGTGAACACAATGAATACGAAGTAAAGCAGGCTGTCCTAGGATGGTTCAGGTGTACTGCCAGATCTTTCTATGCCAAAGCTTTCCAAGCATTAGTTAAATGTTGGGATATGTGTATAAATGTAGCAAGGTAGTGTATAAAAATAAAAAAAAGCAGTTTACACTCCTTGAAATTTGTTCTTTTATTATATAAACTCAAAAGTCACGGTTTGACTTTAACACCCTTAATATATAAAACGTTGCTTAAATTGATGGCACTATATAGGTACCTGTAATAAATCAGTGTGTATTTAGATTCTTGCATGAGTTCTGTTATGTTGTTGCTATTAGAATGTACTTTCTGTTTAATAGACTAATCAGGCAACTGAAACAAAAAATATAAAAACAAAAAATAAGATATTCCTGCGCCAATACAAAATAAGTGCCAAATACAAAATATGTGTATCCCTCTTTTAAATTGCTGCTGTGCAGAAAATGTGAAAACACAAATAATATTTATGAATAAAACAGCGCAAAATAGAACTTCATGCAAATTTAGTAAATCACAAAACATAAATGTCCCATATTCATTAGTGTATATCTCTGTCAAGAAATCTTCAGGAAAGACACCCCAAAACCACTTGTGATGAAAGCTGAGGATTCCAAATGTTTTTAGGAAACTTCCACCTATCACCCGTGCACACCAACATCAAGTACACTCACCAGATTTTGATGAACGAAAAGCCTTTAAGGATTTTCGGGAAATCCTAAACCCTCTTTGCATCAGATCAATAATAGCCTGCCCCACCAGGTTTATATCTTCTCCCAGGTCCTCACCGTGGTATCCTTGTTTACTCCACCGTATCAGAGAAAAAAAACGTATATAGTGTAATATTGCCAGATAGATGTTATGAGAAGACAGAATCCAGACCACTCACATTTTTCCAACTTGTAAAAGACGCATTTATTAAGCCAACACCAGCCTGATATTAAGAACCAGCAAACAGCCACAAAATCCAGGATTCTCACATCAATTAAAAGCCAGTAAGAGCAGAGGAACAGCAGAAGACCAGTCTAAATCCCTCAAAATGGCCGCTGGAACGCACCGCCCGGCGTGCGCTCCACTCACCGGAAGTGACGTCAGACGTCGGATGTGTGGACCGGAATTGCGTCCACGCGTTTTGCCCCTCCCACACGGCATTCTCTGGATTCTGTCTTCTGTTTTAACATCTATCTGGCAATATTACACTATATAAGTTTTTTTTCTCTGATACGGTGGAGTAAACAAGGATACCACGGTGAGGACCTGGGAGAAGATCTAAACCTGGTGGGGCAGGCTATTATTGATCTGATGCAAAGAGGGTTTAGGATTTCCCAAAAATCCTTAAAGGCTTTTCATTCACCAAAATCTGGTGAGTGTATTTGATGTTGGTGTGCACGGGTGATAGGTGGAAGTTTCCTAAAAACATTTGGAATCCTCAGCTTTCATCACAAGTGGTTTTGGGGTGTCTTTCCTGAAGATTTCTGCAGAGCATCAGTGTGAAAGCAGCCCTATACTATTATGCCCAGTGTATTGCTTCACACTAACCTGAACATCTCTTCTTTCTTGCTGCTAGCACCACTCTGGAGACCACTAGCCGGGATAAGAGGTGGAGTGAAGTTGGTATCACTCCGCATGGGACAGGAGCCAGCACTACAGAGGGAGGAGGCATTGGCTTATGCAGCAATTGCTTCCTACTACAGCTGCAACTTTACAACTAGTCCCTCTGCATTGCACTCTGTTTGATACTCTGGGATGATGGGTCAGCAAGCACAGACAACAATCTACCAGTGACCTGGCAGATATCTACTGGTTGCTGACCCCTAAGGGTCTAAAGGGTTGCAAAACAGGCTCACCTCTCTCCCAGCTCCAGTGCTCTCCTTCTCCATCCTAAGCTCCAGTCTAGGGGCGGAGTCTCTGCATCAAGTACAATACAGGCACATTAACCCCGTTTTGTACGCTTAGGAGGCTAGAGTGAGTACCAAAGTGAGGAGTAAAGTAGGTATGTTATCCTTAGTCATCTGCCCCTAGATTAAATGAGAAATTAGTTAAAAGCACAACTCCATGAAAATTAACAAAACCAAGTAGACTTCTTTTACATGCATATTTAGAAAACATTAAAAGATTCTTCCTAGCCATTCATGAAAGTATCACCTTGCTGCTTTTTGTGGCCATGGGGTACAGTCATTAATGTTGCCTACAAATTGAGCAAATGGGGTGTGGAAGACATCTGTAGCTGATGCTCAAAGTGACAGTTGTGTTGTTTCCCTGGACACATAGTGAGCATTTCAGGGAGTATAACACATTTCCATCTCTGTGAAAAATCAGCACAGAGTCCCGGAGGATGGATAAAATGTAGACTGACATCACATGCTTCCGGGGATTGTATCTGGCAGTGTCTACTGTAACTTCCTAGCTGGCTTCTTTTTACTTGGCTGTTTCTGGTTTTAATACATTTATTTACAATATCACACTATCTGAAGCCACTGTTTTGTTTCTTCCTATAGAGTGGAGATCGAACAGTTAACATCTTTAGGGATCGGCGTTTACCCCTGTGTTCACTATGCAGCAGTGATTCTCCAGTATCTGTCACTACTAGAGTGATTTTTGTCTTCCACCCTGGTCCCGTAGGTATGGCATATGCATACTTACATTGGTCCAAGCTGTGAGCCCAATATTATTTATTGGCCTGTAAGATATGTTGTTTGCCTAAAAGAGACACTGCAAGAATTATCCTTTTTTTTTCCACAGCAGTCTAATCTATGGAATACAAAATTTTACTTTGTGTAGTAAAAAAAACTTTAAGAATATAAAGTATGTCTTCTCCAACAACAACCACAACATAAAATGAGTTTATTTTTCTTCCTTTCCAAGAAGAAAGTAGTGTACTTGAAACCTGTGTGTCTGAAGTGGCCTTTGACTGTGCAGCCTACTATGCATGGAATGAAGCAACACCACTAGAAAATGCAGTTTATATTTGTGGGCCAACAATAAAACACTGAAGCGAAAAGTCATCCGTTCATTCACATTTTTTGCTAAGAAAAAAAAACAGATTCAGATAACATCTTTTTGCACATCAGACTTCAGTTGAGTTCAGTTTTTTTTAGTTGTTGCAGAAACCAATCAGAGGTGACAAATGTATAAACCAAAAAAGTTTCTTGCCTAAAAACAGATATAAACGCAACCAATGCAAACAAACGGCAGCCATTTACATCCGTTCCGTTCCAATGGACCTGGACAATTCCTTCCGCTCAAAATAAATGGAACTGAAGGAATGGGGATGAAAACAGTAAATTAATGATCATCCATTTAAATCCATTTGTCCATAGAAATAAATTGCTGTCCTTTTTTCATCCATCAATAGACGGATGAAACACTGGCGGACGGAATGCCTGTGTGAAAGGGGCCTAATGGTTTTGAGTCCGTTTTAATTTTATTTGTTAGCTTGATATGTTTTTAGACCAATTTCTTTGCTATTTATATAAAATCTTTGTTTTACATATAAACATTTAATGTAGATTTCCCCACTGATACTGGAATTCCAGTGAAATCAGAATTTATTTATTTACATATAATCCTTTGATTGATAATCCTTTGATTGAAACTTTATAAGAGAGCCCTCTGAATACGACATGAATGAAAGAGAGGGGGAGATAAGCCAGTTCTATTACTTTTTTGCTTGTGTGTGTATTTTTTAGCTTCAGCTGTTGTGCTCTATAAAAACAGACTTTTTTTTAACAGATAAGGACTGCCTGTAAAAAGGAGCTTAGAACTTTACCTTTTGGCTGAAAATCAGAGTGGAAAATTCATGCAGCAAAATATTATATTTACCTGACCTGAAAAAATTCTTAGTCCTTAACATAATAAATGAAGAAAAAAATATATTATTTTTTTCAAGATAAAAATAATACTTTTCTACACAACTCAAACAATTTGTTCCCCATTCATGCCCTTAAAATTGATCCCAGCACTGACTGTGTCTATGTATGACAATGCCCAGGTCTCCTAGAGCCACCTATTAGGAGAATTGATAATAAGTGCTGCTACTGCTATGAATTAATTAGCAGTGAATTCATAGCAAAATTATTTTTAAAAAATGGACTGTTGTTGCACTATGGATTATGAGGACTGAAAATAGGAAGCACTATCTGAAACTAGTAGGTAGGAGTTCATTTAAATTTGCAATATTTATACATGATTTACACCAACAAACACTATATTGCGAAAACTATTGGGCATCCCTCCAAATCATTTGACTCAGGTGTTCCAATCACCTCCATGGCCACAGGTGTATAAAATCAAGCACCTAGGCATGCAGACTGCTTCTATAAACATTTTTGAAAGAATGGGTCGTTCTCAGAAGCTCAGTGAATTCAAGCGTGGTACTGTGATCTGTGAAATTTCCTTGCTACTAAATATTCCACAGTCACCTGTTAGTGGTATTATAACAAAGTGGAAGCAACTGGGAACAACAGCAATGTAAAATGACAAAATGACTGAGCGGGGTCAGCGCATGCTGAAACGCACAGTGCGCTGACGTCGCCAACCGTCTGCAGAGTCAATAGCTAAAGACCTCCAAAATTGGTGTGGCCTTCAGATTAGCACAACAGTGAGTAGAGAGCTTCATGGAATGGGTTTCCATGGCCGATCAGCTGCATTCAAGCCTTACATCACCAAGTGCAATGCAAAGCGTCAGATGCAGTGGTGAAAAGCACGCCACCACTAGACTCTAGAGCAGTGGAGACATGTTCTCTGGAGTGACAAATCACGCTCTCTCTGGCAATCCCATGGCAGTTGCCACGACAGTACTTGCCTGACTGCATTGTGCCAAGTGTAAAGTTTGGTGGAGGGGGGATTATGGTGTGGGGTTGTTTTTCAGGGGTTGGGCTTGGCCCCTTAGTTCCAGTGAAGGGAACTGTTAAGGCAATAGCATACCAAGACATTTTGGGCAATTTCATGCTCCCAACTTTGTGGGAACAGTTTGGGGATGGCCCCTTCCTGTTTCAACATGACTGTGCACCAGTGCACAGAGCAAGGTCCATAAAGTCCTGACCTCAACCTGATAGAACACCTTTGGGATGTATTAGAGCAGAGATTGCGAACCAGGCCTTCTCCTCAGACATCAGTACCTGACCTCAAAAGGTCTGGAAGAATGGTCAAACATTCCCATAGACACACTCCTAATCCTTGTAGACAGCCTTTCCAGAAGAGTTGAAGCTGCTATAGCTGTAAAGGGTGGGCCAACTCAATATTGAACCCTACGGACTAAGACTGGGATGCCATTAGAGTTCATATGCGTGTAAAGGCAGGCAATATAGTGTATATAAAATAGCTCACTCGTAAAGTGAGAGATAATTAGTCAGCAAGTAAACATGTCCCTAGAGTTGTGTTGAAAGCAGAAAAAAAATGGGCATTTCAGTTTGCCGTATATGGGGCTGCATAGCTGCAGACCAATCAGGGTGCCTATGCCGGCCTGTTTCCACAGCCAAAAGCACCTACATGTGAGCATCAGAACTGAACTAAGGAGCAACGGAAGAAGGTGGCCTGGTCTAATGTAACACATTTTCTTATACATCATGTGGATGGCCGGGTGTGTGTGCACCGTGTACTTTAGCAAGAGAAGGCACCAGGATGCAGCATGGGAGAAAGGCAAGCCAGTGGAGGCAATGTGGTACCTTGGGCAATGTTCTGCTGGGAAAACTTGGGTCCTGACATTCATATGGATATTACTTTGACATATACCACCTACCTAAACATTGTTGTTAACCAAGTACACCCCTTCATGGAAGCGGTATTCCCTGATGGCAGTGGCCTCTTTCAGCAGGATAATGCACATTGCAAAAATGGTTCAAGAATGGGCTGAAGAACACAACAACTAGTTTGAGGTATTGACTCAGCATCCAAATTCTCCAGATCCCACATCAATTAAGCATCTGTGGGACGTGCTAAGAAAATAAGTCCAATCCATGTAGGCCCCCTTCGCAACTTACAGGACTTAAAGGATCTTCTATTGATGGTTTGGTACCAGATACCACAACATACCTTCAGGGGTCTAGTGGGGTCCATGCCTCGAGCAGTCAGGACTATTTCGGTGGCAAAAGGGGGACTTACTCAGTATTAGGTGGGTGATCATAAATTACGAATGAATGATGAAAAATTAACACAAAAATGTAATGAAAATAGTTTTAGACCCGATTTCTACTTTAAAAGCACAACAGAAAGAGATTGTAAATTAAGATGTGTGAGAGGGAAAAACAGAAAGAAAAGAAAATAAAGAGAGGGTTTTTTTTTAGAAACACTACACAAACCTGCTGCAAACTGGAGTGGTAGTGGATTGATTCTGTAAGTGTTACCGGGTTCATTAAAGTGGTGGTAGTGGATGCTGAAGTGGATTTCAAAGCTGGTTACCAGGCACAGTATGTCAGCTGCTCATATAAAGAGTCTACTAGTTATTGTGACTTTTTAATCATGGAATTTTTTTTACACGTCTGGGTGATTTTGTATTTTATGCATGGAGTACAGTAGTCATTTTTACCAAAATAATATACTGTATGTGAATACTGTTTTTCTTAAATTAGGTAGTAAACTTATTTAAATATTTTATTAATTGATCCACAGATCCTATATATGCAGGAAAGAACATATAACAAGAATCGTAATTGAAGGTAGCAATTTAAAGATGTTAAAAAACAATTCTTTTCATTGTGGCTAAATTTCCAATACAGAAAAAAAATATCGGTGATAATCCGAGCCCAAGAAACTGTTAAACAAATCAGCCAATTGATTGATAAAAGAGATACAGTGAGGCGAAAAAGTATTTAGTCAGCCACCAATTGTGCAAGTTCTCCCACTTAAAAAGATGAGAGAGGCCTGTAATTGACATCATAGGTAGACCTCAACTATGAGAGACAAAATGAGAAAACAAATCCAGACAATCACATTGGCTGATTTGGAAAGAATTTATTTGCAAATTATGGTGGAAAATAAGTATTTGGTCACCTACAAACAAGCAAGATTTCTGGCTCTCACAGACCTGTACTTTCTTCTTTAAGAGGCTCCTCTGTCCTGCACTCATTACCTGTATCAATGGCACCTTTTTGAACTTGTTATCAGTATAAAAGATACCTGTCCACAACCTCAAACAGTCACACTCCAAACTCCACTATGGTGAAGATCAAAGAGCTGCCGAAGGACACCAGAAACAAAATTGTAGACCTGCACCAGGTTGGGAAGACTGAATCTGCAATAGGCAAGCAGCTTGGTGTGAACAAATCAATAATAATTAGAAAATGGAAGACATACAAGACCACTGATAATCTCCCTCGATCTGGGGCTCCACGCAAGATCTCACCCCATGGGGTCAAAATGATCACAAGAACGGTGAGCAAAAATCCCAGGACCACACGGGGGGACCTAGTGAATGACCTGCAGAGAGCTGGGACCAACGTAACAAAGGCTACCATCAGTAACACACTACGCCGCCAGGGACTCAGATCCTGCAGTGCCAGACGTGTCCCCCTGCTTAAGCCAGTACATGTCTGGGCCCGTCTTAAGTTTGCTAGAGGGCATTTGGATGATCCAGAAGAGGATTGGGAGAATGTCATATGGTCAGATGAGACCAAAATAGAACTGTTTGGTAGAAACACAACTCATCGTGTTTGGAGGAGAGAGAATGCTGAGTTGCATCCAAAGAACACCATACCTACTGTGAAGCATGGGGGTGGCAACATCATGCTTTGGGGCTGTTTCTCTGCAAAGGGACCAGGATGACTGATCCATGTACAGGACAGAATGAATGGGGCCATGTATCATGAGATTTTGAGTGCAAACCTCCTTCCATCAGCAAGGGCATTGAAGATGAAACATGGCTGGGTCTTCCAACATGACAATGATCCCAAACATACCGCCCGGGCAAAGAAGGAGTGGCTTCATAAGAAGCATTTCAAGGTCCTGGAGTGGCCTAGCCAGTCTCCAGATCTCAACCCCATAGAAAACCTTTAGAGGGAGTTGAAAGTCCGTGTTGCCCAGCGACAGCCCCAATACATCACTGCTGTAGAGGAGATCTGCATGGAGGAATGGGCCAACATACCAGCAACAGTGTGTGCCAACCTTGTGAAGACTTACAGGACATGTTTGACCTCTGTCATTGCCAACAAAGGATATATAACAAAGTATTGAGATGAACTTTTGATATTGACCAAATACTTATTTTCCACCATAATTTGCAAATAAATTCTTTCCAAATCAGCCAATGTGATTGTCTGTCTGGATTTTTTTTCTACTTTTGTCTCTCATAGTTGAAGTCTACCTATGATGTCAATTACAGGCCTCTCTCATCTTTTTAAGCGGGAGAACTTGCACAATTGGTGGCTGACTAAATACATTTTTGCACCACTGTATACAGTACATAATTTAGATACACACACACACACACACACACACTGAATACTTCAAGCACAACTTCAGCACTGAGATGGGTTCAATTCTATATGAATGCACAAACTGGCAAACACAATCCCTTGCAAGCTCAATGCAGCACCATGCTCATTTTGTAATGTGAGATAGTGTGTATTCATTTGTAGCACTACCCTCTTGGATTTGTTTGGGTCCCCCTAAACTCCACACGGCCAGTCAACACGTATTTTCCACACTTACACATTCAGAGTCAGTAAACAGTCCTTGAGCTGTTTTTTCACTTGTTTGTTTTATTGGGATGTTAACAACTTGGATGGGGTCTAGGGTATATGGGATGCCTGGGGAACTGTAAACTTGAGGAAAAACTCTTTAGCCACAATATGGTACAAGAAAAAGTGGATCAAAAATAGTGAGTGTCTCTGTTAAGGAGCTCTGTTAAGTCCCTTTGGTGTGCCTCCTGAGACCCAGGTGAATCCTCCTCTTTACCCAGCTGCACTAAGGGTATCTCTGGGCAAAGGATTCAAATATCTAGCAGTTAAGTAGTCCCTGGTGAGAACTAATTGGGTCTCACACCTCTCCCTTTATCTGACCCAGGGCATGTAGAAGTACTCACACTGTCCTGTCCTGTCATTGTGGTGGGTGGGTTGGTAGCTGCTTTCAGGCCTTTCGTTGGGCTGGCTCCTTCCCTGCTGCACAGAATGTCCTCTCTAAGAGACTTGGCACAGTGGATATCTTTCTTTCCAGTATCCTGCCTGTAGGTAGGCTTAACTCCCTGGGGCCCCCTCCCAGTCTCTTCACTCCAGCCTTCTCTCAATCCATCTTCCACCTGACTCCCCTTGCTGCTCAGGCTCTGTCCCATTTAAGGGTTGTCCTTGGTCCCCAGCCCGGCAGCTGCCTGGGGGATTGGCCAAGTTCCCTTAAATATGCAGATCTACAGTAGGCTTCCTCCCCTCCTCTGCCCCTCTTCCAGAAAGTTCTCTGAGTTTCTGGAAGAGTGGGAGGGCTCCAGAAGCCCTGACCTGTAGAACCTCCCAGCCTGTACTGAGGCAAACTTACTGCCTCACTCCCAGGCTGACTCATCCCAGGCTGCTATCCAGCCTCTAATTACAAAAATCCTGTTTAGCTAACCTGTAGAGCCCTACTGCTGGCGACTTTATACAACATGAGTACGACTGATGTGACTTGATGCACGATTTTCATGCCATGTGACTTTGCCTGGGTAATCTTCCTGTAATGTCAGATCCAAATCACATCAATATAGATGAGGATCCAACTTTGAGCAACTTCAATTAAAGTCTTTGGCCATAAGTCAGAAAGAAATTGCCTTGAAGTAGTACAGGAACCTTTTTCTAAAGTTGGAGTGACTTCAGTAGTGCTAATTAAGACACCTGTCATTGATTTACATGGGATTTCATATGTCATGCAACTTGGGGTCTCACCAGTCGGATCCCAAGTCATGGCAGTGTGAACTGAAACTTATTATACAGTACAAATATTATACTCATAAAATCACTTCATAAAAACATTTTCATATGAACACTTTCGGAAATGTATATTCATATAGTGTGCACCCCTAAATTCTGAGCATATAATGAATCATACACATGTAGTATTTTCAGAATCTTTATTTGCCAAAAATCCCCAATGCGTTTCATTTGTACATGATCTTCATCAGGGGAAGTAGGGGCACCTGCATAAAAAGAACAAATAGAACATATTACCAAAAATATATGTAATGTTGTCCATAATCAACAACATACATGGATCAGCAACTCACACAAAACTCGGAGTGACATAAGAAGCTTGTTCAACATTCGCCTTGAAAATCCTAGAGGCACATGTTGGCCCAACATCACAGCCCCCATGGGACCAGGATGGCTTTATCACGGCTGGTTAGGCCAACCAACCAAAGCATCTAGTGTGATTATTAAAGACATTATTAGGCCTAATGGAGGTGACTCCTCGTCGTCATCTTCACATTTTTTTAGCACCCACTCAGGGAGAATTTGTCCCACCTCAAAAAACAGGTCAAGGGATAGAACCCTACTTAGTGAAAATACACACAGAAAGAATGAACTCAATGTAGTTAATTTATCCTCATATAAATTCACTGAGGCTGTTAAGAATGTTATTTCTCGGGGCTTCAGTTTTTCTCCACAACAAAACTCCTATAAGTTTGAATTGATTAAAGACCTTTAACTCTTTGTCATGAAAATTTTGCCCAAATGTATGCATTCCAAATCTTCCTTGGACATGCCACTCATTGATTGGTTGACATATACCACTGGTGACTTCAAAGCCATAAGGGATTTATCTTCCCTGCTGGATGAGAATGAACCAGTGGATTTTGATCAATCAAATTGATTAGATTCTACTAAAAGTAGTAGACAACAAAACAAAGAAATCTTCATTTTTGTAACCCTCCCCTTTCTCTAGTACTAATCCTAGCATAGCTGTCTTTCTTAGGAGAGTGATCCATGACATTGAAAAATTGTCAATAAAAACTCCTAATGACTCTAATCTATCAAATACTGAAAAGCAAACTCTATGTTCTCTTCAAAATAACCACTCCATTACAATCAAACCCTCTGACAAAGGAGGAAATGTGGTTATCATGGACAGCACAGAGTATAAGTCAATGTGTCTAAAAATCTTACAGAACAAGGAGTGGTATCGTTCTATAATATCTTTATCTTTACTTGAAAGGTTTAACCAGATATTCTATAGCCTGGTAGATATAAATTCCCAAAGGTCATCAGGGATGACTCCAGAATGTTGTAAGACCACCACATCCCAGAATTCCCATCTTTCATAGTTTACAAAAATTACATAAAAACCCCACAAACCCATCTGGTAGGCCCATCATGTCTGGGAATGGCAGTTTAACTAACAATCTTAGTCAGATTATAGACACATACCTCCAAACAAATTTTACATCATTGCCATCACTTGCAAAGGATACTATTTACTTTTTACAATTGAGTGAGAACTTAATAGTGCCCGAGGATGCATTTTAAGTTACTATTGATGTAGAAGCACTTTATGGTTCCATACCTCACGATATGGGACTGGCCTCTATATGTAAAGTTTTATCACAAAGAGAAATTCTAGAATGGCCATTCAATAGATTCATACTCTCAGGCCTGGAATTCATTTTACATCACAGCATCTTTCTTTTTGATGGCTTCAACTATTTCAAAGTGCAGGGCGTAGCGATAGGGACTTGTGCCCAATCCTACACCAATCTGTACCTGGGGAAGTGGGAGCGGTCTTTCCTCTCAGGCGAGGCCCTCTCGATTTTAAATTTTTTTTTAGTGTTTAAAACAATGTGATTCAAATACTTGTTCTGGAAATATACTGTATGTATATTAAATACATGATGTACCAATAACAGAGATTAAAGAGCATTATGGTTTTTTTAAAAAGCGAACACAGCTGTTTGCTTTGTCTCTGACTGATACAAGAGCCATCTGAAGGGAGAAGTCAGAGGATGAGACATTCACATGTACATTTCACCTTGTTATATTGTAAACTCCACCTTGAGCGCTTGTAAACAACAGACTTTTTTAAAGAGAAGTTAGGGTTAACTAGGGAAAACTTAAAAAGGAGACCAAGCTCCACCTGGATAGAAACTGCATAGTATCAATATGCAATATTTACAAAAAAATCCCTGATCAAATTACATAAGTAAAATACTAATAGCGAAATATCTGTCTTTGTTTAGTGCCCTAAAAGGGACTTTACATCAGTTCACCACCATTAAGAGGAGAAGTACTTATTAACTATCCTGTACACCTTAGGTAAGGGTGGTCAGTAAACCTCTAGCAACCAATGACTGAGTAGTAATGATGTGCAGTAACATCTAGCAACCAATCAGTGAGCAATAAGGATGTGCAGTAATCTCTAGCAACCAATTAGCATGCAGAAATCATGTGCTGTAATCTCTAGCAACTTATCAGTGAGCCGTAACATGTGCTGTAACCTCTAGCAACCAGTCAGCAATTGGTAATGATATTCTGTAACCTCTGGCAACCAATTACAATTGCTGCCTGATCTGCTGCAGTAACCTAATTTTGAGTCAAGCTGCTATTTTTTTTTTTTGTCTCCTAGCAAGTGGAGAATGAAATTGCATTGGAGGGGCCCAAAAACATGTTCGCCCATTGTCCAATCAATCTTAAAGACAGCCGTGGATACAGTCTGATCACCGACTTGCCAAAGCCTCTGATTAGACAGAGATAAGTCATCCCTCTGCTCTCACTTCCTGTCAGAATACTCCTTGTGAGCTAAATATTACTGATAGTTTTCTAGTGCTGCCTCTCCCCCTAGTCTGAGTTCTGCTGTACAGGGAGGTAAGAGATTACTATCAAGACAGATTCAGATAATTATAATAGTTGCATTTAATTGATTAAAGGAAAAAACCCACCTGACTACATTGGTTAATGTTCGTTTGTTACCTGCCAGGAGTTTAGCTTTCATTTTTCCAAACTGTGAAATGCTTAGTTCTATGTGATTTTAACGTGTCTGTGTTTTTCAAAGCATTTATCATTTTAAATGTTACTATTTAGTAATTATTTATAGCTATATATGCAAGTTATTTAAAACATGTCTATTTTTATATATTAGCAAACAGAAAGACTTCAATGACACAAATGAAAGTCTGGCCGTTTCCTAGCACTTCAGTTTTTGCTAGATGATTTGCTTCTGACTTGATGCTGGCTCACAGTACAAATATAATTGCTTGTAAGCACACTGCAGGGATGGAGGAGAGGTGGAACATAGAACAGATGGGAGATGCAGGTGGCAGTGGATCATGAAAAGGAGGGCGAAGGTGCTCAACATATAGCAGACGGAGAAAGGGAAGTGGGCAACACGCAGAGCAGATTACCAAGAACACACTGAAGACCTTATCCATCCTGTTACAGCAGATGCCTCTTGAGAACTGTTTGCATTAAAAAAAGATGGTTATTATAAGTATTATAATATTATTAGTACAGTAATACTTATACAAATATATACAAGACTGCTTTGGAAACATTACGTTTGT
Organism: Staurois parvus; assembly: GCF_062004578.1. Taxonomy (NCBI): domain Eukaryota; kingdom Metazoa; phylum Chordata; class Amphibia; order Anura; family Ranidae; genus Staurois; species Staurois parvus. The sequence goes on from NW_028317911.1 coordinate 1,034,023, forward strand.
TTTAAGTATCTAAATTGCATATGAACTCAATAAGTGACTACTAGCGCCGGGCAGTCCAGGTAGCCCATATAAACATAATGGATGTGCTTTGAATGTATGGATTCGCCCACACAGTTGAGTTTGACAGGTATGCAGGGAAGGGCACACGGACCAGAACACAGATCATGTGTGAATGAGCCCTCATAAGGAACATTTAGAAATGTTTACTGTGCCTAAACAGTACCCTGTTTGTCTGCCCTCTTCTCTACATCCGTTCAAAGTCCAGAATTTATACAGCTTGTCTGGGCTTTCAGAAAGCATGGGTGGGAATGTGAAATGACACAGAGCTCAGTGAGAGCTGATTGGAGGGAAGGGACACACACCCTTCACACAGCACACAGGAATAAAGCTGAGGTTGTCAATTACAGACTGTGTGCTGGAGCTTACTCCCATCACCTTTTTACCTCTTGATGTCAGGAAAACCTGTCAGATGTGATGTATAATGATTGCAGAAGAACGAGGCAGCGGACAGAAAGAACAATAAGGCCCCATGTACACGGGACACTTCTGAACGATGGAAACTGACTGCTGGAAAACATAGGTTAAAAAACATCTGTTTAGCCACGTTTGCATAACGCGTTTATGCGTGTTTATGTGCGTTTGCGTTTAGAAGCGTTTTTTAAAGATAAGCACAGGAGAACCTCCCAAATGCCCAGAATGCACTGAAAAGTGGTAAATTATTAACTATTTCAGACTGTTTCAAAGAAATACAGAGAGTAGAAGCAGAGACAGCAGTATGTGTTGAAATTAGCTTAGGTGTGAGTTGCTCATTAACATTTCTTTTGTTTCCAAGGGCGGGAAAGGTGTCTGGTGGAGTGAGTCATTAAGGTCACCTGGCAGGGGGTCTTCATGAGGAATTTGAGGTGTGAATGGTCATTAACATATCTGTTGTTTCCTAGGGTGGGAGAGGTCTGAGCTGTGAATTGGTCATTACAATCTGTGACAAGTTTGGTAGGAACATCCTGTGTTAAGTGTTTTGTACCTTGAAAATGCTTTGCATGCATTTTCATGATGAAAAAAAGCTCTGGACAGCATTGGGAACTGGAAGAGTTAAAAAAAACATTTCAGACGCAAACGCTTATAAATACGATTTGCCGCATTTAGACGTGTTTAGTCGTGTTTACAAGCGTTTTGCGTTTGAAACACTGATAAATTCGACTGCTGAATGCAAGTTTTCTGCGTTCAGAAAAACGACTGTAAACTCAAATGCCTGTAAATGACTGAACACGAAGATGTGTACATGGACACATAGGAAAACATTAGGGTGAGTTCAGGGGCTGCTGGAAAAAACGCTGAACAGCTCCTAAACGTGAGTTTATCAGCTGCAGTGTACATGAGCCCTTAGTGCTCTGGATTGAGACAAGTACAAACTATAGAGTTATATGCTTTGTTCATATTTCATGTCAGAGGTTTACAACCACTTAAGGCCCTCTCTGCTTCCCAACCCTACAATGCTTCAGTCTTTACTTTTTTCGCATTAGCTCTTCAAAGCTAACTTTAACCACGTGCCCTCCTGAGGATTTACCCCCTTCCTGACCAGGCCATTTTTTGCGATACGGTGCTGTGTTACTTTAACTGACAGTTGCGTGGTCATGCAACGCTGCACTCAAATGAAATGAACACCTTTTTCCCCCCACAAATAGAGCTTTCTTTTGGTGGTATTTGATCGCATCTGCATTTTTTATTTTTTGCACTATAAACAAAAAAAGACCGACAATTTTGAAAGAAAAACTATATTTTGGACTTTTTGCTATTAAACATGTCCAGTAAAAAATTTTTAAAAAATCTGATTTTGGTATAAAGTATTCTGCTACATGCCTTTGCTAAAAAAAATTACAATACATGTAAATTAATTGGTTTACGTGAAAGTTATAGCATTTACAAATGGCGGTATATATACTGGAAATTTTTTTTTTACTAGTATTGGCAGCTATCAGTGACTTATAGCGGGACTGCGGTGGCCATTCTGACACTGGGGGGAACTGACTTGGTGTCACTGACATCCGCAGTGACACCAATACAGTGATGAGTGCTAATAAAAATAACTGACACTGTACTAATGGCACTGAGCAGGAAGGGGTTAACACGTGGGGTGATCAAAAGGTTAACTGTGTGCTGTGTGTGTGCTTTACACTGTAAGTACGCTGCTTTGCATGGCTCTGCTACAAAGCAGTGTGCAGGAGCTGACAGGGGAGAGATCTGTGTTGGTTATACGCAGGTCTCTCCCCTGTTGGTAATACTCAGTGATCGCTGAGTGGCAGCGGGGAATCACCGGCCGGGACCCGGTGATTGACAGCTGAGGACGCGCGTGGGTGCGGGCAGGGAGTGCGTGCCCCCTACCCGGAACTGCAAAATCATGTACACACACACACACACATATATATATATATATATATATATATATATATTTATATACAGTATCTCACAGAACTGAGTCCACCCCTCACATTTTTGTAAATATTTTATCATATCTTTACATGTGACAACACTGAAGAAATGACACTTTATTATTATTATTATTATACAGTATTTATAAAGCCCCAATAGTTCACTCAGCGCTGTACATTACACTTTGCTACAATGTGACGTAGTGAGTGTACAGCTAAACCACTGGCAACAAAAGTGAGTACACCCCTATGTGAAAATGTCCAAATTGGGCCCAAATAGCCATTTTCTCTCCCTGGTGTCATGTGACTCGTTAGTGTTACAAGGTTTCAGGTGTGAATGGGGAGCAGGTGTGTTAAATTTGGTGTTATCGCTCTCACTCTCTCATACTGGTCACTGGTAGTTCAACATGGCACCTCATGACAAAGAACTTTCTGAGGATCTGAAAAAAAGAATTGTTGCTCTACATAAAGATGGCCAAGGCTATAAGAAGATTGGCAAGACCCTGAAACTGAGTGGCAGCACGGTGGCCAAGACCATACAGCAGTTTAACAGGACAGGTTCCACTCAGAACAGGCCTCACCATGGTCGACCAAAGAAGTTGAGTGCACGTGCTCAGCGTCATATCCAGAGGTTGTCTTTGAGAAATAGACGTATGAGTGCTGCCAGCTTTGCTGCAGAGGTTGAAGGGGTGGGGGTCAGCCTGTCAGTGCTCAGACCATATGCTGCACACTGCATCAAATTAGTCTACATGGCTGTCATCCCAGAAGGAAGCCTCTTCTAAAGATGATGCACAAGAAAGCCAGCAAACATTTTGCTGAATACAAGCAGACTACAGACATAGATTACTGGAACCATGTCCTGTGGTCTGATGAGACCAAGATAAACTTATTTGGTTCAGATGGTGGCAAGCGTGTGGGGTGGCAACCAGGTGAGGAGTACAAAGACAAGTGTGTCTTGCCTACAGTCAAACATGGTGGTGGGAGTGTCATGGTCTGGGGCTGCATGAGTGCTTCCGCCACTGGGGAGCTACAGTTCATTGAGGGAACCATGAATGCCAACATGTACTGTGACATACTGAAGCAGAGCATGATTCCCTCCCATCAGAGACTGGGCTGCAGGGCAGTATTCCAACATGATAACGACCCCAAACACACCTCCAGGACGACCACTGGCTTGCTAAATAGGCTGAGGGTAAAGGTGATGGACTGGCCAAGCATGTCTCCAGACCTAAACCCTATTGAGCATCTGTGGGGCATCCTCAAATGGAAGGTGGAGGAGCGCAAGGTCTCTAATATCCACCAGCTCCGTGATGTCGTCATGGAGGAGTGGAAAGGACTCCATTGGCAGCCTGTGAAGCTCTGGTGAACTCCATGACAAGAGAGTTAAGGCACTGCTGGAAAATAATGGTGGCCACACAAAATATTGACACTTTGGGCCCAATTTGGACACTTTCACTTAGGGGTGTACTCACTTTTGTTGCCAGCAGTTTAGACATTAATGACTGTGTTGAGTTATTTTGAGGGGACAGCAAATTTACACTGTTATACAAGCTGTACACCCACTACTTTACATTGTAGCAAAGTGTCATTTCTTCAGTGTTGTCACATGAAAAGATATAATAAAATATTTACAAAAATGTGAGGGGTTTACTCACTTCTGTTAGTATTTCTGCTATAGGGCGGTGCATAAGCGGTTAAAAACCTTGGAGCCTCGTTTCACACTATTTCCATGCAACCTGAAATAGCTTGGGCACGGCAGCCCATTCAATTCCTGCAAGAAAAAGTATGCACCTTTTCAACAATTTGGCTGCAGGGAAACTTCATGGTTTTTATGACCATGCGATTTCCCTGCGGTTCCCTCACCCTCAAGTGTGCTGTGGGCTGAGATGTGTGGAGCAGTGCAATTTGACTGCAGGTGCGGGAACAGGTGTGATTACTGGAACCAGAACCAGCCCGCAAACTGTGCACAAGTGTGAACAGAGCCCTATACTTTGTTGCATCTAAGTATTTATTAGAATAGTCATGCACGCTTCTAAATTTTTTAGTGCTAAAGGAGGTGCAGCTGAGCAGTCAGTTTGAGCTAAAGGTTCTTTCACACTAGCCACATTCTAAAGCACTATATTTTAGTGTACGGGCTGGTGTCTGTTTTGCTGGGTGATTGACTTTAAAATGAACAATCCATTCACGTCTCCACACAGCAGTGCCCTGCACTGCCATGTACAGTGGCTGACCTAGATCAGGTGCAGATAAATACCAGTCACCACATGTAATGTGAACAGGCCCTAAAGAAGGTACAGCTTGTCAGGGGAAGTCAAGTTAGTTTGGCAAAATTTACGATAACTGTTGAGATCTGTTAAACACTGTCCACGGATGAAGATTCGATCACCTTTGAAGCTTCTTCTAGGCGTTTGACACCCCAGGTCCAGATCCCAGTGCATTGTCCAGATACTGTATATTACCATTATTATGTGCCACTATTAGTGCTTTTAATACACAATGTAAGCATCTATGCTTGACAATAGTGATGGGCTGTATGTTCAAGGTTGAACCTTAGTTCGAGTCGGACATCAGCCGATCATGTGTTGGGCGAACACACAAATGGTAGGGGCGTACAGCAGGCTATTTGCCCGCCGCGCCTCAGAATACACTGCACCCTGTGCATTGCGATTGGCCAAAGCAAATCACCTGACCTGAAGGTCAGGTGCAAGGCTATGGCCGATCATAGCACATGATGTCACAAGGTCACTTCCACCCACCACTTCCACTATCATCCCGGCGCAGCTGTCAGATGAAGTGTTTTTGGGGGTTTTTTTGGGTCGGCGGTGGCGGCTGGCATCATGATTGACGTTGGATCTACTTCGGGGGACATTGTTTTGATTCTTTTGTTTTTAATAAAGGACTTTTGAAAGACTGCCTCCTGTCATTTTTTCACTACACTTTTTTTTTAAATCAGTAGCTGTACTAAGTACCCCATACTCATTCACATGGGGGGCAGGATCTGGGGGCCCCCTTGTTAAAGGGGGCTTCCAGATTTGGATAAGCCCCCTGCCCGCAGACCCCCACTGCCACTGGCCATGGTTGTGGGGAAGAGACCCTTGTCCCCATCAACATGGGGACAAGGTGCTTTGGTGGGGAGCCCCCCTGCCCCAAAACACATCCCCATGTTGAGGGCATGTGGCCTAGTAAGGTTCAGGAGGAGGGGCGCTTGCTCATACCCCCCCCCCCCTTTCATGACCTACCAGGCTGCATGCTTGGATAAGGGTCTGGTATGAATTTTGGAGGGGGACCACCATGCCTTTTTTTTAAATTTTGGCGTGGGTAGTTTCCCCTCAAAATCCATACCAGACCCAAAGGGCTTGGTATGGATGGGGGTTGGAGTTGCACACTTTTTTTTTAATGTTTTAATTGCTGGGCAATGCCGGCAATTCTTTTTATATTCAGCTGTCAGTGGGGAACCCTGCTGACAGCTGAAACAATAAAGAATGCTTTGAGTAGCTGTACAGTATCTTATTGCATACTCAGATGCGATAAGATACCGCTTAGTGAATTGCCCCCTCTGTTCGAAGTTCGCGGTCGAACTTTCATTATGTTCCAATGTTCAACTGTGAACAGAACAGGGGGGTGCCCGACCCATCATTTCTTGACAATAGGCTGGTATGCTTTATATGCCTATGTTGCTTAAAGGTCTTGTCCAGGCACAAGAAGACAGGGAGACCTGGATTGCTGGGAAGCTCAGTATCCATGGGAAAAAGTATGCAAGAAAAAAATAGAGTACAGATGCAGAGAAGATAGCCAAAGGCCGTAAGAGTTACTTACTGTATACACAACAGAGATTGAAATAAAGTAAAGAGATAAGAAAAAATATGCATTTACGCTGCATGTAGAATATGCGAAGGTAATGTTAAAGTTGGGCCAGTAAGGTTAATTATTTGCATCATCCAACATCTGCATATGCTGGCAGTATGTTTACTGCCACATGACTGTCAGATTACACACACTGTATGAGCTAAACCTATCAACTGATGCCAGCTAATTAATCACAAAAGATGAGAGCAAAACCACCGACTGGGATACTGGCTACATGCCCATCATTGCATTCCGCCTAGAAGCATAGTTAAAGAACAACTCCAGGTAAAACAAAAAATGTAAAACTGAAATTCAGACAGAAATAAAAAACACTAATAAATGTAGATATACATAGTTTAATATTATTTCACATGCAACTAAGGTTTTGAGATCTGTCTTGATATCAGCCTCCTGGTTTTGATCTCAACCTCGATCTTACAGTTGTGTTCAGACAGGGAGAGTGGGGTCAACTGTCTAAAGTGAGAAAATTGGAAGAAAAATTCTGTACGAGGCACGATCATTCCATTTTTGTATAGTGTGTACACAACTTTCAACACCCAATTCAGACTTTAAAAACGAAAATGTCCAAAGCAACAAACGAAAATGTCCAAACGAACAAACTTTTTCTCGTACGCGAACAGAATTTACAATTTTTCGTTTAATGTGCCCAGTTTTTGTACGAGAAAAATCGGATACAAAAGACTGCACATGATCAGAAAAACGCCTTTGCCATACGAGAATTTTCATACAGTTAGTACCCTCCTCAGTTTCGACCTGCTGTAAAACATTGAGGAAAACCGCATAATTGTTCATCCAATTTTCTTACAGTGTGTACTGGGCTTTAGCCATTAGGGTCCACTAAAAAAACACAGCATACCATATGACTTTGTACACAATAAAAAGACAAATAGAGAGCTAACACTTTGTCTGAGCTTACCTTAACCACTTGCCTACCGGGCTTATACCCCCTTCGTGTCCAGGCCAATTTTCAGCTTTCAGTGCTATTGCACTTTGAATGACAATTGTGTGGTCATGCAACATTGTACCCATATTAAATTTTTATTATTTTTTTCACACAAATTATTATTATTATACAGTATTTATAAAGCGCCAATAGTTCGCTCAGCGCTGTACATTACAAAGGGGGACAGAACATGTGACAGAACAATACCAATACAATGCAAAACATGAGGGGATTGAGGGCCCTGCTCTTTCGAGCTTACACAAATGCAACATTGTACCCATATGAAATTTTTATCATTTTTTTTCACACATATATAGCTTTCTTTTGGTGGTATTTACTCACCACTGGGTGTTTTATTTTTTGCTCTGTAGACAAAAAAAGAGAAAACATTAAAAAAAAAAAAGTTTTTCTTAGTTTCTATTTTGCAAAATTTTGCAAACAGGTAATTTTTCTCCTTCACTGATGTGCGTTGATGAGGCAGCACTGATGGGCACTGATAGGCGACACTGATGGGCACTGTTAGGCGGTACTAATGAGGTGGCATGGATAAGCAGCACTGATGGGCACTGATAGGCAGCACTGATAGGTGGCTCTGATAAGCTGGCATTGATGAGGCGGCACTGATGATGCTGCACTGATATGCAACAATGATGGGCACTGATAGGTGGCACTGATAGGTGACACTGATGGGCACTGATGGGTGGCCCTGACAGATGGCACTGACTGTCGGCACTGCTGGGCACTAACTGGTGGAACTGCTGGGCAGCACTGATGGGTGGCACTGCTGGGCAGCACTGATGGGTGGCACTCCTGGGCAGTGGTGGGTGGCACTGCTGGGCACAGGTGGGTGGCACTACTAGGCACTGATGGGCACAGGTGGATGGCACTGATGGGCACAGGTGGGTGGCACTGCTGGGCACTGATCATCATTGCCCTGATGATTCCTGCAGAATTCAGGATGGTTGGGAGGTATGTATTTTGCATTTACATGTACTTACAGGTCTCCTGCAGCAGATTCTTAGTAGAAATCCACAGTGCAAATGACTCCCGTGAACTGTTTTAAGCTACAAACACAATGGTTCTTAATTGAAGATTAAAGGATCACTTCAATGTTAAAAAAAGGGCCTTATAAGCAAGGAATTAAAATATTACTGCACGTCGTATAGTTTTTCACACGGGCCTGATCAAAAGTTCCATGCAATTCAATGGGCTAGACTTGTGTTAATTTACATCCACCTACCTTCATTCAGGTCCGGAAAGCAAAAATTGAAAGTCCTTTGCGTCCTTTTTTCCCACAGAAAGTCCTTTGTGTCCTTTTTTACCCCAGACCCAATTGTAATGGATCTCAGGCAGCCTGATGTAAATGGACACAAGTCATCAGACTCATCACGCATCTGCCACAATCCGCTGTAAAAATGCAGACAAAAATGGAATGGGGTGGGATGTCACAAAATTGACTTCTGTCCTGTTCAGCTCCTATTCAACATGGGATCTGCTCGTGGCCCCCTGCTAAACAGAATGGAGCACTCCCATCTGAAGAGACCTTAAGAGTTGCTCTACACAGCTGCAATGTTTGCAAAATGTACTCCCATATGCAGGAACAGAAGTATTTGAACACCCTGCGATTTTGCAAGTTCTCCCACTTAGAAATCATGGAGGGGTCTGAAATTCACATTGTAGGTGCATTCCCACTCTGAGAGACAGAATTAAAAAAAAAATTCAAGATATCACATTGTATGATTTTTAAAGAATTTATTTGTCTTGCACTGCTGAACATAAGTATTTGAACACCTAAGAAAAAGCAAGAATTCTGGCTCTCAAAGACCTGTTACTGTGCCTTTAAAAGTCCACTTCTACTCCACTCATTAATCTAACTTAGTAGCACCTGTCTCAGCTCTTTAAAGACACCTGCCCACCCCACAGTCAATCAGACACCAACTACTACCATGGGCAAGACCAAAGACCTGTCAAAAGACACCAGAGACAAAATTTTGGACCTCCACAAGGCTGGAAAGGGCTGCGGGGCAATTGCCAAGCAGCTTGGTGAAAATAGATCAACTGTTGGAGCAATTGTTAGAAAATGGAAGAGGCTAAAGACGACTGTCAGTCTCCCTCGGACTGGGGCTCCATGCAAGATCTCACCTCGTGGGGTATCACTGATGTTAAGAAAGGTGAGGAATCAGCCCAGAACTACAAGGGAGGAGCTGGTCAATGACATGAAGAGAGCTGGGACCACAGTTTCAAAGGTCACTGTCGGTAGAACACTACGCCATCATGGTTTCAAATCATGCATTGCACAGAAGGTTCCTCTGCTCAAGTCATCACATGTCCAGGCCTGTCTAAAGTTTGCAAATGACCATCTGGATGATCCAGAGGAGGCATGGGAGAAAGTCATGTGGTCAGATGTGACCAAAGTAGAACTTTTTGGTGTAAACTTCACTCGTTGTGTTTGGAGGAAAAAGAAGGATGAGTTGCATCCCAAGAACACCATCCCTACTGTGAAGCATGGGGGTGGTAACATCTTGGTTTGGGGGTGCTTTTCTGCGAAGGGGACAAGACGACTGCACTGTATTAAGGAGAGGATGAATGGGGCCATTTATTCTGAGATTTTGAGCAACAACCTCCTTCCCTCAGTCAGAGCATCGAAGATGGGTCATGGCTGGGTCTTCCAACATGACAACGACCCGAAGCACACAGCCAGGATAACCGAGGAGTGGCTCCGTAAGAAGCATATCAAGGTTCTGGAGCGGCCTAGCCAGTCTCCAGACCTAAATCCAATAGAACATCTTTGGAGGGAGCTGAAACTCCGTGTTGCTCAGCGACAGCCCCGAAACCTGACAGATCTAGAGGAGATCTGTGTGGAGAAGTGGGCCAAAATCCCTGCTGCAGTGTGTGCAAACCTGGTCAAGAACTACAGGAAACGTTTGGCCTCTGTAATTGCAAACAAAGGCTTCTGTACCAAATATTAACACTGATTTTCTCAGGTGTTCAAATACTTATGTTCAGCAGTGCAAGACAAATAAATTCTTTAAAAATCATACAATGTGATTTCCTGAATTTTTTTTTAAATTCTGTCTCTCCGACTGGGAATGCACCTAAAATGTGAATTTCAGACCCCTCCATGATTTCTAAGTGGGAGAACTTGCAAAATCACAGGGTGTTCAAATACTTCTGTTCCTCACTGTAGCTTACAAAATTGTTACACTGTGGTGTACATTTGACTGTAAATAATTTCTGCAGATATGCACATCAACCAACATGAGCCTCATGTCTGCAGGAGTCTCATGTTGCAGGTTATAGTAGTGTCCATATTGTTCCAAAGATAAAAATATAAATAGCCTGTGCTAATTTATGCCACCTTAATAGATTGAGAAATTTCTTGTGCACTAAAAAGTATCTCAGTGTGGTCTCAGATTTTACAACACAGGGAGAATGCAAATGTATTTTGAAGTACATTTGATATTCTCCACCAGGGTCATCCACAAAGATGCTCCTCTGATCTCCTCACCTATATTCAAAGATTTAATGTATGCACAACTTGTAGAAATCTCCTTGTATGTATTCTTGTGAATGTCACACAAAATGAGGTACATTCAAAGTTCTTAATAACACTCTAGGTTCCATAGAAAAAACAATAGGAACATATCATTATGGCATATCTCCCATTAGATACATAGTCCACCACAAAAATACACCTGACTGTCAACAAGTGTCCACATATTGATGTTTAACATACCAATCACTCAAATGCAGGGGCGTGTTCATACACAATAAAGTCTGATCTTACCCTGTAGCCAGTGAGAGTCTAGAATAGGGTGTCCAGAATTATGGAGCGTGTACTGATGCAGGCCCTTTCTAGAAAACACAACATGGGCATGGAATCATATTTTGAATCACAATACATTTCTATTTGGGGGCCCCCACTACCTCCATGTGCAAGAAGTGGCAATGCTGTATATTTGTGACCTGTTCTGCATTAACCTGTACCTGGGGGATGTTGCCTTGTCTATGTACATGTGCCATGTATTAAAGTGCCACAGGTACATAGATGACATCTTCATCATCTAGACCTGAATGGAACAGTTATTGCTAGAATTTATAGACAACCTAAACGTGAATGACTAGAATTCAATATGAAATTTGATAAACAAAAATATTGCTTTTTTGTTATTACCATATATATTGACAGGGATAAAAACACTATAGGAACCACTCTCTAGCGAAAAATAAAATAACAGTGACGAACAGTTTATTACATGCCTCATGTGCTCAGTCTACCTTTCTTATTAAATCTATTCCTTACATCCAATGTTTGAGGTTGAAGCATATAATGATAATGCAGAATGTAAATTAGAAACAGCTAAATTGTATACAAGATTAAGACAGAGAAGGTAAAAGATAAATCAAGGGATGAAGTGATCTACAGACAGATAAAAACAGGAAATTCAGGTATTAGGAAGATTACCAATAATCTTTGGCAATATGAAATGATTAAACAGATTATGTTGCAACATTGCCTTCTTTTAAATAATTCAGTTCTGGGACAGTTATTGAATAAATCTCACAACATAACTTTTAGGACTAGTACTTAGTCACTGTGAAAAAAGCAAAAAAAAAACATGACTTGTGCCTGATTAAAAGCTCTTTTAAAGCCTATGCTGAGTTAAAAAAAAATAGCACAAGGGACATGACTTATATTAATCCAAAGTGTCCCTTGTGCTGCTGGTTCCCTTCCCATACCCACCCCACTGTGATCTTCCAGGACATTGGGGGTTAAGAGAGCTGTGGGAGCTATGACTGGCACTTGTCAAGAGTGGCAGAATATGCCTGAGTTTTCTGCCCTCCTCCTCCATTCATAGAAGTTGTACTATAGCTTCTATAAATGAAACACAATCTATGAATGGAAGAATGGTGGATGATTCACTTATAGGTCCCAGTGGGATAGGGAGGGAATGGAGGAGCAAGATTTAAAGCAATGTGGGAGCACAATGGACACAACTGATTATTAGTAAGTAATGTCCCTTATGCTGATTTTTTTAGTTATGTGCTACTTACTATGTAGAAAATGTAAGTAAAAATAGAATTACGTAGGAGAATATATGATCATGTAAGTTCTCCAATAGCCTGCCATTTTGCTTAGCAGTATGGAGGTGACCTCAGTAAAGCAAGATTTCTTGTGCTTGATCATATTAACATGCCAATATTGTTGCAATCTGAATGCTGACACCACCATGTTGGTGTGTGCATCATGTGACCAATAATGTGCAAAGCGCACACTCTCTCTCTTTAACCCTTGACAGATGGTGACTAAATTTGAGTGAACTGATCCTTTCAGCAGATCCCACCTTATCCAGAGTCTTTTCCTCCTCATGTGAGATAAATATACTATATTGCCAAAAGTAGTGGGACACCTACCTTTACATGCACATTGTTATAATGGCATCCCAGTCTTAGACCATAGGGTTCAGTATTGGGTTTGCTCACCCTTTGCAGCTCTAACAGCTTCAACTCTTCTGGGAAGGCTGTCCACAAGGTTTAGGAGTGTGTCTATGGCAATGTTTGACCAATCTTCTAGAAGCACATTTGTGAGGTCAGGCATTGATGTTGGAAGAGAAGGCCTGGCTCGCAGTCTCCACTGTAATTTATGCCAAAGGTGTTCTATCTGGTTGAGGTCAGGACTCTGTGCAGGCCAGTCACATTCCTCCACCCCAAACTTGCTCATCCATGTCTTTATGGACCCTGCTTTGTGCACTGGTGCACAGTCATGTTGAAACAAGAAGGGGCCATCCCCAAACTGTTCCCATAAAGTTGGGAGCATGAAATTGTCCAAAATGTCTTGGTATGTTGATGTCTTAAGAGTTCCCTTCCCTGGAACTAAGGGGCCAAGCTAACCCATGAAAATGATCCCCACACCATAATCCCCCCTCCACCAAACTTTACACTTGGCACAATGCAGTCAGGCAAGTACTGTTCTCCTGGCAACCGACATATCCAGCGGATTGCATTACAAAGAAGTGTGATTCGTCACTCCAGAGAACACGTCTCTACTGCTCTAGAGTCCAGTGGCGGCATGCTTTACACCACTGCATCCACATGAAGTTTGGAGGTCTTTAGCTATTGACTCTGCAGACAGTTGTCAACTTCTGCACACTGTGTACTTCAGCATGCGCTGACCCCGCTCTGTCATTTTACATGGGCTACCACTTTGTGGCTGAGTTGCTGTTTTTCCCAGTTGCTTCCAATTTGTTATAATACCACTAGCAGTTAACAGGAATATTTAGTAGCAAGGAAATTTCACTTGCACAGATGGCAACCTATCACGTTACCCCGCTTAGATTCTTAGATTCACTGAGTCCTTGAGAGCGACCCATTCTTTCACAAATGTTTGTAGAAGCAGTGTGCATGCCTAGGTGATTTATTTTATACACCTGTTGCCATGGAGGTTATTGGAAAACCTGAATTCAATGATTTGGACGGGTGTCCCAATACTTTTGGCAATATAGCATATGTGATGCTTGTTAGTGTCACTGTGGAACATACACATATGATGTTTTTATTGTCATGGGGAATCTTATTTTATTTTATTTCTATCTTTTGAGAGTTTACCATATTTTGTTTTTTAAAGTTTTCCACTGTTCTGCTGTTTAGGGGGTAGTCTTCTGATATTGTTTGAGATGAATTGTCGAACTTATTGAATAACTTATTCATGGTCCAGTGTAAAAGGTCTGATCATCTTTGTAAAGATGAACAAAAACAGGCAAGGGCGCACTCTCATTGTGCATTACCGTGGAGACCCACGTATTTATTAAATGAAATAGAAATATACTCACAAACCAACGAGAATAAAAAAACAAAAAGAGTGGTCCACAACAACAGCAGATGCAATGCTGTGCCCTTGGTGTGGATAGGCTGACGCATTTCGGGAAACAAAATCCCTTCCTCAGAGCTCTGAGCCACTCTTTCTGTTTTTTTTATTCTCGTTGGTTTGTGAGTATATTTCTATTTAATTTAATAAATACATGGGTCACCACGGTAATGCACGATGAGAGTGCGCCCTTGTCTGTTTTTGTTCACCAGTGTTCAGATTTCCCAGTCTTTGAAGGGCAGCACCTCTTCGTTTGGCATTTTCAATTCCCTGGTCTGCATGAAGATTTCAGCGCTGGTTTCATTTGTTTGTCTATTGGATTGTATCTTTGTAAAGATGCAAATTGCAGAGCAATACAAAGCAGCGTGCTGGAGCGGACAGGGAGAGAACTGTATTGTTTACATACAGACCTCTCCCCCATCAGTGATACTCAGCAACCGCTGGGTGCCGGCGGGGAATCACCGGCCAGGACCCGATGATCGACAGCTGAAGCCGCCAATGGCGTCGTGGGTAGGGCGTGCACGTGCCTCCTGCCTGGCACTATAAAATCTCATGTATATACTTTATTTTGCGCAGCCCTGCCACCGTGTAGCAGTAGTTCTTCAGAGTGGCTGTGAGAGTTCTCACCCTTAGAGCGGGGGACAGATGCAGCATCCACCTAGGGGCGAAAAAAAATAAATCCTACACTTATATATTAATAAAGCGGCCATCTCCTATACTGTATAGTGGCCATAGAAGTGGCATACACTACATTTATAAATAAGCAAATTATTATTTGAAATAAGAAAAACTATGGAAATGAAATGGAAATTCAGTGAACTGTTTTGCAGAACAAAGTGCAATGATGACTTTCAATGATCCAAAGTAGCCAGTTCAGTTCACTGGAATCGGCTTATTCAAAGATGAATACT
This sequence comes from Staurois parvus, assembly GCF_062004578.1. Taxonomy (NCBI): domain Eukaryota; kingdom Metazoa; phylum Chordata; class Amphibia; order Anura; family Ranidae; genus Staurois; species Staurois parvus. The sequence continues at coordinate 1,049,035 of NW_028317911.1, forward strand.
CACTGACTGATCTTACTGACTTTTGAACATTGCTCTTTCCAATATTAATGAGCCTGTAATCATATCAGTTAAATTCCCTGCAGACGATTACACTCCAGTCAAAATGGAAAATTCTAGTTGAAAGTCAATACACCATTATAAAGAGATTTATAAGTTCAAAAGACACTTTGTGACAATCCAAAAAAGCTTCAAAAAATTTTTTTAAAAAAAGGTAAGTGGTGTGGTGCGTTTTAATCAACGCATCGCCCTGTTTCCTGCACATCTCACAGCAGTGGCTATGCTTTGTAGCATGTTGCTAGTGTGTTCAAGCCCCAAGGTAATTAGGGAACTTTTTTCTTGTTTTTACATCAGCTCAGTTGCATTGTTCTGTGGGTGTGGTCTTTCAAAGGAGTCTGAAACAAATATCTGTAAAAAAAAAGCTGGAAATAATAGGTGCCATTTACTGATTCCCAACCATGGCAGCACCTGCTAGGAGTTTGCATGTTCTCCCTGTGCCTGCGTGGGTTTCCTCCGGGTACTCAGGTTTCCTCCCACACTCCAAAGACATGCTGGTAGGTTAATTGGCTCCTGTCTAAATTGGCCCTAGTATGTGTATGTATGAATGTAAGTTAGGGACCTTAGATTGAGGGTTAGGGACTGATGTGAATATATAATATATGTATGTAAAGCGCTGCATAAATTGATGGCGCCATATAAGTAACTGTAATATTAACAGTTCTAGGTAAGAGAGGTTGAACCTATTAAGCCTTTCTGAAAGTGAAACCACTGACCCAGAACTATTAGATAGTCTAAGAATCCGAACAGCAGCTTCCATCTGAAGTTTCTAACATGTAATGCGTATTTATGATAAATGCCTTTCAAGGCTCCATTCACACCAATACATTTTTTAGTGCTTTTTGCAGAAACACACTACATTCCATTTAACATGGTTTCCTAAGGAACATATTCACATCTATGCTTTTTTGAGCTGCTGCGTTTTTGGAAAGGGTCAGGGACTTTTTTAAAAGCAAAAAGCAGTGTTTTTGCTACAATAGAGTTCGATGGAGAATCTGCTGAATTGCATGGTAGTGCACTTTTGCCACATTTTGCGTGTTGCGTGTTATGCTGCCCAGAGCTGAACAAAACGCGGTAAAAACATGTCAAAAATGAATGTAGAAAAATGCAAAACGAACTGCAAAAAGCACTGCAACACTAACAAAAAGCAAACTGCATAGATGTGAACAGACCCTAACATGCCATGCCATGCGACTTGAAAATCGTATGCCAAGTCGCACCCTATTGTCTGCTATTACAGCAGTCAAATCGGTGCGGTTCCAACTTGGTCGGAGCTGCACCAATATCTAAAGTAGTACATGCACTGCTTTTCGTGCAGTTTGCATAGACATCTGTGTCAGATGTCTTGCAAATAGCACCTGAAATTGGCATATCACCTGACTTTGAAATTGTGCGACCTCACTGCAAGTTGAGCTTGATGTATATGGGGTGTAAAAGGACTTATCTTGAAATGAACCACCTGTATAAACCTGGAATGGAAGAAGTTATACCTTGAACCAAGTGTCATTTAGTACTTCCTAAGTAATGACTGTGAAAATAGATTCAACATCAGTGATTCAGAAGTAGTATGTGGCACAAGATGGAGAATATCTGCTTCCATCAGACACTAACCACAAAGAAGTTTTTTTTTTTTTTTTGTTGACAGTCCACTGAAAACAACGACCTCAGATAGAACCATGAAGACAGTGACGTCTTCAAGTTAAAGGGTCAGCCCATTACAAAACAAGCCATTGACAGCATCTGGTGCAATAGGTTAAAGTGTCAATCTGGCATCTATGCGAGGTGACCTGTTGCAGTGATGTGTTTCATTGATTGCTTCAATCTGTCATATTTCTGCCTAAACTGTCCTAGCATCTCCTGACTTGTAGGTTTAACAGAATACCAAATTAAGGTATTTCCACTTCAAAAGCTTCACAAAATCAGTTTCCCATCAAAGGGATTTCAAATTATTGATTGAGAAGACGTGAAGAAAAAACAAATCGGTTGTGTCTACTAATGAAAAGTAAGAAAAGCTGATAAGCAACCATCTATACAGCCAGATGATTTATAGCAGTTAGATATTTGAGGGATGGGTCAGCTTTTCATAGGTCAGATTTACAGCGGGGCTAGAGCTACAAAGAAGATTTGGATGGGTAACTAAGAAAAGTTATGATATCGGGGAACTGTCACAACCCCTGCCTTGTATTTGTTTGGGGCGGTGCAAAAGGAGATCGCTGAGAAAAATAATAAGGCCAGACCTGTATGCATAGTTCTCAAGCATTTATACAGGTGAAACTCAAAAAATTAGAATATCGTGCAAAAGTTCATTTGTTTCAGTAATGCAACTTAAAAGGTCAAACTAATATATGAGATAGACTCATTACATGCAAAGCAAGATAGTTCAAGCCGTGATTTGTCATAATTATGACGATTATGGCTTACAGCTCATGAAAACCCCAAATCCACAATCTCAGAAAATTAGAATATTGTGAAAAGGTGCAATATTCTAGGCTCAAAGTGTCCCACTCTAATCAGCTAATTAAGCCATAACACCTGCAAAGGGTTTCTGACCCTTTAAATGTTCTCTCAGTCTGGTTCAGTAGGAATCACAATCATGGGAAAGACTGCTGACCTGACAGTTGTGCAGAAAACCATCATTGACACCCTCCATAAGGAGGGAAAGCCTCAAAAGGTAATTGCAAAAAAAGTGGGATGTTCCCAAAGTGCTGTATCAAAGCATATTAATAGAAAGTTATGTGGAAGGGAAAAGTGTGGAAGAAAAAGGTGCACAAGCAGCAGGGATGACCGCAGCCTGGAGAGGATTGTCAGGAAAAGGCCATTCAAAAGTGTTGGGGACTTTCACAAGGAGTGGACTGAGGCTGAAGTCAGTGCATCAAGAGCCACCACACACAGACGAATCCTGGACATGGACTTCAAATGTCATATTCCTCTTGTCAAGCCGCTTCTGAACAACAAACAACATCAGAAGCGTCTTACCTGGGCTAAAGAAAAACATACCTGGTCTGTTGCTCAGTGGTCCAAAGTCCTCTATTCTGATGAGAGCAACTTTTGCATCTCATTTGGAAACCAAGGACCCAGAGTATGGAGGAAGAATAGAGAGGCACACACTGCAAGATGCTAGAAGTCCAGTGTGAAGTTTCCAGTCTGTGTTGATTTGGGGAGCCATGTCATCTGCTGGTGTTGGTCCACTGTGCTTCATTAAATCCAGGGTCAACGCAGCCGTCTACCAGGAGATTTTGGAGCACTTCATGCTTCCTTCCACAGACGAGCTTTATGGGGATGCTGATGCCCACGCTGTCAAAAGCACCAAAACTGTGTTCAATGACCGTGGGATTACTGATTAGCTTGATTAGCCAGCAAACTCGCCTGACCTGAACCCCATAGAGAATCTATGGAGCATTGCCAAGAGAAAGATGAGAGACATGAGACCGAACAATGCAGAAGAGCTGAAGGCCGCTATTGAAGCATCCTGGTCTTCCATAACACCTCAGCAGTGCCACAGGCTGATAGCTTCCATGCCACGCCACATTGAGGCAGTAATTGCTGCAAAAGGGGCCCAAACCAAGTACTGAGTACATATACATGCTTATACTTTTCAGAGGTTCGATATTGTTCTATGTACAATCCTTGTTTTATTGATTGCATGTAATATTCAAATTTTCTGAGATTCTGGATTTGGGGTTTTCATGAGCTGTAAGCCATAATCATCACAATTATGACAAATCACGGCTTGAACTATCTTGCTTTGCATGTAATGAGTCTATCTCATATATTAGTTTCACCTTTTAAGTTGCATTACTGAAATAAATGAACTTTTGCACGATATTCTAATTTTTCGAATTTCACCTGTACTTTTAAAGTTTCCAAGTAATTATGGTAGACTGTTGGGCAGAGTGATCTCCAGCCTGACAGTTACAGAGGAAGAGCACCTGCATGGGAGAATGTGATTATGTAATCAGCTACCAAAGCTTATGCAGGCCATAGACGGGTCGTTTATCGGCCGAATTGTCGTCCGCATGAAAAATCGGTTGATATTCACGCCGTTAGTGAGGCCAGCCCATCGGCCGTTTTTCACATATCTTCTTGTTTATTTTTATTGGTCATGCTGGAAAATCCACATCCACATTGGTGGCAGCATCAGCAACGACCGATTTTGCGTTTATCGGCCGACAAATAAACGGCCCGTCTATGGTCAGTCTTACTCTTCCTACCACTGACAATATTATTAAGCTTCCTAATGACACTGATGATATGAAGCTTATTACTTCTCCCACTGCAACCAATATTTTAGGGATTATTTTTCTTCCCACTTACACCAACAATATGCATCCTATTCTTGCCCCCCTTGACACCAATGAAATGAAGGTTATTCATTATCTCACTGACACCAATGCTATGGGGCTCATTCTTCCTTCCACTGACACCAACAATATGGGGCTTTTTTTTACTATTCCCACTGAGCTTAATGATATAAGGCTCCTTCTTGCTTCCACTGACACCAAAAATATTGAGCTAATTTTTGCTCCCAATGACACCAGTGAAATGAGATTTCTCTTCCTTCCATTAACACCATTAATATTGGGCTTATTCATGCTCCCAGTGACACCAATGGTATGGGGCCTATCTTTCCTCCCACGGACACTAACAACGCGAGGCTTAGTCTTCCTTCTACTGACACCAACAATATAGTGGTTAATCATACTCCAATTGAAACAAACAATATGGGGCCTATTCCTCTTCCTACTGACACCAATATTATGAGGTTTGTTCCTCCCACTGCTACCAATGATATGGGGCTGATTTTTCTCCAGATGCCACCAATTATATGGGGCTTATTCTTTCTCCCACAGACACCAATGATAGAAAGCTTATTCTTTCTAACACTGACACCAGTGATATGGGACTTATTCTTTTCTTACTGACACCAAGGGCTTATTTTCCTCCACCAATACCAACACAGAGCTTATTTTCCATATACTGATATCAATAGTGGGATTCATTTTCTTCACATTGCTACAAATGATGGGGCATACGTTAACCCCTGACATTTACCTTCCTTGGGCTCCCAGGAGCTTGACCATGGCAGCATTCGTGCAGGGTTCGTTGCTGGAACACAATTTCCCGCATGACACTGACAGAAAGGTTCTGGAGAAAAAGACACAGATCAACTTTATAATAAGTGACCAGGTAAGCAATCCTGGGATAATATCTAGCTGACACCATTATTTTACTACCACTGACAATGACTGGTGGTTATTTTTCTACCATTGAAACTGACTGGCACTTATTTCACTGCCATTGACAGCAAAAACCAATGCCTATTTTCTACCATTGTAATTGATTCAAGCTTCAACTCCCACTGAAACCAACTGTTGGTGCTTGCTGAGATCAAGTGAAGCTTATTTTTTACTTCCACTGACACCAATGATTGAGACTTATTTTAACAGTACTGTCTACTCACCAAGGAAACTTTGGAGTTTTTCAATACTGTCATTTAACTGCAGCCCCCTCAATCTCAATTGTAACTCCCGCTTCAACCCCGAGATACATGAGTGTACAGTGCCACTGGGGTGTAAGGTAGGTTGTGCTTCTTGGACTGAGCTCTGAGACACAGCGTGTGTCAGAATGAGACAGCTACCTATCAGGGATTAGCTGAGAGTTCAGACTGAATTTTGACTATTCAGACAAAATTCGAACTTTTGGTATGTTCAGCAGGTACAGCTCCGGCAAACATCCCATAATGAATTGCAAAGACTGTCATTGGACTTTGGCCAATGATGGTTTTTAACACATTAGCACAGTATCTTGAATTCATCAGCAGCTGCTAAAGTTCCCCGTTCTGCCTCCTCATCCACAGTTATGTCTGCCACGAACTGGCGCAAAGGAGTAAGCTGAGTTAATTGAGTATAGTATCAGACACTGCTGCCAGAGGATGTGCAACACTACATTGCATCTGAGGTTGAGGAGGAGAGCAATTAGTGCATAGAGAGGAGGCATGACAAAAGGCATGGAGAACCAATTGGCACAGATGTTCCTGCAGCTGCAGCCTACTGCCAAGTTGGTTCCAGTGATGAGGAGGAAAGTGAGGGACAACACAACTTAAGTGAGGCCCGATGTCATGTCATCTAGGGGCAGGGTGCAGAGGAACGGAGAGAGTAGCCATCTTATTCTACTATATGGCAGAGTCCACAGGTGCAAAGCACTGCTATCTCCTGGTCTGCTTCCCAGAACTGTGTGGGCCTTTTTCAACACACGTGCTGTAGATTTCACTGTACTAATTTGTAGTCTTTGCCTAAAGTGTATCAAGTGCAGCATCAATACCATCAGTCATTTGGGTACCACAATTATGAAGAGACACATAACGTTTCGCCATGCAGATCATTGGGACAGCATCAGAATGCTAGCCATCACAAGAAAAGTACTGCACTCTTCCTCCTTCATTTATAGCCTCTAGTGATAGGAATGAAACGTATTCAAGGGGTGTCAGAAGTTTACCTTATAGCTTGTCTAGTGAGGAAGAAGGTCAGCATGGTTCCACACAGGGTTAGGGTAGGCATAGCCTGAAACCTTTCTCTGATTCTGGCAACCCAACCCTAACATCTCCAGCTGTAGCAATCAGAAGGCAAGTTTGTCTGTCCCAGCTGCTGGAACACAAGAACAAGTATGCCCCCAACCACTCCTATAGACAGAGGCTCAATGCTAGCTTGGCAAAATTGCTGCCTTTACAGCTCCTACCTTTCCAGCTGGTGGACTCAGCTTCCATTCGTGAATTTGTATCAGGTTCCTGGCTGCCATTTCTTTACCCATAAAGCCATCCCTGCCCTTCACCATCACATAGAAGTTTCCACATCCCTGAAGCACATGTTCAGCAGAAGGGTGCACCTGACTAGGTATGAGCCAAATTGACCTTGTTTGGTTCGAGCAGGGTTTAATGAACTTCAAAAAAGTTTGAATGTCAAACCCGAACACCACTGAAAACAATGGAAGCTGAATCTGTCAAAATAGAATTGCCCATTTTCTGACATAATAGGCAAGTAGGTATTAAAGATAGCATTTTTAAATGCTTAAAGTGAAACATTAAAAATGCCAGGTTTCTTTAAATAACATACCTGGGGGCACCCTAATCCTTCCTGTGAAGGAGCCCATTTCTCTGAGGTGCAGAAAATGCTGCAACAGCACTGATATTTACAAAAGAAAAAAAGTGTTTAAAGAAGAAATAGGTTCAAAGCTCTTTTGGCCCTACTTCATTCTGCACTTCATTCTCGTAAGAGTAGGGCCCTCTTACCCCTCGTACGTTGTTTGTTGTTGTTGTACTGTGCCATGTATTGTCCCCCCTATTGTACAGCGCTGAGCAAACCCTTTGGCGCTATATAAACTCGTAGTAATAATAATAATAATAATAATTCTGCACTCCTGTGACGTGTATTCAGACAACAGCAGGCTATAGCCCGTTGTCGGTTGACGTCACTTAGCTGGTACATGCTCTGGACTGCACTTTAAAGTTGGGATCCACCCAGATTTCTGACCAGAAGCTGGCTTGGCTTCCCCGCCTGCCACTGAGAGCCAAAGTCAGTTGCTCCCACCCCCTCCACAGCCCAGAGCTCCAGTGAGCACTGGAAAGGCAGAGCAGGAGCAAATTGGATCATGCTTTTCTGGGGGGTTTTTTGCCTTCCTCTGGATCAACTGTGTGTATAGAATTATAACTTTTTTTTTTGGTTGAACGGATGGACTTAGGTCTTTTTCCAGCCAGACTAACTATGTAACTATGTATGTAACTATCAGAAAGCCGGTGACTGACATTCACGGCTCTATGCGCACTGAGGGCCAAGAACTGAGCGATCAACTGTCTCTGATCATTCAGTTCTCGATCTTCTTATCTTTAAAAAATTAAAGTAAAAGAAGACCCCAAATTTTGGGTTGTCCCCATAACAGTAATAGAAAAGAAATCTTCCAATTGGGACACTAGTTCTGGTGACCTGGAGAGCCTCAAATGACTCCCCTAATTTACAGGGATTTTCTCTCACTTCCTGATTTGGCTATGGAACAAGAAGTGAAGGTAAATCTTATTGGGACACAGATGGCAAAAAAGGGCAGGGGTTATAACTTTCCCTTACTCTATCCAAAATAAAAAAAAAGTTTTGACTATATTTCTACTTGAATTGCCTTTAGGGATATGCCAACAGTTCAGTCCGAGTCTAGGTTTGGAACAAACTTTGGCTGTTCGGGCTTTCGGGTTCCTGTTCAGCGGGAGCTAAGCATCATATTGTATATAGAAGGGGTATTTCTATTGCCTCTATATATGACAGCTTCCCACTGTCATTGGTTCCTAAGGAAATAGCGGGTGCTAGCACTCACTGTGTCCCCAGCAACCTCTGTCAGCACATTTCTTACAAGGCAGGAATTCCCAGCCACATAAGCAAAGGGATGGGGAAAGCAGGGATAGCAGTGACATTACTGGCCATTTTGGTCAATGACATTAACCAAATATGACCATGGCCATATTTGGTTATTGATGTCATGGCCAGCATTGTGGGGAAGATGCCCTTCTCCTCATTAATATGTGGACAAGGTCCTTTACTAGGGGAAACTTAGTTGAATACCGCATGTTTGGATTAAGAGTCTGGTATGGTATTTTAGAGGAACTTCAAGCATTTTTTTGTGGTCTCCTTTAAAATCATATGAGACAGAAATGTCCAGTATAGATTTCCAGAGGGACCTCACACTCTTTTTTTATTGCATGAGGTGCACTATTAAAATCAATACCAGACTCAAAGGGGTTTATTTACTAAAGCTGGAGAGTCCAAAATCAGACTCCCTTCTGCATAGAAACCAATCAGCTTCCAGGTTTCATTGCCAAAGCTTCATTGAACAAGCTGAGGTTAGAAGCTGATTGGTTTCTATGCAGAAGGGAGTCTGATTTTGGACTCTCCAGCTTTAGTAAATAAACCCCAAAGGGTCTGGTATGCATTTTGGGGGAGACTATGCATTTTGTTTTGCTGTAGGCAAAAGTGACATTTACAAATGCATAATACAGTTTAAATTGACAGCAAATGACATTATTTGTTGGCTTTCTATTTTTCTTTTTTTTTTAAACAGCACACCTACCTCTCCAAATGTCCCTTCCTGTGTGCTTTTTTTAAATAAGCCAGAAGAGAAATGCCATTTGCTGGCTTTTAAAAAAGGGTTATTTGTAAATGTTAGGGCTTTAAAAAAAATAGAATTACTGCTTACAGCCAAATGGAATTTTGAAAAAAACACATTTTATTTTGCTCTGGTACATGTTCCCCAGGGCAGTGCCCCCTCTCCCCCATGCTATTTTTTGACAACCCTTTGCTTATTACCACACAAAAAATAGATATTTTTGATTTGATGAGGGCTCCCATTGACTTTAATAGGGTTTTGGTTTGGCATCTGGACTTCTATGAAGTTTGCAGACTAGTTGAACCAAACCCAGGGCAGTTCAATTCATCCCTAACTGCCTTTACAGCTTATCAGTTTAGATGTATCCATAAATGATGGACCTATAATTATTTCTTTCAATTTGGTGTGAGATACTCAATATGATTTCTGCAGTCACCGTTTATATATACACACAAGCTCTACGTGTGCATTTGCGTTCATACAGTATGTGTCATTTGTGCAGGGTTTTTAATTGTTTGCATTATATATAATTATTTTTTAATACATTATAAATGTATTTTCAGTGACCTCTACTGCTATCACAAAGGGGGCAACAAGCCTTGTCATAGCCATCTTCTCTTTTTTGAGTATCTAATTACTGTCTCTACTGGCCAAGCTCCTCTACCCTTTACCTCTCTACATAAACTCTTATGTAACTACTGGGGGGGGGGGGGGGTAGCGAAAAAGAATAAAGAATACTGTAGCATGTCACTTGAGTGATAGACCTTTTGGATGTCTACACAAATGAGGCTTTTAGAGTTCTGTTAAATGCCTCAATTATATTAATTACTTATATAGTCTTAAAGGAAGATTTTTGCTGAAATGAATGGTCTGGTGAGACCGCCTGTTATGGGACCCGCTGTACGGGCTCAGTTTATACAAGAACAGTTCAGCAAGCTTTACAAAACATTTGAAAATCTTTCAGAAAGCACTAGCTTTGTTGAAGCCTTTAAAGTTCCATTTTGAAGATTTTTAAACAAAGATCTAATGCAGGCCATAGACGGTTCGTTTATCGGCTGATTTTTCAGCCAAAAACGAAACATTGGTCATTCTGTTGCCACCAATGATTGCAAAAATTGCCTGTTTTTCGAAAATTTTCCAGCATGATCGATAAAAGAAATGAGGAGGAACAGAGAAATTTGGCTGATGACATTGCCCCACTAACGGTGCGAAAATCGGCCTATTATTCTTTCGGATGAAAAATTGGCTGATAAACGAACCATCTATGGCCTGCATTAGTGGGGTCTATTAATTTACAGATGGCCTTTTACTAATACACAGGTAAAGGTACATTGGGATCTGGTTGTTTACAGTGAGTAAAAAATATGTATCCTCATTAACCACTAGCCCTCCAGAGGATTTACCCCCCTTCCTGACCAAGCCATTTTTTGTGATACAGTGCTGCATTATTTTAACTGACAATTGCACAGTCATGCAATGCTGTACCCAAATGAAATTTATGCCTCTGCGTTTTTTATTTTTTGCACTATAAACAAAAAAAACACCCACAGTTTTGAAAAAAAAAAATATTTTTGCCTTTTTGCTATAAAACATTTCCAGTAAAAAAATGTAAAAAATAAAATTTCGTCATAAATTTAGAACAAAATGTATTCTGCTACATGTCTTCGCTAAAAAAGATCCCAACTGGGTTATGTGAAAGTCATAGCGTCTACAAATGACAATATATATACTGGAATTTATTTTTTTTATACTAGTAATGGCGGCAATCAGCGACTTATAGCAGGACTGCGGCGGGCATTCTGACACTGGGGGCGAACTTACTAACTGCCACTGATATCCCAATGCCACTAATACAGTGATCAGTGCGAATAAAACGCACTGTCACTGTACTAATGACACTGGGCAGGAAGGGGTTAACATCTGGAGCGATCAAAGGATTAACTGTGTGCTGTGCTGTGTTTTACTGTATGTGCTGTGTGTTTTACTATGTAAACATGCTACTGTGTATGTCTCTGCTGTGCAGAGACATACACAGCAGCATGTTACTGCTGGTAGGTCTCTCCCCTGTCACTGTTCCGCGGCGATTGACAGGTGCCGGGGGGGAATCTCGTGCCGGGACAAGTGATCGACATCTGTAGCCACCAATAGCGGCGTGAGTACCTACGGGTACCAGGAAATGCAAAATCACGTATATACGTGATGTTGTGCATCCCTGCCCCCCTTTTGCGGTAGTTCTGCTGTAGGGCGGTAGGGAAGCTGGTAAAGAAAATTACTAAGAAACGAGTTACTTATAGAGCATCCTTTCTCAACCTTTTTACATCAGATGAACCTTTAAAATTATTTTCAGGTCTCGGGGAACCCTTACTAAAGCCAATTCATCGGGAGTCAATGGGGAAAATATCCCTTACATTGGTGGCGGTAAGTAGGAAGAATGCAGCCCTTGCAGTGGTGGTCAGAATGTCAACCTTGTTTTGCCAAGTAGCTTTGGTCCTGGAATTGTGCAGGCACCAATAGATGGGAGGTCAATCAGCCACAGCTTAAGGAACCCATAGTAACCTCTGAAGGAACCCTAGGCTTCCACGGAACCCTGGTTGCGAATGCTTGCTGTAGACCAAGGGTCTCCAAACGTTTCAATCAAAGGGCCAGTGTACCATCCTTTGGCCTTTAGGATCCGGATTGTGGCCAGTGGGGGCGGAAAATGTCCCAGGCCCAGCATCAGTGAGAATATACATGGCCTCAGGGTTGGTGGTACAGAAGGAGCAAGAGTAGTGCCCCATCATTGGTATTAGTGGGAGGAATAGTATCCATCATTGGTATAAGTGGAAGAAATAGTGCCCCATTGTTGGTGTCAGCGGGAGGAATAGTTAGTGCATGCATTTATCCATCAGGTGCTAAAGGGGTGTAACCACATTAACTCTAGAAATTCTGAAGGACCCTCTGCACACTGGTATATACCCTTTCAAGCAAACTATGCAACAAATAGGGATATTTGGTTCACACATATTGCAATACATGTTTAAGCTGGCCAACTGCGTCAAAGTAATCCCTCTATGGCCAGTCCTACTCTGCCCTGCCTACGCAAGTGCTACTGTGGACACAATGCTAGCATAGGGGAAAAGACACAATGGGGAGAGCTACAAGGTTCAGGTCTGGCTACTGACCCAACAATACAACAAACAAGAGATCCCTGTGCTCAGCACAGGGATCTCTTGTTTGTTGTATTGTTGGGTCAGTAGCCAGACCTGAACCTTGTAGCTCTCCCCATTGTGTCTTTTCCCCTATGCTAGCATTGTGTCCACAGTAGCACTTGCGTAGGCAGGGCAGAGTAGGACTGGCCATAGAGGGATTACTTTGACGCAGTTGGCCAGCTTAAACATGTATTGCAATATGTGTGAACCAAATATCCCTATTTGTTGCATAGTTTGCTTGAAAGGGTATATACCAGTGTGCAGAGGGTCCTTCAGAATTTCTAGCGGGAGGAATAGTGCCCCATCATTGAGACTAGTCGGAGGAATAGTGCCCCATCATTGACATTAGTGGGAGGAGTAGTACCCCATCATTAATGTTAGCGGGAGGAATTATGCCTCACTCTTGCTGTCAGTGGGAGGAATACAGCTTCATATCATTGGGAGGAATAGTGCCCCAAGGGCCAGATAAGGCTAGCAAAGGGCCACATCTGGCACAGTTTGGAGACCACTGTTGTAGACAACGGGGTACACAGAGCCATGATTTTGATTAATATAAAACTGAGAGTCAAATAATTATATCTTTGTTGCCAGAGCTCAAGTAGAAAATATATTCATGCTAATGTTAAATTACAAATTACAAGTGGGATGATACATGTTAACAAGCTTTTATAAAGTTTCAAGTTTGTGATGCATATTGGAGCCTGGTAACATCTTGTTTAAAGTGGCAGTCTGCATTCCCATTAATATTGGTGTTGAAATCAGTCCTTAGCTCCACTTTAATGATTTTAAAAGATGTTCAATGACGCTACTTAAAAACAAGTGAAAGCTTTGCAAATGCTTTAGATGAGAATGAGCTTATGATGAGATTTGGACCAGCATGATATTGAATTTGCAGCAGAGGGCTACTAAACATCTACTGAAGATGCCACCGATTAATTAAGAAATCCATTTTTTATCCACTCTATACGGACTCACTCTGACTTTGTCAGAAATCCTTGTGGTGAGCTGTGAGACCTTCTGAGAAACAATTTAACAGTAATAAATATTTTTAAAATTTTTTAAGGTATAATATGTGAATTGGAACACATAACATAGTGTTTTTTTTTTTTTTTTCAAATTTATCAGTCAAACCTGTGAGTAAGCAGCGGGGGCGTGGTCAGGACTGACAACTCATGGGGCCCCCGGGCAATAGGGGATCATGGGGCCCCTGTGTTCTTGCCCAAACTCAAAAAAGCCTATGAAAAGGGTACCAGGGGCATCTCATGGGGCCCCCTACTGACCCCGGGTCCTTGGGCAGTGCCCGAGTTTCCAAATGGTCAGTCTGCCCCTGGGCATGCCCTGCCAGCGATGTGTGTGTCTATGGACGCACACACAGCCTGGCTCGGGAGTGCATGCACATGGGTGCGCCCTTAGCACATGGCTTGCTGAGGAGGCATTCATAAGAAGAAGGACAGGACAGCATTGGTAGGGGACAAAGAGGAGGTAGGTGGCCAATATTGTTGCAAAAAGCAGGTAAGTATAACCTCTTTTTTTATTTTAAGAAAAAAAATAGCCTTTAGGAATCACTTTTAGAATACATCGTTTATTTCTGTTTTTAAATCAGAGTTTAGTGTCACTTTAAGCTTCTCTTCACATCTATGCATTTTTCATATCAGACAGATTTTCCATTGAAATGGAAACACATCAAAACATATGCTAACATGTGTTGAAATGCATTTTGTATTGAATGTCAATGTACATCATAATGCACTTCAAAGCATGTTAACACGTGTCATGATGCGCTGACTTGTGCCATGACACTCGCTTTGGAGCTTTTCAGTTATGTTCAATGGGGAATTTATACAGCAAAAATGGAAAGGTGTGAATTCAGCCTGAAAGCCTATAACAGTTCATGTTTTCCAGACATCCATTAGGAGCACAGGTATGATGATCTTTTTCTATAGACAGAGGTTAAAAGCACGCACTGTTATTGGCAGGTTTGAAAACAAGATATAAACTGATCAGCCATAACTTAATAACCATTGACAGGTTAAGTGAATAATATTAATTATCTTGTTACACTGGCATCTGAAAGTTGGTGGGATATATTGGACAGAAAGTAAGCATGTTGTCCCTGAAGTTGATGTGTTGAAAGCAGATAATATGGGGAATGCAGTTTGTTGTGTATGGGGTTACATAGCCACAGACTAGTCAGAGTGCCCATTCTAACCTGTGTCCACAATCAAAAGTGCCTACAATGGGCATGTGAGCATTAAAACTGGACCACAGAGCAATGAAAGAAGGCGGCCTGGTCTGATGATTCAAGTTTTCTGTTACATCAAGTGCATGGCCAGGTGTGTGTGTATCACATACCTGGGGACTTACCTGCACCAGGATGCAGTATGGGAAGAAGGCAAGCCAGCAGAGGTAGTGTGATGCTTTAGGCAATGTTCTGCTGCAAAACCTAGTTCCTGCTTTCATTTGGTTGTTATGTGACATGCACCACCTACCTAAACACTGTTGCTGACCAAGTACACCTTTTCATGGAAATGCTATTCCCAGGTGACAGTGGCCTCTTTCAGCAAGGTAATGTGCCCTGCCACACTGCAAAAAGGGTTCTAGAACTCAACAATGAGTTTGAGGTGTTGACTTGAACTCCAAATTCTCCAGATCTCAATCCAGTAGAGCATCTGTGGGATGTGCTGGAAAAATAAGTCTCATTCATGGAGCCCCCACCTCGCAACTTACAGGACTTAAAAGACCTGCTACTGACAGCTTGGTGCCAGATACCAAAGCAAGCCTTTAGAGGTCTAATGTGTCCATTCCTCAACTGGTCAGGACTGTTTTGGTGGCAAAAGGGGGATCAACTGAGTATTAGGGGTGTGGTTATAAAGTTTTGGCTGATCGCTGTATAATACAGTTAGATATGTAATGTGGTTCTTCACCAGAGAAAGTGCAGAGAACGGCAACCAAACTGATAGGAGGCATGGAGGAGCTCAGCTATGAGGAAAGGTTAGAGGAACTGAATTTATTCTCTCTTGAGAAGAGGAGATTAAGGGGGGATATGATCAACATGTATAAATACATCGGTGGTTCATATAGTGAATTCGGTGTAGAGTTATTCACCCTGAGGTCATCACAGAGGACAAGGGGGAACTCTTTACGTCTGGAGAAAGATAAATTTAATCTCCAAACACGGAAAGGTTTCTTCACAGTAAGAGCTTTGAAAATGTGGAATAGATTCCCTCAAGAGTTGGTTCTGGCCAACTCAGTGGCTTTTTTTAAAAAAGACCTGGATTCTTTGCACAGAATATAACTGGATACTATCATTTATAAGTAAAGTTGATCCAGGGAATAACCGATTGCCTCTTGGGGGATCAGGAAGGAATTTTTCTCCCCGCAGGAGCAAATTGGATCATGCTTGCTGTTTTTTTTGCCTTCCTCTGGATCAATGGTGGTTATAGGATTATAACTTTTTTTTTTGTTGAACTGGATGAACATTTGACTTTTTGCAGCCAGACTCACTATGTAACTATGTAACCCTAGAAACAGAAACATTTTAGCGTTAGCAGCTACAAATACTGTAGATGCTGACTTTTAATAATAGGACACTTACCTGTCTAGGGATCCAGCGTGGTCCTCACCTGAGCCAGCTCCGTGGGTCCCTGGTGCAGGCATCTTTATTGTGGGAAGCCAACTGTGACAGTTTGGGGCTTCTCAGCCATTTTCCCACTGAGCATGTGTGAGCCATGCTGTACTTTGTGAATTGTCCCGCAGCCTCCTGGAAAGGGGAGGGCAACCTGAATGGAAGTAGGAGCAGGTACTTGTCAAAACCAGGTATCTGCTCCCCCCAATTTTAAACTGTCAAAACGTAAGGAGAGAGGCAGACAAGCAGAATTTCTCCTTTTGGGAAAAGTTCCACTTTAAAGTGGTTGTAAACCCTTACTTATACCCAATGAAGTGATTGGTCTCAGGTGATACACAGAGATGAAACAAATCCTCATACATACAGTAAGTTGTACTTGTTTATCTGCAGTCTGCTCTTCTCTATATCCATTCAAAGTGCAGAATTTACACACGTTCTGTTAGCTCTGAAAAGCAGGCGGCAGAGAGCTGAATTTACATCAGCGAGGAGAGCTCTGAGAGCTGATTGGAGGGAAGGGACACACACCCCTTCACACAGCACACAGGAGCAAAGCTGAGACTGTCAATCAGCTATAAGTCCCTCCCCATCACCTTTTTTTTCTCTTGGTGTCAGGAAAACTTATCAGAAGTGATTCATGCTTATAGCAGAGGAACAAGGCAGCAGACAGAAATAACACTTAGTGCTCTGGATTGAGACAAACACACACTATAGAAGGATATGCTTTGTTCATATTTCATGTCTGAGGTTTACAACCACTTTATAGAATCAGGGATAATTGCTAAGTACTATCATATCTTTGCAGAACAAGGTTATTCTACAGAAGGGCTCTTTGTGAAAGGATAATATTTACAGCAGGGCACGAGAGATTTCTGCTTTACAAAGTAAATTACCGAAAGTTGTGAATTGCAGGAATATATTAATTAGCCACAAACATAAAAGGTTCCATGCTGGATAACCTATGTTCTGACACAAAAGTTTTACTTTAAAATCCTGAGATATTCCTGTGGTGTGCGAATTGAGGGCTGGTTGAGCCTCCAGGCACAGTGGAAGCGAAATTTATTTTATTTCCATGCAGGGAAGAACATCGCTCTCATTTAAAACCCATTTAGGATCAGCGGGGGAGGAAGTGAGAAAGACAGAGGCAAACACTGCTCTGTAATGAAAAGATGCAGTGTGTTTATTTCCACTTCATCAGCTGTATTAAGCCGCAGACTATTCCTCCCACCAAAGGGTAACAGAAAATGCAGGCTGCTCCTTCCCCTTTCTGGGTTTTTTACAAGGTAAATAATACAGCACGGGATGAAACACTACAGGGTGACGGAATGAACAGATACACGTCCCTCTATTTCCTGAAATCTGTCGCTGAGTGAATCAGAAATTCTCCCAAAAACAAGACGCTCTTGGACTTGGAATCTGTCCCACTCTTGCAGGGCTACACGGAAGAGAAGGATGAGACTCGGAGCTCCTTTCCAGTGACAGAGTGACACAAGGCAGTGTCTGTTCCACCACGCACATATAAAGCGTACAGTTATTAGACGTGAACTGGATCATCTAGCCTTTCTTTACACAGTAACACAAACAGAAAGGGTCACAGGGGGCCCAAGTCTGCCCTCGTCGCCAACGGCTGAAGACTGAAATAAGAGCCGATTGTTAAAAAGAGGGAAAATAGAAAAAGCAGAAAAAAGAACGAGTCAGTGTTGGTTGGAAAGATAAAGGATAGAATGGAAGCTGCACTTATCAAAGACAGGAGGAGAGAGAAACAGATTTCAACTGAAGACGCAAGAATTGCGGATTAATCCTTTGTGGCAATAAAGATTATTAAAAGCCAACAAGACAGAAATATGAGAGGTGGATGATATGAACATGCTTGCTATAGGGAAGTGAATCTACACATAAAGATCAGGACAGCTTCACAGCCTCGAGCTTCAAAACCAAGCTTGCATATTCTTACCCTGTACAAAGTGTTGGGTAATGGTAGCCAAACACACTTCAATTTGTTTATTCCATCAGTGTTGTGATTTGATCAAAACAATTGAATCTGCAAACAATCGAACAGCCATTACTTCCCTTCAGATCAATTTAGACTCCATTTCGATTGGTTTCGATCCAACTAAGTCAATCAGTCATAGTAGATGTAGCACTACCCCGGCGCTTGATAGTGCTTGTCCCCAGTGGTTGCCATGACCTTGCAAGCCTCCTGACACCTCTGACACTCTGGGTACAGACATATTTCAACAGTATAGAATAAAAATGCAAGACACACAATTCTTTAGTAACACCTCTATATTAGACTTGTTCAGAAGAGTAGGCTAATGGGATAATGGGTTTAGGATATGTAACCCCTGTTAATGCGTAAAAGCAGAGCACTGGAAAAACAGAAATAGCAACAATATCAATTAGCAACATTTAACAGATTATACAGTCATGAGTACTAAGTTTCAACCTTTCAATTGCAACACCAGCAGCAAGAGGGAAAAAAGGCTTATTGACTTATCAGTTCCCTCTGTGCCACCTGCACAGCAACAGGGCATGCATAAAATTATGTAAATGTATACTCTGGCATAAATAGATATAAATATCCTAAATTGAATGGCCTTGGAAGGGAAAATGTCCCTTTAACTAGAGATTGCAACTTGAGCCATTGATATGGTGGTATCCTCTGTCTTCTGCTAGCAATGGTGGGGACCATAAGCATTAGTGAATACTGGTAATTCAATGGAGTTAAACAGATAGATTGTGGTACTGCTCAAAGCTAAGTTCTCCTGGTACTGAAGTATAAAGGTGTCTGCATGCAGCGTCTCGAGAGTGATGGCAGAAAAAAATTGGCCATCTGCCCGCTCGCCAATCCTATGGATAGCACAGCCTCCTAAGACCAAGAGTTTTTGCACAGGCTCTTGGCTGTTTGCAGGGAAGTGCAGAGTTTTCATCTCATGGCGAGTCAAGCAGAGACATCTGTATGAAGACTGGACAGTGACAGTCCTGATGCAGAGAAGCTGATGCAATCCCAGTGTGGCAATTGGCGTCACCGCTGTGCTGAACTGATGTGCAGAGTCCCACAGTAGTAGCCAGCAATCTGTTTCTGGAGAAGAACATCAGTCCTCCTGTGTTCAGCTCTGAATACCACCCCAAGAGAGAGAGACGATCTCTTGCTTTAAAATTGATCTGCTTTCCCAGCATCCTTCTCATTCCCCAGCTATCTGGTAGTTGTAATTCAATCAGCACTCAGGAATACAGGATGTATTAACTATAGGACTACAGGTTCTAAGATCCTTTGCAGTCAGAAAACCTGAATCCACTCTGCAAACAGGAAGTGATGTAGCAGTCCCAGTACTGGGCACTAGGGGATTAATAATAGTCTCATCTGTAAATGTCCATAGTGATATAGCCAGCACCTGGCTACACGGAGAATTATCAAATCAATTGTAGCACTACCCCCTTAAGGATCACTAAGTTATTTTTGGGCTCCTTGTCACTCTTGACCCCACTCTGGAAGCCAACCCCTGCTGACACCACCATACACTTCTGGCCAGAGTATCCTCTCTTAATATTATCAGAAAATGGACTCACACACAAGTGAACTGATACTTTGTTTATATTAGAGTTGAGTATGAGCCCAGTAAAGCAGCACAAAATTATAGGCGTTTAAATAATAACAGTTATCACTGTTTAAGCGAAGGTCAACACATACAGCAAAAATCTCAGTCAGTTCTGGACAGCCTGCAAGTCAGAATTTAACCAAGGACCTCAGCACTGAGATGTTTCTGTCCCCATTGAGCAAAGGAGAAAACTACTAACAAATAAGGCTGGCCCACTTTGGACCCTCAGAAGCTGATGACAAGGTTCAAATCTGAGATAAGGAAAGATGCAGGGGCGGACTGACCATTTGGAAACTCGGCACTGCCCGGGGGGCCGGGGTCAGTAGGGGGCCCCATGAGATGCCCCTGGTACCTTTTTCGTAGGTTTTTTTGAGTTTGGGCATAGACACGGGCCCCGTGATCCCCTATTGCCCGGGGGCCCCATGAGTTGTCAGTCCGCCCCTGGAAAGAAGTCTTTAATTAGGAAGGCTAAAGTCCCTTTAACTGCAGTGGAAGACCTTCTGCGCACTTGTTGGAGCCCAGTTGGTGCACTACAAAAATTCAGATCTTCATGGTTGAAACAGGTAGAAGTCCCTATATAAAAAAAAAGGTTTAGGCAAGCACAGACACTATTTCTTTACATGGCATTTAACTTGGGCAGTGCCCCTTTAAAGCACAAGATAAGATGTAGGTTTTAAGCAAGAGGTTTAAAGAGTAGGCGGAAGCACTTATTGGCAAAGAGTCAATTCCTCTGTAGGCCGCTGGAGCAGATGGCAACAATGACAAGTGTCCCTTGATGGACGAATTGCAGCGGAAACAGTGGTGTGGATTGGCCCGCAGAGGTTGGACACTGTAGTTGGCTCTAATGACTAGATAATGCTGGAAATGTGTTTGCTAATAGGCCGGGTGAAGTAGACCTCAATATGTGTAACTTGTGAACAATGTCAGTAACTGTATAGAGCTGTAACTGTTCATCGTGGGCCGCTTAAGCATTATGGTTGCCCTCAAAGGGCCAGTTGTATTTGTAAGACTAGATGTCCAGAGCACCCCACTCCCCCTTACATCAGATGTCAAGAACCCCCCCATTATCAGAAGTCAAAACTCCTCCACCCCCTGTGTTGCTGCTAGGAAGCAGAAAGTTCAGGGAATGAAGAAGGAACAGAGGATGAGTGGAATCAGCTGCCAGAGTCTGCTGATTGCTGAGCCAGGTGAGGAGATGAAGTGGAGATAAGGAGGGGCTGAGGCTGCACAGAGAGGCACAGGATCTGTAGGAGGAGTTCTGTCCTCTTTTCTGGTGACACAAGGTGGAGGGCAGAGACAAGGGGGGGGGGGGGGTGAAAAATATATTTGAAATATAAAAATATGCTTCCCAAATATATTGACATACTATATTTGAAATACTACAATTTTGGCCATATTCAATATATTTCAAAATATTTTAACATATATTTTTACATATATTTGTAACTGCATTCCAAAAATGTAGATTCAATGTTTTTTTAAAGACATACAGTATATTTGAAAATGTAATTTTAAAAAAATATATTTCATATATTTTGTAATAAAAACGCATTTCAACATACAGTGTATATATATATTGAAATGTATTGAATATGGCCAACATTGTAGTGTTTCAAATATACGTCAATATATTTGGGAAGAATATTCTTACAATATGGAAGAAAAATATACTTCAAATGGATTTTAAACATATTCTTCCCAAATATATTTGAAATACTACAATTATGGCCATATTCATTATATATATATATATATATATTCTTTCTGCCCAGCTCCTCCATTCATATAAGCAGTTACTACAGCTTCTTTGAATGAAATAGGATCTATGAATGGAAGGGGTGAGTCTATTAATCATCTGCCACTCCTCCATTCATAGATCCTGTTTCATTAGAAACATAGGAGTAAGGAGAAATAAGCTGTAGTAAAGCTTCTATGAATGAAGTAGCTGGGGGGAAAGGCTGGGCATATTCAGTCGTGATGAGAGCCTAGGACATCTCCTCATTTCTATTAACCCCTGCCGCACTGAAAGATTACAGGGTCGAGGTGGGGGGGAGAATGTTTTCTATTGAATTAGAAGACAGAAGCACAAGAGACACATCATACTGTAGGAAAGGAATGTCCCTTGTGCTTATTTTGTGCAGCGCTACCCCAGTAGGAGCCACTGGATGATGCTTGTCATCTGGTGCTGCCTTGTCCCTGTAAACTCTTCAACCCTTCCAACACTTCAGGTTCAGACATGGTTAGACCAATAACGTTCACCAATAATACCCAGCACAGAATAAAAGGGCAATGGACACAATAATGAAATAGCCACAGCTGTACTGAATGCCTCAATGACCGCTCAGATAAAAACATAGGGGATTGGAAACTATTTACAGCAATGCACACAATTTGAAAGACTAAGGAATGCTAACACAAAGTAAATATTAATGCTTCACCACTTGCCTACCGGGCACTTTTACCCCCTTCCTGTTCAGACCAATTTTCAGCTTTCAGCACTCTCATACTTTAAATGACAATTGTGTGGTCATGTAACACTGTACCCAAACTACATTTTTATAAAAAAAATTTAAAACAAATAGAGCTTTCTTTTGGTGGTATTTGATCAGCACTGGGATTTTTATTTTTTGCTAAACAAACTAAAAAAGACCAAAATTTTTTTTTAAAAAAAATTAGGTTTCTGTTATAAAGTTTTGTAAATAAGTAATTTTTCTCCTTCACTGATGGGCACTGATAGGCTGCACTGATGAGGAGTCACTGATGGGCACTGATAAGGCTGCACTGATAGCCACTGCTAGGCAGCACTGATGGGCACTGTTAGGTGGCACTGAAAGGGCACTGTTAGGCGGTACTAATGGGTACTGATAGGCGGCACTGATTCAACTGATGGGCACTGATTGCCAGCACAGATGGGCACTATTGGCTGCACTGATCACCAGAACACTGATGATCAATGTCCTGATGATCGGTGTAGATGTCCCCTTGCGAAATGCCGCTTACCGGCTCTCCTCTCCTCCCTGCCAACGTGAGAGAGGACTGCCGATAACCGGCATTTCCTATTTACCTGGTGATCAGCTGTGATTGGATATAACTGGGAACATGGTAAAAGTGGCTGTGTATGGCCCGTTCCTTAGTCATGTGATCAGCTGTGCTCGAAAGACACAGCAATCACAGTGTGCACCCCAGGGGGCGCGTGAGGGGGGGTGGTTCAGGGAGAAGGTCATGGACAGTCATGCACAGACTGTGTGAATGAATGAGGCCATACACTGCAAATACATTTGGCATAAAATATGTAGAAAACATCATCTGACATTGGCCTGTCTGTGACACCTGTTGTGGCAATTGATAGGTTGAAGGTTTCGTTGGTGACAAAAGTTCTATGCAAATGTAAGTTAGAAGGTATTATACTGTGGAAAATTCTAAATCAGTTGCCTGTACCCTTCTACTTGCACTTGTCTGCCGGAGTGCCATCCTCAGCAGCCATATAGACATCACATCACCCTCCCCCCCTTAGCAGCCATATACAGTAAACTGCATTCCTTAACATGAACAACCATGTAGATTTGTCTGTGGGACTACAACTTCCAGCATGCACTGGTGACTCTGAGACAGCATGAGAGATGCACTATATTGCCAAAAGTATTGGGACGCCTGCCTTTACATGCACGTGAAATTTAATGGCATCCCAGTCTTAGTTCGTAGGATTCAATATTGAGTTGGCCCACCCTTTGCAGCTATAACAGCTTCAACTCTTTTAGGAAGACTGTCCACAAGGTTTAGGAGTGTGTCTAAGGGAATGTTTGACCAATCTTCCAGAAGCACATTTGTGAGGTCAGACATGGATGTCGGACGAGAAGGCCTGGCTCATAGTTTCTGCTCTAATTCATCCCAAAGGTGTTCTATAGGGTTTAGGTCAGGGCTCTGTGTAGGCCAGTCCAGTTTTCCCACCTCAAACTCAAACTCACTCATCCATGTCTTTATGGACCTTGCTTTGTGCACTGGTTCGCAGTCATATTGGAACAGAAAGGGGCCATCCCCCAAACTGTTCTCACAAAGTTGGGAGCATGAAATTGTCCAAAATGTCTTGGTATGCTGACACCTTAAGAGTTCCCTTCACTGGAACTAATGGGCCAAGCCCAATCCCTGAAAAACAACCCCACACCATAATCCCCCTCCACCAAACTTTACACTTGGCACAATGCAGTTAGGCAAGTACCATTCTCCTGTCAACTGCCAAACCCAGACACATCCATTGGATTGCCAGAGAGAGAAGCATGATTAGTCACTCCAGAGAACACGTCTCCACTGCTCTAGAGTCCAGTGGCCGTGTGCTTTACACCACTTCATCGGACACTTTGCATTGCACTTGGTGATGTAAGGATTGGATGCAGCTGCTCGGCCATGGAAATCCATTCCATGAAGCTCTCTATGAACTTTTGTTGTACTAATCTGAAGGCAACATGAAGTTTGGAGGTCTTTAGCTATTGACTCTGCAGACAGTTGGCGACTTCTGCACACTGTGCATTTCAGCATGCACTGACCCCGCTCTGTCATTTTACGTGACCTACCACTTCGTGGCTGAGTTGCTGTTGTTCCCAATGCTTCCACTTTGCTATAATACCACTAACAGTTGACCGTGGAATATTTAGTAGAAAGGAAATTTCCCGGATGGACTTATTGCACAGGTGGCAACCTATCATGGTACCAAGCTTAAATTCACTGAGCTCCTGAGAGTGACCCATTCTTTCACAAATGTTTATAGAAGCAGTGTGCATGACTAGGTGATTGATTTTATACACCTGTGGCCATAGAGGTGATTGGAACACCTGAACCCAATGATTTGGAGGGGTGTACCAATAATTTTGAGTTCACACTGGCACCACATCATAATCAACATGTATGGCTCAAATCGCACCGCACAGAATTTGCATGTGATTTGGACAGGAATGCGATGAGGTTACTGTGCGAATCACATGTAATATGCCGCACCGCAGAAGTGTGAACCCAGGCTCATAGGCAGAATCTTATCAGCTTCCAGCTGCTCTCTGCCTATCTCTGCTAATCAGTTTATGATCTGACCCATCCATTCAGAACCCCCATTAAACAGGACATGTTTACCCAGCTGCATTGTGTCTGCCAACTACCTGTACACGGTTGTCAGTCCTCCCCGCACGAAGTGTCAGAGCATCACACTATGGAGGCAAAAGAATACTGACCAATCACGAAAAGAGGCAGGCATCACATGACTTCCTGACATCAAATCATTGGCAAACCTGAGCAGGTAGAGGGAGGCCATTCTGCATAATCACAAAAGCCAGAAGCTCAGCTGTCCATGACAGATCCAAATTTTTGGGATTCAGCCCGGGACAAGGACTGTACATGACAGCTGTCAGAAATTCGTGATTATCCCGGGCATTTTCAGGACTGTTGGCTACTATGAGAATGGCAACTTCCAACTGTCCTCTTTAATGTCCCCAGGCCGAGAGAGAGCCAGCCAGAAGCAGTGAAATATATAAGCTCTCCCATAGTCCTCTGCTGGATCAGTTTTCTGGAATTTTGATTTCCGAAGGGGCTCTAAAATACAGTGAGAGTTGGCTGCAGAACTACAGATCTCAAGATCCTCCGCTCTGTCCAGGAAGAACAGCTCTCCTATTGTATAGGCATAAAAAGAAATGTAACAAGCTGTGTCCCAAGCACAAGGAAGGAAATAAGCTAGTCTATGATTCTGTTTGATTATGTCTTCCATTCATCTTGCAGTAACCAGCACCTGGCTACATTTGTATTTTTTGTTTTTTAGTCTTGGTAAACATAGGCTTTAGGGCTCGTTCACACCACAATCCCTGCTTTCAGTGTACAATTCCACATGTGCATTTACTTGCATTTGTGGTATGTTTGCAATGCTTTTTTGTCAACCTTTGTCAGTCTGATTGTTAGGTATTATTTGATTTTTTTTTTTCTGCTGAACTGCGTTTCCATGTGTTTGTGTTTGCGGTGCTTTCAGGTGTGTTTTGGTGCGTTTTGGTACGCTTACATGCAAAAGAATGTAGCATGCTGTATTTTTTAAACACACATGAAAGCATCGCACTGGTGTAAACTATGCTCATTGAAAGACGTTCATTTTTTTATTATTATATTATTATTATACAGGATTTATATAGCGCCAACAGTTTGCGCAGCGCTTTACAAAATGAAGGCAGACATTACAGTTACAATACAATTTGGTACAAGAGGAAACAGAGGGCCCTGCTCGTTAGAGCTTACAATCTAGGAGGAAGGGTTGAGTGATGCAAAAGGTAATAGCTGTGGGGGGGATGATCTTATGGAGGAAATAAATGGTGGTTTACTAGGTAGAAGCAGGATAGACTTCTTTAAAGGGAAAGGTTTTCAGGGATCGTCTAATGGTGGATAGATTAGGAGACAGCAGGACAGATTGGGGTAGAGAGTTCCATAGGATGGGAAAAGCTTTGGAGAAGTCCTGGAGGCGAGCATGGGATGAGGTAACATGGGAACTAGAGAGCAGAAGGTCTTGGGAGGATCGAAGAGAGCGGTTTGGTTGATCTTTTGAGACCAGGTTGGTGATGTAGCTTGGGGCAGAGTTGTGGATGGCTTTATAAGTTGTTAGTATTTTCTTCCATATGCACTTGTACTGAGAGTAAAAATGCATTCATCTGCGTCTGCTCTTAACAACCCCTTAAGTTAGATATATGTCAGACATGGTTTCAAACATGCTTGGGACAAACATACTGTAGATCTATACTCAGACAAAAAAGTTAATGGAAATAAAAACGAAAAAAAAGGGGGCAGACTCAATCAACCAAGTGGCCTTTTTTTCTGCCATCACCTTGATATATTTCTACATACAGTACATGATTAGAATTTTGTTCCAAAGCAGCTCTTTTTTTAGACATTTGTTCTATTTTCTAACCCTTAATGGGGACAATTTGATGAGCGTTTTTGACCATAGTGATAAAGAAAATAAAAGGCAAAGGACACAAAATTTCTTGTCGTCTGAATGAGCAAAATTCTATCTATGTATGTGGCTAATGTTCAGGAAAAATCACACTTATTTTAATGCGCGGGGTAGAGTTTGATCCAGAGGTAGAACTTTCGTTGTCTGTTACAAACAGTTGTATATTTTATATATGGTATATACAGTAGGGTCACAGGAATAAACTTTACATCACTGTTTCATCCATTCAATTGAACGTTAGAATTTGGCATGGCCATCAAACAAGGGCAGATATAAATGAAATCTTGAAAACTGTGTTAGCTGTAATTCTCAGGAAATAGTGTACGAGAAATCAGAACTGACTGGAACATCAGCAGAAAGTCTTGGTGACCTTCAATGTCTGCATGCTTGCTCTGAGTCAGTGATTTGTCAGATACTTGCTGACCTGCCACTTGTGCCTTCTAAGACTAAGGGTGGCGCCCCCTGCCACGGCTACTGTGTCACGGTATCGGACCACCTTGACAGGTCCAGGGCCAACAAAGCTGTTATGAATGAATTCCATTCATAACAGCTCTGCTTCCGATACTACTGAACTGTGATTGTCCCACAGCTATCACTTGGTACCTGAGCCAATCACAGCACCCTGTACCATGTGGTTAGATGATGAAACTATGTAAAAATATAGTAAATACTTTTTTTTAAATGTTAAAAAATATTTTAAAAATTTTATAAAAAATTGTTTACCTTTTTTTTTTTTTTTTTAACATAATGTCACCAGTTAGTGTCCCTGATCACTGCCACACCACTCATATGATGATGCTGCACTGATAACAGTACTGTATGTAACAAAATAAAATAATGAAAAAAATAAAAAAGTTTGTTTAATCTCTTCATAACTTGAAATACAAAATTACAACTTCAAAAAACTCACCATGACTCTTACTAAATACCTCAGATTGTCTACTTTCCAAAAAGAGGTCATTTGGGGAGAGTGTATACTGTCCTAGCATTTTCGGGCCTCAAGAAATGAGACTTGCTGTCAGTACATCATGATTGATCAATTTTCAAATATATATATATATGTATATTTGAAAATGTATATATATATATATATATATATATATATATATATATATGATATAAAAAGTCTACACATCCCTGTTAAAATGTATGTCAGGTTTCTGTGATGTAAAAAAATAAGATAAAGATAAATAATTTCAGAACTTTTCCACTTTTAATGTAACCTATAAACTGTACAACTCAGTTGAACAACAAACTGAAATCTTTTAGGTGGAGGAAAGTAAAAATAAAAAACTAAAATAATATTCTTGCATAAGTGTGCACACCCTTAAACTAATCCTTTGTTGAAGCACCTTTTGGTTTTATTCCAGCACTCAGTCTTTTTGGGTTTGAGTCTATCAGCATGGCACATCGTGACTTGGCAATATTTGCCCACTCTTCCTTGCAAAAACACTCCAAATCTGTCAGATTGTGAGGGCATCTCCTGTGCACAGCACTCTTCAGATCACCCAACAGATTTACGATCGGATTCAGGTCTGGGCTCTGGCTGGGCCATTCCAAAACTTTCATCTTCTTCTGGTGAAGCCATTCCTTTGTTGATTTGGATGTATGCTTTGGGTTGTTGTCATGCTGAAAGATGAAGCTCCTCTTCATGTTCAGCTTTCTAGCAGAAGCCTGAAGGTTTTGTGCCAATATTGATTGGTATTTGGAACTGTTCATAATTCCCTCTACCTTGACTAAGGCCCCAGTTCCAGCTGAAGGAAAACAGCCCCAAAGCATGATGCTGCCACCGCCATGATTCACTGTGGGTATGGTGTTCCTTTGGCACAAGAACAACACTGCACATCACCAAATATACCTTTTGGAATTATGGCCAAAAAGTTCAACCTTGGTTTCCTCAGACCATAACACATTTTCCCACATGCTTTTTGGATACTTTAGATGTGTTTTTGATAAATTTAGCCAGCCTTGGATGTTTTTATGCGTAAGAAATGGCTTCCATATTGTTACTCTACCCCATAGGCCAGACATATGAAGAATTTGGGAGATTATTGTCACATGTACCACACAGCCAGTACTTGCCAGATATTCCTGCAGCTCCTTTAATGTTTCTGCATGTCTCTTGGCAGTCTTCCATGCCAGTTTTCTTCTCATCTTTTCATCAATTTTGGAGGGACGTCCAGTTCTTGGTAATGTCACTGTAGAGCCATATTTTCTTCACTTGATTATGACTGTCTTCACAGTGTTCCATGGTATATCTAATGCCTTGGAAATTCTTAAGTACCCTTCTCCTGATACCTTTTAACAATGAGATTCCTCTGATGCTTGGAAGCTCTCTGCGGACCATGGCTTTTGCTGTAGGATGCGACTAAGAAAATGTCAGGAAAGACCTACTAAAACAGCTGAACTGTATTTGGGGTTAATCAGAGGCACTTTAAATAATGGCAGGTGTGTACTGAATCCTATTTAACATGATTGTGAATGTAATTGCTTAATTCTGAATACAGCTACATCCCCAGTTATAAGAGGGTGTGCACACTTATGCAACCACATTATTTTAGTTTTTTATGTTTACTAAAAGATTTCAGTTTGTTTTTCAATTGAGTAGTACAGTTTATAGGTCATATTAAAGGTATAGAAAGTTCTGAAATGATTTATCTTTGTCTAATTTTTTTACATCACAGGAACCTGACATTTTAACAGGGGTGCGTAGATTTTTTCTATCGACTGTTTATATATATATATATATATATATATATATATATATATAATATATATATATAAATCAGAATTTGTAGATGCTGTAACTTTTACATAAACCAATTAATATAAACTTATTGGGATTTTTTTTTACCAAAGACATACAGCAGAATACATTTTGGTCTAAATTTATGAAGAAATGTGATTTTTTAAAAATTTTTATTGGATATGTTTAATAACAGAAAATAAAAAAATATATTTTTTTTAATTTTTGGTCTTTTTTTTCACTTATATGATGATAAAATAAATAACCAGATGGTGATCAAATACAATCAAAAGAAACTCTATATGTGTGAAAAAATTATAGAAAATTAATTTGCGTACAGTGTTGCATGACAGTACAATTGCTAGTTAAAGTAAAAAAAATTGCCCTGTTCACGAAGAAGGTAAAAGCTTCTGGAGCTAAAGTGGTTAAAGTAAATAAGGCACAATGCCTAGCTATCTACAGATGTGGCATTTCCTACCCCTGTACAAATTCAGTAAAAATAAATAAACCCGGAAGCTGCCAGACAACTAGCATGTTTAGAAGGAGGTCAGCAATTGCAGCCTACATATTTTTCTCTAGGCATAGGATTCCTTTAAGAATGAAGTAACTGGAATTATTGCCTTGGCGTGTTTTCTTTCCAACTTCCAGCTTTGTTCCACTTTTTCAGTAGATACTTTGACACATCAGTACAATGAACATTATCACTTCATACCTTGAAAAAAAAAATTATAACGTAGCTGTGATCACATCGAAAGAGCAAAATATTCCTAGTCCTGAAAGTGTAAATGGAGGCATGGTGACTAAAATGATAGGACGGGGATTAGGAAAGGTAAAGAAAACAGGAACATATGTGAGAATTATGCGAAACGAGGGGGATGGTATAAAAAATTAAGGATTAATGACAGAGGGATATTTATCATTTAAAGAGGATAAGGGACAAAATGATGAGATAATGAAGGGAAGGAGAGAGAAGATGAATGGACAATATATAGGGTTAACTATTTCAATGCTGTAGGGTCCTTCCTGCACAAAACACTTAATACAATAAGACACCAGTATGTGGGTCACCATCTGCTCCCCACTCAACCTTCTTGCAAAAGCTGGGAGACCCGCAGGGTGAGAAAACTGTCCCAGGAATGTCTGTAAATAGAATCTTCCAGCTCTGTCCTCAGTGTTAGCTTACTGCATTCTCAGGAGAAAGGTTGATGTTAAATAAGCCTATTGGGAAAAAAATATAGTGATATTGGCCAACATAAAAAAGTATGTTCAGATACAGCAAGTAGCAGTACAGTCATCATAGGAGGTGATGAGAAGATATTATGTATATAAGAGGGAGAGATGATCCAATAGGAAAAAGTATATTAATGTATATGATCAAATTATATAATACAATATAAAAACAATTATACATTTTAAACCTTATTTTTTTATCACATTCAGCAGCTGATTTAAAGTGATTGTAAAGGTCCATTTTTAATCTTTTAGTAATAAACATGTTATACTTACCTGCTCCATGCAATGCTTATGCAGAGCAGCAGCGATCCTCCTCGTCTGGGGTCCCCTGCTGGAGCTCCTGGCTCCTCCTGCCTTCTGAGTACCCCCCTAGCAAGCCGCTTGCTAGAGGGGTACTCTTGCACAGGGGCATCCCTAGGTTTGGTGTCACCCGATGCGGTAACACATGGTGTCACCCCTCCAGAGGTGGGCGGTCCCTATCGTGCACACACAGCCTGGCTGGCTCTTCCCCTCCCTGCGTCCTCTTCGCAGCCCCCAGACCAGTGTTGCAAGATCAATTAACACCATATAGATTGCAAGCCAACGATCCCAGCAAGATGGATCGGATCTGCGGATTGGGGAGCAATGATCAATACAGAATTTGGTGCCACTCCCTTGCAAAAGCTCATGGAGAGGGTCCGGCCTACCGGCCCAAGTATAATTTCTGCTCTTTTTTAATTTTGGTATCACCCCATGCAATAAGTGTAAACCGGTGCGGCGCGCACCCACCTAGGGACACCACTGCTCTTGCATACTCAATCCCAAGCTGCACTGTATGCATCTATTGACACACACAGTGCAGCTTGGCCCCGCCCCCCACTCTGTCACTGGATTTGATTGCCAATGGCTCCTGCTGTTTTCAATGAGTTCAGGCACAGCACCGGATCAAGATCAGGCTCAGGTAAGTATTTTGGGGGGAGCTGCACCTAAAAGATTTTTCACCTCAATGTAGAGAATGCATTAAGGTAAAACAAAAACCCTTTAGCCTTTACAAGCACATGAACCACTTATTGAATATGCAACTTCTTTATCTTTTAATCCTTGCCCATAGTCCATTAGGCTGGTGCCATGACTGCTGCCCCAGGTTTCCTGTTTTCAGGGTGGCTCCTTATTCTTGCAGCATCCTATGGAGCCATCGTTGCATGTAGGGACTAGAGTTTTGTCTTCTACACTGTGTGCATCAATAGAAACACACTTCCCTGTTCCTCCCTCCTCCAAGCTAACAGACTAGCTCCAGAATGCATTGTCTACTGTTAATGCTTTCCAGTGATGAACGAAAGTTTGGAAAAGCTGAACAGAGAGAACAGGTGCCAGTAGCACTGAAGGTTAGAAACTGCAAATGCTGGGTAACAAATGGTTTACTTTATTATGATCAATGTATTAAAGTAGAATAATGTTGAGGTTTTGAGGGGTAAGCTCACCTTTAAAATAAAAATAAAAAAGTGAACCAACTCCAAATATATCCTTGCAACTTACTGGGACCCACTGTATATAGCAGATGTCCTGTGCTGCTGATAAAGTGGCCCATACACCACAATACATTCCCTGGGAGCGAGTAGCCATCATAATGCTTGTAATGGCACGTGCACATTGGTCAGTGCAACCACGTGGCCACACTGACTAATGAGAAGTGTTTTTTTTCTTCTGGGACACCTTACCAGATGGGGAAGTCTCAGATGCACTTCTTGTTGGTCAGCATGGTTATGTGGCTGGACTTACCATTGTGAATATTATGATGGCTACTCAAAAAGGAGCTGCGTATTACAGTGTAGGGTGTACAGACCACTGCATCAGCAGCATGGGCAGTGTGCAGCAGGGTCCAGAGGGGGGCCATATTTACCATTTCATTTTTCATGAAAAGATAAACTTACCCTTTAAAATTATTTTAATAAGTTAACTGCTTCCCTGCCGCCCTATAGCAGATATACTGGGCGGCAGGGGTGCGCAAAATCGCTTGTATATTTGCATAATTTTGCATTTCTGGGTAGGGGCGCGCGCCCTAATAGCGCCGGCATTCACAGCCTCAGCTGTCAATCACCAGGTCCCGTCCCGTAATTACCCACCGGCACCCGGTGATTACCGAGCATCTCCGACGGGGGAAAGACGTGTGTATAAACAACACAGATCTCTCCCGTCAGCTCCTGCACACTGCTTCTTATGGGTCTGAGCCATACAAAGCAGTGTGCTTACAGTGAAGCACACACACAGCCAACATAGTGAAACAGCACACAGTTAAGCCTTTGATCGCCCCACATTAACTCCTTCCTGCCCAGTGCCATTAGTACAGTGTCAGTGCTTTTTATCAGCACTGATCAATGTATTGGTGTCACTGGGGATGTCAGTTCCCCCCAGTGTAAAAATGCCCGCTGCAGTCCCACAGTCCCGCTAACAGTTGCTGATTACCACCATTACTAGTGGGAAAAAAAAATGCCAGTATTTATACCGCCATTTGTAAACAATATAACTTTCACATAAACCAATTAATTTTCATGTATTGGGATTATTTTTAGCAAGGACATGTAGCAGAATACATTTTGGCCTAAACTTATGAAGAAATGTAATTTTTAAAAAAATTTTTACTGGACATGTTTAATAGCAAAAAGTAAAAAATATTTTTTCTCAAAATTGTCGGTATTTTGTTGTTTATACCACCAAAACTGAAAAGCGCACAGGCGATCAAACACCACAGAAAGAAAGCTCTATTTGTGGGGGGAAAAGGATGTAAATTTCATTTGGGTGCAGCGTTGCATGGCCGCGCAATTGTCAGTTAAATTAACGCAGCGCCGTATCCCAAAAAATGGCCTGGTCAGGAAGGGGGGTAAATCCTCAGGAGGGCAAATGGTTAAAGTAGTGAGGTATAGAGGCAGATAATACAGGAAAACTCCTAGAAATGCAAACCCAGTAAACCAGAGATTATGGAGACGTAATGTAAGGCAGCAATAGGTGTAGGACAGAATGTGTATGTACGGTGTTGGACATATCCAGGACTGCAGCTGTGTAATGAAAGGAAACGTATTAAAATGTTTCATCGCCAGCCCTCAAAAGCCCATAACAGTTCATACTTTGCAGACTCCAGGAATAATTAATGTGTTTCTTTAAAGCTGTAATTACACTGGCAATTTGAGCGCAATTTTCTGTCGCACAGGCTATCAACTTCAATTGGTCAGCTATTGCTGTGATCAGTCACAAAAAACCTTCTATCCATGGACTTCTATTGCAATAGCTAAAGGTTGCAGGTTGCTGTGATTGTTCCAGACAATAGTGGCATTATGTGAAAGCTGTGCATACATAAAGAGAAGCAGTCACCAATAAACATTTCTGATGGTCTAAATCTCCCACTCTTGAATTGTAGGGCAGCCCCTGGCTTTACATTGTATAG
The DNA here is from genome assembly GCF_062004578.1 of Staurois parvus. Classification (NCBI taxonomy): domain Eukaryota; kingdom Metazoa; phylum Chordata; class Amphibia; order Anura; family Ranidae; genus Staurois; species Staurois parvus. Next base: position 1,083,006 of record NW_028317911.1, read on the forward strand.
TGCAAAGTGCAAAGCAATCACAGATATAAAATGCAGATGCAATCAAAATTGGCCCAAACTCGGCTGATTGATAAATTGTGACCGTTTTCGACAAGCCATTGCCATGGTTTGTTGTGGTTGTCGATAAACTATATTAAAGTTGCAATTTATTGCTTTGTTTCAACTTCTTAATAGACCGAATTCTTGTGGTTGTTCAGAATCAGTGGGTGGTATATTGTTTAGTTCCTGATGATTACTTCCAATGATACAGCATGTGCAATGCCCACTGGATGGAAAATAGACTGAAAATTGCTACGTGTATGGCAAGCTTTACCTCTCAGGAACAAATTGATTTTTGATTATTTACTTGTATTTTCCTCCGTAGAAATGTGAGGCCAAGTGAGTTAAAGCGTATATCCACTTTTGTACCTACTTTATATTTGTTACATGTCACCATTCACATAGCATAACTTAAACATGTTTAAAAATTGGTGCTTACCGTTTTAGCTGCTAAATTCTGGAAACTCAAGCACTAAAAAATAATTCACTTTGCTTATGATAGGGCTGGGGAGCTGTGTTTGCAATAATTTAACTTGAGTTTGCTAGCTACAAGAGTGCACCCCAAGCAGCCACTCTTGCACTTTCAAAACAAGATCGACCATCACAACTAGAGATGGAGAGCACACTGCACATGCATGCAATTTGAATGGAATGGAGCTGACACTAGGAGGTGCAAATCCATTCTGCAAATGGCAAGATAGAGGGCGATCAAGGGCCCCACAGTTTCTGCAGAGAAGCCCCCCTTGGCTGCATATGGCATGGAAAGCAGGAGTAGCATTTGAAAACGTGGAGCTCTGGCACACTCTGTACTATTCAGGGGATCTGAAACTGCATAGGGGTGTATTTGTAAAACAATGCTACAGGTGAACTTACAGCCTAAGAGAAAAGTATGGGATTTAGAAAAAAAAATTATACTCACCTAGGTGGATCAGTTTGACGGTGCATCTGTCCCCAGCCAGCTCTGCACTGAGAACTGCGTGATCAACGACCGTTGATCGCTCAGTTTTCAGCATTCTGTGAGCAGAGAGCCGGGGACTGTCAGTCACCTGCTCTCTGTTCTGCCCCTTCAGCGCTCACTGTAGCTATGGGCTGTGGAGGGGGAGGGAGCAGGTGGCTCAGTCACCCAGCAACCTGCTGAGAGATTATAGCCAAAATACTGTAGCTTTTGCTATACCTCTCCTTTAATACATGTAGCGCTACCCTCTTGAGGGCCGCTGAGTTTTTGAGTCCCCCCTAAGCTCTGCAAAGCCACGCATTTTCCAACACTCTCAACCAAAGTCAGTAAAACGGTCCTTGAGCTTTGGTTTTGTTGTTTTATCAACAACTTGGATGGGGTCTAGGGGTATATGGGATGCCTAAGGAAATGTACAGCTTTGAGGACCAACTTCTCTGCAAAAATGGACAAAAAAAATCAGCAACCAGTATAGTAAGGAGCACTGAGTCTTTTTTGATGAACCTCTTCAGACTCCAGATGAAAATCTCCTCATCCCCGTCTTGAGAGTGTCCCTGAGCAAGAGATTCCAAGGTCTACAGTGAAGTAGTCCCAGTGAGAACTAGTTGGGTATTGCACCTGATCGCCCTCTCCCTTCTTTGATCCAGGGGGTGCAGAAGTACTCAAACTGTCCTTTCCTGTAGCTTAGTGGGTTGCAGCTGCTTTCAGGCCTTACACTGGGCTGGCTCCTTCCCTGCTGACAGACTATCATTCCCAGTAGACTGTGGGAGAGTGGAGATTGTCCAGCTTCAGCCTGTAGGTAGCCCCCCCCCACCACTCCAAGTGTGGGGGCTCCAAGGCTCCACACCCCAGCACCTTCCTTCACTCCATCGTGCACCCGAATCCCCTGCTGTTCAGGCTCTCCCACATAAATTGGCTGCCCTAGCCACCATGCCAGGCCTCCTGGCTGAGAATTGGTCAGGTTCCCTCAAACATGCAAATACAGGCCTCCTCCCCTCCTCCACCCTCTTCTAGAATGTTCCAGCAGTTTCTGGAAGAGTGGGAGGGCTCCAGATGCCCTGACCTGTAGAGCCTCCCAGCCTGAACTGAGGTAACCTCACTGCTTCACTCCCAGGCTGACTCATACCAGGCTTTTAGCAAGCCTCTGACTCACAGACACAAATTCTATCTAGCTAGAGGGCACTACATATAGAACAATCGATGATGTGTAGAAAAATGCATAGTTTATTTATTTTTCATCAGAGTGAAAGTCCTATCATTGGAAGTAACAAAAAACTACATGTATGGATCACTGAGCTATTTACATGACTTCTCTCCAACGACAATTGTTAATTTCAGCAATCTGCTTGTTTTACAGGCTCAGAGATGAAAATAATGATCATTACAGCTTAGTGAATTGAGCCTAATGCGGATTAGGGAGGAAAAGTTGCAGCTGGTTCAAGTGCAGGGTGATCATTATGAGAACCAGCTAACGTCCAAATTTCAGCTGTAACAGATGACGGCTCTGTCCATTTACATTTTTTTTTTTAATGTGAAGCTCAGTTACCACCTAACTGATAACCAGGAAATGGCAGCTCCTTTATACGAGGAGGATGTAAACCCCTGCCAACCTTTTGTGATGAATTGATTTCTCTATTTCTACAGGTCTGCGAAGGTCTGTGCTGAATGCGGACTCTAATCCTGTGTGTACTCTGTGTGGATATGTATGAAAAATTATTACTTTCACTCTGCTCTACACCGATCACCTTTGAACTTATTTGTAACTGCAGAGGTTACAGAGAAGACATGTAAAAGTTCTACAAAGAATAATTTCTAAATTGAACACTATTTTTCCTTAAAATAACTCCCAATTATTTAACTCCTTCGAACCCACAATCTGTTTGTTAACGTAGAATAGAATTTAAAATAAAAAAATTGTTAGGAGGTACTGACTTTTGTAGAAGAGACATGCAAAGTATCTTCTGCCAAAAAACTTCTCTTTCTCGTAGCATATTTTTATTCATAGTGTACACTCTTGACTCGTGATAAATCAAAAAACCCCTTTACCATAAGGTTAGACAATGCTCTACACAAGACCTCTTAATTAATTAACCATGTGTCACACGTAAATAAATTCAATATTAAGTCTGCAAATATTTCTTAGTGCTCAGTGCTCAAATGTTAATAAAGGTCCACAACAAATGACGATCAGTGTCCTTCTCCTAATCCACACATGCTCAAAAAAGATCCCCTTACGCTGGACTCCACCACACACAGCCCTCACCAGATTTTATTTGACCCTTTGCCAGTTACAAGAAAGTCAAAAAGTGCTTTCTGGTAAGCAATGTACCATATACAAGGATCAGGCTTCACCAAGCTCTCAGTGATTCACCATAGTCAGAACCTTCTATTTGCCCCTTTAAGACCTCTTGGTACTCCAGACCATACGCAAGGCAGTGATTCAAACGAAGTGAACCACGGTAAAATAGAAGGAAAGAAAGCCTCTAATAATGTAAACCAGTTTTATTAAGACTCCACACATACAGTTAATATTGCACTCATAAGGTAAGTATTTTTTACAGCCCTTATGAAATCACAATACAGAGACTGCTGCTATGCCCTCCAGTGTGCATTCCATACAAATGGAAAAGAGTCCTGCTCTGCGCCTTTCATTGCAACTGTGCATCTTCTTCAGGTGCAATGGACACCCGGCCCCCATTATAGCAGATCAAAATAATATTGATTTGATCATTTCCAACCAGTAGGTGGCACAGAGCATCAGATTTCCTCCAGATCATTCTACAGTGCTTTTCATCTGCTGAGTCCCACATAGAAGCTGGCACTCCTTGGTCTCCTACAGATGAGAATCTCCACCCTTGGCTCATGACGCTGGGAATAAGCCAGGTGCAGGATTTACATCATCTGTGGAGGCCAAATGACTGAAGAGGATCAACACAGAACCCAGAAGTAGCGATGATGGCTGTGAACAGAGATTGCATTTCATGGTACTGGAGAAGAGCACACTTGTTGGGTAAGTGTGCCATAATGTGCATACAGTATATGCTGTGCAAATACCCACACAGCAGTTTAATACCACTTATACTTATATCCAGGGGCGGACTGACCATTTGGAAACTCGAGCATTACCCGAGGGCCTGGGGTCAGTAGGGGGCCCCATGAGATGCCCCTGGTACCTTTTTCATAGGCTTTTTTGAGTTTGGGCAAGGACACAGGGGCCCCATGATCCCCTATTGCCCGGGGGCCCCATGAGTTGTCAGTCCACCCCTGCTTATATCATTAGGATGCCCTGTGCTGAGGATATTTAAATATAGCCCTCCTCTTTAGGATCCAGCATCTGACACAACAATGAGGATCCCCATTGATGTATGGGAACCAATCAGAGTGGTTTACGATCATGGGATCACTGTGTCACGGCAGCCCTGAAGTAGAGATCACATGCAGGCTGGAGGTTTGGTATTAGACATGTGCAATTCGTTTCATTTTGATTTGTTTTTCAGATGAAAATTTCGGATGTATCCAAATTTCCAAATGGACATAGAAATGAATGGCAACGAAATCGAAAAATAAAATTATAATGAAAAATAAAGACTGCATTCATTAATTTATTTGTTTCACTCAGATGATGTCCCATTTTCAAATTCGTTCATTAACATTCAAATTCATTGTGACTAATAGCTGGTTGTTAAAGAGCGGGTGGCCGCCGAATCCTTATCATCTGCTGTCAGCGGGATTCCCCGCAGAATGTAAACAAAACAAGTGGTAGTTAAAAAACATAAACCCATACCAAATTTGTTTTAAAAAATGGTGTGCCCACCTTAAACCATACCATACCCTTAATGTGGGGGGAACTTTGGTACCCCTCAAAGCACCTTGTCCCAGTGTTGTTGTTGGGGTCTGCAAGTGGGGGGGGCTTATTGGAATCTGGAAGTTAAGAAGGGTGCCGTAGATCCTAGCCCCCTCATGTGAATGAGTATGGGGTACATAGTATCTCTACTCATTCTACATAAAAATACAAATACAGTCCTTTATTTTAAAAAACCCTATAAAATAAATGTCCCCCAAAGCAGATCCAATGTCAATCAAACAACCCGCAGATAAAAACAAAAAGAACACTGCTTCCTGCTGAACATGACGTGTCCCATGGAGAGACACTCATCGAATGCCAGGTAAACATGAGGGTGGGGTCACCTGTGACATCACCAGGTGACCCCTGTCCCCATGTTTACCTGTCATTGAGTGGGTGTCTCTCAAGGGGATACGTTATTTGCCGAATGACAGGTAAACATTGGGGCAGGGTCACCTGGTGACATCACCAGGTAATTCCACCCCTATGTTTACTTGTGTTTGGTCGAGTATCTCTCCATGCGACATGTCACTTGCCGAATGACAGGTAAACATGGGGGCAGGGGTCACCCAGTGATGTCACAGAGTGACCTTGCCCTCATGTTTACCTGTCATTCAGCGAGTGTCTCTGGATGGGTAATGTGTTTGGTAGGCTTTTTTTGGTTTTTCATGCTGGTTGACCTTTATGAAGTGATTGACATTGGGGGACTTCAGGGGAAATTTTTGTTTTGTTTTGTTTGTTAACCGCTTGTCCTTCAGAGGATTTACCCCCCTTCCTGACCAGACCGTTTTTTGCGATACGTTGCTGCGTTACTTTAACTGACAATTGTACGGTCATGCAACACTGCACCCAAATGAAATTTATTTTTTCCGACAAATGGAGCTTTCTTTTGGTGATATTTGATCGCCTGTGTGATTTTATTTTTTGCGCTATAAACAGAGAAAGACCAATAAATTTTGAAAAAAAAAAAAACAATATTGTTGGGTTTTTGCTATAAAACATATCCAGTCAAAAATTTTTAAAAATCAAATTTCATCATTTAGGCCAAAATGTTTTCTGTTACATGTCTTTGCTTAAAAAAAATCCCAATACATGTAAAGTAATTAGTTTACGTGAAAGTTACAGTGTCTACAAATGACGGTATATATGCTGGAATTTTTTTTTGCATACTAGTAATCGTGGTGATTAGCGACTTATAGCAGGACTGCGTTGGGGATTTTGACACTGGGGGGGGGGGGACTGACTAACTGCCACTGACATCCCCAGTGACACTAATACAGTGATCAGTGCTAATAAAAAGCTTAACATCTGAAGCAATCAAAGGGTTAACTGTGTGCTGTTTTAATATGTTGTCTGTGCGTGCTTAACTGTGTAAGCATGCTGCTATGCAGAGCAATACAAAGCAGCATGCTGGTGCTGACAGGGGAGAGATCTGTATTGTTCCTCAGCGATCGCCGGGTGCCGGCGGGGAATCTCCGACCAGGATCCAGTGATCGACAGCTGTAGCCGCAAAATGGCCACGCATGTCCCCTACCCGGAAATACAAAATCACATATATACAGTTGTGACCAAAATTATTCAACCCCCACTGAAATTGAGTGTTTTGGCCAGTTTGACATTGCTTTTGATCATTCAGTCATCTTGCTTACATTTACATTAAAGAGGCACTTGTAGGTCAGACAAATATAACATAACAGTTATAATGAAATAACCACAAATGTCTTTTCTGTGCTCACAGCATTATCAGTTTTATTCAACCCCCAAGTGACATTCAATCTTAGTACTTAGTACAGCATCCTTTTACAGTTATAACAGCTTTTAAACGTGAAGCATAGCTTGACACAAGTGTCTTGCAGCGATCTACGGGTATCTTCGCCCATTCTTCATGGGCAAAGGCCTCCAGTTCAGTCACATTCTTAGGCTTGCGCACTGCAACTGCTTTCTTTAAGTCCCACCAGAGGTTCTCAATCGGATTTAAGTCTGGTGACTGCGATGGCCACTCCAAAATGTTCCAGCCTTTCCTCTGCAACCATGCTCTAGTGGACTTGGAGGTATGCTTGGGATCATTGTCCTGTTGAAAGGTCCAACGTCTCCCAAGCCTCAGGTGTGTGACGGACTGCATCACGTTTCCATCCAATATCTCCTGGTACTGAAGAGAATTCATGGTACCTTGCACACGCTGAAGCTTCCCTGTACCTGCAGAAGCAAAACAGCCCCAAAGCATGATTGACCCTCCACCATGCTTCACAGTAGGCAAGGTGTTCTTTTCATCATAGGCCTTGTTCTTCCTCCTCCAAACATAGCGTTGATCCATGGGCCCAAACAGTTCTAATTTTGTTTCATCAGTCCACAGAACACTATCCCACAACTTTTGTGGTTTGTCCACATGGCTTTTGGCATACTGCAGTCGACTCTTCTTATTCTTTGGAGACAGCAAGGGGGTACGCCTGGGAGTTCTGGCACGGAGGCCTTCATTACGCAGTGTGCGTCTTATTGTCTGGGCTGAAACTTCTGTACCCACATCTGACAAATCTTTTCTCAGTTCCTCAGCAGTCACACGGGGACTTCTCTCCACTCTACGCTTCAGGTAGCGCACAGCAGTCGAAGTCAGCATCTTCTTTCTGCCACGACCAGGTAGCGTTTCAACAGTGCCCTTTGCCTTGAATTTGCGAATGATGCTTCCTAAGGTGTCTCTTGGTATGTTTAACATCTTTGCAATCTTCTTATAGCCATTGCCCTTCCTGTGAAGAGAAATCACCTCTTCTCTTGTCTTCCTGGACCATTCTCTTGCCTTCACCATGTTTGTAACCACACCAGTAAATGTCTAGAAGGAGCTGAGTATCACAGTCATTTTAAAGCTGCCTAATTGGTGCTTATTATGCTTGATTGCTGCTCGGTGACATCCACAGGTGTTTTCAATACCTGATGGAAAGCACCTGTATGAACCTCTGTTCTTCAGAGTGGTAGTCTTTAAGGGGTTGAATAATTGTGGCAATGAAGAAACCACATAAGAACCATTTACTACTGTATTACATAAACAATTGATGTCATTTTAGTTGCATTTGGGTAGTTACAACGTCCTTGTAGGATTTGATTCTGAATACAATTCCAAATGTACACTATAGTCCCTAAACCCCTTTACAGCATTGGGGGTTGAATAATTTTGGTCACAACTGTATACATGTGATTTTGTGCAGCCCTGGTGCCCTGTAGCAGTAGTTCTGCTATAGGGCGGTTGGGAAGTGGTTAATAAAAGACTTGTCAAAAACTGTGTTTGTGTTTTTATTTTCTTTTGAATTTTTTTTTTGGTGAATGACCATGGGGTACTATGGAAAGTACCATTAGTCCCAAGACTCCCATGCAGAAGCAGAGAGTCGGACAGCTTCTGGACTTAGGAATCCTAAGCTTTTCCTGAAGAAGAAACACTGTGACCTGAAACATGTCCAGGACTGGACCCAGATACTTAAAGCAATGAGTCATTTCCAGTGATGACTTCTGAAGGTTGAGAATCTAAAATTATTTAAAGTCTGAACAGTCGGAGATAAGCTGTCTGATACAGGTCTTATTGACTGTTCCCTTAAATGGAGGTCATCTAAGTATCCCACAATAGGGATGCCATGAGAATGCAACAGGCACAACACCTTGGTGAACACCCAAGGTACAGAGGAGAGGCTAAAAACAGGGCCACTAATTGATAGTGTAGTTGTCCTACCACAAAGCACACGAAGCACTGATATACTAGAAAGATGGGCACATGTAAGTAAGCATCTTTGATATCCACAAAATCCAGAAAGCCAGTCTCCCTGGTGAAGGGAGGCAATGACAAATCTGGTGGATTCTATCTGGAGCTTTTGAGCGTAAACAAAAATATCCTCAAGGATGCTATTTAGTGCCTTTAGGTCTAAGATGGGGGTAAATTCCCCCTTAAAGTTTAAAGCAGTGAACTGGTTGAAGTAAAACCTCCTAAAAACAGTTCTGCTACAAAAACTGAGACAATTACATGTTGATCTACAAGACCCCAGAGAGCCCGGTAGAGATCTGCTAGTCTGTATTAAAAGACAGGAATACTGAATGTGAAAAAAGAAGGGGCAGGGAGCAAAATATGAGCTTTTGCACCCAAGCATCTGGAAAGCACTCTGTGAAAGCATTTGTAAAGGTTAACAGAAAAATACCCACTCCAGAATGTGATGGCACACCTTCATTTGAAGAAATGACCATATGAGAATTTGACAGAATTGGAATGCTAGACTTTGCCTGGGGATGGGGGGATGAACTTGGGGAGCCTTAACATGGAAGTTAAGAGCAGACAAATTAAAGGGATATTTCTTGGGCAGAGAGGGAGATGACTTCTCAATACGCTCCCTAGACTTTTCTGCTCGGGAAGATGGGTGCTACCAATAGCATCCTTGAGGATATTAATAAGAGCCATTCCGAAGGGATGCTGTTCCTCTGAAGGCCATGCAGATCAAGAGGTTTCTTACATAGTGCAGCACTTTAGTCAAAGAGGCAAAAATATATGCAATGACGAAACACAGAAAAAAGGTAGGCTTCCAAAATATTTAGAGAGGCTTTGCACCTGAAGTATACGCTACAGCTTTCTGCTTCACATGCTCCAGGAGCAGGGAATCAATTGCAGTAGTCAGTCAGAAATAGTTTAACAAAGTAAAGTCACAGTTATAATTGGGTGCAGAATCCAGCTCTAAAAAGAGCTTCCAACTACCAACCTTTGGAATTGTAGTCACCTTGTCAAAGCAAATCAAAGCCATGGTGGAAATAGACCTCTTTTGAACAAAATCCTCACTAAACAGGTACAAAGTAAGCAAGAGCTTAGGGGAACCAAATAACTTATCGGAGTGCTTCCACCAGTCATATAAGATCCAATGCCGGAAACAGCATTGGTGGAAGCAACAGGGTAATCCTCTAGCTTCAGATTGATGCAAACTGCATCAATAAGTGCTGAAACAGTCTCCTTTAACTTTGGATTATTAATTGTAATTTGTTTTGTTGTTAAAATGGTACAAACAACATATTAAAAATATATTTATATATATACAGAATAATATATATATATATATATATATATATATATATGTAAAATTAAACACAAATAGTACAGTTCAGCATAGAAAACAGGAAACTGCTTTTATGCTGGGAAAAAACATAAGCAGAACTAAATCATATTTTAATACTAGAAAAGCTACAATTTCTGGGGAAATTGTGTGAAGTGTTCTTGCCTCCACCAGTAGTCTACAACTGGAGTGGGCGGAGTAACTGGGTGGAGTGGCTTGAGTAACTGTTGTGTGGTTGGAGTGGCTGGAATAACTGTGAAGAGGACAATGGGCGGCGTGAGTTGCAAAGAAATGGTCATATTGTGAAAACTATCAGGACTATGGCTTAGCTGTGGACATTTTTAGTGGCAGCAGGGATAGCTGAATGTTTTGATATAAGATTTGTGTAGGTGGGCTTGAAAATGAGGGAGTGGTGGCAGTTTAGAAATCATGTCCTTATTTTTCAGCTCACACTCTAGCTTTTGTCACTCTGCTGCCTGCTCCCACACCTGGGTTCCTATGGCAACTCACTCTACAGCAAGGGCAGAGAAGAGCAGTTAAAAACAAACTGCTCCAACTTGCTCATTTCACTGGCGGTTGCGATCTTCAAACAGTTGTAGTTTAAAAATTATAAATCCTGCACCGAAGAGCTTTATATTGTGAGAATCACAAGACCGACCCAGACCTACATTTTGCTGCATAGTATGTCTCTGAAATATTAAAAATGAAGGCACAGTCGCAGTTTAGAAATTGCCCTTCAAATTTGAGGTGGCTAGAGTGGAGTTTCAATGAATGTCAATGGGCGGCATGAGTTGCAAACAAATGGTCATATTGTGAGAACTATCAGGACTATGGCTTAGCCGTGGACATTTTTAGTGGCAGCAGAGATAGCTGAACGTTTTGATATAAGATTTGTGTAGGTGGGCTTGAAAATGAGGGAGTGGTGGCAGTTTAGAAATCATGTCCTGCTCACACTCTAGCTTTTGTCAGCTCCCACTCTAGTTTTGAAAATTCTGCCATTCATTCCTATGGGACCAATTTTACCACAAAAATGCCGATATTTCGTGAACCATTTGGCGAAATGTTCCACAAAGTAATAGCACACCAATCGGGAACAATCCGCACGTTTCGGTATATTACTGTCTATGTAGTGTAAAAACTGTGGGAGGGGTTAGGGTGGTAAATTTGGCTATAATAATAAGAATATATATGTGAGATAACAGTAAGTGGTCTTGCCATGCAAGAACACTTAATTATCGCTATAATGCACCTCAACAAACCCTAACCTCCACCTAAACACATCCTCGGGCTAAGAAACGATTAAACATTGAACCCATGAATGCAGCCTTTTTTAAAAAATCTGAGGTTATAAAAAAGGGGATGTGAAAGGACAGAAAGAAAAGCCGTACACCCAGAGACTGACAGACAGCAGCTACAGGGACCTGACATACCTCCATTCCTTTGTCCAGACCACCTGTCCTTCTCAAGACCCTGAATCTTCCAAACCTCACCCAGAATGTTGTGCACCACCAGCTCGGCAGAATGGACTTTTTTGCGAATGGAAACCTGATACCGTGCATTCCACGCAAAGTAACGGACTACTAAGCTAACTAGAAAAAGTGTCTTGAATTTAAAATCCCAATGAATCTCAAAAGCCCTGTATGACCACTCCGTATAACGCAAATGGGAAAGAAAAGGGATACCCAGAGCCTCACCCACCTGCTTGTAGACTTCTATATTGAAGGGGCACCGAAGCAAGAAATGGTCCATCGTCTCCTCCACCCCACCACACTCCACTCTTGGACAACCACACATCTCCGCAGAGCGATGCTTCGGGTTGCCCTTAACATAGAGTCTGCCATGGAACAAGAGCCAGGCCAAATCCAGAAATGTTAAAGGAATTCTCTCCAGCTTATTCAAACGTGGACCCTCCCTCATAACTGGGCCTAGACAATCCCTTAAGGCCAGAGGCTCGCTAAAAGCAGATTCAACAACCCTCCTCTCTAGGCCCTTCCTAGGAAGGGACCTAATTTCCTCCGCCATCACTCGGCACTGCCAAAGCATTTTCAGGCACAGGGCAACATAAGCCAGGAGCTTACCAAGATGGACCCTCAGGCTTTTTACTGGCCGACCATTTTCCCAGCTCTGCAGAAAAAGCCTAAACCAGGACTGAAAAATACCAACCCACCCAGGCGGTTTCTCTGCCAGCATACTACCAAAATTATGTTTCAAAACATCAGAGAAAAGAAAACCATGTAGATTCTCGCATAGAGAGACACTAGCAAAATATCAGAGGACTCTAAGGACATCCCTGACACACACCCGAACCAACCCCAAAGGGCTGTCCAATCCAACCATTGACAAGCATGACGTTTTCAGCCCCCTTGTATAAAGTCTTCAGCCAATCGATAAAGCCCCCCTCCAGGCTATACTTACCAATAAGCAGCCATAGGTACTCCTGATTGACCTGATCAAAGGCTTTAGCCTAATCCAATGCCAGCAGGTACTTTCTCCAGCCTGTAGCCCTGCACCAGTGCCTCCTGGACAGCTAACACCCCTGAAAAAGTGCTTCTACCCTGAACTGAACAGTGCTGATGGCAAGAAGGTAAATTGCCTGCTACAGGCGATAAACGCCAGAAAATTATCTTTGCCAATATCTTCCTATCAATATTAAGAAGGCTAATGGGCTGCCAATTTTCAGTTCTCGAAGTGTCTTTACCCTTTGACAGAAGAATCACTGCAGATTGTCGCATAGAGGAAGAGAGCAAACCCCCTCTCAGACAGCCATTAAAAAACCTCCACCAAATATGGGGCCAGAGTAACCTTAAAGTGCTTATAAAACTCGGCTGTCAATCCATATACTCAGGCGACTTCTAAATGGCAAGCTTATCAATAGCCTTAACCACCTCATCTACCATGATGTCCTCTGTCAAACTCACAAGAGAACTGCCATTTCCCAGTCTTGTCAGGGAACTTGTACTGTTAACCAGGCCTACAACTGACTGAACTGCTCTACCTTGTTTGCAATTCTGGTGAGGGTTGGGAGAGTGATATTTCCCATAATCCCTCACTAGAACCAAAGAGGCATGTCTGTCATATTGACACTTCCTGTGCAGGAGCTTGACCTCAGAGATCACCCTCGGATCTCCATTATTCAAGACAAGCCCTCCTCCGCAGATGCTGGTAGGTGACATACAGTACTTGTCAAGCTGTTTATTTCTTCCTATGGCCTTGAAAAACCCAACAATCCTAAGCTCCCACCACTCTGATTTACTGCTGAAAAAAAACCATGATCGATACCTGTGCCTGAAATAAATCCTCAAAGGATAGACTCACCTTCTCATCATCCAGGAGTGCTGAGTTCAATTTCCAGGTACCCCTCCCCCCAGGTGGTGTATCGGGGGTATTCAGAGTCACAGACAGAATACAGTGCTCGGAAAACTCCACTGCCTGACACACTGATGCCAAGAAGGCAGACTTCCCCTTTTAAAAAAAATACATTCTGCTCTGACTAGCAATAAATGTGCACATCAACCAGACCTGCCTCTCTAGCTATTTTGTTTTTAAAAAGAAGCCATCACAGTCCAGCCTGGCTCCAGTACCTTTCCTGACCTTAGTCTTAGTGACGGTGTTGAAATCACCACCGAAGACAACTTGCTGGGCTGTAAAAAGAAAAGGCTTGATCTTCATGAAGAGGCATTTCCTGTCCCACTTTGTCTGGGGCCACTAAATGTGCAGGTCCTGCCCCCCCATGGAGACATCTAAGACCATGCATCTCCCCATTTCTGCCTAAATAATCCGCCGACAGGTTACCATGCTTGAAAAAATTACCGTAACTCCAGTGTAAGGCTTGGCCGAAAGAGACCAGAAGGAGGGGTCGCGCCTCCACTTCTTCTTCGCCAGATGAATATCAGCCAAACTAGACAACCTGGTCTCTTGCAAAAAGAAAATATCAGCATCAAACATGCTAAGAAAAATGAGGCCCTGTTATGAGCACTTGCTGATTTTATGCTGGCGACATTAATGGTCACCACTTTCAAAGGAGTGGGAACTGCCATCAGGATGACTGAGGAACACGTTTATTAGCCTGCTTACCACCCTCCCTACTCAAAGAGCATGCACGCTTCAGTGTCCTTTGTGATTCCTTCTCCATGGAAATCACCAACCCGAAGAACCCTCACCCTACACCTCAGAAAGCACCTCAATTGCGTTAGCCACCTCCACCCTCCCAGGTTCAGGTACAGGCACATTCTTCTTCCCAGACTTTCTTTTTGCTTCCAACCACACCATATCATCATCTGACATCCCCAACTGCAAAGCCCCCTCCCCTTCCATTCCACCATCATCCACTCCAATCTCCCCACTCACCCCAGCACCCCCATCATCATTCACTCAATTTCCCAGCGCCTCACATCCTCCAATCCTCAGGTGTTGGGGAGCAAGGTTTGGTGCAACCATACACACTGGTCCAGCTCCTGCCACAGCTCCCACTACCTCTGGGGAGACTGACACAGGAGGATCAGACACAACATCCACTGACACCACACAGGAGGATGACACATTTGATGGACCATCAGATACTGATACCACTGAGACAACAGGAACAGAGACATTGGGGACCCCTGGCACAGCCCCCTTCTCCTCTGCCTCCTCCATGTCCAGGCAAAAAACTCTTCCACCAAAGCTGACTGTTTATGCATGGCCTCAGGGCACTAGCTGTACGCATGCCCAACCTTAACGCAAAGATTGCATTTGATAATATTGCAATCCTTAACCAGATGCCCCAAGTCCTGACACAGAGAGCACTTCATCTCTGGACATGAGGAGGGTGAAATGACCCAGAGAACCACACTTATTACAGAGCATGGGCTGTCCAGGGTAGAACATGACAATCCTATCCTTCCTAATGAAGGCGGAGGAGGGCAGATGCTGGACCACGTTCCCACACACATACAGCCTCATCTGCACAGACCACCCACCAGTCCATATTCCCCTCTCACTCACAATCTTCTTCAGAGGGGTTAGAAGCTCCCCAAATCTCCTCAGCCAGACAGACAAGTCATCAGAAAGGATCGATTCATTCCTTACTAGGATGTGATAACAAGTGGTTGGCATGAGACAAGTTTTGGGACAAGTCCCTTCCATTCTGGCAGACCCCTATACACATGCTCATCCTTCCTCCAGAAAATATCAAGAGACTCGAGGCGAACAAAGGACTAGTCATAATCATAGCAGCCCAATGAACTGATTAAAGCAAAGATGTCATCAGTCTCAAAACTCATCATCAAAATCTTGTCCACAACCAACCTCTTGATATGGGGAGCACCCCCACCTGAGCTGCACCACATTCTGCCACCTGAAAGACAGGGGTTCAGATGGCAGACCTGCTGCAGACCTACCCCCTGAGCCGACAGCCTGATGTGACCCCCTCCTCCCAGCCAGAGCCCCAGCATACGTTTTACTTGCAGCATCAGAAGCTTCAGACCTTAAAGCTGCACCCTGCCCATTGGTTATAGAAGCCTCAGAACCCCGTTCTGCAAATTAGCATCAGAGGCAGCATAAGCAGCTGTCACTCCGTCCACCAGCACACATACATTCCCCTTTCCAGCATTACAAGCAGCTTTATCCTTCACAATCTTTCTTTCACTCATGGCACTACTGCTCCCAGCAGACCCACACACCAGATGCTTCTGTCTTCACCTCCTCCCCCAACATATTCCTCTTAGGCAAAAGCCTCCCACTCCTAGTCACCCTTCCATGAGTTGAAGTAACACCTTTCACAGTGCAGCTGAATTTTCCTTCCCAAAATGTTGTGCTGTACTTGCAGCTACCAGCAGGGATTGTTCAGAAACAATGTCAGATCCCACCTTTACATTCCCCCCAGCAGAGTCCACAGTTACAAGTTTTTTGGTATCAAAAAGTCCACAATCACAGATTTCTTGGTATCAGCAGATTTCAGTTCTGCAGGCACAGCAGCCATCTTCCTTGCAGAGATTTAATAAAGCATGATTTCAAAGTCACTTTTTCCTTTTCAGGACCAGGTACAGAGTCCTCACCAGCTGAATCCTCAGAAAACTAAAAGGTTCTTCTACTTAAGGAAGACTCTGTTTCATTAACGGAGTCAGCCAACAAGCAAAGGAGCAGTCCAGGCAGCAGGCAGAAATGTGGTCAATAAACAGATCAGGGTCAGTGCAGGTGGCAAACAGAGGCATCACTGCACGGTTGTGGTGGTGATCAGAAACACCATCTGAACACTGTTGGCTCTTCAGAGAGCATCACACATGTGAACAAGTCCTTATGGTGACACTATGAACGGTGTAGCAGTAATCAGGAACACTGTGACTGGTGCACCAGTGATTAAGGACACTGCAGTGACTGGCAGCACTGCTCTGGAGATATTGTACTGTTGTGGTGGTGATCAGAGACAATGGCTCGGAGCACTGACATACAGTGATATCAGAGCAGCCAGCAATTGTACATGATCCCCCCCACAGCATAGAATGTCACCATAGTGATCCTGCTCTTGCTCTGGTGACATAATAAAAAAAAAAGGAAAACAATTTTTTTACATAATCTACATACCATCTAGAGATGAGCGAATTATTCAAAAATTTGATTCGGCTGATTCGCCGAATTTGCGGGAGAAGTTCGATTCGATGCAAATTTATTCGCTGCAAATTTAACTTATTAAAAGGGTTTCTAGGCTTCAGAGAGCCTTTATATTAGTGCAGAACACTGTACCTTTAATTTAAATGCCCTTGGAGTCTGCTGGGGAAGAGAAATAATACTGTCAGTCAGTATGACATGCAGATGAGTGCTGTCAATCTTAGAATCACCGCACACTTCACTCATTTGGGCAGTCACGGGGCACGACGAAGAAGAAGAAGAAGAAGAAGAAGAATGAAAAGAAGAAGAAGAAGAATGAAAAGAAGAAGAAGAAGAATGAAAAGAAGAATGAAAAGAAGAAGAAGATGAATGAAAAGAAGAAGAAGAAGAATGAAAAGAAGAATGAGAAGAAGAATGAAAAGAAGAATGAAAAGAAGAATGAGAAGAATGAAAAGAAGAATGAAAAGAAGAAGAAGAATGAAAAGAAGAAGAAGAAGAATGAAAAGAAGAATGAGAAGAAGAATGAAAAGAAGAATGAAAAGAAGAAGAAGAATGAAAAGAAGAAGAAGAAGAATGAAAAGAAGAATGAAAAGAAGAACAAGAAGAATGAAAAGAAGAAGAAGAAGAATGAAAAGAAGAAGAAGAATGAAAAGAAGAAGAAGAAGAATGAAAAGAAGAATGAAAAGAAGAATGAGAAGAATGAAAAGAAGAATGAAAAGAAGAAGAAGAATGAAAAGAAGAAGAAGAAGAATGAAAAGAAGAATGAAAAGAAGAAGAATAATGAAAAGAAGAAGAATAATGAAAAGAAGAAGAAGAATGAAAAGAAGAAAGAAAAGAAGAATGAAAAGAAGAATGAAAAGAAGAAGAAGAATGAAAAGAAGAAGAATGAAAAGAAGAATGAAAAGAAGAAGAAGAATGAAAAGAAGAAGAAGAATTAAAAGAAGAAGAAGAATGAAAAGAAGAATGAGAAGAAGAATGAAAAGAATGAAAAGAAGAATGAAAAGAAGAATGAGAAGAATGAAAAGAAGAATGAAAAGAAGAAGAAGAAGAATGAAAAGAAGAAGAATGAAAAGAAGAAGAAGAATGAAAAGAAGAATGAAAAGAAGAAGAATGAAAAGAAGAAGAAGAAGAAGGAAAAGAAGAAGAATGAAAAGAAGAAGAATTCCAGTACAGCAAAAAGTGTATCTGCAGAGAGCTCCGCTATTTCTGACAGTTCTCTGACAGTTCCTTCACATTTACAGCGGTTGAAACATTGTATCTATTTGTTTCCGAATAAAAACATCTGTATCCTAAATGGAAACAAATAGATACAATGTTTCAACCGCTGTAAATGTGAAGGAACTGTCAGAGAACTGTCAGAAATAGCGGAGCTCTCTGCAGTGACACTTTTTGCCAGCTGATCGGGGAAAATTCGATTCGTGCATCCGAAGTTTGCTAAAATTCGGATTCGGTGCGAATCGAATTTTTCCTAATATTCGAAATGAATTCCACTTTGCCAAGTTCGATTCGCTCATCTCTAATACCATCACCAGAGCACTGCAGTGTGTCACCATTGTGACAGTGTGATTTCCTGAGGTATAAGTATGTCTGTATACCAGGTTCTTCTGGGCCATTTTGCTGAAATTAGAATCACTGTTTTTCTATCCTACTCCATCTTTTTGAGAAAATATGACAGAATTTGCACTGGAGGGAAGGTGTACTAAGACCAGGAAATTATCAAGCCATCTGAGGCTAGGGTTAGAGGATCCTTGGTCCTGGCTATAAAACAAAGGAAGTTTGTTGTTAAATCATGAGGCTAGGATGTCTACATCCAGAATCTTGACATATGAGATTTAAAATATCTTGCTGAAGGACCCATTCCCCATGATCCAGGCAGTTGCAGAAGAGGTAGTCCATTTTCCAGTTTTCCACTCCTGAAATATGGATTTCAGAGATCACTGGACAACAGTGGACAGTGAGTTCCCATCTATGAGGTTATCTGGCTTGTTTCTTTCAAGGCTGCGTGACTTCTGGTGCCCCCTTGATGGTTGATGCCCCACTGGTGGCATTGTCTGACTGAACCCTGATTGGGTGTAATTGAATAAAAGGGAGGGTGTTCAATGTTGTTGAGCCAACCAAACTGCTCTGAGCTCCAGGATGTTGATGGGGAATATGGCTTTCACCAGTGTCCATGCACCCTGGACTGTGAGGGACTGGAACACTCCTCCCTATCCTGAAAGACTGACAACTGTTGTTACCACTTTCCAGTGATAGGGAAAGAAAGACCTCACTACTGCTAGAGTTGGGCTTTAAATCCACAAAATCCAAGTCCCTTGCTTGGCTACACAAGAACATAGGTAGGTCAAGAGAAGAAGCATGCTTGTTCCAGGTTGATAGAATGATGTATTGGAGAGCTCTTGAATTAAATTTGGTAAAATGATACAGCCTCAAAAGGAGACTACCATGAGTATCTAATTGTGGAATGTCTCTTGTACCTCACCCAAAAAAAAAATAGAACATTTGAATTATTCTGTGGATATTTGCTGACAGCTGGAAGGGAGATGAGTCCTTCAGAAGAAGGTCATCCAGATAACTTGACCTGGATGTCCTGAGTTCTGAGAAGGGCAAGAAGAGGTGTTAGGATATTGTGAAATTTTTGGGAACAAAGGATAGACCAAAGGACAGTGCAACAAACTGGAATGTCTGCCAGTGCAAAGCACAGAAAGTGTTGATTAGGTGGATAAAATGGAATATGCAGATAGGCATCTTGGATGTTTATGGATGCCATGTTCTGTATTCCCCTTGTCTCAGCGAGGCAACTACCAACCTTGCAGACTCCATGCAACATTTTGGAACTTGAAAATACTTGAGGGATTTTATGTCCAGAATAAGATGAATACCCCTGCTGGGCTTTGGCACCATGAACAGCCTTGAATAAAATTCTTTGAACCTGTTTTGTGGGGGTACTGATACAGCTACTGGGACAAGAGATGGTTTAGGGCATTTTCAAATCTGGCCGTCCTTGAACAGTCTTTGGTTGATTTGAGAGGACAAAGCGGTGAAGGGGTAGAATTTTGAAGTCTATTTTGTACCCCTTTAAACCACTGATTGAACCCATACGCCTGGGATGTTTATAACCAAGAGAAAGGCAAATTGTAACAGACATCCTCCCACTCTAAGGAATTAAGGTGCCCCTTCATTGAGAAGGATTTGGACTTGGCTTTAGAAGCTGAGGCTAAGGTAGAGCGATTATGTAAGGGACCGCCCGGCGGTACTACTAGCACTCCACTGAATAGGCGTCCCCAGCGCACGGAGTCTAAGTCCCAGGGTGCTTGTTCACCAGGGCCCCTGATGGTGGGGATGGACTTGGAGCTCCCTGAGACCAGGTCGTGGCTACTGGGTGCGCCCGTCAGTGGTAGTAGTATGCGCAAGGGGCTCCCACGGGGAAGAGTCTGATGTGAGGAGGTCAGAAGACCCCACTGCACGGGATGGATGGATGGATGAGCAAGGTCAGACAGGCCGGGTCGGTAACAGAGAGGGCGGCAAGGTACAAGGCAGCAGGCATAGAATGGTCGGGTCACACGCCAGGTCAGCAACAGCAGGTCAAATCCAATAGGGGGCATTCAGGAGAGAGGTCAGGCAAAGCAAGGGTCAGAATAGGAGAAAACAGCAAGGTCAGGTATAATCCGGGTCAATAACTTACAGGGTACAGGTTCACAGGATACAGGATGCAGGAAAGACCAGAAGGCACTGAATGACAGCTCAGGGTCGTTTAAATATCCCGCCCTGCGCTGCCATTGGTGCCCAGCGGGCGGCCGCGGCTTCTACTGCGCATGCGCGAACTCGAACGCCGCGGCCGGCCCGGACCCAGTGCTCGAGTCCCTGCGCCAGGCGGCATACTGCGCCTGCGCCGGGACCAACGCGGCGGGGATCGAGGGGATCCCTGACATTGCCCCCCCCTACGGGCAACCTCCGGATGCCCACCCGATCTCTCCACCACGGGTGATCGCGAAAGAACCTCCGGACAAGTCTGGGTGCATGGACATTATGGGCTGGTTCCCAAGAATTGTCCTCAGGACCATAGCCCTTCCATTTGATAAGGAATTGGGTCTGGCCTCCCCTCCTTCGACACTTCAGGATTGTTTCAACCTCAAACTCTTCCTCTCCTTCGACCGTTACCGCTTCCGGGGGTCTAGATTCCCGGTCAGGGAAGGCATCTGGGACCACTGGCTTCAGCAGAGACACATGAAAGACCGGGTGGATCTTGAGCGTGTCAGGGAGGGCGAGTTCGTAGGCTACTTCGTTAACCATCCGTTTAATGCAGAAGGGGCCTATAAATTTGGGTCCCAATTTCTTTGACGGGCAAAGCATCTTTAGATTGGACGTCGCCAGCCAAACCTTCTCCCCAGGCCGCAATACCAGATCTCCTCTCCGTTTCCTGTTGAATGCTTTCCTGTAGTCTTCCTGGGCCCGACTGATGGCCACTTGAAGCTTCTTATTGTTCGCAGCGAAGAACGATACCACATCTTGTGTTGCTGGTACTGGGCATTCCGACACCAAATCCGGGAGGAAGACTGGGTGAAAGCCATAGTTGGCAAAGAACGGGGACTGCCCTATTGCTGAGTGGCGGGCGTTGTTATACGCAAATTCCGCTAAAGGAAGAAGTGGCAGCCAGTCATCTTGAGTAAACGAGGTATAGCATCTTAAGTATTGCTCCAAGGTCTGATTGGTCCTTTCGGTTTGACCGTTAGTTTGAGGGTGGAACGCAGAGGAGAGAGATAATTTAATGTCCAGGGCTTTGCACAGTGCCCTCCAGAATCTGGACGTGAACTGGACCCCTCGGTCCGAGACGATGTCTTCAGGGACCCCATGCAACCTGACTACCTCACGAATGAAGACTTGCGCGGTCTCGGCCGCCGAGGGGGTTTTCTTCAACGGGATGAAGTGGGCCATCTTGGACAAGCGGTCCATGACTACCAGGATTGCCGTGTGGTCTCGGGATGGCGGAAGCTCGACTATAAAGTCTAGTGAGATCTTTTGCCAAGGCCGTTCAGGAATAGGTAAGGGTCGCAGCAGACCCCAAACCTTGTTTCTTGCTAGCTTGTTCTTCTGGCAGGTGACACAGGACCTGACATAGCCCTTACAATCCTTAGCCATGTCTGGCCACCAGAATGAGCGTCGGAGAAGTTCCAGGGTCTTTTCTGGGCCAAAGTGCCCCGCCATTGGGTGGTCGTGGCAATGCCCCAAGACCAAGGTTCGGGTTTCTTCCGGCACCACAATTCGGTCTTCCCTCCATAGGAGTCCCCCCTTGTTCCGGAGTGGCCCTCCGCCTGGGGTAGAGAAGTTTGTGGATGCCTCCATTAGCCTGGAACAAAGATCCGACTGAAGGGCCAAGAAGTTACCCGAGGACAGGATGGTGTCAGGTACTGGGGTCTCCTTGGCGTCTTCGTACATCCGTGATAACGCATCCGGCTTAGTGTTCTTTGATCCCGGCCGGTACGTAATGTGGAAGTTGAATCTCGAAAAGAATAGTGCCCATCTCGCCTGTCGCGGGCGTAGACGCTTGGCGGTTCTCAGATACTCTAGGTTCTTGTGGTCAGTAAATATTAAGATGGGGTGCACCGCACCTTCCAGCAGGTACCTCCATTCCTCTAACGCCGTTTTGATCGCTAGTAGCTCTCGATCACCGATATCATAGTTCCTCTCCGCTGGGGTCAGCTTCCGTGAGAAGAACGCTACAGGGTGGAGCAGTTCCTTGGTGCCTTTTCGTTGGGAGAGGATGGAGCCTACCGCATTCTCCGATGCATCTACCTCCAAGATATAGGGCAGAGCGGCGTCTGGGTGACCCAAAATGGGTGCCGAAGTGAACAGCTTCTTTAAGACTTCGAAAGCTCCCTGCGCTTCTGGTGTCCATCTGAATCGGGTTCCCAGCTTGGTTAGCTGAGTAATGGGGGAGACCAGACCCGAGAAGTTCTTGATGAACTTCCGGTAAAAATTTGCAAAGCCGATGAATCGTTGGACGCCTTTCCTATCTGTGGGTTCAGGCCAATCCAGTATTGCAGTGACCTTCTGGGGATCCATCGCGACCCCCGCGGTGGAGATAATCAGGCCCAAGAAGACAATGCTGGATTGTTCAAAACATTTTTCTGCCTTGGCGTACAACCCATGCTGCCGCAACCGCCCCAATACTTTTGCTACATGTATTCTGTGTTCCCCCAAAGACGGGGAGAAAATCAGAATGTCGTCTAAATAAACGATCACGAAGACATCCAGAAAGTCCCTAAAAATATCATTCACAAAGTGTTGAAAAGTGGCCGGAGCATTGCACAACCCGAACGGCATGACCAGATATTCAAAATGACCGAAGCGGGTGCGGAAGGCCGTCTTCCACTCGTCCCCCTCCCTTATGCGAATCAAGTTGTACGCCCCCCTC
The DNA here is from genome assembly GCF_062004578.1 of Staurois parvus. Taxonomy (NCBI): domain Eukaryota; kingdom Metazoa; phylum Chordata; class Amphibia; order Anura; family Ranidae; genus Staurois; species Staurois parvus. The sequence continues at coordinate 1,105,907 of NW_028317911.1, forward strand.
AGATCCAGCTTGGTAAAAACCACTGCTGACTTTAAACTTTGGAACAGCTCAGGTACTAATGGTAGTGGGTAACGGTTTTTTATCGTGACCCTGTTCAATTCCCTGTAATCGATACATGGCCTTAAGGTTTTGTCCTTCTTTTCAACAAAGAAGATTCCCGCCCCCGCCGGTGAGGTGGAGTGGCGGATGAACCCCTTCTGGAGGCTGTCCTCGATATATTCCTTTAGGGCCCCCAATTCGGGCTCTGAAAGGGGGAAGATTCGCCCAAAAGGAATTTCTGAGCCGGGTAACAGGTCAATGGGGCAGTCATAAGGGCGGTGGGGGGGTAGAGTATCAGCTCCCCGTTTGCTGAACACATCTAAAAACCCATGGTAGACCGCAGGGATTACTTGTTTTAATTCAGCTTCCCCCTCAGAGCACAGGAGGATTTGGGGGGCCCCCGGGCCCGAAGTGCGGCAGTATATCCGACAGTATGGGGAAGGGAACGTGATTACTCCGGTCTCCCAGTCAATCTGGGGGTTATGGGCCCGTAACCATGGGAGCCCCAGAATGACTGGGAAGAGGGGTGAAGCTATAGCATCCAGGCGGAGGAATTCCTGGTGCTGGCCGGCAATGACAGTGGTGATGGAGGGGGTTTCCTGGTTCACTACCCCCGATTTTATTCGGGAACCGTCGGCCAAATAAATATTGAACCCCTTCTGTTTCAATTGAAGGGGAATACCCTGCTGGTGAGCAAAATTAATATCCACGAAGCAGCTGCATGCCCCAGAGTCAATTATGGCCGATACTTCCACGGTCCTTTCTGGAAGCTGAAAGGAAAGGGGTACCACTAAGTATTGGGATGGACCAACATTGCCAATGGATAAGGAAGAAGAGGTGCACTTACTCATTTTCTGCGGGCAGGAACGTGCCATATGACCAGCTTCGCCACAATAGAGGCACAGGTTCTGGGATCGTCTGCGCAGATGTTCCTCTGGGGATAGTTTAGGCCGTGCCAGGCCGAGCTGCATGGGTTCGGGGTTATCTCCAGGTGGCCGGTTTTGGACGACTGGCCTAGGTGTTTGACTGGGACCCTGAAATGATCCCCAGGGATTTCCATGACCCTGGCCGGACCTCTCAAACCTGCGTTCCCGCAGTCTACGGTCAATTTTAATGGTCAGTGCTATTAAGTCCTCTAAAGTCTCAGGTACCTCCACCCGGGCGAGCTCGTCTTTCAGGCCATCTGATAGGCCAATACGGAACTGATGCAGGAGTGCGAACTCGTTCCAGCGAGTATCCCCCATCCATCGCCTAAATTCAGCTGCGTACTCCTCCGCCGCTCGGCGGCCTTGCCGGAGCGTGTACAGAGTAGCTTCAGCAGAAGCTGCCCGCTGTGGGTCATCATAAAGGATGGCCATAGCATCAAAAAAACTGTCAACCGAACTGAGGTGAGGGTCGTTTTTTCCCCGTAATCGATGGGCCCAGTCTTGGGGTTCACCCTGCAGGAGGGAGATGACGAACCCCACCTTCACGGATTCAGTCACGAAGGTTCGGGGTTGTAGCTCAAAATAGAGGAGGCAGGACTCGCGGAATGATCTAAAACGTGTGCGGTCCCCGTGGAAACGTTCCGGTAAGGGTACTCGGAGGTCGGCCGCCGGGAGTGGTGCGGATGCCCCAGACACCAGCACAGGGGCTGCTACAGCTGGAGATGTGGGGACCGCGGCCTGTGGGGTGGGAGCGGATATAGTGCAGGCCTGGAATTGAGTTTCAATCCGCTGACATCTATCCTGCAGGGCCGATACGGTCTGTGTCAAATTGGACAGGTGCCTGCAGATCTCCTCCAGCGGCGAGGGACCTCCTCTAGACTCAGTCATGGCCTTCTGGTACTGTAAGGGACCGCCCGGCGGTACTACTAGCACTCCACTGAATAGGCGTCCCCAGCGCACGGAGTCTAAGTCCCAGGGTGCTTGTTCACCAGGGCCCCTGATGGTGGGGATGGACTTGGAGCTCCCTGAGACCAGGTCGTGGCTACTGGGTGCGCCCGTCAGTGGTAGTAGTATGCGCAAGGGGCTCCCACGGGGAAGAGTCTGATGTGAGGAGGTCAGAAGACCCCACTGCACGGGATGGATGGATGGATGAGCAAGGTCAGACAGGCCGGGTCGGTAACAGAGAGGGCGGCAAGGTACAAGGCAGCGGGCATAGAATGGTCGGGTCACACGCCAGGTCAGCAACAGCAGGTCAAATCCAATAGGGGGCATTCAGGAGAGAGGTCAGGCAAAGCAAGGGTCAGAATAGGAGAAAACAGCAAGGTCAGGTATAATCTGGGTCAATAACTTACAGGGTACAGGTTCACAGGATACAGGATGCAGGAAAGACCAGAAGGCACTGAATGACAGCTCAGGGTCGTTTAAATATCCCGCCCTGCGCTGCCATTGGTGCCCAGCGGGCGGCCGCGGCTTCTACTGCGCATGCGCGAACTCGAACGCCGCGGCCGGCCCGGACCCAGTGCTCGAGTCCCTGCGCCGGGCGGCATACTGCGCCTGCGCCGGGACCAACGCGGCGGGGATCGAGGGGATCCCTGACAGATTAGGTGCTTTATGTTTTGCAGAGGTAGAGGCTCCTGTGGATAGGAATTTTGGGATCTTCTTCTGTGGGAGTAAAAGCTTCCCTCCTGTAACATCTTTGATGAACTGGTCAAGCGCTTACCAAACACCTCTTTCTTGAAAAGGCGTATGTGTGAGGAGTCAGTTACAGGTGGTTTCAGCTGTCCAGGCTGTTACCTATAAGATTCTGCACATGTGAATGAAGATTAGGGAAATTTGTCTTATGACATGTTCTAGGGCAGCCGCACAAAAGAGCAGAAGGTGTTTGCTGTAATTGCTCTGTTAAAGCACAACCTGGGAAAACAGGGTCATGGTTGTTCACTGCCCTAGTCCACATAGCTGCAGTTGCAGGTCTGAACCTGTCAAAATAAAAATAGCCTTTAAGAGCATTTCAGACTTTCCATCTACAGAATCCTTGAAAGGATAAACATCTTCAATTGATACAATGAGATACTATCAACTACAGGATTAGACCACTGTTTAGTGAACATTTTTTCCACTAGATAAAAGTTCAGATTTTGAGAGGAGAGAAAATCCTTTCTGAAGTGATCCAATTGTCATAGTTGGACAATGCTAAGGCTTTTGTGTAGGGCAGCAGGGAGCTTTTCCACATTAGCAAGCATATTGCATGACGCTCCCTCTTCAAAAATGTGGCTACCTGGGGAAAATAAATCTTCTGCAGCTTGCGCCAGTGGTGCCTTAATGTCCTCTTTAGTCACTTCTGTTCCTGCTTCATCTAGGGCAGGAATAACTCAGGTAGAGAATAGGAAGTAGGAGACGAAATGTGGCATTTTGAGCCCTAAGCCAAGATGGCCGTATTAAAGCTATTACTTGTCCAAATGTGACATAGATACAGAAAATTCTGCTTATGTCTGCTAGGCCACTTGTGTGTCAATAATAGAGCTAGAATTGAATGCAGACATCAGTGTTAGTCTCAGAAAGATAATGTGCTCCATACACAGGAGCTGAATATGAGTGTTGTGTGGGTCTTTGGCAGAACGACTGTTCACTTGTTTTGCCATAGCTAATTTTGCCTGGTCTCCAACCTAGCTAAATGTGAGGGTATTCCTCTATGGCAGGGGCAGACAACCTTTGAGAGGTGGAGATCTACCCAAAAAACATAAAAGGGATCAAAGATCACCGGGGTTCAGAGCCATTTTAAAAAAAAAAAGGAGAAATTAACTAGCAAGGCCTAATTAAATAATAAGGAAGAAGTAAACAAATATAATAAAACAAATGTCACTGTAAAAATACAAACTTAGCCTACCTTAAAAATGGACAGTATCAGTCAGTAGGTCAGTAGACGGTGTAAGTAGGGCAGAGGTTGTTGTCAGTCAGTAGAGCAGTGGATGGTGTCAGTAGAGCAGAGGATGATGTCAGTCAGCAGGGCAGAGGTTGGTGTCAGTAGGGCAGAGGTTACTCTCAGTAGGGCACTGGATGGCGTCAGAAGTTTTTATTTTTACAATTTTATTTTTTATTATTTTTCACAATTTTTTTTAGGAGCCCTGTTGAAAGGGGAGCACTTGGGAAGGGGCAAGGCTGCAGAAAAAAGGAGGAACAAGGATGAGAGGGGTAGCGGGGGAGGCGTGCACTATAACCGACCCTCTGGATTTTTCTCCTGTAGCAGCTGTACGCTGTTGGGAGGGTGAGGAGGAGATGTTAGCTTTCAGCTGCTCCAGGAGGACAATAAAGGGGATCATGGGAAGGCAGGTATTTTAAAAATCTCAACTCCCTGCAAATGGCTGGAGATTGGGATTTTTCTGCCCCCCAGCTACCCTGGTGCCCTAAAGCGGCTGCGCAAGCAGCTGTTTGCTGGGTGCCAGCATACGTTTGCCTTAGGGCACCAGGGTAGGGAGGAGGCAGAAAAATGCCAATCCCCAGCCACTTGCTGGGAGTTCAGATTTTTAAAATACTTGTCCATGGGAGGGAAGGGGGGGGTGATATGAAGGGCGGTAGAGTACACTGCTATGGGGGTGGCTCTGCCCATAGCAGTATCCTCTGCCCATCCCCCCCCCCCAGTGGTGTCCTCTGCTCCCCATTTTTCCCCAGCCTTCTCTGCTGCGGCTGTCATTCTCAGTGCACAGAGGAGAGCGGAAGGCAGCACAGCTCAGGACAGAGGGCAGGAGGAGAAGCTGGCCAAATGAACTTTTCATATTAACAAGTTGGTAATAGGTTGCTAGGACCGACCTGTGGGTTAATATGAAAAGTTCATTTGGCCAGCTCCTCCTCCCATCTTCCGTCTTGAGTTGTGCTGCCTTCCACTTTCCGCTGAGGATGACAGCAGCAGCGGAGGAGGCTGGGGGAAAGTAGGGAGAGGGACCTGCACCTAAAAGGCGGGGGTTGACAGCGCAGGTACCTGTTCACAGTTTACCTGTCACTGACCGCGGCTGACATGTAGACCGCAATCGACGGGTTGCTGACCCCCGCCCTATGGGGTACTCATGGATAAAGAAGCAGAATATATAGAGCAACTGTGTTCAGAAGGAGAACGCAGCAACTTGGATGTAGACCATGCGGTAGTGAATCCCCATTATGAAAGAGCAGGAGGAGTCCCATCTAAGAACTCTAGGTAGGAGTGGTGGGAAAATGTGTGACCTGCGGTGTGATAACACTAGGTCATCCACCTGAGACTAAGCTCTAAGTGGTTGAGTTTTAGAGACAAATTTCAAGTTTACATTGTAGTGAATGCAATTTGAACATACAGTGGGGATCGAAAGTTTGGGCACCCCAGCTAAAAATTTGTATTAATGTGCATAAAGAAGCCAAGGAAAGATGGAAAAATCTCCAAAAGGCATCAAATTACAGATTAGACATTCTTATAATATGTCAACAAAAGTTAGATTTTATTTCCGTCATTTACACTTTCAAAATAACAGAAAACAAAAAAATGGCATCTGCAAAAGTTTGGGCACCCTGCAGAATTTATAGCATGCACTGCCCCCTTTGCAAAGCTGAGACCTGCCAGTGTCATGGATTGTTCTTAATCATGGTCTAGGAAGACCAGGTGATGTCAATCTCAAAGGTTTTAAATGCCCAGACTCATCTGACCTTGCCCCAACAATCAGCACCATGGGTTCTTCTAAGCAGTTGTCTAGAAAACTGAAACTGAAAATAGTTGACACTCACAAAGCTGGAGAAGGCTATAAGAAGATAGCAAAGCGTTTTCAGATGTCAATATCCTCTGTTCGGAATGTAATTAAGAAATGGCAGTCATCAGGAACAGTGGAAGTTAAAGCAAGATCTGGAAGACCAAGAAAAATATCAGACAGAACAGCTCGCAGGATTGTGAGAAAAACAATTCAAAACCCACGTTTGACTGCACGATCCCTCCAGAAAGATCTGGCAGACACTGGAGTTGTGGTACACTATTCCACTATAAAGAGATACTTGTACAAATATGGTCTTCATGGAAGAGTCATCAGAAGAAAACCTCTTCTACGTCCTCACCACAAAATTCATCATTTGAACTTTGCAAATGAACATATAGACAAGCCTGATGCATTTTGGAAACAAGTTCTGTGGACCGATGAGGTTAAAATTGAACTTTTTGGCTGGAATGAGCAACGGTACGTTTGGAGAAGAAGGGGCACAGAATTTGATGAAAAGAACCTCTGTATAACTGTTAAGCATGGGGTTGGATCAATCATGCTTTGGGGTTGTGTTGCAGCCAGTGGCACAGGGAACATCTCACGAGTAGAAGGAAAAATGGATTCAATAAAATTTCATCAAATTTTGGATGGTAACTTGATGCCATCTGTGAAAAAGCTGAAGTTAAAGAGAGGTTGGCTTCTACAAATGGATAATGATCCTAAACACACCTCGAAATCCACGGGGGATTACATCAAGAGGCGTAAACTGAAGGTTTTGCCATGGCCTTCACAATCTCCTGTCCTCAACATAATTGAAAATCTATGGATAGACCTTAAAAGAGCAGTGCGTGACAGACAGCCCAGAAATCTCAAAGAACTGGAAGACTTTTGTAAGGAAGAATGGCCAAAGATACCTCAAACAAGAATTGAAAGACTCTTGGCTGGCTACAAAAAGCGTTTACAAGCTGTGATACTTGCCAAAGGGGGCAGTACAAGATATTAACTCTGCAGGGTGCCCAAACTTTTGCAGATGCCATTTTTTGTTTTCTGTCATTTTGAAAGTGTAAATGATGGAAATAAAATCTAACTTTTGTTGACATATTATAGGAATGTCTAATCTGTAATTTGATGCCTTTTGGAGATTTTTCCATCTTTCCTTGGCTTCTTTATGCACATTAATACAAATTTTTAGCTGGGGTGCCCAAACTTTCGATCCCCACTGTATCTCTGATCTTTTACTGTAACAGTCAGAAACATACAGGGTGACACTGTCTTATCTGTCCATGACATTGGACTGTATATAAAGCGCAGGCTTCGCCCATCTCTGTGGGCATACCCCCAAAGGGTTTCAGGAACTGGGTACCATAGGGATGGACCACAGTCCCAGACCTGTATAGCACCCTGTGGCTGACTACACGCATTGCACTAAGTGCTAAGGTGGGTGCCCATGCAGGATCCAGTGACTGGAGCAACATTACAGGCCATCAAAACAGTATGGGGTCTTGGTATGACTCCCAAAGTCCAGGTCCAGATGCACTGCTTCTATTTGTGGCAATAGAATACAGGATGATGTTGATTGAAGAATTTGAAGATGAAATAGTAAAGAAAAATAAAAAAACGAGTTAAACTAAAATTGAATTCTCCATGAAGGAGAAGAGGTTCATCATCTAAAAGACACCAACACAAAACTGAAGATTCACAGAGTGGGGTAGGGTTATATGGGAGGCACCCAGTGGGCATATTCTCAAAAGCTTGCCAGTGTCCAATCACCTGAAGGTATGTGCCTATAACCCAAGGTCTAGAAATACAATATGACCTCACATAGAAATACTTTGCTTGTGACCTGTACTGTACGAATAAAATATTCAGTTTTCATTTTTGTTTCATCCTGTTTTGCATCTCAGTATTGCTGACCTCCTACAGACTATTTCAGCAGCTTCCTGTCTAATAGTGCAGTGCTACATATACATAAATATCCAAATCAATAATGGTGCATTATAAATATGACAAAATTAGTAAATAAGTCCTTTCCCTTCAATGCGTAAATAAGTAAATCCTTGTGCAGTGACACCTTGTGCTCCAATAGAATAATATGCCAAAAGTCACCACCACCAGATGTCTTCTCACCTCCACAATTTGACCTCACATAAATATGCTTGGTCAATAAGCGCTTTTTGTTCCTTTAATGGACGCTGTAGATCTCCTATGTGGACTTGGAAAAGCCTTCTCAGCTTTCATGAAATTCCTTCCAATATAGCACTCTACCTCATACAAATAAACTAATCATAGTGCTTTATCCTTGTAAAACTTTTATTTCAACCTTAAAACATTAAAATTTGCACTCACATGTATTAGGTGCTCAATCGCAACAAGCAATAATCAGAGAGAGAAATCAGCGGTCCTGTGCAATGCCACATCCACTGTTCATTTGGTGGCCGCACTTGCTACCCAGTAGAGTGTTGTGACGTCATCCGAGGCCCTGTCCTAATGCGTTTGGGTACCACACATGTGACATGGCAACATCTAATGTTTGTGTAGTATTATGTTCAGCAGACTGTGTTCTTCTATTGTTGTGACTTAGATGACGTTCAGAGCACATTTTATGCCCAATTCATGCAAAACTCCACGTAATCCCAGGGGGTTCACATACTTTTTCTTGCAACTGTATATATTAATGTTAAATCTGACGTAATACATACATAATCATACCCAATCAAAAATCCATACATTAAAGGGTCACAAAAACAAAAAAAATATATAATAAATAAATGATTAATAATAAAATGAAATAAATCTGAATACAAATATAAGAAATATAAAATACAATACTTAGTAATTAAATTGTTTTATTAATGTATAAAAATATAAAATAATAAATGTAAATTCCAAGCCCTAGAGCTAAACGCTACAACCCCTTAACTGAGCTAGCAGTAGGAATGAATCTCATAAAGATCCTAGAGGAAAATATCTTGAAGAGACTCATAGATTACTCAAAAACAATTAAAATCAAAATCCTTATTTAATCCTCTTGGTTTCAAGGTTCTGAGTTCATGAATCCAATAGTATTCCTGCTTGCTAAATTGCCTGAGCTTATTACTCCCTCAACAATTTCTTTTATATGCTTCTATCCCCCAAAATTGGAGACATGGGTAATCTTTATTGTGTACTTCAAGAAAATGTCTAGATAAAAATGTTTAGGATACTCCACACTAATATTAGAAGTGTGTTCTTTTATCTGTTCTTTCAGTGCCGTTTTTGTCTGTCCTACGTATTGAGAACCGCAAAGGCAAGACAAAGCATTAAACCACCCCCTCTGTATCACAGGAAATTAAATCTTTTATTGTGTACTGCATGCCCGTAATATGACTTTTGAAAGAGAGCCTTTTCCTGCAATTGTTCTTCACTCTGCAGCAGCTATAACACCAACCACAAGCAAAAAATCCCTTTCTACTAAAAAAAGAAAATCCCAGTTCTCAGGGTGGATCTACCACATTGTGTACCAATTTATCCCTAAGTGCTGGAGCTTTTCTATAAATAAACCTAGGGGTGTCTAAGATGATTGTTCTCAGATGTTTGTCTTGTCTTAAAATTGGCCAATATTTCCTAATAACATGTTCTACCCTTTCATATTGAGTGTTATAATCCAATATTACCAATACTCCTCTTTCTATTCCACAACCTTATCCTTCAAAAGCTCCTCTCTATTTACAACCCTTGCTTTCTCCCCCTCTTTTTCTATAAAATCTTCCCTATAACCTCTCTCCTTACACCTCTGGACTATTATACCTGATTGTTGCTCATATTCACTCTCATTATTACAATTACCTTTCATTCTCATAAACTGACCTATGGGAACATTTACAAGCCATGGTTTCTAATGGCAGCTCCAAGAGGGTATAAATTAGTTTCTATTGGTATTTTTAAAGAAAGTTCTTGTTCTTAAACCATCCTCACATTTAATTAGCTCCAAATCCCAAAAAAAAGTATATGACTTTTGCTATATTCCCACGTAAATTTTATATTCCTGTCATTATTATTAATTTCTCTTAATACATCCTCCAAACCTTGATGGCTACCCTTCCACAGGATGATCAAAAAATAAGTAAATCTGTGATACATCTTCAGATGTGGGACATTCATTTTGAATACAATCTCTTCCTCCAATTGGGCCATATACATATTAGGTATACTTGGCGCAAATTTAGCGCCCATCGCCACTCCAGATGATTGTAAATAATAACTATTTTGGTACCAAATATAATTGTGTTTCAAGCAAAAGTCAAGACATACCCATTCAACTGCTTTCATGGTGCCTTCATGATTTATATTTGTATAAAGTGACGCCATATCAGCAGTTGCCAGTATAGTGTTGGCCGGCATACTGCTGCTCTGAAGTGACTGAAGGACATGTTTGGTGTCCTTCAGATATGCTGTAGTTTAACTAGTTGTTAAAAAAAGATCCACATACTCCCTAAGTCTGGCAGTAAGTGGATCTATTCCATATATCATAGGACACCCTGGCAGGTTTTTGCTGTCCTTATGAATCTTTGGATTACAATATATTACTGGTAATCTACATGTAGAGGGGATAAGGTACTTCTCCTCTCTTCTATTTAAAATACCTTTTTTAGCTCCATATTTTATAAGCCTTTCTAAATCCTTTTTGAAAATATTAGTAGGGTTACCAGGCAGCTTTTTATACATATATTAGTGTACAAAAAGTGGTGCGTAATCTTAATATCAAGAAATTTTATGCTATAAACCCAAGCCAAATAGGATACCAATCAGTGGAAGGGTCATACACACATCTGAGAAATAGGTCCTTATTTAATCTTAAAATTAATGGTAATAGATACATAAATATGTTTAAAAAACTAGTCATTGAGGATTTACAGAAACTCCCTATTAAAAGCATATATATATGATGTACAGGAGGTCAGAAATGGCATTAAATCGCTTGAGAACAGGAAGGAATTGGTTACCTGCCTAGCAGACAAGGGTGGAGGAATTGTCTGGTCTAAGCAACAGTATTTGAGGGAAATGGGTAAATTATTAGAATACCCAAATACTTATAAAAATCTGCCTGGTAACCTTACTAATAATTACAAAAAGCAATTCGAAAAGCTGATAAAATATGGAGCTAAAAAAAAGGTATTTTAAAAGGAAGAGAGGAGAAGTACCTTATCCCCTCTACTTGTAGATTATCAGTAATATTTTGTATTCCAAAGATTCAGAAGGATAGCAAAAACCTGCTAGGGCACCCTACAAGAAATGGAATAGATTCACTGACTGCCAGATTTAAGGAGTATGTGGATCTTTTTTTACAACTACTAGTAAAACAAACTACAGGATATCTGAAGGACACCAAACATGTCCTTCGATCACTTCAGAGCAGCAGCATAACGGCCGACACTATACTGGCAACTGCTGATGTGGCATTGCTTTATACAAATATAAATCATGAGGGCGCCGTGAAAACAGCTGAATGGGCGTTAAATAAAAGTGATAACCTCACTAGGAAATTAAAAAAATTCTCCTTAACCACTAGCCTACTGAGCACTTTACTCCCTTCCTGCCCATGTCAATTTTCAGCTTTCGGTACTGTCGCATTTTGAATGACTATTGCACAGTCATACAACACTGTACCCAGATGAAATTTTTATCTTTTTTTGAGACATATAGGTCTTTCTTTTGGTGGTATTTAACCACTTGCCTACCAGGCACTTATACCCCCTTATTTACCAGGCCAATTTTCAGCTTTCAGCGCTGCCGCATTTTGATTGACAATTACGCGGTCATGCAACATTGTACCCATATGAAATGTTGATCATTTTTTTCTCACAAATAGAGCTTTCTTTTGGTGGTATTTAATTGCCGCTGGGCGCTTTACTTTTTGCGCTATAAATAAAAAATTGCCAAAAATTCGAAAAAAAAAAAAAATTTCTTTGTTTCTATTATAAAATTTTTTAAACAGGTAATTTTTCTCCTTCACTGATGTGCGTTGATGAGGCAGCACTGATGGGCACTGATAGGCGGCACTGATGGGCACTGATAGGCAGCACTAAAGGGCACTGATAGGCAGTACTAATGAGGTGGCACGGATAGGCGGCACTGATAGACAGCACTAATGAGGTGTCACGGATAGGCGGCACTAATATGCAGCACTGATAGGCGGCACTGATAGGTGACACTGATGATGGGTACTGATAGACTGCACTGACTGGCGGCACTGACTGGCACAACCGCTGGGCACTGACTGGTGGCACTGACTGGCAGCACTGCTGGACTGCACTGGTGGGTGGCACTGGTGGGCAGCACTGGTGGGTGGGCACAGGTGGGTGGCACTGGTGGGCACAGGTGGGTGGGCACAGGTGGGTGGCACTGCTGGGCACAGGTAGGTGGCACTTCTGGGCACAGGTGTGTGACATTGCAGAGTGGCACATGTGGGTGCACTGCTGGGCGCACTGCTGGGCACAGGTGGGTGATCTGCTGGGCACAGGTGGGCGGAGCTAGTGGGCGCACTGCTGGGCACAGGTGGGCGGAACTTGCGGGTGGCACTGCTGGGCACCGATCATCAGGGCACTGATCATCAGTGCCCTGATGATTGGTGCCGATCCCCGCTCTGACAACTGCCGGTTCTCGGCAGTACTTTCCTCACGATCTGACAGCGTGAGGAAAGTGCAGCCGAGAACCGGCACTTGCATTTCCCTCTGATCAGCGTGTCATTGGACACCGCTGATCAGGTGGTAAAAGGCCGCTGTGATTGGCCTTTTACCACATCACGTGATCAGCTGTGTCCGTAGGAGAGCGCGTTCTGGGGGGACATCATATGACGTCCACTCAGAACTGGCCGGCCGCAGTGCAGCCGTCATTCGGCTATCTGCAGTCAGCAACAAGTTAATCACAACTGGGTTTTTTATTTTTTGCTAAACAAGCAAAAAAAGACCAAACATTTTGAAAAAAAAATGTTTTTTCCTAGTTTCTGTTATAAAATTTTGCAAGCAGGTAATTTTTCTCTTTCATAAGTGTAGTGGTTCCCCCTGCCCTAGATGAACTCAACCTAAACAAAGATGCTAGCACCCCAACCCTTTACCTCAAAAAGATTAAAAATCACAGATAATGTACATATGGTGCAGCGCTAAATTAAATACACATAATGAGATGATAGCATATTAAATAAATATATATAAATATAAAACTGTAAATCCCAAAAAAAGGGAATCTAAGATAAAGTGCAACCACATGTATATCCACATGTATCCTGGGTGCACCAAGATGGCTGCCGGCGTAATGTAATGACGTCACCACGTAGCGTATCAACGCGTTGCATCACGTGTCACACGTGATTTCATCAGGATAAAATGTGCCACGTGACGCAACGCGTCATTACGCTACGTGGTGACGTCATTACACCGGCAGCCATCTTGGTGCACCCAGGATACATGTGGATACACCCATGATATGAGGTGGAATGCCTTATTAATACTACGCAGATGTGAGTGTATCTACTGGCGTTTTTTGGTCTGATTACCTATATTAAACAATATTGCACTATGGAAGTATTTTTTCTTTTTTTATGGGCATGTTTTCACTGAGAGCTGGGCAGAGTTTCTGTAAGTGGGCTGGAGTTAGTTAAAGGTCACCTGCCTATCGATCCAGGAAGGGGATTATATACTTGGCACATTGGAACCCTGTGTATGTGGAGGTCGGCCAAAAAGAAGATTTATACCGTAGGATCCGGATATGATCCAAAAGCATGATGACCCATAGGGTCACTTATTGAAGGTGAGCAGGCATTTCAGCCATTGTGGGATTCCTTTGGAGTGCATACCACATGGCACCAGTTCCCTGTTGAAAGTGGAGCACTGTCTTTTTAGTGTGGAGGATTCCCACAGCGCTATTATTGGACTCAAAAAGGACATTTTGCTGCTTTGTTATGCTCAGTTTTTTCACTGCATATCTAATGTTTGTTTGGTTCACTACACATATTTATTGGTTTTGCATTTTCACTGTGTGTGTATAGTGTATACACTTTTTTGTGATTTGGCACTTGTCACTTTAAGATTATCCCATTTTAAGGGATCCACCTTGCTGACACATTGGTGTGCATCATCCCAATTTGGGATTTGGGTTTTTTGTTTTTCACAGCATATAGGGTCTGTATTTGTGACCCATCTTTAGAAATTCACTAAATTGTACTTTATGTATTGTTGCACTTTATCCTAGATTCCCTTTTTTTGGGATTTATAGTTTTATATTTATATATATTTATTTAATATGATATCATCTCATTATGTGTATTTAATTTAGCGCTGCACCATATGTACAATTTTTCTCTTTCACTGATGTGCGCTGATGAGGTTGCACTGATGGGTACCGATGAGGCGGAACTGATGAGGCTGCATTGATGGGCATTGATGAGCAGGCACTGATTAGGCTGCAATGAAGATCACTTATAGACGGCACTGTCTGGCAGCACTGGTGGCACTGATGAACACTGTTGAGATTGCACTGATGGACACATCGAGGACTGCACTGATGGACATTGTTGGGGTTGTACTGATGTCCTCTGATATGTACATACAGGTGACGATTACAGGCTCTCCTCTCTCCTCATGCTGTGACAGTGTGAGGAAAGTGCAGCCAATAACTGGCAAGTGTATTTACATTGTGATCAGCTGTGTCATTGGACACAGCTGATCACATTGTAAAAGGGCGCTGTGATTGTCCCTTTACCATGATATATGATCAGCTGTGTCCAAAGGGCTCAGTGATCACAGTGCTCGCTTGGTGCACGCCCCAGGGGGGCACGCGGGAGACGTGGTTCGGCTATAGCCTGTTCATCAAGTGGTCAAATGTCTTGACTTTTGCTTGAAACACAATTAATTGTGGTAGCAAAATAGTTATTTACAAACATCTGGAGTGGCAATGGGTTCTAAATTTGTGCCCAGTATAGCCAATATCTATATGGCAAAAAGGGCAGCAAGAGGTTATATTCAAAATGAATGTCCCACATTTGAAGCTGTATCACAGATTTACTGATTTTTGATCATCCTGTGGGAGGGTAGCCATCAAGGTTTGGAGGATTTATTAAGAGAAATTAATAGTACTGACAGAAATATAAAACGTATGTCGGAATATAGCAAAAGCCATATAGATTTTCTGGATTTAGAGCTAATTAAATGTGAGGATGGTTTAAGAACAAGGACTTTCTTTAAAAATACCAATAGAAACTCATATCTGGGAGCTGCCATTATAAACCACGGCTTGTAAGTGTTCCCATAGGTCAGTTTATGAGAATAAAAAGTAATTGTCATAATGAGAGTGATTATGAACAACAATCAGGTATAATAGCCCAGAGGTTTAAGGAGAAAGGTTATTGGGAAGAATTTATAGAGAAAGAAGAGGAGAAAGCAAGGGGTTTAAATAGAAAGGAGTTTTGAAGGATAAGGTTGTGGAAGATAATGGAATGGAAAGAGGGGTAATATTGGATTATAACACTCAATATAAAAGGGTAGAACGTGTTATTAGGAAATATTGGCTAATTTTGAAACAAGACAAACATCTGAGAACAATCCTCCTGGACACCCCTAGGTTTATTTTTAGAAAAGCAAAATGCTTAAGGATAAATTGGTTCACAATGTGATAGATCCACCCCGAGAACCGGGATTTTTTTTTTTTTAGTAGAAAGGGATTTTTTGCTTGTGGTTGGTGTTAGAGCTGCTGCAGAGTGAGGAACAATTGCAGGAAAAGGATCTCTTTCATATTACAGGCAGGCAGTACATAACAAAAGATTTAATTTCCTGTTATACAGAGGAGGTGGTTTAATGTTTTGTCTTGCCCTTTCAATACGTAGGACAGACAAAAAGGGCATTGAAAGAATGGAAAAATATTAGTGTGGGGTACCATAAACATTTTTATCTAGACATTTTCTTGTACACAATAAAGATTACTCAGGCCTCCAATTTTGGGGAATAGAAGTGTATAAAAGAAATTGGAGTGGGAGTAATAAGATCAGATAACTTAGCAAGTGGGAATCCTTTTGGAACTCAGAACATAAGAGGATTAAATAAGGATTTTGATTTGAATTGTTTTTTGGGTAACCTATGAGTCTCTTTAAGATAGGGGGGATTTTCCTCTAGGTTCTTTATGAGATTCATTCCTACTACTAGCTCAGTTTCGGGGTTGTAGCTTTTAGCTCTAGGGCTAGGAATGAACGTTTAATATTTTATATTTGTATACATTAATAGAGCAAATGAATTAGTAAGTATTGTATTTAATATTGTTTGTATTTTTATTCACATTTATTTAATTATATTTTATTTTTTACTTTTCTTGTATTTGTATTATTAATAATTTTTGATTTATAATATATATTTTTTGTTTTTACGACCCTTTAATATAAAGATTTTTGAATGGGTATGATTATGTATATATTATGTACATTTTTTACAGTAATTTAATATATATTGTATGGATACAAATTTTTCTCTTGTATTTGAATGATTGGGAATCATTTTATGGTTGAATTAATTGTAAAGGAGAGAATCGGCGATTATATAGATTTTATATTAGAGATTACTATTGTAGTAAGTTGCATGTGTACTCCGCAATTAAGGGCTACAATATCATGTCGCCTTAAAAACTATATGGCCAAGCACGTCGTATGGGTATTCTGCAATCACGCGCTAAATCATGGCGTCTGATGAATTGCATATGTCGAACTGTGGCAAAATGGTGCTGTTAGGCTTTATATGGTGTGAGAGCGTCACATAGTCCAATCACGATCTCCCTGAGGATGTCATGTTTCCGGCGACGAAATGCATTGGGGCGGGGCCTTGGATGACGTCACAACGCTCTACTGGGTAGCAAGTGCGGCCACCAAATGGGCAGTGAATGCAGCATTGCACAAGACCACTGATTTCTCTTTCTTGTTATCAAATGTTGGTATATCTGTGCGATCAAGCACCTAATACATGTGAGTGCACATTTTCTATGTTTTAAGGTTGAAATAAAAGTTTTACAAGGATAAGGCACTATGATTCATTTATTTGTATGAGTGCTATATTGGAAGGCGTTCCATGGAAGCTGAGAAGGCTTTTCCGAGTCCACATAGGAGATCTACAGCGTCCATTAAAGGAACAAAAAGTGTTTATTGACCAAGCATATTTATGTGAGGTCATATTGTGGAGGTGAGCAGACATCTGATGGGGGTGATTTTTGGCACATTATTCTATTGGAGCACAGAGTGTCATTGCGCAAGTATTGATTTATTTACTCATTGAAGGGAGAGGACTTATTCACTAATTTTGTCATATTTCTAATTAGTGACAGGCCTCCATATTTGGTTCACGGTCGAACATTTAAACCTAATGAAAACTCGACTGTGAACTTTGAACCCGGGGGACAATTCACTAAGCGTTATCTTACCGCATCCGAGTATGCGGTAAGATACCGCACAGCATTTTTCCAAAAAGAGATTACATTAAAAAATGCTACTAAAATACTGCATGAGTTATTTTATAAGTCATGTGGTATTTTAGTAGTGAAAACATGCAGTAATGTTTCAGCTGTCAGTGGGGGTAAAAAGAATTGCTGTCAATTAACAATTTAGCAAAAAAATGGTGTGGAGTCCCCACTCATCCATACCAAGCCCTTTTGGTCTGGTATGGATTTTGAAGGGAACTCCCACACCAACATTTTTAAAAATACGCACCCAGAACATTATCTGAACATGCAGTCCGGCAGGTCATGAAAGGGGGGGGGGTGAGTGAGTGCCCCTCCCTCCCTCCTGTACCATACCAGGCCACATGCCCTCAACAATGGGGGGTGCTTTGTGACAGAGGGATCTCCCACTAAAGCACCTTGTCCACATGTCCGCATGGGGACAAGGGGCTTTCCCCACAACTATGGCCTGTGGTTCTGGGGGTCTGCAGGCAGGGGGCCCCCATTTAACAATCCCCAGATCCTAGCCCCCCTTCCATGTGAATGAGTATGGGGTATATGGTACCGTTATTCATTCACACACACAAAAAAAGTGTAGTGTAAAAAATGACAGTCTAACAAGTTCTTTATTAAAACAACAAAAATTTAAAAAAGTCTCCGAAAGTAGATCCACCATCAATCATGATGCCCGCTGCCACCGCCGACCCTAAAAAGGGGAAACAAAATGGTTCCACTCTCGACGCTGGCTGCTGCTGTCTGACAGTTCAGCTGGCCTGACGGTTCTTAAATATCTAAGGGGCAGGGCCACCCGGTGACGTCAACTGGGTGACCCCGCCCCCTTGTGATGTTATTGACTGGGGCATGCTGGGGGCTTCCAGATTCCAATAATCCACCGCCCGCAGACCCCAAAACCACAGGCCAGGGTTGTGGGGAAGAGGCTCTTGTCCTCATCAACATGGTGACAAGGTGCTTTGTGGGGGGGAGCCCCCCTGCCCCAGAGCACCCACCCATGTTGAGGGCACGTGGCTTGGTATGGTTCAGGAAGGGGGTGCTCACTCGTCCCCCATCCCCTTTTCTGACCTGCCAGGCTGCATGCTCAGATAAGGGTCTGGTATGGATTTTGGAGGACTCCATGCCATATTTTTTTTGGGGGGGGGGGTTACCCTCAAAATCCATACCAGACCTGAAGGGCTTGGTATAGATGGGTGTCCCCCCCCCCCCCCCCCACACCATTTTTTTGCAAAATTTTTAATTGCTGGCAATACTTTTTATATTCAGCTGTCAGTGTGGAACCCCGCTGAAAGCTGAAACATTTACGCATGTTTTCAATAATAAAATACCACATGACTTAATAAAATAACTCATGCGGGTATTTTAGCAGTGTTTTTTTAGTGAATGCCAATGTTTTTTTTTTTTAAATGCTGTGCGGAATCTTACCGCATACTCAGATGCGGTAAGATACCGCTTAGTGAATTGTCCCCAAATTCCTTTAAATATCATGCCTGGGGGATCCCCTTAAACTACCTGCAAAGTTTCACATCTGTACAATGTATAAAACCTGCTGCAGCAGGACTCACATTTAAAAAAAAAAAAAAAAAAGTGTTTAAAAAAAAAAAACAACACAAAAACAGCATGGGGTCCCCCCTCCCCAATCCATACCAGACGCTTTAGGTCTGGTAGGAAGGTTAGGAGTTAGGGGGGACCCCACAGTAAAAAAAAATGTTTTTTAAAGTGTGTGGGGTTCCCCTTAAAAGCCATACCAAGCCCTTTATACAAAGCAGTGTGCTTACAGTGAAGCACACGGGCACAGACAAAGGTAAAACAGCACACAGTTGACCCTTTGATCACCCCTCTGAAGATGTGCGTGCGCACGTAACGCGTAAGGAGGAGCCTGGACGTCGATACGCTACGCCGCCGGAGCCACGTGGAGGCCCGGCGGCCATCATTCTAACTATTAGGGTTAGTTTTATCATAGCATCTGAATGACACTTGCTGTTTGAATCTGGCATCACTGTCTTTAATAAAGCTGTTTTAAACATACTACATTATGGGCGTCCTTTCCTGACTCCCTTGGAGGAGTACCTCTTTGCAGAGTCCTTATTAGGAATTCAAGCACCCACCTCAGAGGAGGAAGAATTTTGCTCTGCACCCTTGAAGAAAGGAAAGGCCAACCCACAGTGACCAGAACTATCTCTTCTTGACCTAGGATCCATGAGCTTTTGATATATAATGCTTATATATATCCGCCTTCTGGTGAGTGCGCAATTCTGCTACTTCCTCACGGATCACCATTGTGGATTTTCATCTGTCACCTGGCACATTTATATGAACTGGACTTACAGTGGACAATTTTAGATTTATTAATTAGCGCTGCACTTTTATTCATATTACTTTACAAATATGTTACTGTCCACCCTATAAAATATTATGCTCTTTGTTCTAAAACAATATAATGGAAGAGTCATAAGGATTCCAACAAATGTTTAAATATTACATTTTCTTGGTATGAAAAGAAAATGTTTTAAAATGAGGGGGGGGAATCTTCTCTCCCCTGCTAGTTGTCAAATTAAATAAAATTGAGGCCTTGCGGGGCTCCACTCGCCAGGCCACATCACTCATTCACGGTATTCTGTGAATGAGAAACTACAAGTTCTGATAGCCTTACCAGCTGTCGGGTTGTAGTTCTCAATGAACTACCACGGTGCTGTGGAGCGCCGTGGTAGTTCATTGATTCTGTCAGTATATCTGCTTGCCCGTACATCCTGTATGGGCAAGCAGATATGCTGACAGTCTACAGGAGACCTACATGGCACCGGCAATCTGCTGATCTCTGGTGCAATGCTTTAGAGGCTCCTGCAACAAAAAATATAAATGCACATTTTTCTACCTGCAAACAAATGTGCATTTATTATTTTTTGTATAAAGGTGAACTTATCCTTTAAGAACAACACCAACTGATATTTGGAAGATTTACAAAGTAAGAATTCAGTGACAGCTTACAAACTGGCAAGGAGCCTGTAAATTGACAAGGGATTCACAACCTCTACTAGAAGTGGCCTTCTAAAACTGAGTATTTTTTAGTGAAGCTGTGCCTGAGTAAACCGTGGTGCTTCCTATGGCTTTTATGAGGAAGCAATACATCAAAAGGGAAAACATACAGGATATCTTGGGCATGCGACATATCTAGCAGTTGGCATAGTATGTGATAATGAGGAATGTAAGTAAAGGCATCAAACAAAATTTCTGGCCATGAAGCTCGGACATCTGAAATTTTAGAAAGCACTGAGAATGAGTTTTAGACAGATGGGCAATATCCACAGACGTTTAATCAAGACACAAGGCTATAAATACTCAAAAGGAAAGGACTGTGTTAAGCCACAATAAACAATTATACTAGAATATCATGACTATGTCAAAGAACAGTCAGAATCTAAGCCAACTAACTTGCAGCCAGCTAGATAAAACAGGGAGAAAGCATGTTTGTTACAGATATCATTTCATAGAATGGTAAACTACTACACCACTCTGTGCTAAACTACTTCTAGTACTAGTGTACAATAATGTACTGAATAAAGTTGAAAATCAGCATTTTTAACTAAATTAAGTTATTATAAAGCGCAATGCAGGGCAATAATTGAAGATAACTGACATTTTGTAGACCTGACATCCAAAGGCCTAGTAAGAAAAAAATGTAATGGAAATTACGTATCAGCAGCTTAAATAAATGCATTGACTTATAAAAGGGGGTGAAGGTAGTTGAAACATAGCCGAATATGACATTGTGGGTTACAAAAGTGCTATGTGTATATACAGTAAATCAAAACTTGTAAAGTCACCTCCACTATTTGTTACAGGTCTGTGAAAGACAACAGACCAGTAAAAGACAGAACAGTCTAGTCATTATCTCTACTTGGTCATGCTCCAGCTGCAAGCCCACTATTGTGCAGAACAAATAGAGGGGAGAAATCATCAACTGAGGATTGGATAAGGTCTGTAAAATGGAACATCCATTAGTATTATAGTCCTTAAACTTTGATGCCATGGCGCTTGAGAGAAATGATGCACAATACTTCATTTCACCCTGCATCATCATGTCACTTTTATAGTGAAAAGGGGAAGGCCAGATATTTTATGCTGTGTTCCAACAAATGGCTGGATTCATCAAACTGCAACATTTAAAAACGAGAAGTATGCATGCAGCCAATATTGACTAATCTCTGTTTGAAAGTGCTGTTTACCTTGCTGTCACTGGTTTCAGCCCTTCCTAAGTCACTAATTTGGAATTGCAACCTCTAAGTCTCTCTCAGTCCTGGTAAATAACAAAACAGCCCTGATTCACACAGATGTGAATTGTCATACGATTTTCATGCGATTTGACTGTTCAAAGCGCATCCATTAATCTGCAATGGAACTGTTCAAATTGGTGCGACTCCTGAACTAATTTTGTCAATTTCGGGTGCAACTCGCATAGACATTTGTGAATGAAGTCGCACTGTCATCCGACTTTGAAATTGTGCAACTTCAAGTGATTTCACAGTCGGATCCAGCATGAACCGGGACTTATAGAGCAAAGAGCAGCCATTGAACTCTATAATGTCCAAGTCTTAGCTGAAAAGTTCATCATGCCCACATAGGGTCCATCAGGGGGTTAATGCAGTTAGCTTTGAATTACTTTAGTGCAGCTCCTCAGCAGACAGAACAAATATCTGTAGTAACAAAAAAGAGACACAAAAAGGTGCGATCTAGGTACAGAAAATATGCTATTTTATTGATAAAAAGCACAATGGTCCCTCACATGTAACAGGATAAAAAGTGCATGTAGAATGCTCTGAGGTTGTCATTGATGGAATCCTGATCAGTGATGCCTCTTTCTCAAGGCTTGAAAAAGAGGCATCACTGTCTTGAAATACGTAGCCATGCCCCTCCACTCCTGATGGCGTATGACGCTACAAACTCTGTTCTCATGCTGCCAGTTCGGTTTCTCTGTATTACAGTGCCTGGGTACTGAGTGATGTGCTTTCATCTGGATTGGGCTCCTATTCCATCAATGACAGCCCCAGAGCATATTACATGCATTTTTTTATCCTGTTACATGTGAGTGGCCAATTTGATTTTTATCAATAAAATGAGAATTTTCTGCACTATATAGCACCCTCTTGTGTCCCTTTGTCTCTCAGTTCAGGTGTCTTTTCAAGTGGAACTTCATCCAAAAGGGGAAATTTTGCTCTCCCCCCCCCCCTTGCTATATTTGTAATACATTTTTTGCTGGGGGGAACGGGTACCTGGTTTTGACAGGTACTTTCTCCCATTTCGCAGCGATTCTACGTGAAGTCCCGTCCACCCCCAGCCTGCAATGTTCTGGGAAACATCACAGGTCCCAACAGATTGCGTGACCATTCATAAAGCACAGCCGGTTACTCACAATCACATGCCAGCGTCAGGAAACCCAAGACTGGGGAAGAACCGGCCCTAGTGAGGAGGGCACTAGATCCCTGGACAGGTTACAGTCCTTTTATTAAAAATCAGCAGCTACAGTTTTTGCAGCTGCTGACTTTTAATTTTTTCAGACTGGACTGAAGCTCATCTTTAGGTTGTGCAAATGTGACATATCAAGCTATATTATGGCTTATGACAGTAATAAATTTCTAGTATAATCCAAAATAAGTGCAGAATTCCAAAAAAGAAAAAAAAGAACAAGGTGGTCCCAAACAATATGGAACAACCTGAAATATTTATAATAACATGAAGTCAAAGAAGAAATAGGTCTGTGCAGGATCTGATGAACTATTAAGTACATTAAGTTTTCTAAAAGAGCATTTCCACGTCTTGGTTACTGCTGCTGAGAAAGGTAATGAGCAGGCATGGTTTTATTTGTGATAGATTCTACAGAGTTAACAGGCTGCTGACCTCTGGCCCTATCCAGGAGCAAGGAATCATACAGAAATCTGTGCAAAGAACTTAATGCATTGCAGAGGGAAGCTGCCCTGCCCCCTCACACAAAGACAAATGACCAAATGCCTATCTGCCAAATTATTTTTAATAACCCCTGCAAGGTAGAAAATAAAATCCACTGCAGAACAAGACAGCAGCTGGCTGACTCCTTGCTTGCAGCATTGGCACATGATCCATAATACTGAAAAGGCAGCAACCATATCTTCTATAATCTCTTCCACACAGACAACCAGCTCAGGAACCTATGTCTTGTCTCTGGAGATGAAGAACTCCGACGTGTCATCTCCATCTAATATGCAGACACAGACTTTTCATCTCCTCCTAATAAACTGTCATCAGGGAGAGATAAATAATACTTACAAACAGACACATCAGCACACACCTCTCAGCTCCTCTTAATGTGAAAACATCAGTGTCAAGAGCTTCATGCCTTCAATAACCATGAATTAGATGTATGTACACTCACCCACACTGACCTATTACAAAGTCACCGAAGGCATTTCATACTAATGTTTGAGAATTGGAAATCATGCCTGCTTTTCATGACCTTGTGCATCTTAATCACAATACAGGACAAATAAAAACAAGCAGTTTATTTGAATACAATAAAGCATTGGAAAACCCCTTCATAACTTGTGGGGTTTATACATGGTTGAGCATTATATACAAATAGTGATCATGATTGCAAACTCAGTGTATACTGTATAGTGGCATAGAAGATTAGCTGGGGACATCCATTACACATATAAATAAGACACGTTAACCTGCTTGTCTTTTTGGGCGATGCAATTTGACCCCGATACTTTCCCCTCCCGCCTTATGATAAGTTCACAAATGGAGAGATGAAAGCGAAAGCTTATACACAATTCAGGGTCCTTGTATACCACTGACATTGGCAAACCTATTTGACCTGTACTGGTATTATCTTTTATTTGCATATATAAATCTCATCTTAAAGTAAACCTGTCATTAGTCTATTCTTACTAAACGAATAGTATAAATGAAATGCGACGTAGTCATACCTGTACGTACAAACAGATTTCTTATTACGTGATCCAGGAGCTCCAAAACCCAAGGCCTCTATTGGTATGGGAGGGCATCAATCATACTGTTGGCTGAATCGTGAAACACAGGAAGAAGAAGGGAAATCCAAAGCCTGCTTTCACAGTTCAAGAAAAGATTTGCATAAATAGTCTTCCCAAGTTTAAGGTCTTCCAAGAGGCTAAGGAAGAATTTTGCAGATATGTGCAGGCACTTCTGTGTGTCTGAATTTCATTTATATTACCAGTTTACACAGCATGTATGATAGGTTTACTTTAAAGGATACCTCTGTTAAACGGTGCAGTTGTCAGTAAAGAGGCATCTTGATTTCTATATTAAAACTTCATGTCCCTATTACCTGAACCTTCTTGGTGTCAGATCTTTCACATATTTTCATAGTAATGCAGTACTGTACCCTCAGCCACTTAACAACATGGAGTAACCCTTTAATAATAACCACTACAAATAGCTTAAGAGCTCCCAGTCTCACAAAGTGAGAACCAGAGCTATGCCTTCCATAATCACAGTTATATGTACAGCCATAAATATGTACAGGCAACTTATAAACCCCATCCTTGTCCTCTTGGGATAATTAAGAGAAGCCCTTTTTAGACTGCATTATGAAAGGTGACTGAACTGAGTTTGATTTTGGCCCCAAAAATAAACATATCCAATTGGCACATTCCTCTTCCACAGGGCAAAGGCTGAGTGGTTGCCAGCCACATAATGGATGCTATCTGGCATCACATGATTCCAAGTATTCCAGGGCGATTTCATAGCAGAAGCGATATTGGTCCTGAAGAGAAAGAAAGGGTTTCATAATTAGTGGTGTTGTAGCTACAACTTAATTTTAGCCGTCGCCTATATTAAATTTATGTTACTTTTTGATATGCTTACAGTGCTTAAAACATTACATAAAAAGAGGATTTACACTGATGCAGCATCATCGGCACTCATCACATAAACAAATTGAAAATAATATCTCGGTTGGCAATAGTATAGGTTTGTGAGAGACACTACCTCCCATTATTTAACCCTACTCCCTCCTTACTAGTGAATAAGAATAT
Organism: Staurois parvus; assembly: GCF_062004578.1. NCBI lineage: Eukaryota > Metazoa > Chordata > Amphibia > Anura > Ranidae > Staurois > Staurois parvus. Next base: position 1,131,083 of record NW_028317911.1, read on the forward strand.
CCAATCTCCTCTTGGTCACTAGCACTGTTAATAAACCAGCATTACTGCAACAATCAGGGATAAGAGAAACAGGAGGAAAACATACTGTATTTCCTTCCTTCTTAGGAACGGCTGAACCAACATAAAAGGACATTATCAAGACAGCAGATACTTGCATACTTGCCTTTGGGTGTACAAATCTTTCTTATTAACATAGTTAAAATGTACATAAAATAAAGCTATTATTTGACTAAATAACCCTGCTTGTGGAATGCGGCCAAAACACATAATCTCCAACACCCATTTTTCCACACCATCTTCACTGGGGTTCTGCTGAACAAAGTGCCCAAAGTCCTTCAGCAACTAGGTGGTGTTTTGAAAGAAGTCCCATTTTTAAAGGGTTGCTAACAAAATGCTGCTCACACAGTTGTAGATCTCCCCATAGCAGCATCAGCATCTATATCTGATATGCTGGACTGGTATTACTTGGGGGGGCACTTTCAATTTTAATTAAAAGAAATAGAAAAAAAAGGTACCAGCAATTCTGGTAGATAAGTGATATTGATAAGTTATACGTGATGTTAATCAGCCTGATTGTTGATCTGGCTCAGTTCAACCCTAGGCATGTTAAGAACCAGTGTGTTTAATGTTTTGACTATGGAGTCAAAACAGGCATAATCTGGGTTGCTTTTGATTTTCACCTAAAGCCATTAAGAAGAAAGAGATGACACAAATATTTTCACTTCAATTCAAAGTAGTGCAGGAACAAGGATATCCATACCCCAGAAATCAAACTTCTGTTCACGCTCTGCTACATGATTGGCCAGGCCTCATGGGAAAGGGATCACTTGCTTTCTCTAGCCACAGAAGATTCAAGGTGCTTCAAACAAATCCAGCAAAGTGCTTCACTGTGTATAATTCTCTTTTCTTGCAAAAAGAATTTGTATGAACCCAGGTGACAAACTGGATCATGTGGTTCGAAAAGACTGACATGGAGTCAATCCCAAAGACACTCATATACACTGCTACCACTGCTTTCCACAATGCAAAGCCTATTATAGGTCCCTGAGGAACTCTACATTATAGGATGGGGCAAACCAGTCAATGCACCCTGATTACCAACACAGTATTTGCATAGGGTGTCCTCAAATGCACAAAAATGGTTTTTACGTGAAAATAAAATCTTTTTTTGGAGTTCATTATGGGACAGGACCAGATAAATCAGAGACATAGGATTATACTGCTGCTTTAGTGAAGAACAGGAAAGTAAAAATGCTGTTAGCCAATCCAGTATAACCCCTCCCACTTCAATCGTTCTTTGGTTTTGTAAAACAGGAGTAGATCACAGACACAAAGGGGTGGGACCTGTGTCCCTTAATTAACTCCAAGAAATGTATTTTAAGGAAATCACAAAAATTCTGCTTTATTGTTCATTAAGGTACACAAGATCAGATGTAAACCAGTGATAATTGGATTTCCATAGGCAGTCCAATAGAATAGAGTTTTCTTTACTTGGGCAGGAGAAGTTGAGAAAATGAACATTGCTTGTTCCAGGTCAATAAGACATAGTGCTGGAGCAACCTTAAATGGAATTGGAACAGCTTCAGAGGAGGATACCATGAGACTTAGCACTTCCATGGAGTATCTAACTAAGGGATGTGTTTTGAACTTTGAGTCCTGAGGCTGCTGAGCAGATTTTTTAAAGTTGATCAACCAACTGAACGCCTGGAGAATCTGAATTTTTCTGTGGATGTTGGCAGATAGCTGGAAGGGAGCTGAGTCCTTTAGGAGACAATTGTCCAGATAATCTGAGACCTGGATGTCCTAAATTCTTAATAGAGCAAGATGAGGTACTAAGACCTTTGTGAATACTCTGAGATCAGAGGATTGGCCAAAAGGCAGTGCCTACAAAAGGCAGTGCATTCAACAAACTAGCACACAAGGGGTCTATTTATAAAAAAAAAGTTCACTGTACAAATATCTCGAACAATTGCTCAGCTCTCATAAATAATCATGTATCTTACCAAATACATTATTTTCCTATGATCATCAGCTACATCTGGTGGCTATAATGTGGTATTTTTCTGAAATGTCTCAATCATAAAAATAGAAAATACCGCATTATAGCCACTAGATGGAGCAGAAGCTCACAGGAAATAAATTTATTAGGCAATGATTTTTTGTGACAACTGAGCTAACACTTGAGACAGCTGCACAACATTTTTTTTTAAAGTATACTCCAAGGTGTTGAGTAGGCACTGCAAGAACAGCTCAGTGCCCTAGGGTCAAATTACAGGCTAAGCTCAGAAATGTTTGGTCTGGCAGAATCTTGATAAAAGTAAAAATGTCTATATGAGCTTTATAAAAGTAAACTTTTCTCCGTAGAGAAAAGACGTCTATCCTCTATGGACACTAGCAAAAAACTGAAGCACACCATAGACTTATGTTGGTTTTCTTTGGCGGTAATCATCCACAACTTCAGGCGGGCGGTAGAACAGTGGCTTTACCACTCCCTAACTGCATTTGTTATCAAAGCCTTAATGAACAATAAAGAAAAAAAAGATTTGTGGGCACCTTATGTTACTTTGAACATGCGTTCCTATTGACAAGAATAAAACCCCTTATCCAGTCAAAATAAAGTTTTATTTTTAGAGATATTATCAGCCTTATGGAACATGTGGACTTTTAGGTATGTCGTTATTACACTTATATTTAATTCTTGTATATCTTGTACAAATTACACACACAAAACCTTATGAAGTAAACAAAGTGTTATTTATAGTAAACAAGTCAGCCATTTTAAATATTTAAGTCAAAATCCTGCCTAAAGGTGGGTACACATGTAATTCAATCTGTGTGTAACCCTCCCCTCTTTCTTCAACAGAAGCTGGTCTTCTGTTAAATGGTCCTGCTGGAACACCAGCATTCATTAAGAGCATGGAGCCATGCATTCTAATGGGGGGGGTTATAATACAACAGCACAGTTTTTTTTGTTCAATCCAGAAATCCCGCTGGTTTAATGGAAAAAAACGGTGTGTGTATATGCTACTTTAGAGTAAATACCACAGCCCTTCATAACTGTTTGAGTCAGTAAACCTTTCTTTGTCTGCCTCTCTGAAGCTAGTTTTGCTTTGCCAACAAGGACCTTACTTTGATAATGTCAGAACCAAGTGCTGCCAACAAAGAAGTGTACCTTGAAAAGATGTCCCTCTGAATCCCTAAACGTTGGTTATTGGAGCCTACTGTATATACAGTATATTGCCATGGTTAAGTGTTACTATTCTCTATAGCATATGTTTTTAATATATTTATGTACAATCCCTGATAATTGTTACTGTTGTTAGCAAAGTATTGCATATTGAGTATTACAAGGAGCACAGAACTTTAGTTTTAAACATTTAAAATGAATGACGTGTGCGTCAAAGAAGTATTAAACCTCCCAAAAATGTAATCTATTGCAGCTTCCCAACCCATACAATGTGGTGATTTGGTTTTGTTTAAGCTTTTTTGATTTAACCTATTGTTCCAGCCAGTAACACTTCCTGTCTTAGGATATCTCCACTCTGGAAGAAGGAGCAAAGGAGACAACTTTGGACAGTAGTATTGTACCAGCAAGTTAAGATGGACTTGACAAATTAAAGATGAACTCCCTCTAACATTTTTAAGCAGTTATGGCTTTTATTCCTTGTGGGATAAAGGTTTTACATAAAAGAATAAAAGCTGACCATTGTAAGCACTCATCAACCCTCTAACAGACACTTTTGCTGAACAGCCTGGTCTGTTAAAGGAAGATGAAAAATAACAGACTTACTGGCCAGGTCCCCAGGTGAAAATAAAGAAAAAAAAGCCCAAAAAATAAATGCAGCTGCATCTAAGGAACAGTCAGATGCAATATAATAGAGTTTTTGTTTTTAGGTTTTTTGCTGCTTTAATACTTTTGCATCTATCCGTATATATTTGTGATAAAAATTAAAAACTCTATTTTCTTTGCCTTACCAAAGATTCTACCATATTTGGTTTAACATTTCTCAAACTTTTCACTGCGTAGAAGACATCAACCACACTGTGGCATCGAATCATCTCACAGAGCATGGCATTGGCACAAAACGTTCCACTTCGACCTCCACCGTTTCTGCAGTGAATACAAGAGATCAAAATGAGCAGTTCTGGCACAAAAACAAATTGCTTGAGCAATGCAGGACATTTCACTTTACTTACAAGCAATGTACAAGTAGTCTATGTTCTCTGTTCTGTTCCTGCCATTGCTCTACCATAGAAAGTAATTGTAAGAAAGATCTTTTAGTGTCTGGAGTATCTCTGTAAGGGGACCAGCGTAGATACTGGAAATGTTTAACCAGCAGATGTTCATCCTAAAACAGTAAATGCAGTAAAAGTTAATGCTAGTGATGATGCAACTGCATAGAATATAAAACATCATTTAATTACGGAAAGTTACGGAAGGGACCATTTTTGAATGATACAAGATACAGAGGCATGTGAAAATGTTGCACCTTCCTTTGGCTAATTTGATTTTGCACTTTCTTGCATCAGAAAATCAAATACTTACTGAATAACTTAACTGAATATTCTTACATAAAACAAGCAATAACAAATCGTGTGACTATGGGGCCCAGATTGTATAGCTACATCCAGACAGCAACAGTATTTGAAAATATAGTATATTGTATAATTAAAGCTCATCTGTGCCCAGACCATGGACATGAAATTATTTCAGCTTTCTTAACCAGCAGTAAAAAAAGTTTTAATACAAGCTATTCTTGATCTCTGTTGCTGCTTGTATTGTGAGGTTGTTAATATTTAAAGATCCTCAAAGGTCACAACAACTCGTAAATCAATTTCAGTTGGTTGTTGTCAAATTTACTCATGCGGTGGGATTTTATTTCATTCACTGAGAGACACAGCCTTTGATTGTAGGCAAAAGAAAGAACCAGTGGGACAGCCACAAGCAGTTCCCAACAAAAGTGGTTGCCAAAAACACCAGTGATAGAAAACCGGGAAGAATATGGGAAGCCCTTACCCCCAACCATAATTACACTACAGGCTGGAAGACCTTGCAGCCAAAACTATCATGTGCTGATACTACTACTTTTACCCTGTAACATTTTGAACTGAAGACCAGGCTTTACAGATTTGTAGAACTGAGGCCTGATGAGGGAAGGCCCAAGAGGTACTAACTGCCCTAGTAGATTGAGTAGTGACAGGAAAAGGTGGTTCCATATGTTGTATGGCATAAGATTAACAGATAATCTGTTTATTGATGTATGGTGCAGATGGTTGTAGAAGATGCTGGCCGTCCTTTTGACAGACCATCAACAACAACAAAGAATGCATCCCAACGTGTCACTAAACGCAAACATTTTTTTTTAGTTTTGGACAGGAGTCAGTTTTTATTGCTGCTTGTGCCCCCATTTGGGAGAATCACCCTCTCTATTTGGCCTATTTACCATTATCATCGAAAGTGAAAGTAACAGAAAATTCCAAATTTTGGGTTGACATCGGAACAAGAATAGAGGGAAAATCTTCCCTTGGGGACACTAGTTCTAGTGACACCCTGGGATTCCCTTTGGAGGGATTTCCTCTCACTTTTTTGTTTTAGCTATGGGACAGGGAGTGAAAGGAAATCTCCCTAATGGGACACAGATGACAATAAAAACCTGGTTATAACCCTCCCTTACGCTATCAAAATGAAAGAAAAAAAGTTTTGCCTTTAGTGACACTTGAAGAAAGGAAAAAGTGGACTTTAGGTAGACTCCTATAGCTCTGACCACATCCAAGGTATGCAAGGCCAGCGCCTTAGGGTGACTAGGAGCTGGACACAGAAGAAACCAAAATATTTTCATTAAGATGAAAAAAGAAGACTACTTCTGGTAGAAAAGCAAGCTGAGGCCTTAAGATGACTTTTTCCCTATTTAGAAGTGATGTTCTCAAGACACTTGTCTGGCCGAAGCTATGGCAATCAAAAAGGCCACCCTTTGGGACAATGTCAGCAAAGAGATTTCTCTAATATTCTCAAACGGAAGATGCTATGGAACTGAAAGAGCCAAATTAAGATTGCACAATGCCAGAGCATTTCTGTCCTCAGAACCCAAACAAGTTACCCCCCCCTGTATAAAAGTGCAAACAAAGGAATAACTAGCCAAAAGGCGATGAAATAGAACAGCCCAGGCTACAAGTATACGTTAATCATAACATCCACCAGATGCCGATCAACACTTTGTTGCAAAATACATTTCTATTGAAACAAAAAGACTTGGGAAGGAACAGCCCTGAAGACCTACACCATGGAAGTATAATTTTCAAGCACAGTGATAAATCCTTTGCAAAGTGGACTTGCAAGTCTTTAACTTGGTAGGAACTGCAGACTACAGCAATCTCATCCTTCAGCACCTAATATTCAACAGCCATGGAGTAAGAGCCAGCAACTGAGAAGCTAAATGGAAGACTGGATCTCGAGATAGAAGGTCTGGCTGATCTAGCAGACATCAGGGATTGCTTGCCAGGAGACAAGCCTGATCAGGGCCAGTGTGAGGCCACAAAAGTCATCTTTTCAAATTCGATTTTACAAAGTAGTCTGGGTAGATGTACTGGTAGGCATGCATAGATTAGACTGAATCTATCATGCAGTTCTACCAAGACATCCATCATGACAGCAAGTGGATTTCTCTTCCTTACAAATGGAGAGACTATGAGAATCAAAATCCAGCCTGTGTCAGTCAGCTGCTTGATAGCAGAAAAGAAAATTACCTGAAAAAAAAAAAAACTCCAAGAGCTACTATGCCATTGGTCACTTTTTTCACCTAGGGTCTTACTCCTGTAGATTAGAGGGCAATATAACCCACTGGTTCTGTTTGGTCTACAGGCTGTATTTATCAGTGAACATAGGATAAATTATTCTCTGTATTCAATAAGACTATTCTTATTTCTGTAAGGGTGCACAGATCTTATTTTTTAAAACATCAAGTGTCTATGGCTTCTGGTCTTCCCCATCCAGAGCCAAATGATTTCCTGGCAGGTGGAACTGCCTTGGAGGAATATCAAAATGAACAGAACTAAAAGGTCAATGTGGCTATATGCTGCAATTCATGCTTACTATGCCAAGGAGCAATGCAACGCAGAAATAACTCCGTCAAATGCGTGTGTGCTTTAATCCATTTGACTCAACACATACTGTCGAGTTCCACATTGTGAGGTACTGAGCAGCCATGAGGAATAAGCACTAAGTGCTCTATTGTAATGCTTGTACATACAGCTACTTTTAGACTTCGATACATATAAATTGACAGAAACATTTATTAATCAGCTGGAGAGGGTAGGTAGTTTGTTTTCTTCTTTTTTTTTTTTTACATATACTGTATATGGCTTTATTGATGTTAATCTAAAATGACAGCAGTCAGCAAAAAGATAGCAATTTAGCAAAACTAAATGGTCCTGGGGCTTTTTAGGTGTAAATGTTTAAACTGTTTTATCTCCCTGTTGTACTACAAATATAAAACCTTTATTCTACAAAAAAAGTATAGGGTACTCCCATAACATGATGCCACAGAACATCATGAGTTTTCTAAAGAGAGAGCACAGCAGAGGTTAAACTAGCTGAATGCAAATATGGAAGCATGACATTTTCAGATAAATAATTATTTGACAAAAATGATTCTTGTTTTTACTTTATAGTCCCGACTATAATAGCAAAAGCAAGTATAAATGCATTGGGGTATTTATAAAAAATGTGCTTTGCAAATGTCTCAACATTTGTGCAAAGAATAATATCCGTAATTCTTTATTATTTGTGTAATGTTTTCCATTTTGCTTTTTTCCAACAATCCCTTTGACATTCCCTAGCAGTTAATCCTAAGAAAAAAAGTAGCTATATCAGCATTCAACCATGAGAGTTAACATTCACCAACAGAGAAAATACATTCGACCAGCACTGACAGGAAACAGTGAGGGAGGCTTCTGCACCGTGTACAGTCTATGGATATTCCTGTGCAAACAGATGAATTAACGGGTGTTGGTCGATCAAAACCGCAACTGCATTTTGAAGCTATTTAGCAGTAGTAATATTTCTACAGGTAAATGTGACGACTTATACCTGGTTGTTAGGGAGCTGACACCCACCAGCATTCTAACAACCAGTGACTCATCCCCACCCAACAAGCTGTCAGCCAGGGATTCCAAACTATTAAGAGATAGTTGAAAAAAAACAGTGTGAGGTCCCCCCCTAAATTCATACCAGGCCTTGTAGGTCTGGTATAGGTATAGATTTTAAGGGGGACTCCAGGAAAAGAAAAACTAGCATGGAGTCTACTCCAAATTCTCAAAATGTCTTTTTCAGGTGGATTGTAAGTGGAAAACTCACTTAAAAAACAAGCAGAACAAAAAAGTGTGATGCTCCCTCCCTGAAAACCATACCAGACCCTTATCTGAGCATGCAGCCTGGGTGGCCAGGAAAGAGCAGCCCCCCAAACTATAACAGGCCACATGCCTTTAACATGAGGGTGTACCTTGCCAGCGAGGACCCTTGTCCCCATGTCGATAAGCTACAACCTTAAGTCGATGGTTGTGGGGGGGCTGCAGGGGGGGCTTATCAGAATCCCGATTAAAATTAAAAATAAGGGGACCCCCAGACACCATTCACCCCCCATGTGAATAAATAGGAGGTATGTTTTGAAAAGCCCTTTAAATTAAAAATCCATCATCAATCACCTTGTCCAGCAATGCCCAATGCAAGATACGAAAGGGGAATCCTAGTGACATCATTGTACAAATATGGCCATGTCTATATGGTCACCTGAAAACCTTGGCTTTTTGCTTATATTGCGGCTACAGGGACCAAGAGATGACATTCGGCAGGAGTCAAGTGATGGGCTTTGATGTGTTGGTGGGTGGTGTTTTCTTTTTTCTGGGAGTGGGATTTGGGAGATTTACATTGTGGGAGTTTTGTGTGTTTATTCACCATTGACTTTTTGGTGAATAAATAGGGCTACTGTGCACCCCTTACTCATTCACATAGGAGGTGGTATCTGTGGTCCCCTTATATTTGAAGAGGGCTTCCAAATTCCAACAAGCCCTCCACCCAAAGATCCCTAAAACCACTGGACCAGGTTGAAGGCATGTGGCCTGGTTTGGTTCAAGGAAGGGGGCAGTCGTATGCTTGTCATCCCCCCCACTTCCCCAGCGTCTTGTATGGATTTTACTGCTCTTGTTTGTCTTATTTTTCCTGGGGCCCCTTAAAACCCATACCAGATCTAAAGGGCCAGATATGAATTTTAGGGGAAACTGTTTTGTTTTATTTTTTTTTCTTACACTATTCCCTCTGTTTGTTTACATTCACCTATCAGTCAAGCATGCCCAGCTGAATGTGCCAGGCGGGCGTGTGTCACTGGTTGCTAGGGAGCTGGTAGGTGCCCGCTCGCTAACAACCAGGATGAAACTATTACATTTACCATAGCACATGGTAACATGTTACATTTACTCATACCACTGCCAAATGTTTTGCTTCACACTGCAGCTGGAGGTTTGCTTGGCTGAACACCCATAAGTTTGAACAATCACACAGAATTCTCCATAGACTGTAAACAGTTCAGAAATCTCCTGCAATATTTCTTCTGCTGGTTGAATGTTCTTAACTTATTGTGTTAGGTTGCTTTTTCTATTGGTGAATGTTAACTCTTATGGTCAAATGCTAGGAAATGGTACATTCGCCTGGTGAAGGCAACAAGGAAACTGTTATACACACATCCATAATACTACCTACTTGGAGTTTGCATATTCTCCCTGTACCTCACTTGTGTGACTCACTGTGTGCACTGCTAGTAATACGGAGCTTAGTGAGCTTCAAAAAGGTCAAATTTTTGGTGCCTGCTTAGCTGGTGCCTCTGTGTCACGAGGTACAGGATCAAAGGTTATGACGGCATATGCAGTTGCTGGGAAAACGTAGTCTGATAAGCATAAGATCAGTCAACTGACCAAAACAGGCAAAAGGACATTGCACAGGAATGAGAAAATAACTGCTGCAAAAGTGACTGCAGAGCTTGATCTTAGTCCCGTGAAGACTGAGATTGAGCTCTGCAGGCACTTTTACCTCGCGACATGGCAAATAAATGTTCGTACCTCATCTCCCACCTCAGATGATATTGCTAGCTTCCTCCTCCTCTCTATTCTCATGCAGGGTCAGTTTTATACTTCTTTTCGCTTTGGGCCTACTGAGTTGTACCCACCTCTTACTGCAGTGACTGGATGGACATAAGCAGCACCCAGCACGTCGCAGTTGGAGGTGGTGAGGCTGGGAGGACAATATGCCCACTATGTATCATTACACCTAGAAATGATAACTAGACTTTTTATGCCAATGCAGCATTACATTGGGTGCAAGTGTTATGCAACCAGACAGCAAACACAATGTGTGAGGCTGTGTACCACCAGCTTGTCTGCCCTAGATCACAGCCTGTGTTCTTAAGGGAACAGTGAAGTCAGTTTCAGTAGGGACCTAATTGCCCTACAAGTATGCTTTGGGTTTTGTATCAATTTAAGTCTTTCAACTAAAGTGTTGCACTTGTGGTATTGGGAGACATGCATATCAAATGAAGATGTGTGTTTATCAATTCCCCAAGGGAATACTAACAAGCTGCTAATATCCCAGGAATTCAATACAATGTTATGGTAGTAATGGTACAATTTTATTTCTATGTAGCATGGAGTTTAATATTCACGCTGGGGAGTCACAGAACAAAGAGTGTAGTACCAAATAATAAGAAAGGAATTTTGACTTACCTGTAAATTCCTTATTTGGCATACAGTACATACCGGTATTCATAGACCAATGGTTGTATGCTGCTACCTTCAGGTGATTGGACACTGGCAATAATTTTTGCTAGGGCCACCCCAGGGTGGACAATATAAGCCCGCCAACTCTGTGAGACCCCAAATTTTTAGCAAGCAATAAGGAGAGGGACCTATGTCCTGTACAGTACTCCAAGAAAACGAATTTACAGGTAAATCAAAATTCCTTTTATCTTAATTTTGCAGTACAGGATACAGGAAAGATGTACACAAGCAATAAAACTTGGTGGTCAAAAACATAGCAACATAGAACTGCTAAGAGACTCACATGATATACAAGGGTTTTCAGAACTTGAACAAAATACTCAGATAACAGCCTGAAGTACCTTGTGGCTGAAGCTGACTCCCTCGGAGGCCTAAAAGTTCACCTGGTAAAACTTGAAAATGTGTCAATGGAGGACCAGAAGGCGACCTTGACACATTTACTTGATGCTGAAAAAACCAAGAAACACCAACAGAACTGGAGGATTGGGCTATGATGCGGACAGGAGGAAACTTTTCCTTAAGGGTGTAGATCCAGCAAATGAGTTGTTTGATCAATGGTGGAGTGGGAAGCACGGATCCTTTATGAGGGCCCATGAGTGGGACAAAGAGGGACTCAAGAATAGAGGCTGTAGCTTTTAGGTAGAACGTAACAACCCTGAACACATCCAGGAAATGTAGGTCTATTTCCTAGTCATATCTTGGGGTAGGACAGAGAAAGGGTGGGCAATGTCCACACTGAGGTAGAAAGAGAAGACTCTGTTAGGTAAAAAGGAAGCCTTTGGTCACAAAATCATCTTGTCTATGCACAAAACAAGGAAAGGCTACTAGCTCAGAAACACACAACAGAAGTGATGAGACCCAACAGAATATCTTGAATTGGTTAAAAGGGAGGTCTCTGAAAAGCACAAGTTGAGATCCCAAGTTGGCACAAGAGGTCAAATTAGAAGAATAATATGAGAACCTCCCTGTAGAAAAGTCTAGATAAGAGATTGTGAGGCAAGAAGTGTCTGGAAGACGATGGATAAGGCAGAAACCTGTCTATTGAGGGTACTCATGGCCAGGCACTTAAGGCGAGACTGAGGAAAGGCCATAATACATACAATAAATTATTCGTTATGATTAGGTCTCCTGTCCTCACACCATGCAAAGTAAGCCTTCCATGTGCTATGGTAAATCTTGCGGAAGTTGGAATTCCTTGCTCAAAGTAATATGGGAATAACTGAATCAGAGATAAACCTGTCCTTTGGGACTTAGATTTCAACAGTCATGCCATTAAAGACAGCCAGAGAAGCAGGATGGAGCAGGGGGCTTGGGCCAGTAAGTCTGGTCTGATTGGAAAAGGTGAGGAAAAGGTGAAGACTCAATCACCAGAGGTCTGAGTAAGTCTGTGCTCCATGTTTTTCTATGCCAATTTGCTGTGATCAGAATCATTGGAACCCTTTCCTCTTCTTCTAGAGCATCTACCGTAAAGGCTAGAGAATCCCTGGTCTTAATCACAAACTTGTTCAAATTGATGTTCAACTTGATGTTTAATCTGGTGACCAGGATGTCAACATATGGTTTTCCCCATCTTTGACAGAGCTTTTGAAATATCTTGGGGTGGAGATACCACTCTCCAAGGTCTAGGTATCGAAAACTTGGGCAATTCAGCTACCAATTGTAAACTCCAGGTATGTAGATGGCTGAGAAAGCTGGAATGTAAGTTTCTGCCAATTAGAGTATTAGACTTGTTTCTTTTAGAGCTGCTAAGCTTCTGCTGCCCCCTTGGTCATTTATGTAGGCCACTGCTGTGGCATTGTCTGACTGTTCTCTGATTGGGTGACCTTGTCCAATGTTGTAGAGACAATCTGATAGTTCTAAGTTCCAGAGTATTGGAGAATTTTGACTTCACTCCAACCTGCAAGACTCACATCTGTCAATACCATGTTCCATGTTCTGTGAAGGAATGACTTTCCCAGTTCCAGAGCAGAGTTAAATATCAACCACGTCACAGAGATCTCAGTTTGACTGGACATAAGCATTGGGCTATCCAAGGATTGAATCAGCTTGTTCCATGTTTCAAGAATATTGGATTTAAGGGGTATGAAATGAGCAAAGGGAACTGCCTCAAAAAAGACCACCATGCGGCCCAGAATCTCAAGGCAGCAGCAAATTAAGGGATGTCATTGTGGTCTAAAAGTCCAAGAGCTGGACCTTAGAGAGGCAATCTTCTCCTGAGGAAGGAAGGTTCTGGCTTGGGCTGTGTCCAAGATTAGACCAAGGTACTCCAGACAATATGAGGTCTGGAGAGCAGACTTTGGAAAGTTGATTATCCAGCCAATGGTTTGCAGAAACTGGATGGGCTTTTGGACGTTGGCAGATGAGGAGGATGAGGAGTCCTTCATCCAGGTAACCTGTGACATGAATGCCCTGTGTTCATAGAAGAGTCAGAAGCAGGGCAAGCACCTTTGTGAACACTCAAGGTGCAGAGGAAAGCCTGAAAGGCAGTGCCACAAACTGGAAGTGCTGGTCTCTCACAGAAAAATGTAGATACCGTTTGTGTGATGGGAAAATGGGAATATGGAGATAGGCATCTTGTATATCTACTGATGCAAGAAACTCTCTGAGGAACCAATGACAGATCTAGTAGACTCCATTCTCAATTTTGGAAAACAAAGAAATCTGTTTAGGGGTTTTAGGCCCAATATTGGGTGGATGGCACCGTTTGGTTCTGGATTGTAACTGTTCTTCTGAAGGAACTTGTACAGCCACTCCTTGTGGCTGAAGTTGGTGCAAGGCAATCATCAAATTTGCCTTTTTTTGGCATTAACCTGGCAGATTTGAAGGTAAAAAGGTGAGGAGAGGACAGAGAAAGAAATACTATTTGTGCCACTCTAAAATGACAGGTTGGAACCAGCGGTCAAGGACCTCTTGGTCCAGACTGGAGAAATTGCCAACAAACATCCCAACCACTCTGAGAAGTAGGGGTACCCCTTCATTGTGAGGAGGGCTTCTGGAAGGTTTGGTGGGCCAGGGCTTGTAACAAGGATTGGTTAAGCCTTGGTTTTGAGGTTGAAGCTTGGAGAGAACAGTAAGAGGTAGTAGCTGTAGGAGTAGGAAAACCTAGGCTTTTTCTTATGGAAAGAGTACCTTTTCTCCCAGTTATTTCCTTGATAGATTTACCAAAGGATTCCCCAAAGGTGCACTTCCCCAAAATGTCTTGGTATGCCAACGCCCTTCAATGGAACTAAGGGGCCAAGCCTAACCCCTGAAAATCAACCCCACACCATAATCCCCCCTGCACCAAACTTTACACTTACATAGTTACATAGTTAGTCTGGCTGAAAAAAGACAAAAGTCCATCCAGTTCAACCATTAAAAAAAAAAAGGTTATAATCCTATACCCACAGTTGATCCAGAGGAAGACAAAAAAAACCCAGCAAAGCATGATCCAATTTGCTCCTGCAGGGAAAAAAAACACACTTGGCACAATGCAGTCAAGCAAGTACCATTCTCCTGGCAACTGCCAAACCCAGACAAGTCCATCGGATTGCCAGACAGAGAAGCGTGATTTGTCACTCCAGAGTCCAGTGGCGGTGTGCTTTACACCACTGTATCTGACACTTTGCATTGCACTTGGTGATGTAAGGTTTGGATGCATCTGCTCGGCCACAGAAACCCATTCTGTGAAGCTGATTATGCACTGTTGTTGTGATAATCTGAAGGCCACACAATGTTTGAAGGTCTTTACTTAGTGACTCTGAAGACAGTTGCCGACTTCTGCGCACTGTGTGCTTCATCATGCGCTGACCCCCTTCTGTCATTTTATGTGGCCTACCACTTCACGGCTGAGTTGCTGTTGTTCCCAGTTGCTTTCACTTTGTTATAATACCACTAGCAGTTGACCGTGGAATATTTAGTAGCAAGGAAATTTCATGAATGGACTTATTGCACAGGTGGCAACGTATCATGGTCCCATGCTTGAATTCACTGAGCTCCTGATAGTGGCCCAGTCTTTCACAAATGTTTGTAGAAACAGTCTGCATGACTAGGTGCTTGATTTTATACACATGTGGCCATGGAGGTGATTGGAACACCTGAATCCAATGATTTGGAGGGGTGTCCCAATACCTTTGGCAATAAAGTGTGTGTATGTGTGTATATATATATATATATATATATATATATATATATCTCATTATTATTATACAGGATTTATATAGCGCCAACAGTATATATATATATATATATATATATATATATATGCACACACATACAAACATAAAATCACTGAACCATTAGTGTCTATTAAGTTCTTACAACAGCTGCATTTCTAAGCAAATGTATCAAAAAATAATCAGACATGGTCTACAGAAAATCAATGTACAAATCGAACCTACATGTCAAACAGCCAAGAAGACAGATAAATACAGAGAAAATACAGAGAAAACCTGAAGCATCAGCTACACTGACCGCATGCAAATTTCAGATAAGCACTACACAACGCAAACACTTGCAAAGATTGTCTATCAAATAATTCCAATTTAATGTATTCTAGGGCAGTGACTCATAAATAGAATATACTTTACATTCCTATCAAGAGTTCAAAAGATGATGGTTTTTAGTACTGGAATATTTAAATGTATTTTTCTTTTGGAATTTCCAGTACAAAATTTACATTTCGTTATCTGTAGACTGTCTAAAAGAGTCCATAAAACATATTTAGCTAATTCCACTTATTTCGAGAATTATATAAAATTAAACTCTAGTTTAAATATTTGAAAGGGGTTTCATTCATGGTTTATATGACCCACTGACCCAAAAGAAAGATCTGTTGTTAACTGGGTTCTTTTGGACAATTTTTTCTGTAGCTAATCCCTCTATAAATGATGCCAGGCACTATCTGCAGTTTACATTGAACTTCTCACCTAAACACCATTAACTTTCACAAACATTGCTCAATGTTTTCAAATTTTTAAAATGCCGTCTCTGAAAAGTTCATACATACCCATTTCACACCAAAGGCGTGCCATGCTGTATCATTTTAAGCAGTTGCAATGGCCATGGGAAGTAGGTGCCAGAAAGGCATGTACAGTATCTCACAGAAGTGAGTACAACACTCACATTTTTGTAAATATTTTATTATATCTTTTCATGTGACAACACTGAAGAAATGACACTATGCTACAATGTGACATAGTGAGTGTACAGCTTGTATAACAGTGTAAATTTTCTGTCCCCTCAAAATAACAACACACAGCTATTACTGTCTAAACCGCTGGCAACAAAAGTGAGTACACCTCTAAGTGAAAATTTCCAAATTGGGCCCAAAGTGTCATTATTTGGTGTGGCCACCATTATTTTCCAGCACTACCTTAACCCTCTTGGTATGGAGTTCACCAGAGCTTCACAGGTTGCCACTGGAGTCCTATTCCACTCCTCCATGACGACATCATGGAGCTGGTGGGTGTTAGAGACCTTGCGCTCCTCCACTCTCCGTTTGAGGATGCCCCACAGATGCTCAATAGGGTTTAGGTCTGGAGACATGCTTGGCCAGTTCATCACCTTTACCCTCAGATTCTTTAGCAAGGCAGTGGTTGTTTTGGAGGTGTGTTTGGGTTCGTTATCATGTTGGAATACTACCCTGTGGCCCAGTCTCCGAAGGGAGGGGATCGTGCTCTGCTTCAGTATGTCACAGTACATGTTGGCATTCATGGTTCCCTCAATGAACTGTAGCTCCCCAGTGGCGGCAGCACTTGTGCAGCCCCAGACCATGACACTCCCACCACCATGCTTGACTGTAGGCAAGACACACTTGTCTTTGTACTCCTCACCTGGTTGCCGCCACACACGCTTAACACCATCTGAACCAAATAAGTTTATCTTGGTCTCATCAGACCACAGGACATGGTTCCAGTAATCCAAGTCATTAGTCTGCTTATCTTCAGCAAACTGTTTGCAGGCTTTCTTGTGCATCATCTTTAGAAGAGGCTTCCTTCTGGGAAGACAGCCATGCAGACCAATTTGATGCAGTGTGCGGCGTATGGTCTGAGCACTGACAGGCTGACCCCCCCACCGCTTCAACCTCTGCAGCAATGCTGGCAGCACTCATACGTCTATTTCCCACAGACAACCTCTGGATATGACGCTGAACACGTGCACTCAACTTCTTTAGTCGACCATGGCAAGGCCTGTTCTGAGTGGAACCTGTCCTGTTAAACCGCTGTATGGTCTTGGCCACAGTGCTGCAGCTCAGTTTCAGGGTCTTGGCAATCTTTTTATAGCCTAGTCCATCTTTATGTAGAGAGTGAGAGCGATAACAACAAATTTAAAACACCTGCTCCCCATTCACACCTGAGACCTTGTAACACTAACGAGTCACATGACATCAGGAAGGGAAAATGGCTAATTGTGCCCAGTTTGGACATTTTCACTTAGGGGTGTACTCACTTTTGTTGCCAGCGATTTAGACATTAATGAATGTGTGTTGAGTTATTTTGAGGGCACAGCAAATTTACACTGTTATACAAGCTGTACATTCACTACTTTACATTGTAGCAAAGTGTAATTTCTTCAGTGTTGTCACATGAAAAGATATAATAAAATATTTACAAAAATGTGAGGATGTACTCACTTCTGTGAGATATTGTATATATCATGCATATTTAACTGGCTGGCTTACTCCTGCTGTTGCAGCCACCCAATAACCTGACATCTGAGCGAACGGATTTTAAAAGGTACCTATCCATCCTAGTTCTACTCCCCTAATTTTGCAATTAAGCAATTTATGGGTAAAAAGGTATTGCAAAAAGTAAACACTTCTTTTTACTAGACAGAACAAACTAAAACTGAGCAGTTTAAATTGGAATCTACTGTATATGTACAAAGCTATACTGGCAACTCACCCTTGTTATGTTTTGCACTCGGAACAGACGAGTTACAATATCTTCATCTACAGAACCAGACACAAACTGAACTTCCATTGGTCCATATCTGGAGATTCCACTGTCTGGCCAGTACTGCAGGCATGGCTGGTGGTGATCACAATGGAGAATTAGGAGAGCATTGAAATTACAACCTTGGGATTTATAAAGGTAGGCAGGGTAATGTGGAGGAAACATATATTAATGAATACAGGAAATATTTACAATTGAAACGTACAGGTAAATATAATTATAATATTTTTGTTTTGGGAAAAATAAATATAAAAACACTACAATAAATATATTTTGCGATGAATGCCTCACTTATTCTAATAACGTGAAGACAGTAAAACTACCACTATACAGTGCCTTGAAAAAGTAGTCATAAGCTTTGAAATTTTCCACATTTTGTCATGTTACAACAAAAACGTAAATGTATTTTATTGGGATTTTATGTGATAGACCAACACAAAGTGGCACATAACTGTGAAGTGGAAGGAAAATGATAAATGGTTTTAAAATGTTTTTACAAATAAATATGTGAAAAGTGTGGCGTGCATTTTGTATTCAGCCCCCAGTCAATACTTTGTGGAACCACCTTTCACTGCAATTACAGCTGCAAGTCTTTTTGGGTATGTCTCTACCAGTTTTGCACATCCAGAGTGATATTTGTGCCCATTCTTCTTTGCAAAATAGCTCAAGCTCTGTCAAATTGGAAGCAGAGCATTTGTGAACAGCAATTTTTAAGTCTTGCCACATATTCTCAATTGGATTGAGATCTGGACTTTGACTGGGCCATTCTAACTCATGAATATGCTTTGGCCTAAACCATTCCATTGTAGCTCTGGCTGTAAGTTTAGGGTTGTTGTCCTGCTGGAAGGTGAACCTCCGCCCCAGTCTGGGTAGGTTTGCAGTTGTGCCATACTCTTTCAATTTTTGGATGATGGATTGAACAGTGTTCCATGAGATGTTCAAAGCATGGGATTTTTTTTTATAACCTAACCCTGCTATAAACGTCTCCACAAGTTTATCCCTGACCTGTCTGGTGTGTTCCTTGGCCTTCATGATGTGCTTGCTCACTAATGTTCTCTAACAAACCTCTGAGGGCTTCACAGAACAGCTGTATTTATACTGAGATTAAATAACACAAAGGTGGAGTCTATTTACTAATTAGGTGACTTCTGAAGGCAATTGGTACCACTAGATTTTAGTTAGGAGTATCAGAGTAAAGGGGGCTGAATACAAAAGCACACCACACTTTTCAGTTATTTATTTGTAAACAATTTTGAAAACCATTTATGATTTTCCTTCCACTTGACAACTTTGTGTTGGTCTATCACATAAAATCCCAATAAAATACATTTACGTTTTTGATTGTAACATGACAAAATGTGGAAAATTTTCAGGGGTATGAATACTTTTTCAAGGCACTGTAAACAGTCATACACATTTTTTTATTTTTGTAAGAATTAAGCTATATAATACTAAAGAATATAAACCACTATTGTTTATCTACATATAGCAACAATATTGTATCTGAAAATAAGGGTCTTTTTATTGCAAGACAGGGTCAAGGCAATACATAGAAATCCTGGTGGAAACAGTTTATAACTCACTTTTCCACTATACTGTACCGCAGGGCCCATTCACACTATAAAATATATCTTGCCATGCTGTTTGACATACACTAAGATGCCTGGGGTTCAAGTATCTCTTTCTATAATGAAGCCTGAATGAGACTATGTCAAGTGATGTAGGAAAATGCAGCATGCCATTTGCAGCATGCTTGCCTTTTCTGCAAAATGCATAGAAACGTTTCCCATGTAAACTAGCCCTCTGATTTTACAGCAGCTCATTGCCTTTCTCTCCATAAACCTCATCGTCATTGAGTCAATACTAACAGGAGTCTTCCCCCAAAAAAAGTGCGCTGTCTCTTTAACTAGCAATTCAAAAAGTGCATCAGAACTCAATTAAATAAAAATACAGTAACACCTTGGTTTACAAACGCCTTGGTTAACGTGATTTTCGGTTTACGAATGAAAATACATTGAAAATAATGCCTCGGTTTACGAATTTTTTTCGCAATATGAAGTGTATATCAGTGCCGATTTTTAAATGCCATTGCCAGCTTTTTTTTTCTTCACTATAGCTCACAGAATTAGCTGTCACTTTTCCCAGAGTTAACTGAAACTTTGTTTCTTTTAAGAAAATATAAGGAAACATTGTTTCTCTTAACTAGGGGAAATAAACTAAACTAAAAGAAAACTTTCTTTCTTTTAGCTGGGGGGAAAGTGACAGCTGAATTTTTGAGCTATAGTGAAGAAAAAAAAAAAAGCCGGTAATTACATTTAAAGACAGGCACCATAATAAATAAAAAAACGGCGTGGAGTCCCCCCTCCCATCCATACCAAGCCCTTTGGGGAACTCCGCCAAAATTAAAACAAAAAATGGCGTGGGGGTCCCCCCCACAACCCTGGCCGGTGGTTGTGGGGGTCTGTGGGCAGGGGGCTTATTGGGCAGGGGGCTTATCAGAATCTGGAAGCCCCCTTTAATAAGTGGGCCCCCAGATCCTGGCCCCCCATGTGAATGAGTATGGGGTACATGGTACCCCTACTCATTCACAAAAAACAAAAAGTGTAGTGTGAAAAAAGACAGGACACGGTCTTTGACACGATGCCTGCCATCACCGCCGACCCAAAAAAAGGTTCCACTCAGGACAATGGCTTCCAGCCGTCTGCCTGCTCCGGTGGTTTGACAGTTCTTAACCCCTTCACGCCTTAGGGTAAAACAAATCTACATGCCTAAGCACAATTTTGCAACATTGACATGTATTAGTAAAACCGTACGTATCATAACAATTACTTTGTACATCCAGGTGAATTATACAGCGTATTTTTCAGAACAAATTAGGCTTTCATTTGGTGGTAAATGGTAATGGACATCTCCTGATTTTTTTTTATTATCAAAGGAAAACTGGCCCAAAATAGAAAACAAAAATTGTTTTTATTTAGCTGTGTGTTTCTTGTTACTACCATAACCTACTACCAAAGGACAACCCAAAATAAATTTTCCAGCTCTTGACGATCGCAGGGATACCATATATGTGTATGTTATTCGTTGTTTGTACCCGTAGTACAGCCCAGAAACAATAGTGCGCATTTTGTTTTTGTCTTTTTTTTTTCCCCTAAAACACACTGACACTGACTCCAATCTATTTTTTTTAAATCCTGACCTTTGACCCTGACCTTGACCCAAACAATAACTCTGGTACTGAACAAGATCAGACCTTGATCTAGGTATTTTTTCTTTATTTTTTAATATTTCTTTATTTATTTTTTTTTTTACAAACATTTTTTTTCTCTCTATGCCAGGAGTTAGAGAGAGAAAAACAAGGGGCCCGGGCTGCACAGTGATTGATCACTGTGATAGCCAATCAGAGGCTATCACAGCGATCATGTGACCTGGAATCGGGAGTCCCAGTTCCCTATCGTTAGAACGGGACCCAGGGCACTCAGTGACACCACGGTCTTTGTACTGGGAGCATGCAGTGTGGCGCGCTCCCAACACAAAAACAGGTACGCAAATATGCGGCCCCACGGAAAAAAGCCCAGTTCCGTGAGGTCGCATATTTGTGTGATGTCGGTGTCAAGGGGTTAAATATGTAAGGTGCAGGGCCACCCGGGGACATCACGCATGTGACCCCACCCCATGTGACACCAATGATGTCACATGGGGCGGGGTCACTCAGATGATGTCCCTGGGTGGCCCCACCCCTTACATATTTAAGAACTGTCAAGCCAGCTCAGAGCCAAAGGGCTGGCAGCCATCGTCGGAAGCGGAGACTTTTTTTTAATTCTTTTTTTGGGTAGGCAGTGACAGCGAGCATCGTGATTGACATTGGATCTACTGCAGGGGGACATTCTTTTAGTTTTTTCTTTTAATAAAGGACTTATCAAAGACTGTGTCCTGTCTTTTTTCACACTACACTTTTTGTTTTTTGTGAATGAGCAGGTGTACCATGTATCCCATACTCATTCACATAGGATGGGGGGCGGGATCTGGGGGCCCCCTTGTTAAAAGAGCTTCTAGATTCCAATAAGCCCCCCGCCCGCAGACCCCCACAACCACCGGCCAGGGTTGTGGGGAAGAGGCCCTTGTCCCCATCAACATGGGGACAAGGTGCTTTGGGGGGGAGCCCCCCCTGCCCCAAAGCACCCCCCCCCATGTTGAGGGCATGTGGCCTGGTATGGTTCAGGAGGGGGGGGGGCTATCCGATCTGCCGGGCTGCAAGATCGGATAAGGGTCTGGTATGGATTTTGGGGGGACCCCCACGCCATTTTTTTTTTAAATTTTGGCGTGGGAGTTCCCCTCAAAATCCATACCAGACCCAAAGGGCTTGGTATAGATGGGAAGGGAGACCCCATGTCATTTTTTTAAATAATTTTTTTATTTGCCGGCAATTCTTTTACATTCAGCTGTCAGTGGGGAACCCCACTGACAGCTGAAACATTAACACATGGCTGTCACTACTAAAATACCACATGACTTGATAAAATAACTCATGCGGTACAGTATTTTAGTAGTGTTTGCTTTTTTCTGACCTTCGGTATGGATTCATTGGTTTTCAATGCATTCTTATGGGAAACAGCCTTTCGGTTTACAAATTTTTCGCTATACGAAAGGTCCTGCAGAATGAATAAAATTTGTAAACCGAGGTATTACTGTACTAATTCAATCTCATAAATGCACATCCAAAAATACATAAAAAATAAATATTAAAAAATAAACAATTGATATACATAATCACATTAAAAATATGGATCACATAATAAATGACTAAAATGCTCTCATGCCTAAAAGAATCACTGTGCCAACTATTCAAATAAAAATAATGAATACACCAGTTCATAAAAGTTCATAAAGTCAATGAACTGTGGAAGTAATGATTAATCCTTTGCTCCAATATATATGTCACCGCCACTTCAATTGCCACAAAACACCTTGCAAGTGCGACTCTACCATCACCAGTGCCATCACCAGTGCTTGCTTCTTACCAAAAGTAAATAACCTCCAGACCATCAGAGGTTAAAAGTAGTATGAGAAGAGAGACTTTCCGCGGTCACAGAGGTAATCACCAAACTCCATGGCTGTCACAACCTGGTCCCCAACCAGATGGATCTCACAATGGCTCCAAAGGCTATTTACACTGCCATTCATGTGCCACTCAAAGAAAAGAACAAAATATTCCATGGTCCAGTAATGTTCAATACTGTGGGGTTTATTCAATATAGTAAGACTCACAGGCTTGTGACAGCATCAATACTAACAGGAGGCAAATGAAGGCCTGCCATAGTTCCCTTCTGTGGGACCATTACTAAAAACCTGTCAGGCAAAACGTTTCCCCCTCATTTGCAATAAAATCAGCTAACAAGGGTTCCCCTTTAAAATATTTAGATTAAATGTAGCAATATAGCATGATCAGGTAAGTCATCCACTTACCCATGCAGAGTTAGATTGATTAAGTTGGTTTAACATGACAATGCTGCTACAGCCATAGTCATAGACTAGCCTCCAGAAGTCTGTGATTGTGTTTTGCAGAGGATGCACAGTAACAATGACATGTGAACTTTTCTTGTAACTCTGGAAAACAACAAAGCATATATGGTGAGAGAATTATGCATAAAACATTAAGAATATTATAAAACCAGACAAAGGGATGTAACACAAAAAAGCAAAGAAGACGGACATAACAGTCAGTTTATTAAAAGTCACAATTCAAATAAATAAATAGGGCATGTTATAAAAAAAAAAAAAAGGGAAAAAGGTATTTTCTTGCTGCTCTTATGTTTATTTGACCTAAGTCCTGCTAAACCTAGATCACACAGTCTATGGTTACAAGGAGCATTGTGGTTATTTATCATGGTACTAGTCTGCAGACACTATCTGGTAGACTTTCAGAGAGATAAGATGATCAGCAAGGTATACCTTTGCAACACTACTATGCCAGAGGTGGCATTTACATATATAATAAGCCAGTATTGCTCAATCAATGTACATATATAAATACATTTACACAGAAAGAAGGTTTTCTGTACATTAATAGGTTACGATTATGTCTATTATAAAGCAGTTCTCTTTCCCATGTATTTTTAAAAGCATTAAAAAGACTACCCTTTGTGCCCAGTGGCTTGTTGTGTGGCATTAACATGCATGAGCTAAAGATGCACATCATCTTGTTTTGGCAACATACTTTCATTATGTATTTCCATGAGTCTGAATAGACTGTTGCTGCTTAGTAATAATGAATGGCATGGCAGCACACTAGGGCATATGTGCTGAAACAGGTTGTGGCAATGCATACATCTAAATGGATCCCTTTAAAGGGCATGTGATTTTGTTTTTATGCAGACACGTAAATGTAGTGGCTTTAATGTAATTAGACTTAGAGATGTAGTCCAAAGTTCCCCCTGCATAGTACTGCAGTGCAGTCTGTGCTACCATTCTCTGTGTCCAGTTTCTCAGTCAGTCTAGACTCCAAATGATTCAGAGAAAACAATATACACTCTAGGTGTCTTATTCTGTATGGAATTTTTTTTTCTCACAGCAGTTGTTCAGAAATGTTGCTGACTTGCACTGTCTGACCTACAGATTGCTGCAAGAGCGAGAATCTACAACTTCTCTATATAAAATGCCATCATGAAAATATAGCTTAGTGAGGAAATAAAAAATGTGAAAATCGCATCCAAAATTGCTTTCAGGTAAGCTTTTCAATAATGATATAAAATGTGTGCTTGCTGAAAACACACTAGTCTCCTTTTAAAGACTAGATGTAGAGAAGAAAATACAATAAAGGACTCCAAATGGAGCCAGAACATTTCTGTCCAATTTGTACTCCAGTGTTAGATACGTACATCAGTAAGGGCAGCATTAATATAATTGCTGGTGTCCTCTCCATGAGCAGACAAGAGTAAGGGAAGAGACCGATCTGGTGGCAACACATCCATGCTGCGGTTCTTATCTCTGTTGTGCGGTAACAAAGCAACACTACATTCTTCAACACCAAGTTGTGCGGTCACTGAATTAAGGGTCTACAATAAAAGACAGGTATTGGTATGTAGCTCAAAACAATAAAAAATAATATCATTCGAATACCCTTCCAAACACATGTCAGTTGGACTGGCATGTGAAAAGACTGGTGCAAGACAGAATGGGCCGGTCAGGCTCCAGTAGGCTACAAAATGGTGGCCATATGCGCACTGACACGACTACCTGTTGCATGAAAGTAATGAGATGGGTAAAAGATGGCTTCAACTCCTGTTCTCCACCTGTACAGAACTCTACAGGTGGAGAACAGGGGCTGAAGCCATCTTTTGCCCATCTCATTACATTTATGCAACAGGGAGTCAATGTCTGTATGGAGATGACCACCATTTTGTAGAAAGGTATTGGTATGTTGCATAATAGCATAGAACATAGGTTGTTACAAGAATTTATCAGTTTTAAAAAATGTGGACTAAGGTTAACAAAAACCCATTTTAAGATTTGATTTACTGGAGGCATTGCAAGTGGTTTATCATCCCGCACCTCCTTAAAGCGGTTGTAAACCTCAATCATGGAACCTGAACAAAGCATAGATATCCGTAGTGTTTACTTGTCTCTCTGCAAAGCTCTTGGTTTCTCTCTGGTGCTCATTCCCCTGTTATCAGCATGACTCACTTCTGACAAGTTTTCGGACACATGAGATACATTTGTTTTGGAAAGAGGGGGAGCTCAGCAGACAGCTTGTCTATTCACAGAATACAGTCAGGTCCATAAATATTAGGACATCGACACAATTCTAACATTTTTGGCTCTATACACCACCACAATGGATTTGAAATGAAACGAACAAGATGTGTTTTAACTGCAGACTGTCAGCTTTAATTTGAGGGTATTTACATCCAAATCAGGTGAACGGTGTAGGAATTACAACAGTTTGCATATGTGCCTCCCACTTGTTATGGGACCAAAAGTAATGGGAAAGAATAATAATCAGAAATCAAACTTTCACTTTTTAATACTTGGTTGCAAATCCTTTCCAGTCAATTACAGCCTGAAGTCTGGAACGCATAGACATCACCAGACGCTGGCTTTCATCCCTGGTGATGCTCTGCCAGGCCTCTACTGCAACTGTCTTCAGTTCCTGCTTGTTCTTGGGGTATTTTCCCTTCAGTTTTGTCTTCAGCAAGTGAAATGCATGCTCAATCGGATTCAGGTCAGGTGATTGACTTGGCCATTGCATAACATTCCACTTCTTTCCCTTAAAAAACTCTTTGGTTGCTTTTGCAGTATGCTTTGGGTCATTGTCCATCTGCACTGTGAAGCGGCGTCCAATGAGTTCTGAAGCATTTGGCTGAATATGAGCAGATAATATTGCCCGAAACACTTCAGAATGCATCCTGCTGCTTTTGTCAGCAGTCACATCATCAATAAATACAAGAGAACCAGTTCCATTGGCAGCCATACATGCCCACGCCATGACACTACCACCACCATGCTTCACTGATGAGGTGGTATGCTTAGGATCATGAGCAGTTCCTTTCCTTCTCCATACTCTTCTCTTCCCATCACTCTGGTACAAGTTGAACTTGGTCTCATCTGTCCATAGGATGTTGTTCCAGAACTGTGAAGGCTTTTTTAGATGTCGTTTGGCAAACTCTGGCCTTCCTGTTTTTGAGGCTCACCAATGGTTTACATCTTGTGGTGAACCCTCTGTATTCACTCTGGTGAAGTCTTCTCTTGATTGTTGACTTTGCCACACATACACCTACCTCCTGGAGAGTGTTCTTCATCTGGCCAACTGTTGTGAAGGGCGTTTTCTTCACCAGGGAAAGAATTCTTCGGTCATCCACCACAGTTGTTTTCAGTGGTCTTCCGGGTCTTTTGGTGTTGCTGAGCTCACCGGTGTGTTCCTTCTTTTTAAGAATGTTCCAAACAGTTGTTTTGGCCACGCCTAATGTTTTTGCTATCTCTCTGATGGGTTTCTTTTTTCAGCCTAATGATGGCTTGCTTCACTGATAGTGACAGCTCTTTGGATCTCATCTTAAGAGTTGACAGCAACAGATTCCAAATGCAAATAGCACACTTGAAATGAACTCTGGACCTTTTATCTGCTCATTGTAATTGGGATAATGAGGGAAAAAACACACACCTGGCCATGGAACAGCTGAGAAGCCAAATGTCCCATTACTTTTGGCCCCTTAACAAGTGGGAGGCACATATGCAAACTGTTGTAATTCCTACAACGTTCACCTGATTTGGATGTAAATACCCTCAAATTAAAGCTGACAGTCTGCAGTTGAAGCACATCTTGTTAATTTCATTTTAAATCCATTGTGGTGATGTATAGAGCCAAAAATGTTAGAATCGTGTCGATGTCCCAATATTTATGGACCTGACTGTAGCTCCTCTGTATGCTGTGTGGGGTGGATGCATCCCTTTCCTCCAATCACCTCTCACAGAGCTCTAACTGCAGCTCTCTGTCCCCTTCTCTGTGATGCTGACACATGCAGAAGGGTTTTATCTAAAATCAGCACTTTTGAAAGGATTTACAAAAAAAGACTGCAGATAGACAAGTAAGGGCTCATGTACACTGCAGCTGATAAACACACGTTTAGGAGCTGTTCAGCGTTTTTTTCAGCAGCCCATGAACTCACCCTAATGTTTTCCTATGTGTCCATGTACAAATCCTCATTTACAAGCATTTGAGTTTACAGTCGTTTTTTTTGAACGCAGAAAACTTGCGTTCAGAAGTCGATTTTATCAGCGTTTCAAACGCAAACCGCTTGTAAACGCGTCTTTTTTTCAACTCTTCCAGTTCCAAATGCTGTCCAGAGCCTTTTTTCATCATGAAAAATGCATGCAAAGCGTTTTCAAGGTACTCAGATGGACAAAACACAGGATGTTCCTACCAAGCTAGTCACACATTGTAATGACCAATTCACACCTCAGACCTCTCCCACCCTTGGAAACAAAAGATATGTTAATGCCCATTCACACCTCAGATTCCTCATGCAGACCCCCTGCCAGGTGACCTTAATGACTCACTCCACCAGACATCTATCCCACCCTTGGAAACAAAAGAAATGTTAATGAGCAACTCACACCTAATTATCTCAACACATACTGCTGTCTCTGCTTCTACTCTGTGTATTTCTCTGAAACAGTCTGAAATAGTTAATAAATTACCACTTTTTAGTGCATTCGGGGCATGTGGGAGGTTCTCCTGTGCTTATCTTTAAAAAATGCTTCTAAACGCAAACACACATAAATGTGCTATGCAATCGCGACTAAACAGACTTTTTTAACCTACGTTTTCCAGCACTCCATTGTTCTAGTTTCCATTGTTCAGAAGTGTCCCGTGTACATGGGGCCAAAAACTCATGTAAGAGAATTTGTTTCATCTTTGTGTATCACCTGAGGCTATTCAATTCACTGGGTATCGGCAAGGGTTTACAACCACTTTAAATCAACCACCAGGGCACCCAAAGATTTATGTAAGTTGGGAATTTCTGAGAAAGTAAAACATGACCAAGTCTGTGCACACCCCCCTGACTCCTACATGACAGCCTGCCAACTAGATGCTCAGGCACTGAATAAGGATTTTAGTAAGGCAAAGCTCTGGAATAAATTGTAGCGGCGGTGACAGGTAAGCTCTGACAGCATACAGTGCCTTTTGCAAAGCGAACCTATTACTTTAGGCTAGCATGGACTTACTTAGGTCTGAAGGAAACAGAAAACATGGCTGATCTC
Organism: Staurois parvus; assembly: GCF_062004578.1. Classification (NCBI taxonomy): domain Eukaryota; kingdom Metazoa; phylum Chordata; class Amphibia; order Anura; family Ranidae; genus Staurois; species Staurois parvus. The sequence goes on from NW_028317911.1 coordinate 1,159,597, forward strand.
TTCAGAATGTATGATGCTTTGCAACTTTATTTATATCTGCCCTACCCTGACCTGAATTTTTTGGGCAGGGCTAGATAATATCTACATAGGTGTAATTTTTCTACTTATGTGGAAAATTTCCACTTTACTGCAGGATTAAGCAAGATTTAGGGTTTTGAAATTTGAACATTTGAATACCAATATTGGCAACCACTTGTCCATTATACAGAAAAATGAGCTGTTTAATGCAAGGAAGTACAATCATAGCAAGAAAAATTGTCATTGGTTGGGAATGGTACAGTACCTGGAATTCATCCCTCAGATGTGTTGAATTGCTCTGTGTATCTATTTGTAGCATCTCCTTGTAAGTTTGTTTAAAGTCACAAATTGGTATCGCTGTATCACCACACAGGCATGCCTCCAGGATTGCATCATGGATAAAAACGTATTGCTCCTGGATCAAACAAAATGGACAATTGGCAAACATTTTGCTTGCAGTAAATTTTCTCCACTATCCGCTTTATCCCCTTAACACATGGACCCCTAACAAGCATTATTACCTGTGTTTGAACCATGTTTATTCGTCGAGAGCATAGTGTTTTCACACAATTGTAAATATCCACAACCCCTTCACATTCTGCCATGTCCAGCATTACATCTAGGACAATGTAGCAGCCTGTCCTTCCAGCTCCCGCACTGTAGGTAAAAACAGATAGAAGTTGAAGCCACACATTGAAAAAACATGAAATGCATTGGACAAACAGTGCACACTCACACTATTACTGACCTGCAATGTACTACAACAGGTCCAGCATCTGGGGGTGTGGAGGACTTGACTCTTCGGATGAAGGCAAGCAACCCTGTGGCATGAAATGGTACACCATGTTCTGGCCATGAGAGAAAGTGGAACTGCTTTACTTCATGTCTGGCAGTATAACCACGCTAAAGAAAAGAAAAACAGGTGTGTTGGTCTCCAACATTTATCAGGAAAATTAGTACCTGACATAGAACATCTAATTTGCAGACAAAATTAGCAATAACTAAAGTGAGAATGGAGCTGCCTACAAAACAATTATGCAGTGTGATTATTTTCTCTCTCCACAATATCAAATCAAGTACTTTACACTCATATTTATGAGTGGGTATATAATGCAGAGGTGAGAGTCCTATCCTGTAGCTAAAAACCTATTATATTCAGGCTGCCTTTTTACCAAAATGACTCATTTGAGACACAATCCAATGTATGAAAACATTCAAATCTACTATAGGGATGCCTAAGAAGCAAGATATCATTAAGAAAGCATCAACAGAATCCATTAGTAATTTTACAATTCTTTTTTAAAACAAAAAGGGAGAAATTGTGCAGCACTCTCCTATTTTCTTAAATGTGCAAATGTGAACAGACCTTCATGCAACTTCCTATATAAACCTCTAACAAAATACCTCTATATAATACCTTTAGTGCACACACCTAAAAAAAAATTGTGAGAATTAAAACTTTCATGCCACTTCCTATATAAACCTCCAACAACAAACCTCTATAAAATATCTTTAGTGCACACACCCAACAATGTGAAAATGCATGGGAGAATGTCGATCAGTATCTTAGCACCAGTGGGGGGAGTGTCCCTATAGAGTGTCCCTATAGAGTGTGATGGCAATGATTGGCATGTAGCTTCTGAAGAAGTTCGTAGAGGAAGCAACGTGTCCAGTAAGTTCTGTATCACACTAGTGGGTGGAATGCCAGGGATCCCGTCAGGAGGACAGTAGGATTGTAATTTTTGAAGGAACGCTATGTTACATGAAGACTGGATGTGATTCAAAGTGCTGTTTTTATCATAAGATAAAAAAAAAGTGAGTGTATTTTTAATGGCATAATAATAAATATTTACTGCAACGGACAGCACTAGATATCCATGTTTGTTTATATTGAGGAACATACATGTAATAAATTTCCTTGAATATGATGATAGTGGTCTAAGCTGGAGATACATGAATGTTGGCTGGTGAAGAAAGCATCATTACACAGGCATGTTAGACCTCATGTACTCTAGAGGTCAACAACTGAGGGTGAGCGCATAATAATTTATTCATGCGGTGATTTCAGCAAGAGGTTGAGGCTATTTCAGGCAAGTGGTGGAGGTGCTTTATAGTATGAAGACAAATATATGGACACTAATCATTTGGTTACTAGTACAAGAACACGTTTGATATCTTTGTTGTGGCTGGAATGATATTATGTTTAATGTAGAACACTATGATTTACTTAAGAGTTTATAACATTTTGATGATAGGTAATAACACTTCAAGTGCATTTGGAATAAGTCTATTCACACATTTTTTGAAAGTTTGTTCATTTAGCAAGATAGGAGAGCACTGCCCAATTCCTCCATTTTGGTTTAAAATGATTTGTGGTTATATTATTATTATTATACAGGATTTATATAGCGCCATCAGTTTGCTGAGCGCTTTACATTAATGTGGGAGACAATACAGTAACAATACAGTTCGATACAAGAGGGATTGAGGGCCCTGCTCCTTGGAGCTTACAATCTAGGAGGGCGGGGTGAATGGTACAGTAGGTAGTCACTGTGGGGGATGGAGTGGTTGGAAGAGTAAAGGATTCCAGAATTAGCAGAGGGCGGGATAGGCTTCCCTGAAGAGATAGGTTTTCAGAGATCGCCGAAAGGCAAGTAGAGTAGGTGATAATCTGATAGATTGGGGTAGGGAGTTCCAGAGGATGGGTGACGCCCTGGAGAAGTCTTTGAGATGAGCATGGGATGAGATGAGGGAGCTAGAGAGTAAGAGGTCTTGCGAAGAGCGGAGAGTACGGTTTGGGTGATATTTAGAGATAAGATTGGTTATGTAAGTTGGAGCAGTTTTGTGGATGGCTTTATATGTCATTGTTAGAGTTTTGAATTTTATCCGTTGGGCAACTGGGAGCCAGTGGAGGGATTGGCAGAGAGGGGAGGCAGATACCGAACAGTTAGTGAGATCTATGAGTCTGGCAGCAGCGTTCATGATGTGAAGCTGCTTTCACACTTTTTGCGTTATAAAATGTTTTGCGTTATAAAAAGCGAAAGAAAAATGTGTGACCATGTATTCCTTTGGAACTCTACACTGATCTGTTGCGGGCCCAGTGTGTTTTTAAAAGTCCTGCTTGCTGCATTTTTGGTGTGGTAAAAAAAAAGCATCAAAAATGCATCTTCCCATTCAAATCAATGGAACACGCATCAAAAATGCACCTGCGCTGCTGTTTTGGTGCAGTTATTGAGTCACATGTCCTTTAACAAAACACACCACAAAAAAATGTGGAAAAAACGCATATGCGTTTTTGCCACGGATCAGTGGTCTAGTAGCTTTAGAGTGCTAGCTTGCTCCCAAAGTTATTTTGATTATTTCAGCTGTGTTTTTCAAAGTCCTGTTTGCTGCATTTTTGGTGCAATTTTGGTGCGGTAAAAAAAGTGCAATAAAAATGCATCTTCCCATTTATATAAATGGAAAATGCAGCAAAAATGCACCTGCTTTGCGGTTTTGGTGTAGTTATTGAGTCACATGTCCTGTAAAAAAACGCACCACATAAAAAATGCGGTAAAAACGCATATGCGTTTTTGCCACGGATCAGTGTTAAAGTAGTACCAACATATTACTGTACGGATGAAGAGAAAAAGGTAAATGTATTGTCAGGGGAGAACTGTAATCCCTAGAAGTAATACATACATTGAATCTTTACAACCACACATTTCTTAAGAGATATATGATGACAAGGGTAGGACTCCGCACACCGTAAACACCCAGTTAATGAGTAAAGAAGCAGCTTCAGCCTATCCTCTCTTAGGCCACGCACCTCTGACGTATTCCCTCTCCCACAGGGCTGAATCGTAAAGGTGGGAGTGACATACAGCTCTCAGGTTTTATGCATTATGAGCCGCCGTTGCTCGAAGACACTGCTTCAAAACAAAATACGTGTGTAGCGCTAATAAGGACATGCAGTCCAACAATATACTTTCAACCCCATGATGTTTAAAAGCTACACATGAAAAATCCAAAATAAAAAAAAATAAAAAATCTCAGTTTTTCTTATTGGAGCCAAACCATTTTCTCATATTATAGCCATCTGTGTTCTATTTCAGGAGATTTCCCTTTTTCTTCCTATTCTTTAGACACAACAGGAAATCTATCCAAAGTAAGATAAATGTCTTCTTAGACAGCTTTCACTTTGTTACAAATTAAAATTATTTCCCTCACTTTTAGTTCCACTGGCAATGGTCACCAGGGCTAATACAGAGGGTAAATCTTCCTAGTGGGAAAACAGACAACAATAAAAGCCTGAGAAAGCTTCTAAAAGTGCCATACTCTCTATCTTTTCATTACATATTCAGCAAATTCAATATAATAATTCAACACGGTATTACAATAAAGACATATTCTTAACGCTAACAACAGAGCAACACAGGTATTTTATCAATTGCACTGAATATAAGGTATAATCTTCGACCTGGAAATATACTGGAAGTTAAAGCTGATAACTGTAGGGTCCAATTTGCTGGCTAACATTTGGAGTAATTTCCAAGTCTCGAAGTGAACGTTTGATATAAATTCAATACACAAGCAAAGAGAAAGCTAATGATGACTTCTGATTTAGTCTCTTACCCGTTCCAGAGCAAGTGTCCTCACAGTATATTCTGCCAAGGTTTCTGTGTTAATCAAAGTTATGCGAATATCTCCATATGTTTCAGTGGTATCTGGCCAATACTTGCTGCACTTTACCTGAATGGGATGTAAAATGTAAAGGTTTGTGGACAAAAAAATTAGTTTTTCATTCAAATATCCTTTGTCTGAGTGCCCTTGTTTGTGGTCTAATCTTGATACATAACTAAATATAAAACCACCAAAGAAAGTGGAATACTTATAATGATTATTAAAATGTATACTGTTTTATAATTAACTTTTTTATTTAGAATGTTTAAAACAAATTTTTTCATTGTTTGAGTCAAGTATATATGGAATATTGCATATGCATTTTACATATTTAATCTTTCTAGCCAGCTGGTGGATTTCCAAGCCCCACACCAACGACACAAATTAAACCCCTGTCCGGATAAGAGACTATGCCACAACAGCCCTGCAACTGTGTGTAATGCAAACTTTTGTTGCAGGACAGTGGTGCAGACTTTTCAAGGTTCAAACAGGCGGTGAGGAGGTATATCAACTCACAGCCTCCAGTCAAATGCTCTCTGAAAAGCGATCCACTAAAGCATGCAACTTTTACTGTACTCTCTCTTTAGGAAACCCATAATGCTCTGTGAATACAGTGTCATTACTGCATGTGTATTAAATGTTTCTCTGAAAAATAAAAATATTTTATAAATGACTGAAAAAAAAAAGTTTATAAAATAAAATTGACTGAAATTTATTATAGTTTCCTTTTACACTTAAGTTTTTTTTAATGCCAGACCAGAGAAACTTTGTTCATTTTAAAGACACCATTTGATTGACAAAGAACAGAGCTTTACTGCTGCGGCAAAAAAATGTGCACCTAATATATTAAAGGAGAAGTAGGTCCAAAGCTCTTTTGGCCCTACTTCTACTGTAGGTGACAGGCGTGCACTTCGTTCTGCACTTCGATGATCCAAATTCAGCTGGCAGCAGGCTAAAGTCCGCTGTCAGCTGACATCACTCATCCGCTCTAGACTCTGGATGGATCCCAACTTTAAATGTCAGGATCCACCCAGATTCCTTACTGACAGCTGGCTCAGCCTCTCAGCATGCCACTGATAGCCTGAGCCAACCGCTTCCCCTGACCCCAGTCCTGAGCTCCAGTGAGCGCTGGAGGGGCAGAACAGAGAGCCAGCTACTGGCATTCACTGGCTCTCTGCAGGCTGAAGACTTAGAGATGAGCTATCTTTTGATCGCTAAGTTCTCAGTCTTAGAGGCTGCGGGGAACAGATGCAGCACCAGAACAATGCTGCATCCACTTTTAAAAAGTACATGTGAACATGATGTGATTGAGCTACAATCTGATATGCAAAATTTAAGTTAGCCAAGAATAGTAAATACAATGCAACTTGAAAAGCCTAGGCCCTGATTTGCATTTTCAGTGTGTGAGAACTTAATTTACTAGGATAGATACAAAATCTGCCCACACTATGAACCAGTGAGACATGCAGAGCCTGAAGAACTGAAGAACAAGGCAAGACCCAATGACAAAGACAGATAGAAGGAAGGGACAAAATGTCTGTACCCCCCTGCAGGCTAACATGAATTTATTGCCTCTTCTCAGAGCGCTAACAACAAAAATAATGTACTTTGAATGGAGCATATTTTTCTCCAGGAAGATGATAAAAAGGCATAAGAAAAATGCTTAGATGGCACATGGAGTCCATCCAGGCGAGCAGAAGGGGAAGTATGGTTCATGAAGTGTGTTAAGCCTACGACTGTGTGATGGATGCAATACAAGACACACAGTGATAAAGAGAGTAAACTAATTACATCGCTTTCACGTCAGCAATGTTTGGGAGGGCGCTGAAGGAAGACTGCTAATGAGAAAGGAAAATTAGACCAGCAGAGACCAAACAAAATCATTACAGTTAATGGAGATTTACGAGAAAACACAATTTAAAAAATGATCTGATGTAAAGAACATTGTTCTTAATTACCCGTCAGAGCAACACAGCGACAATACTAATCATATTAGCCATGCAAAGAAGCACCAAGTTCACAGCAACAACTGCTATTTCTCCTTTACAACTTCATGTCTACGTGACAAAGGCCATATTCTTATGAATATAAATTTGTGAGAAATATCAAACATCTGCTTGGTTCTGTTTTTCCTCCTTTTTGTCCATATATGATTATCCCATTCATAATCTACCTTTATGTCACATTTCTTCCCATAGCTGCAGAGCCAACACATTATGCATTCAAGAAATAGGCTTAATCAATGTACTGCTAGTCTCCCTCAGCTGGGAAAGATTAAACATGGATCTGTGGATTTCTCTATCAAAGGAGTTAACTGTCAGTCTGCTGAGTTATTTCTTAGCCACAGGCAAACTTTTAATATCTGTAAAAACAGGAAAGCAGCAATTCAAGCTCACAACACTACTTTTCAGTGAACCCGTATTGACAGCAACATTGCTGATCCCTCTTTCTGAAAAAGCTAGCTGCATGGCTGTCATGCTATCTCTGCTTTCAATACTTTGAGTTACTGATATGGAACAAGTGCAAGACTTTTCTCTGAGCTTCCTAACTTGTCCCTGGTTATGCTGAGCACACACTTATTTTCTTTTGTTCAACCCAGAGGACTCAGGCGGAGCTCACTGTACTAACTATCCAATGTTAGTACAGTGATCTCACTGCTGAGCTACTGTGTTCTGACAGGGGGACTATGCGGAGAATCTTCATGACACTCAGTAGAACAGGTAAAGTGTCTAATGCAGGCCATAGACGAGCCGTTTATCGGCCAACTGTTGGCCGGTAAACAAAAAAATCGGCCGTTGCCGTTGCCAATGCTACCACCAATGTCCACAGAAAATGGCAGTTTTTCGTGGATTTTCCAGCATGACCAATAAAAAGAAATGAGAAGATCCACGAAAAACGGCCGACGGCATTGCCCCACTAACGGCGTGAATATCGGCCGATTTTTCGTGCAGACAAAAATTCGGCCGATAAACGACCCGCCTATGGCCTGCATTAGAGAAGCTACAAACTGTCTTCAACATTACAGAACAAGTCCAGTTGAATGGGACTAATTAGTACTAGCTATACAGTAACCTAGATAAATGAGAACCTTCAAAGACATAGCAATAAGTAGCACATAAGGAAAGCCTTTCCCTTTATAGGGTAAAGCCCCATCTTTATTTTTACCAGTAATATAGAAGAGGTTCAACAAATGGGCTGTCATATTTACATTGCATCTTGAGCTCTCTTGAGCACAAACTATCTAGAAAAATTACCTTTAGCTATTCATGCTAATATAACCCAAACAGCTAGCCTCTCTAAAGATGTATCATTATAACTTTCATCATATACTTTCTTCAAACATACAACATACATTGTAATCAGAATAATACATACCCTTCCAACTTCCACCAGCTTGGTGATCATCACTATACTTGAGCAGTGTTCTTGCCAAACCATTCTCCAAAAATCATAGATCATGTCTTGCTTGGGACCTGCAGTGGATCCGTAATCAGTCAGTAATTATGCCGTTTTAAATAATTACATGTATTATTTTTTTTAAATGATTACATGTAAAAACTGGTTTATCATCATTGATTAATCTCAGATTATGGTTGAACTCTGGGCAAAGTTGATATTCCCTTCAAATTGTATTAGCTATGCCACATTCTCCATATACTATGGGCTGCTACAGACAGAAGCACAAAATATGTGATAATTCAGAGTTGAACAGGAACTTGAATCATGCTTTGTGCTTGCCCACGGGGTTCCATATGCATACATTAGCATCAGAGAATAGTTACACCTGCTCACGTTAAAAAATACATTAATAGAGCAATTAAATGATATTCATTGGATTCAGTTTTTTTATATAATCATTTATGCTATTTTGTATACATCACCAGGTATCTCAAAAAAGTTTGAAATCAGGATTTTTGTTACCAGCATTATTTCCATTGAAAGAGTAGTGCTGATTTTACCATTACCACTTACCTTGTGTAGCAATAAAGTGATTTGATCTGTGATAACCCTACAAATGAAAGAAAAAAAAGTAAATATGAACATTACAGTGCTATCTTCCAGTCTGTCCAAAAATCCCACCATGCATTTCAGCAAGCACTGTGATCCCACAAATAGACAGGTAGAGTAATAGGCTCAGGGGTGGACAGACAAATGGTGTGTGCTCATCAAATAACACTTACACCACAATCTTTACAGGACTCAAACATATTCTAAAAAAAAACAAGATTCGGGGTAGTGTCACATGGATGCATACTGCAATTAGTGCTTAGAGTTTTATTAGCATGTCCAATGTACTTAATGTTCATAGAGCACATAGATTCCAAACATAATCAGTGCTAATCCTGTTTACAGGCAGAAAGATTTGTGAAAAGGATGGACAACAAAAAGTGTGTGTTGCTTGTAGCAACCAGTCAGTATTCAGATATTTCTGTGTTACAGCAGAAAGAATTAACACAGCACTTAACTGCTTGTTACAGGCAATGTAGACACTTTTCTTTACTCTAAGTTTTAATTAGTGAGACCACACAGTGCCATGTGACTCTACTCGTAAAATAAAGACAAAAGAGAATAAAAATGAAAGCTTAATGGTGAAATGACAAGTGGAGAGGAAGCCATTCTTAAGAGATGCCTTCAAAAATAAATTGTTTTAGGTAATGGTTAGTGACAAACTAAAAGCTCAAGCTGAAATCAAAAGCAAAACATAGCTATATGACATACCAAGTTTGAATTTATAACATGGTTATGAAATTGTAATCTGGACCAGATTACTAACCTTTGACTGAATGATGTATTTGTATGGAAAATGAGGATGGATGAAATAGGGAGCATTATTAGAGGAAGAAAGTGAGGAGTAGAGATTCCTGAGAAATATTAGGTAAATAGAGAAAGTATGAAATAGATCATGTACAGAGGGGTTTAGGAAAGGAAAAAGAGAGAATAAAAAGGGGCGAATGTAGAAGAAAATAAGGACAGAAGTACCAGGGTTTTGGGGGAAGAAGCTGGAAGTTATTGATAAATTAGAATTTATGTATTTTAATCAAAGGGTACTAGTTGTCTTAGTATAATAAAATGGCACAACTCCAGCAATTATCCCAGGCACTAATGCACCTGGATTTGGAAGGTGGGAAACAGGATCACAAGCTTGATACTCACTTCTCTGTTAATCCGGATCTACCGGTGATCCCATAGACAGAATAACAGAATGGCAGGGCCATAGATGTCAAGGAAAGCAGAGAAAAGGGGCAATAAGAAAAATGGAAGACAGATGAAAGAAGACAGAAAATGAGGGCAGAAATAAACATCAACATTGAAATGAAAAGAAATAATGAGGGCAGCGGAGAAATGGTGGAGAGAGAAGAGGATAGATGGAGAAAGTTAGAGACATTTATATAACCGGTCATTATAATAAGACCAGTTATGTCAAATAGATGGGAGACAGTGGCGAGGATAAGGATACAAAATGTAGAAGACAGACAGAAGGGCAGCAGAGAAAAGAAAGGATAAAGATGCATTAGCAGAAATAAAAGAAAGGGGCAGTATAAGAAGTTAAAGGCACCAGTCACTTTACAACATAGCAGATAAAAACTAGGAAGAACAAGCATACAAGTGAAATAAAATTGGTGAAATGTGATCTGTAAGTTTGTGCAGCCATTACTGCACATAATTAAACAAGAATACCTGTACCATGTTTTAGGTAAAATAGGGGGAAGTATTTTACAAATACATAGGGTAACACACAAGTTTTCACAACACACATCTAAGGAACAATTCCTTGAGCTGGTCATATACTTCTCAAATTCCAGATGATGTAGAAGGAAATTTGAGGAGTGGGGGCCTTGTGGGCACCACCCTACTCATCAAAAACTGATTTTTCAATTAACTTTTGTTAAAGGAGACGAGTGGAAAATTGTTGCTCGAACAGCTGTCAAAATACCCGAACAACACATACATCTGATTGGATGCCTGTCCTGTGGAAAGAGTAACAGAGACCAGCGCTGCTGTAGATGTGCACAGTGCTGGATCGGGAGAGGACTCAGGTAAGTATTTTGGGGGGGGGGGGGCTAAGGAACAGGTGGTGGAACCATTTTTTACCTTTAAGCAGAAAACACATTAAAGTAAAAAATTCTTAGACTTTAAAACCACTTTAAACGTAAATATATCTTACACTGTAATTAATAAATGTGATGGGTAGCCTATCAGTCCCAGGAGTTTTGAAAAGAAGTGGGTTCTTACATTTTGTATGTGGAACAGAAAGGCTTTTAAAGCATTTATTTGACCTTTGTGTAAGAGAAAGGACCATTAAGGGATATATCTAGTGTACAGTTTGCTTAGCAGCCTAAGTATAGTGGTATAAATAGCTTGATAGAAATCTTGGCACTGTTTAAAATTGATTTAGAGTGTTCGCCTCATGAGATTTAAATCACTACAGAAGGGATCAGGTCTCCTCTGGAAAGACGCCCCAGTAATTTGACGTATATTTCCACATATTCAGGGGTTCACTACTTTAAGAAAACTATTCTTCCTGATGAATGATGAGCTTTAGTAGACTCATGTAGATATGTATCCTGAACTTCACACTCTGCCTCCTATTCAAGAAGACAACTGTGTGCTTTAAAGGACACAGGACATTATAAAATACAACCCTAATTCCAAACAAGTTGGAACACTGTAAAATGTACATAAAAACAGAATGCAATGATTTGCAAGTCTAATAAACCTGTATATTAGTCACAACAGACAATGAAAAACATATTAAATGTTTAAATTATGAAAGTGTACCCTTTTAGGAAAAAAATAAGATCATTTTGAAATTGATGGAAGCAACACATTTAACCACATGCCGCCCAGCCACTGTAGAAATACGGCGGCAGGGCGGCACGGCTGGGCAAAACCACGTTTTAAAACGTGTGTTTTCAAAACAGGTAGGGGGTGTGCGTGAGGCGCACCACCGCCCTACCTGTCCCACCGATCACGGCCGCGGATGTCAGTCGCCGGGTCACAACCGGTCGTTACCAGCTGTGTCCCGGCGATTAGCGGCAATCACTGACAGAGAGCACAGCTGTAGTAGCTGTGCTTTCTGTCAGTTCCCTGACAGCTCCTGACATGCTGAGCCGGAGAGAAGAGTTTATCTCTCCGGATCAGCTTGTCCCCCCCCCATGCAGTACACACCCCCACCCCCTAGTAAAACACTCCCCTCACACAGTTAACCCTTTCACTTAATAATAAAGTTAACCCCTTCCTCCCCAGTGCCATTAGTACAGTGTCAGTGGTTTTTTTTTTGCACTGATCACTGTATTGGTGTCACTGGGGATGTCAGTGACCCCAAGTCAGTTCCCCCCCAGTGGCAGAATGTCCGCTGCAGTTCCTCAGTCACCGCCATTATTAGTATAAAAAATAATTAAAAAACCCAGTACCTTTCCGCCATTTGTAAATGCTATAACTTTCACGTAAACCAATTAATTTACACGTATTGTTTTTTTTTTTATTAAAGACGTTGCAGAATGCATTTTGGCAGAAATTTATGACTAAATTTGATTTTTACATTTTTTTTTTACTGGACATGTTTTATAGCAAAAAGTCCAAAATATTGGTTTTTTTCCTCAAAATTGTCAGCCTTTTTTTTTATAGCGCAAAAAATAAAAACCGCACAGGCAATCAAATACCACCGAAAGAAAGCTCAATTTGTGGGAAAAAGGATATAAATGTCATTTATGTACAGTATTGCATGGCCGCGCAATTGTCCGTTAAACTAGCGCAGCGCTGTATAGCAAAAAAATGGCGTAAATTGCAGTATCCATACCATAGTTTGTAGACGTTATAACTTTCACACAAAGCAATCAATATACACTTATTGGGATTTTTTTTACCAAAAACATGTAGTAGAATACATTTTGGCCTAAATTTATAACTAACTTTGAGTTTACTATATATTTTTTATAGCTGAAAGTAAAAAATATTGTTTTTCTTCAAAATTTTTGGTCTTTTTTTGTTTATAGCGTAAAAAATAAAAAGCGCACAGGTGATCAAATACCACCAAAAGAAAGCTCTATTTGTGTGAAAAAAAGGACGTAAATTTCGTTTGGTTGCAGCATTGCATGACCGCGCAATTATCAGTTGAATTAGTGCAGCGCAGAGTAGCAAAAAGAGGCCTGGTCATTAAGGGGGGTAAATCCTCAGGAGGGCAAGTGGTTAAAAAAAAAATTGGGACAGGGCAACAAAAAGCTTGCACAGTAAGTGGTACTAACAAGGAAGAACTGGAAGAACATTTTGCAACTAGTTAGATTAATTGGCAACAGGTTAGTAACATGATTGTGTATAAAAAGAGCATCTTAGAGAGTCACAGTGTCTCAGAAATAAAGATGGGCAGAGGTTCACAATCGATAAAAAAGCTGCGTCTAAAAATTGTCAAACAATTTCAGAATATTGAAAACAGAAAGCAGCGCTTCTACCTCCTTAGTTAAATGCCCACGGCTGGATGACTGGTGCTCAGGCACAGACTGTGGTCAGCTGAAGAACTGAAAAAAGGAAGATTGCCAGCATCACGGTCAAGTGCAGCAAGACATCAGCTTTATTAAGAGATCAGTGTACACAACACAGTCAAACAACTGTTTGTGCTGTGTACACCGATGGCTTACTAAAGTTGTTGTCTTGTTGCACTTGTCAGTGATGCCAGCAATCTTCCTTTCTTCAATTTCAGAATAATGTTCCTCAACATAAAACTGCAAAGACTTTAGATATATCATTTACAGTACATAATATCATCCAAAGATTTCAAGAATCTGCAAAAATCTTTGTGCACAAGTGGTCTTCGGGCCCTCAGAGGACACTGCATTAAAAGCAGGCATAATTCTGGGATGGACATTACTGCATGGATTTAGGAATGCTTCCAAGAATCACTGTCTGTGAACGCAGTTCACGATACCATCCAAATATGCAAGTTAAAGCTATATCATACAAATAAGAAGCCATATATGAACATGTCATCTCTGGGCCAAAGCTCCTTTAAAATGGTCTGTTGCAAAGTGGAAATCTGTTCTGTGGTCACGTGAATCAAAATTTTACATTCTTTTTTTGGACAACCATGGGTGCCGCATCCTCCAGACTAAAGAGGAGAGGGACCTTCCGACCTGTTATCAGTGCTCAGTTTAAAAGTCTGTATCAATAGTGGTATGGGGGTGTATTAGGGCATATGGAATGGGCAGCTTGCCCATCTGGAAAGGCACCATCAATGCTGAAAGATATATCCAAAAATTAGAGCAGTGCATGCTCCTATTTAGATGACATCTTTTTCAGGGAAGGGCTTGCATATTTCAGCAGGGCAATGCTAAACCGCATACTGCATCTATGACAACAGCATGGCTTCATAGTAGAAGAGTCCAGGTGCTTAACTGGCCTGCCTGCAGTCCAGACCTTTCACCAATTTAAAATATTTGGCACATCGTGAAGTGAAAAATACGACAAAGAGGGCCCAAGACTGTTGAGCAGTTAGAATCCTATATCAGGCAAGAATGGGACAACATTCCACTCCGAAAACTCCAGCAACTGGTCTCCTCAGTTCCAAGACATATACAAAGTGTTAAATGAAGAAGGGATGCTACACCAATGTGATGCTGCCATCAATTTCAAAATTACCTTATTTTTTTCCTAAAATGGTACATTTTCTCATTTTAAACATTAGACATGTTTTCTATTTTCTATTGTGAATAAAATATGGGTTTATTAGATTTGCAAATCATTGTATTCTGTTGTATTCATTGTATTTTACGTAGATTTTACACAGTGTCCCAACTTTTTGGGAATTGTGGCTGTAGAAAACTTGGTAGTATGTCAATGCACCGGTTGCTTGTTGCACTGCAATGTCATTCATTTTAAATGAAACCCCCCAAAAAAGGAAGAGTGCACCACAATGCACTTTTTTTTTAGTGCAACGCAATGAACAGATGTACACATAATCTGTGCTTCGTTAATAAGAAGGTACGTTAGAACCTTCACTGCGGTGCACTAACAGCCCCTTCAAAACAACTGGGCTACCTTAATGCAATGCCTATAATTATACACTGCAACAATGTGAATCCAGGACACAGGATCTTTAGTTTTTAGCCATGAGTTATATGCAGCTACCTTTAGGTGACTGAACATTGGCAAAAAAGAATGCTCTGCACAGACATCCCCTATATAACCCTTTCCACTCCCGTCTAGCCACAGTTTTGTAACGAGCAATAGGGAGATCATAAAGAACACAGGGTAGAGACATATGTCCTAAAATCCAAGAACAAATTTACTGGTAAGTCACAGAGTACAGGATACATGATCTTAAAGTGGAAGGCAAGTCAAAACCTAGCTAACCTTAAATCTACTCCCACCCCGATTCTGAGCCTATTCTATCTACTCTGTAAAAGGAAAGATGTCAATACTTACTTATTCTGAAGTTGCTCTAGTCCAATGCTGGCTTCAGTGTAGAGGAGAGATCGCCACAACAACTGCAGTGCCTGTGTGATGATTTCACCCACAGGCTTACTATGGGGTATCCACTGGCAGCTGTCTCTAGTTTACACTGAAGCCAGCGCTGGAACCCAATCATGTGACCAGACCAGATAGCCCTGAGAATAGATAAGATTTCCTCTTACAGGGTTGATAGAATAGGTCTAGAATGGGGGTGGGAGTAGATTTAAACTTAGTTAGGTTTTGACTTGCCTTCCACTTTAAGTCTTTAACCATGGACCATCCAAATTTAATCCAACTGAGCGATAGACAACAGAGAAAACATATGCTAACAGGCCTAGGAAGGATGAAGAATGAATTAACGTAGTCCAATCTGATTGATGAAAACAGTTTGCAGTCGAGAGGTAGATGCTCACAGAGCATACCATTTCAAGACTTCAAGACTGGCAAGAACTTTCCTTGGGATGTTTTGGAGCAGGATATAAGGAGAGAAGTACAATATCCTGGTTGGTGTTGAAGGAGGAACCCACCTTAGGGAGGAAATACCTTGTCCTTGTGTACAATTAGGAAAGGCTCTTTACAGGAGCAAAGACAATAGCAATGAAAAAGGCCACTTTGCAAGCAAGGTCAGATAAGCCAATATCTCTAATAGGTTTGAATGGCCCTGAGGGGCTGAAAGCACTAGGTTAATTTTCCATGGAGTCACAAGGGAATATGAACAGGGGGATAAATGTGTGCAACACCCTGCACAAAGGTCTAAAGAATGAGAAGCCAATGGTCTCCGAATCAGAATGACCAAGGCCAAGACTTTCCCCTTGATGGTACTCAAGGCCTGATCTAGAGCAGACTGGAGGAAAGACAAAACTGGTTCTAAGGAGTATTTCCTAGGGATGAAATTTTCTGGCCCTGCACCATGCAAAGTAGGCTCTTCAGGTATGATAATTAGACTTTGCAAGAAGTTAACCTAGACTTCAAAAAAGTAGGGAAGACTAAATCCAATAAACCCCTGTTTCTTAGGACCTGGACTTCAATGGCCATGCCAATAAACCACAGTCAGAGAAGCAAAATAGAAAACAGGCTCTTGGGATGATCTAGAAGGGCCCATGAAGAGCCTGCCAGGACTGTAAATATGCCTGAGCCCCATGTTGGCCAGGGCTAGTTAACTACAATGAAAATCACTGAAATGTGGAGCAGGCAAGGGAGAAGCTAGAGATGCTAAAAGGCATAGATGAGTTGGAACTAATCCCACAGAGTCACCAAAGTCTCCACTGCTAAGGCCAGAGGATCCCTGGACTTGGGTGACACACCTGTCCAGTTTATTGTTTAATCTTGACAAAAAAATCTATACAGTATATGGCATCCCCGTCCTGCGTCAAAGGGCTTGAAATACCTGAGGATGAAAAGACTATTCCCCTGGATTCAAATGCTGATAATTGAGAAAATCTGCCCGCCAATTTTCCAAGCCTGAGATGTGGACAGGGCAGGATTGTGTATGTTCTTACCAAGAGAGAATACAGTCTGCTTCCCTTTGAGTTACACAACTTCTGCTGCTTCTTTGAGAGTTGATGTAAGCCAGGGTCATGCCATTGTCCAACTGGATTTTTGTTGGGTGACCTCACAACTGAGGGGTCCAGTGTAGAAGGGACCAAGAAATTGAGTTCCAAAAAGTTGATGGGAAGGGCTTCCTCTAATGACCATGTCTCCTGCATCCAGAGGGCACTCAGGATTCATGTTTCCTTGTCTTTGGGGAAAATGGTTTCAACCAATCCAGAAGCTACAGAAAGGAGCTGCAGTGGCTATGCATCTAGGAATCTTGTTAGAAAAATCTTCCACAAAAAAAGAGGTAAGCTTTTCTCAGTTGAGAGTATATGTTCATGACCCACAAAGAAGAGCAGCAATTTGTGCCAAGATGGGAATAGATCATGCTATTTTAGGGGATGTCCCCACATCTTTTTTTTGCCAGTGTCCTAACACCTCAATGTAGCTGCGTATAACCCATGGTTAAGGGCTAAAAATCCTGTGTCATTTACTGTACGACTAAGGTTGGCTAACAGATTCCTCCATGCAGGCTACATGGATTAGATAGACAAATCTCCTAATGCAGCTATGGTATTTTTTCAGCCAGTGCTGGTGGCTGTTAAAATACTGTAACAGTAGCTGCACGTAATTGGATGCTCATGCTGTTTATCCCCCAATTTTCTGCCCGGCTACATTGATTTTTCAATAGAAGGATGTTGAGCTAGAGGGTGCCTACAGGGCCATCCACAAAGCAAATTTTGGCAGGTTGATCAGGAACCATTCAATGAATGTATGAGCAGCTTAAAGTGATTGTAAAGTCATCTTCCCTTTTTTTTCAAATAATAAACATGTTATACTTACTTGCTCTGTGCCATGGAACCTCCTCTTCTCGAGACCCCCGCTGATGCTCCTGGCCCCTCCTCTTTTTTTGTGTGCCCCCACAGCAACCCATTTGTATGGGGGCACACCTGTGGGCTCGATCCTGAGCCGTGCTGCCTATGTCCATAAACAACAAGGCACGGCCCAGCCCCCTGCTATCTTGTCACAGGATTTGACTGACAGCAGCAGGAGCCACTGGCTCTCATTATTTCCTCTCTATCCTGTGGGGGGGAAGAGAGCGGAGAGAGCTTCTGCTTTTTAGCACAGCTCTGGATCGAGTTGGATCGAGCTGGATCGAGGGGGGGGGGTTGAGGGGACGATACTACTACGTAAACATTTTTTACCTTAATGCAGGGAGTGCATTAGGGTAAAAAATGTTTCGGCCTTAGAACAACTTTAAGAAAGAAGATTTTCTCTCATAAAGATATTACCTATGAAAGAGCTAGTTTTGAGGTAGACAAATAGTAGAATGTTTTGGTGGTAAAATACAAGTAACGCCAAGTGCCATAAATTGAAAATTCACTAAGCAGTTTATATCATTTTGAGATCAAGGAGTTGTGACGTGCATGGAAGTTTCTGCTCATTTTCAAAACATGCATTTAAAGTGTAAGTTCACCATTCCAGAAAACATGGAAAAGTAAACAACCTACACCCTCCCCATTCCCAGGACCACACTGCATATAGCTCTCTGGGCAGGTGTTAGGTGTTCATCTTTCATTCTTTCATCATCCAGTAATATACCATCTCACCTTGCTCTGCACATGCTCAGTTGCTTTCCGTTTTTGGCATTGTGCCAAAAATCAGAGCCACTAGAGACCAATGCTGATAGCCTAAAGATTTACAGCTGCTCAGGGGCTTTGGGCTTCAACAAAATGGCAGCCACCAACAAGAAGAAACAGGAACAATACTGGAGGCAATTTACAAACCACACTAATTTTGGAGGCATAATTATTAATGTGCAATGTACTGTATGTTTCTTGCTAAAGAACATTATTTTTTATTGAGTTGTTATGGGTAAAGCCTGGAAAGAAGGACAGTTTAGTTTTCCTCTATCTTATTGCTGTCAGAGAAATCAAATGCTCAACTACAGCCAAGGAAGACAGCAGAACTATCTTTATTTAAAAAGTGGACTGTAAAATACACAGAGGTAACCTTTGGTTGACTATATTTACGTTGCTTATCTTAATCATTACTAAGTTTATTTTTGCAATAAAAATCACATGACACTAAAATAAAAGGAGGAGGATTTTTATATTGGTTATCATAAATCTAGTACATAAGCACCATAAACAATACAAACAGCCACCATTTTTTACTGTTATAAAATGTTTTCCCATTATTCCGGTCTCATTCTTTCAGTCTAGTACCAACAGGATGCTATAAGCATTAAGGTACCCCACAAGCTCGCATCTGAAGCTTTGGCTATAGGCTTAGAAGAGATTTATTTTCTATGATAATAAACTGACACTAGACTTCAAATCATGATAAGGGCCTCTGCTTTATCATTTAACACACACACACAGTACTTAACCAAGGAGCCAGCCTTTTATCTAAAAAAAATTCACAACACATTTTAAATGAAAATTGAAGTTACTATGCAAAAACAGTGTTCATTCCAAATGGTACATGACACATCCAGTGTATTTTAGTGGATATTATAGATGATAACAGTTTGGCTCAAATGCAGGCAATTTAAGTACAATAGTCATTACATTTGTGCTCAACGTTCAGCATTCCAAAGTGTTACATAGAACATAAACTTAAATGTGCTGGCACACTGTATGGACAAAGCAGCTGCAACCTATTGTACTTTGGCAAACAAGCATGTTAATTGTGATGGAAGAGTGTCATAAAAGCCCATTGTGCCATACAATCAAGGTGTGCAGATAGAAAGAATAGTGAAAAACACAGCTGTACTCTCAGTGTATGTACACAGCATCCTCAGTGCATAGTTACCTATCCTTAGCTCTACACGCTTATTTTTATGAATAGGTTGTTCTGTTGATAATTAACATAAATATAACACATTTTTGTTACCACCAAATACTTCAGGAGGCCCAGAAAAAAAAGACACAATATTGTCTATATTTTCATTTTACCAGTGAGTGGCAGCTAACCTATTTTATTCTAAATTACTTCACCCATGGTGCAGAGTCATATAGCTGCCAGAAGTGTAAAGCACAAAACTGGGATGCCATGAAAGTGAAATGCCACAGGAAATATTTTCTTTTGTTAGCAAAGTGAGGCAGGGTCTGATTTCCTTCAACCCTAGCACAGTACAGGCTGATCATGGCTTTTCTAGTCAACCACTTAAGTCATCAAAAGAAAAAAATAACACATTTTGGGTCAATTTGTTTACTTCTACATATGTATGAACAGAATTTTTCTGTGATTTTTATTTGTCTATAAAAAATAAATATTTAGTACACGGTATATTCTAACAAAAAAGCCATATGCTCCCTGTGTGTTTTGATGCAAGCTGAGTATACCTGACTAAGCCTGATAATCTGATCATGGTTGCAAGAGCGGGAGGGGTACATCTTCACTGCATGCTTAAAGTGATTGAGAAGGCTAGTTTTTATAAATAATGACAAACAGGTCTATACTTACCTGCTCTGTGCAATGGGTATGCACAGAGAAACCCTGATCCTCCTCTTTACGGGTCCCTTGCCAGTGCTCTTAGCTCCTCCTCTTCTTGATGTGCCACCATAGGAAGTTACTTCCTTTTGTGGCACACCTGCAGGCTTAGGCCCCATGTACACGGGACACTTCTGATTAATGAAAACTGACTGCTGGAAAAAGTAGGTTAAAAAACATCTGTTTAGCTGCGTTTGCATAACGCGTTTATGCGCGTTTGCGTTCAGAAGCGTTTTTTAAGGATAAGCACAGGAGAACCTCCCAAATGCCCAGAATGCACTGAAAAGTGGTAAATTAGTAACTATTTCAGAGAAATACAGAGAGTGGAGCAGATACAGCAGTATGTGTTGAGATTAGCTTAGGTGTGAGTTGCTCATTAACATTTCCAAGGGTGGGAAAGGTGTCTGGTGGAGTGAGTCATCAAGGCCACCTGGCAGGGGGTCTTCATGAGGAAATTGAGGTGTGAATGGTCATTAACATTTCTTTTGTTTCCAAGGGTGGGAAAGGTGTCTGGTGGAGTGAGTCATTAAGGCCACTTGGCAGGGGGTCTTCATGAGGAATTTGAGGTGTGAATGGTCATTAACATATCTTTTGTTTCCAAGGGTGGGAAGGTGTCTGGTGGAGTGAGTCATTAAGGCCACCTGGCAGGGGGTCTTCATGAAGAATTTGAGGTGTGAATGGTCATTATCATATCTTTTGTTTCCAAGGGTGGGAGAGGTCTGAGGTGTGAATGGGTCATTACAATGTGTGAAAAGCTTGGTAGGAACATCCTGTGTTCAGTGTTTTGTCCATATGAGTATCTTGAAAACGCTTTGCATGCATTTTTCATCATGAAAAAAGGCTCTGGACAGCATCCAGAACGGAAAGAGTTGAAAACATTTTTCAAATGCAAATGCTTATAAACACGATTTGACGCATTTAGCAGCGTTTACAAGCGTTATGTGTTTGAAACGCTGATAAAATCGACTGCTGAACGCAAGTTTTCTGCATTCAAAAAAACAACTGTAAAATCAAATGCCAGTAAATGATTGTAAACGAAGATGTGTACAAGGACACATAGGAAAACATTAGGGTGAGTTCAGGGGCTGCTGAAAAAAACGCTGAACCTCACCTAAACGTGCGTTTATCAGCTGCAGTGTGCATGAGCCCTTAATCTTGTCTTGCAGCCTCTGTCTATAGACACAGAGGCTTGGCCCTGCCCCCTGCTCTCTCTTCACAGGCTACAATTAACCATTTGCCCTCCAGAGGATTTACCCCCCCCCCCCCTTCCTGACAAGGCCATTTTTTGCGATACAGCACTTTACTTTAACTGACGATTGTGCAGTCATACAACTCTGTACAGAAATGAAATTTATGAGGTTTTTTTCTCACAAATAGAGCTTTCTGTAGGTGGTATTTGATCAACTCTGCGGTTTTTATTTTTTGCGCTATAAACAAAAAAAGACTGACAATTTTGAAAAAAAAAAAAACAATCTGTTTGACTTTTTGCTATTAAACATGTCCAATAAAAAAATTAAAAAAATTAAATTTCTTCATAAATTTTTAGCCAAAATGTATTCTGCTAGATGTCTGTGCTAAAAAAAAATCCCAATACGTGTATATCAATTGGTCTACGTGAAAGTTATAGCGTCTACAAATGGAGGTATATATACTGGAATTTTTATTTTTTTTATATTAGTAATGGCGGCGATCAGCAACATATAGTGGGACTGCGGCGGGCATTCTGACACTGGGTGTGAACTGACTAACTGTCACTGACATCCCCAGTGACACAAATACAACAATCAGTGCTAATAAAAAGAACTGACACTGTACTAATGACAATGGGCAGGAAGGGGTTAACTTTTGGGCGATCAAGGGTTAACTGTGTGCTGTGTGTGGTTTACCAAGTGTGCTGTGTGCTGTTTTACCTTGGAAATATGCTGTTTTGTATTTCTCTATATAAAACATCAATGTCCTTGCTGGCAGGAGAGAGACCTGTGTTGTTTACACACAGGTCTCTCCCCTGTCAGCTTTGCATGGCCATTGTCGGGTGCCGGTGGAAAATCTCCAGCCCGGACCCGGTGATTGACATGCCTAGCCGCCAATGGTGGCGCAGGTAGGGCAGCTTGTGCGCTTCCTATTCGGAAATGCAAATCATGTATATATACGTGATTGTGTGTAGCCCTGCCGCCATGTAGCAGTAGTTCTACTATCGGGCGGAGGGGAAGCGGTTATTAGAAGCAGGAGCTAATGGCTCCCACTGCTGTCTCTGAGCCACTGAAATAAGAGAGAGACAGCAGCTCTGCTGGTCACAGGCACAGCTGGATCAAGATCGGTCTCAGGTATTTGGGGGGGGCAAAACATAAACGTTTTTTGTTACCTTTTTCACTTTAAAACAGAGAAAGCGTTAAGGCAAAAGAACCTTTAGACTTTACAACCACTTTAACTCTTTAACCACTGCATCTAAGTTGATCTCCCTGCTATTCATGTGTGTTCGTAGTTGTAAATTGAGCTGCAGAAAGCTACTGCTTTTGTTAATAGCTGCTATCTCCCATCTGCACATAATAAATATTAAAGATTCATATTTAATATTTCAAGTTTACAAAAACAAGTGTTACTAATCTACAAAATTAAAACAATTATTATAAAAATTATGAATTCCCTTTGAATGAGTAATCTAAATATTCCTATGAAATACTGACAACAAATGGTACACTATTTCTGTGCCTTGCGTTCCCTGTTGCATTCCCCCTAGGACTGTATGAGGAAATGATTTAGGATTCTGTATCTTGGCTGAAAAAGCTGGGCCTGGATGTCATAGGTATACAGCAGGTTATAGAGATCTCCATGCTAGGAATATGAGCAGTGATAATGGATAAGGAGTGAACTTGTGCAGTAGATTTTGTTGAGGCACTGCACTAAACCCCCCTTTAACTGATATGCAAAGTTTTAAGAGGTACTTTTGTACCAATGTCCATGGGCCAATGCCTCAGCACTTTCCTGCTAAACCTTTCACAGATGGAGATCTAAAGTCTTTGGAAAACTGCTAAAGAATATGCACAGCAAGTGGTCTTTCTTTACTTCCTGAACCTTCATTTCTGGGTCAAAGACTCAACTACAACTAGTATTTTCAGAAAATGTTCCACAGTTAAAACCTACACATCTCTTATGGTAAAGGTTTCTTTTAAAACCAGTCAGTTTTATTATACAAAAAATATGTATGATTATCTAGCACCTGAATACAAATATGTCAGTTCATTTGCTAGGACAGTGGTCTCCAAACTGCAGCCCAGGGGCCGGATGTGGCCCTTTACTTGCCTTTATCTGGCTCTTGGGGCACTACTCCTCCAGCTGACACCAAAGATGGGACTCCATTCCACACACTGACAGCACCAATGGGGAACTATTCTATACTACTTATACCAACAAGGGGCACGATTCCTCCCATTAAAACCAATGATGGGGCATTGCTTGCTTCCACTGACCATAGTCTGGCCCATCCAAAACTTGAAGGACAGTAAACTGGCCCTTTGCTTGGAGAGTTTGGAGACCCCTGTGCTAGGGTATTGAATTCTGGGGTATTGCTTTGCTACAGCTGGTTATCAGTTCTTTCAGTTGACTGAATCCCTTTTAACAAGTACTGTAACCAATATTACAGACTGAGAAAAAAGCTGGCAGGCTAAAATTGGACTATTTGCTCATCTCTGCACCTATCATGAGAGTTGGCCAGTCTATGTTGAATAGTGTTATTTACAGCGCATCACCAATCCATTTACTGATCTCATTTTATGTGCAAGAAAAACCCTTTAACATTTGTCCAACCCATCAGCACTTTCATATTTTCAAATTATTCTCACTCAGTTATTTGTCTTGCTCCCCTAAATACATTTTTTGTGATCTAAGTGAAATATTCACCACCTTTTGAATTACCAAACATGCTCATATTGCAACCAATTTCTACAGCTAATTTTTGCTGGAAGTAGCACTTTTACTTTTCATTCTCACTGTGTGTTACATCGTACTACACAGAAACGTTTTCTAGATGGTGCTTCACACAACTTGTACATATTACATACTTATTATACTTACATCAATGTAGTTGGCATTTATCTCTTCTGAACTGCATTCTGCCTGAAGAGGGTGAAGCCGGACACGATGTCTCTCATCTGAAAATAAAACTTGCCAGTTGTAATAACAACTCTAAGACCAGCAGAGAAACAGTAGATACCCAGACTTTACCACATACAGTTTGGTGGAGGTTCTTGTCTTCCTTTCCCTTTATCCTTCTTCTTGGTCACATCCCAATCAAAAAAGCTCTGAAATACAATGAACATTGATTAGACCAGTAGGCGTGAAATAATTAGGATAGCTTTAGGACATGCAAAGGAGCTGACAAAGTTGGTTTTATTAGCATAGTATAAATAGACATTAAGAGCAATTCCACCCTGAAACAACAATTTTAAAAATTAACATTTCATTACTCAAAGTACAAGGCATCATTTTCCTAACCTGAATAAGCTGTTTCAACACTGAGAAGCTGTATATTAGATGGAGTGTGTAACATACTAACATATTGTACATATAACTCCATGGGGTACATTTTACAGATGCAAAGGAACTCTGGCTTCACAAATAAAAGTGTATCTATGGTCAAATCATTTTATTATTTTCCACACTGGTTTTCAATTATTTCTAGCCTACTCCAACTAAAGCCTCACACCGGAATTGGTATTTTCATTTTAGGAAAATGCAGTGATCAAAGCCCATTTTAGAATGTATCCATTTACATATAGAAACAAAAGGGCAGGGGTGTGACACCTATTTTCTGCCTGTATTAAAAGAAAGTCTGCAGGGCATGCTCTGACTATATCAGAATATGTTCTAGAGGGCATGTATTAGAAAGTGCTTTGGAAAGCATGTTCTCCTGTACTAAAAAGTGGACTGGAGGGCATGTTCTGCCTGATGTAAAAGATCATAAAGAGAACCTGTTTTGTCTAAACTATAATGTGGTCTGCAGGGCATAGAAGTCACATTAGAGAATGAGCTTTTTCAGAAACAGCCAGGGTAAAAGATGTTTTAACAAGACAGATGTAACCTATCAATGGCATTTTGTAGTGTTGATGAGATTATTCTGGAGACTATACCTCATATTCTTGTTTAAATCCATAACCCTCTGCAACTTTCATCTGGTTTATGTGTTGGAGAAGATCTGCGACACGCACAGCAGGGTGTAATTGCCCAGTGTGATATGGAGAGCCTTTCCTGCCTCCATTCCTCCGAGGTGACCCTCCTAGAAGGCTGCTTGACTCTGTCACAGAGCCAACACGTTGCTCCCCTGAAAAGATGAAAATGCAAATACATTTCTGCTTTTTTCAGTGCTCACAGTGAACACAAGACAGCACAATATAAAAGAAAAAAATAATGGTTTATAATGCATGGTTCTTATAAGCTGTAAAAGCTGCACCAAAAATTAACCTCTTAATGCAGCATCAAAAACAGCTGTAAAATCTGCAACTGCTACTGTATTTGTCTAAGCGGACTTACCTCGAGAGCCATAGTTATGTAGAAACGTCAGCGCTGCCTCTTCCTGCAATAGCTTTGGCTGATCTGTGATCTTGGCATGTTCCCTAGGAGCTGCAGCACAGGAATTCTCATGCCGCACTGGCAAGGCAGACTTTGTCAAACCCAACGGCTTCCTGCCAAAATTAAGAAATAGTTTAGTAATTAATTAACATGCTGTATTTCTCTCATCACTGCTGTCACCAAGTATAAATTAGGCTCAACAAAAT
Organism: Staurois parvus; assembly: GCF_062004578.1. Lineage (NCBI taxonomy): Eukaryota > Metazoa > Chordata > Amphibia > Anura > Ranidae > Staurois > Staurois parvus. The sequence goes on from NW_028317911.1 coordinate 1,185,525, forward strand.
GTGCTGGATTTTTAATATTACCTGAAATAAATATGACTGGGAAAACAACACTGGATAGTTAAACCATATCCCTCCATCTACCAATGAAAAGCCAAGTAGGCCAGGAGACTTTAGGTTGCCAGATATTACGTTTTTTTAGCAAGGGTGCAAAAGCTGCCAAAAATTATTAGATGTAAACAAAATTAGCAGGAGAGTAGGTAAGTTATCCATATTGCTATTCTTAGGTATCCCCAGGTAGACCTTGTTCAGGACTTTTCACAAAGTTTACTATGTAAATCCCAAGCTTTTTTCTGACTTGGCAAGCCCTAATTTTCATATGTTTTTGTCAGACTTCTGCAGTCATACTTACGGATAGTAAGCATAAGAAAACTGAGTTCTTCTGGTAGCATTAGAGATAAAAAGAAAAGTTTGAGAACTTAATGCAATGTACTAATTTTATTTTACATACTGACAAAACAATAACTGTACAATATACTGAGGCACTCAACATACAGTTAAGAAAAGTAAAGTACGTACCCCTTCCGTACAATGACAATGCCAGCACCAAGCAGGACGATGAATACAACCAACCCACCAGCACAGATACCAAGCACAAGTCCCATCTCTTCTGAATGCTGTGGGGCCATAGAGAAGCGGTGGCTGTCCTTGCAGGGAGCTACCAGAGAGTAAAATAACATATAAGATATGAAAGTACTACCAGAAGATATCTAAAATGAAATACAAAGATTGAATTAGGACAATGAAGCAAGATATCAGGCAGATAAAAAGAGATCAAAAAGCAGAATGTCAATACAGAAAGAATTAAAAAAAGAGAGCGAGGCTATAAAACATAGCACAAGAAAAGGATATTTTAATTGAGCAAGACATCAATAGAAGGTTTGAAAGGCAAAAGAATGCATGACAGTATCACAGAGAGCAGAAGGGATATGTAAATAAGTGAAACTGCAGGAGGTGGTGTAGTAATCAATAGTGGAATAAATGGAATAAAAGAGATGTAAAGGAAAAATGCATAACAATTTGTAACAATAAATTTGGTTGTCACCTTTCCTGGCAATCCTAACACAGTTTAGACGTGTTTCCTATAAAGAAAAAAGGCAACATGTAGATAATCGTAAAAGACTATTTATTTGAGATATTCTAAGTACCTATGCATTAGGAGACCTTCTTTCTGGATCACAATAATTTTATTTAGCTCATATTTATCTGAAAGGCTTACCCCACGATGATGGCTGGCAGCCTGCAAGTAGATGAGATAACCTTTCCGAGGATCAAGTGGTGGGTTCCAATAGCCTCCATAGCTGCGATTGTCACCAACTATAAATGGAGTGTCCCGAGGCAAATCACTGGGTGGAAGTTCTGCTCCTACATAACTAGTGGCTCCTTCTATGTCTGCTTCTTCATATCCACCTGCCGCTGGAAAACAGCCCGGAACAGCAAGCTCACGCCGTGATCGCCCGGAGCTTTCACCCTCAACCAGCACCTGATAAAAGCTGAAAACAACAAATATTTATGTTGAAAAGTAAAACATTCTTCTGTCGTTAAAAAAAAACAAATCTCAGATCTTGGCTAGTTAGTCAATTAATAAACAAGAAAGAGCAACTGTCTGTTTGCTTTAAAGCTGAACTCTAGACAGCCAAACCAGGTAGTAGGACTTTAAATTCATTTAGTCTAGGGGGTTAGGAAGAACCTAGCCACTGCCAATTCCCAACATACATGTCATATGTAAATATACAGTATATCAGAAAAGTTTATAAAAAAGGCTTAACCTGGAAATCTACACCAGTGGCTGGAAAGATGGAACCCGGAGACTTTGTATACACTACCAGGACAAAATGCTGTCACTGCCACCACTGTATATGCTGTCCCTTTTCTCTGAGTGTTTCAATTGCTTCATGGAGTGCAGATTATCCAAACTTGACCTGAGGGGGGGCATATACTTTGGTCTAAATAAAGGAGGAAGGTGAACAGAAGTTCAACACAAATATCTCATAATGCAGTTTTAGTTAGTAATGCCCCCACGGTCTCCCAAAACCTAGTTAATGAAATATTTCCGGACCTCCACTATGGATGTTTGGCGGTATATCTTGTCAATATTCTTGTCTATTCCTCCAACCACCACAAATATTGCCAACACATGCAGGGGAATTTACAACGCTTGTAGAATAATGGGCTTTACTCAAAGGCATAGAAGTGCCTTTTTGAGCAGCAAGAAATGCTTTTCCTCTGAATGGACCTCAACAAGGTGTCAGCTGTCACAAATTGGCCATGCCCTGCCAGCCTGAATGCAACCCAATGATTTCTAGAATTGACAAACTATTATCAGTTACTAATCCTTTCTAGTAGTACCTATCATTGCCCTAACTAGTAAAGTCACTGAACCTAAGAACTAGCCTCCGGAAACCTTTGAAGCTATTGATGCTCTGAAATCAACTTTCTTAACTGGACCAGCTTTACACTGACCAGATATTTATATGTCATTCCATCTGGAAATCAATGTTTGGACAGGCGGCATCAGTGCTGTACTTCTGCAGACAATCTGAGCCAAAAGCTCCTCTGTGCCTCCCTTTTTAAAAAACTGCACCAGCAAAAAAGAGCTATAACACTGGGATCAATGGCAGTTATACAGTGATTTGGGTGGGTTGTGGTCAACAGGTTCTCTAAAATGGCACAATTAATTCCTTTCCCCACTCTTCCATGTGCTGCAGCCCAAGCTAGAAACATTTTCACTGCAGGGCATGCCTTCTCATATCATTTCAGACAAGGGAATCCAGTTCCAGGGGTGGACTGACAACTCATGGGGCCCCCGGGCAATAGGGGATCATGGGGCCCCTGTGTCCTTGCCCACACTCAAAAAAGCCTATAAAAATAGGTACCAGGGGCATTTCATGGGGCCCCTACTGACCCCACAGTGCCCGAGTGCTCGAAAGGTCATCCGCCCCTGTCCAGTTCATAACTAGATTTTGAAGAGAACTTTGCAAATCCCCAGCAGGGTCTCTGCAATTCTTGTTTGTTTACCACCCTTAAACAAATGGGCAAAAAGAGAGAACAAAACTGGAGCACTACCTCTATTCTTTTATATTTTGCTACCATGATGAATGGGTCTTTCTTCTGCTTTGGGCAGAGTATGCCCAAAATAACCTAATTTGTTCCAGCTCCAGAAAACCACCATTCTTTGTAGTCTATGGTAAGCACTCTCAGGCACCAGCCCTTATCCCTATAGTTGCTGATGTACCTGCCCTAGCCTCCTAGCCTCCATGCAAACATCTTTCAACACAATTGGTTCACAGATACAAAAGGTGCCTTCTCAATTCCATCTCCCAACACATGAAATTTGCTGACTACCTATTCAGAAAAGTCCCTGTCTTCCAACTTTGGTGAAAAAAGGGACCCCCTATAAGGCTTGGGACTTTAAAGGCTTGAATATATACCAAAAGAGTTTTTTATAAAAAAGTACAAATGTTTTATTTTGTCAAAGAATTGTTTTAGCACATAGGCATATGATACAATACATCATCCAAAGTCATAGTACAGCATCAACATCAGAATATGAATTACATGATAAAGTTACCCAGTATGACTATTTGACTGGCCATGAAAATATATTGTAATATCAACGTTTGTATACATGATTACAGAGATAATATTCTAAATGATCCAACGCGTTTCGGAGTGACTTTACTCCTTCCTCAGGGAAAAAAGAAGAACTCTGCATATGGGTGACATCATAATATATGAAGATGCAGAAAAAATAGCTGAATTACTAAACTCCATTAAAAGACATGGTGCTTCAAAATACCGCCTCATGTGGCTGGAAAACCAGCTGAACCCAGATAGTGGAACCCCCCTGGCAAGAATCACAAGGGCACACCCCAGGGCACTGCAATTAATAGCAATGAATGTCTAAATATCCAGATCTTGTCACACACCCTCCTCATATTTACGCAATAGGTATTGTGTAAGACTTCAAGGATAGGTATATCCAGTTGTATCAGTTATCCCATTCAGTTTTGCAGAGACCATGGATATGATGTTCCCTCATACATGCAGAGCGACCCTGCAGCGTTTCAAAACCGTGTACACCGCCTCATAGAGACAAGGTATATCCCATTCAGTGATGGAAAACCAGTGGACATAATGCATTATATAATGCTAGGTTTGCTCTAGAGAAAACTTAATCTTTTGAAATCTTGGTCAACATCAATCACATGTCTTTCAAACTGTTTTCCACATCAACTCCTTTCTTGCCTCTCTTCCACTGGTTATCACCACATTCTCACTTATTCCAGTTGTTTCACCTCAAATAACTTCTCCAAGAATATGAAGTTCAGCAAATCTTAGAATTCAAGATCTACAGAGGCAAGCTGTATTACCTGTTGGACTGCAAAGCCTTTGGCCTGCAAGAACACTTCTGGACCGCGGCATCAAATGTTTTTGCTCCAGACCTTGTACGGAAATTTCATTGCCTCTTCTATCTTAAATCAGGCCTTCAACAAGTAAGGAGACCCCATAAAGGGGAAAGGGGTAACATCACAGTTATTTACCAGCCATAATACAATGCAAGCACTTCCTCCATACTGCACAGCTGTGTGCAATTCCGGGTTTTACCCAGAGTGTTTGGCTGCATTATGTAGACCTCTACCATTTAAGCTCAAGCAGGTCATACAGTCTCCACTCAAGCAATGAGTCAGAATGCTCTTCTAAGCTACTGAAGCCAATATTAGTATTCAGAATTAGCCAAAGCCAATATTCATCTTTACAGCCTTAGTGCTCACTGCACCCAAGATCTCCACTGCATGTCTGCTGCACCCACAGCCTTGCTGCATCCACAGAAAAAGGACTTGATTGTGTGCCTAGTATGACTTTTAAAATTTACCCTTTTTATGAATATTTTAAAAATGAAACCAGATAAGGAGGGATGTGATTGATTCTATGTTCTAGGTAAAATATAGAAGAATATGTTAGTGCTGTGGAATAAATAGTACCAACAGTTGAAAAGACATATCCAACCAAGGCAGGTAAATTTACCTGACAGGAGATCCTCTTCCTTGTGCAGGCCTTAAAAGAACCGTAATGGTTTGATCAGTTTCAGCAATTGGTGCAGGTAGGTCTCGGTAATCAAACGTAGGTGCTAGAGGGAGAGAACAACTTATCTGTTATAAAAGTTATTGCTGACTATAACTGGAATTTTGTAGAATGCAAATGCATTTAACCTATGTGTAAAGTACAGCAAAATATTGCCTTTAGAACACTATCTAAATAACTACACTATATTGCCAAAAGAATTGGGACACCCCTCCAAATCATTGGCTTCAGGTGTTCCAATCACCTCCACGGCCACGGGTGTATAAAATCAAGCACCTAGGCATGCAGACTGCTTCTACAAACATTAATGAAAGAATGGGTCACTGTCAGGAGCTCAGTGAATTCAAGTTCATCCATGAAATTTCCTTGCTACTAAATATTCCACGGTCAACTGTTAGTGGTATTACAACAAAGTGGAAGCAACGGGGAACAACAGCAACTCAACCATGAAGTGGTAGGCCATGTAGCATGACAGAGCGGGGTCAGTGCATGCTGAAATGCACACTGAGCAGAAGTTGCCAACTGTCTGCAGAGTCAATAGCTAGAGACCTTCAAACTTCATGTGGATTTTAGATTAGCACAACAGTGTGTATGGAATGGGTTTCCATGGCCGAGCAGCTGCATCCAAGCCTTACTTCACCAAGTGCAATGCAAAGCATCGGATGCAGTTTTGTAAAGCACGCCGCCACTGGACTTTAGAGCAGTGGAGACGTGTTCTCTGGAGTGACAAATCACGTTTCTCTGTCTGGCAATCCGATGGACGTGTCTGGGTTTGGCGGTTACCAGAAGAACGGTACTTGCCTGACTGCAGTGTGCCAAGTGTAAAGTTTGGTGGAGGGGGGGACTATGGTGTGGGTTTGTTTTTCAAGGGTTGGGCTTGGCCCCTTAGTTCCAGTGAAGGAAACTCAAAAGGCATCAGCATAACAAGACATTTTGGACTATTTAATGCTCCCAATTGTTTGGGAAGAGTTCGGGGTTGGCCCCTTCCTGTTCCAATATGACTACGCACCAGTGCACAAAGCAAGGTCCATAAAGACATGGATGAGCGAGTTTGGGGTGGAGGAACTTGACTGGCCTGCACACAGTCCTGACCTCAACCCCACGGAAACCTTTGGGATAAATTAGAGTGGAGACTGCAAACCAGGCCTTCTCTTCTGACATCAGTGCCTGACCTCACAAATGCACTTCTGGAAGAATGGTCAAACATTCCCAAAGACACACTCTTAGACCTTGTGGATAGCCTTCCCAGATGAGCTGAAGCGGTTATAGCTGAAAAGGCATGAGACAATTCAATATTGAACCCTACGGACTAAGACTGGGATGGCATTAAAGTTCATGTGCATGTAAAGGCAGGCGTCCCAATACTTTTGGCAATATACCGTTTCCCCTAAAATAAGACCTACCCCGAAAATAAGACCTAGTTGTGATCAGGGCTTTTTTTCAGGCGGAACATGGCGGAACGCCATTCCGCCACCTCCGGCGCTGGCCTTGCGCACACCCATATCTACTGCCTCTTATAAACACAGAAGCGCTGCTGAAGTGAAAGCATCATCCGCTCCCACAGAACCTCCCTACCTCTGTACTCACTGTGGGACAGGGAAGGAAAAGATATCTGCGGGTGCAGTGTGTTTAGGGGTGGGGCATCTCCTCCGGCAGCCTAATGCAGGGTGCCGATACCCCAGGGGTGATCACTGGCCAGTGGGGAAGAGGCGGAGTGGTGAGTAAGTGCACTTGGTGCACTGTTTGGGAAGATAGGACCCAAAACGGGAGTTACTATAGAGAGGGGCCGGCTGCTGACAGCTGTGTTTTGCAAAGCTAACTAACCATATGAGGGCAGTGGAGGGGGAGGGGGGATGTGCAAAGGTGAGCTGCAGTCAGGTGTCGCAGAGGTAAATTGAGTTTGGCGAGTTGCAGACAGTGTGCATAGGTGAGCTGCAGCTGGGGGGGGGGGGGGGGGTGCAGAGGTGAGCTGAGTTGCAACCCACCTTTGCACCCCCCAGCCACAACTCAGCTCTGCACCCCCCGGGCCACAGCTCAGCTCTGCACCCCCTGGCCACAGCTCAGCTCTGCACCCCCCTGGCCACAGCTCAGCTCTGCACCCCCCTGGCCACAGCTCAGCTCTGCACCAACTGGCCACTGATCACCTCTACATTACATGTCTGAAACTCACCTGTCAAGTCACCCCTGCAACACCTGACTGCAGCTCACAACTGTCATCAACCGGCCCTCTCCAGAGTAACTCTCATCCACAACTGCCTGCAGCTCACCTCTGCACCCCCTGTCCACACCTGGATATTTAAAAAATAAGACCTACTCCAAAAATAAGACCTACTGTGTTTTCTTGAGCCAAAAAGAATATAAGACAGTGTCTTATTTTCGGGGAAACACGGTAGTGTATGTTGTGGAGTGTGACTCAGATTCTTTTGCATTCTATATCAGTGGTTGTGTACAACTCCCAAACCGCACATCAAAAGGCATATTCCAGTGGCAAAATAGTGAATGTTCAAATGAAAAATGCCCATTGTCATGAGGAGTTTTTTTTTCTATTTGAACCTTACATACACTTTAAGGTGTAAGCTCTGCCCTTATCATGGTATTTCCATTATTATTACTCTGGATTGTTTATGACCTGGCACCATCACAATGCATGTGACATTGCACTGAGTTTTCACGGCTCTAGCTAGTATCTGAATTCAGGGTTTTGAATGTTGCTATTAATAAAGAACTTTATTTTTCATTGTACAAAAGCATACCACAAACTTTTCATGCCACTCTCACAGAGAGAAGAATGCATTACACATGCATACAGTGCCTTGGAAAAAGTATTCATATTCCTTGAAATTTTCCACATTTTGCCATGTTACAACCAAAAATGTAAATGTGTTTTATTGGGATTTTATGTGATAGACCAACACTAAGTGGCACATAACTGAAGTGGAAAAAAAACAATAAATGGTTTTCAAACTCTTTTACAAATAAATATCTGAAAAGTGTGGTGTACATTTGTATTCAGCCCCCCCAACTCAATAGTTTGTAGAACCTCATTTTGCTGCAATTACAGCTGCAAGTCTTTTTGGGGATGTCTCTACCAGCTTTGCACATCTAGAGAGTGAAATTTTTGCCCATTCTTCTTTGCAAAATAGATGAAGCTCTGTCAGATTGGATGGAGAGCGTCTCTGAACAGCAAGTTTCAAGTCTTGAAATTTCTTAACCTGGAGCCTCTAACCCTACAAAATTAAATATGTGTTCAATCCCTAGACGCTAGGATATTACTTTCTCCCCAGAAAATTCAAAATAAAAAAGTCTCTCACACCGTCCGTACGGTGAAATACCCCTATAATAATGTGAAAAATTATCCTCCTTCTTATTCAATATCCTTCCATGCCTAATTCTTATTTCCTATTCAACTTGATACCCTCCCAAAAAATATATAGACACACATAGTGCATTATCCTCAATATGCTCACAGCTATCTTGAAAGAATCACACTCACAAAATGTATAGAAAATCCGTGTTTATCCACTCCACTATGTGTTCACTCCTATATGTCTATAATTCTTACTCTTACCCTCTATTTGTTAAAAAAACGCCTTATAACAGGTTCCACAGACAGAACTCTTTCACTTCACAGCTTCCTTTTTCCGTCCTCCCCTTTCATAGGAGATATACCCTCCGGGAATGTTATATAATATAGTGTAATACCATTAATAACTCAATAAAGTGTCCTCTCGTGCTCCACTCTTTAATCAATTGTGACCACCAGTGACAAGTGATATATCACTCCACCATGCACCTTACTTGTCAGCCAAAAAGCATAGAGTAGAATCAGCTCTTCCTGATCAACAGTATTCACAGCTTTTCAATGGTATGCAGGTCAAAATAGATAAGCATACATAGTGCATTACGTTTTTAAAAACAACGATTTATTCCAATAAAAAAGGCTTACAAACAAAGCAGTGCACATCAGCATATACTCCTCATCCACACACAGCGTTTGTTCTCTCTGGACCTCATCCAAGATGGCCGCTACGCAACTTCCTGTGTACGTCTGACATCACTTGCTGAAGCATTTCGTAGTTTCCATGTTTCATGGTGGGGATGGTGTATTCAGGGTGATGTGAAGTATTAGTTTTCCGCAACACATAGCGTTTTGCTTTTAGGCCAAAAAGTAAAATTTTGGTCTCATCCTACCAGAACACCTTTTTCCACATGTTTGCTGTGTCCTTCACATGGCTTCTCGCAAACTGTAAAACGGACTTCTTATGGCCTTCTTTCAACAATGGCTTTCTTCTTGCCACTCTTCCATAAAGGCCAGATTTGTGGAGTGCACAACTAATAGTTGTCCTGTGGACAGATTCTCCCACCTGAGCTGTGGATCTCTGCAGCTCCTCCAGAGTTACCATGGGCCTCTTGGCTGCTTCTGATACTGCTCTTCTTGCCCGGCCTGTCAGTTTAGGTGGATGGCCATGTCTTAGTAGGTTTGCAGTTGTGACATACTCTTTCCATTTTAGGATGATAGATTTAACAGTGCTCTGTGAGATGTTCAAAGCTTGGGATTTTTTTTTATAACCTAACCCTGCTTTAACCTTCTCCACAACTTTATCCCTGACCTGTCTGGTGTGTTCCTTGGCCTTCATGATGCTGTTTGTTCACTAATGTTCTCTAACAAACCTCTGAGGCCTTCACAGAACAGCTGTATTTATACTGAGAACAAATTACACACAGGTGGACCCTATTTACTAATTAGGTGACTTCTGAAGACAATTGGTTCCACTTGATTTTAGTTAGGGATATCAGAGTAAAGGGGGCTGAATACAAATGCATGCCACACTTTTCAGATATTTATTTGTAAAAAAAATAATTTATCATTTTCCTTCCATTTCACAATTATGTGCTACTTTGTGTTGGTCTATCACACAAAATCCCAGTAAAATACATTTACGTTTTTTGGTTGTAACATGACAAAATGTGGAAACTTTCAAGGGGTATGAATACTTTTCAAGACACTGTACTATAAACAGTATAAAAATAATAAAATGAATAATAAAATGAATAATCATACCTTAAAAAAGCAGCAATAAATACAGTACATATCCAGCTTCCACTATTGCGTGCAACCCGTTGGACAGCAATTACAAACTAAAGTAAAAATTTGCATGAATGGCATTTATAGCCCTCGGAAAAATAACCATCTCTAAATCTGCTCATCTGCAAATTACTATTTCCAAAATGCCTACCTGACAAACTATCAATATAGTTCATTCATGTTTGCTTTCCTTAGAAAACAGAGATGTCTTTACCTACGTACAGTTTAGTCTCTCCTCTGGTGTCATTTCAATTTACTGCAATCAGAAGGATAAATCCTGATTGGTAGCTATGGGTTGTTATTTAACTGCAGATGGCCAAAACTGCTATAAGACCAGGCCACCTGCAACAAGGAGTTGTCTCTAGGAAACGAAACTGAATATATATTGGCAGCTCTACTGATAATGGGCTACCTTCAAGACAACAGCTATTGCTTATTTTGTTTTATTGAATGCTGAGCTTTTATCATGTAATTAACAACTCCTGTTAACGCCCCCTGCATTCTCAAGTCTGGAATGAGTGGTAACACTGCATATACTGTATGTTTAATGAAGAAAGCTAGATATAACCAACACCTATAGAAGTTATCGCAAGCTCTGACATGCTTTTAAATACCTCTTCTCTTCTATGGTTACTAGAATTCCTTGCTGCCAGCATACTATAAACACTTATCTTAAACATATCATCAACAGGAAAAACAATTTGCTTTTAATATTTATATGGTAGCTTAGTTCCTTTTAGTATTTACATTCCTGTGTAAGTAAAAATGTAAATGTAGAGATATAATTATAGGATATGTGCTAGCCAAGTATAACCAGAGATGTTAATCAGGTTAAAAATGGATGCTGATAACTATGAACACCAATAATTAGCTGCCTTAATTGCAAAGACACACAAAGATTCTTCTTGCTAATTTTTTTTAAACAGTAATTTTTGCCAACGCAGAGCCAATCATACACATCTATAAAAACTATAAGTACCGTATACAGAAATATACTAGTATTAAAAGATATCTATAGCAAAAATATTTTTTTAGTTATTGGATAGAGAAGGGAGATTTATCTTCTCTATTTATTCTAGTGACATTTTCACCAGGATGAAAAGTGATTGGAAATAAAAAATGATGTGGTTGCTTAGGGAGCCTGTTCTGGCGACAACTGTCTAAGAGTGTATTCCCCTTAGTTTGGAAGATTTCCTTGCAAGTCCTATTGGATTTTAGGCACTGGGTGAGTGGAAATCTCCTCCAATGGGACACAAACAGCAATACAAGCCCAATAAGGGTTTCATCCATTCTCTACTCTATCTATCCAGAATTAAAAAGGCTAGATATACACTTTAACTTCTAACAAAAAGCTTCTAAGGATAATGTCCCAACTACAGATTCAGAGATGCTGTGAAATGAGTAGTTTCAATGTGTAATGATATAATTGTAACAGCAATATTTTTTTCAATACCACCTATATTAAAAAAAACATAATCTAGTAAATGTATGCAGCTCCTGTTATGTGGCCTGAAATCACGAAATGGTACATAGATTGCAAACAAAACTGCATTCAATATGTTACATTTCTTTGAAAAACACATCTGAGGAATATTCAAGAAATTGATACATGTATATGAGAACATTTCAGACTGATGGAGAATAGGTACCTGAAATATTGGTGGTTAGCTCAGTAAGAGCGCTTTGGCCATAGCCTTTGCTATTGCGTGCTCGTACACTAAGTAGGTAGGTAGTTCCTGGATGTAAGTTCGTAAGAAGATGGGATGTTTCATTGGGAGGTTTGCAGATGGTGGAGCGTGGTCCTGGCACAGTTACAGCAGGATCTGAGGATTCAATAATTTGATAGCTGAGCTGCAGAAAGGGAAAGAAAATTTTGATGACTATAGTTGGCTCATTTCAGCAATAAGATGTGCTTGTACACTGGACCTAGACTCAAGTAAAATAAAAATGCAGGCCCTAATCTAGAGCCATGGGCACAGGTGCAACCTGCCCTACTAAACTAACTGTTGTGTCCCACCCACCCCCCAGGCAAGTCATCTGCCTAGTCTTGGTATCACAGTAAAAATGGCTTCCCATTAACAGGCAAGGCATGCTAAGGCTCGAAGCAGAGAGACTAAATCAAACAGGCTAAATATGCCTTACTACAGCTAGAACTGACTAGAAAAGTGGCACAAATTGTTGTCTTATTTTGTTAGCTATTCGGTTCTAAGTGTACAGATCCAAAGTAGAAGACACTTGCATACATTATTCCACCAACTAAAACACACAAACTATGCAGGGAGAGAAATAGAGACAACCTATCCAGGTTGCATTGGCAAGCAGGGCTACAGTCTAGAAACTATTAACAAAAATGGGAATGTGTTACTGTCAAGAACACAATCTGTGTGTAGCTGTTTGCCATTGCCCTGCCACCCTAAGCCACCATACAAGGGTTGGACTGCCTTTGGTATCCAAGACGACCTGAATTCTCCTGGGAATTGACAAATACACTATACTGCCAAAAGTATTGGGACGCCTGCCTTTACACGCACATGACCTTTAATTGGCATCCCAGTCCATAGGGTTCAATATTGAGTTGGCCCACCCTTTGCAGCTATAACAGCTTCAACTCTTCTGGGAAGGCTGTCCACATGGTTTAGGAGAGTAACTATGGGAATGCACAATGTAGTCAGGCAAGTACTGTTCTCCTGGTAAATCGCCAAACCCAGATATGTCCATCGGATAGCCAGACAGAGAAGCGTCATTCATCACTCCAGAAAACACGTCTCCACTGCTCTAGAGTCCAGTGGTGGCGTGCTTTACACCACTGCATCTGATGCTACGCATTGCACTTGGTGAAGTAAGGCTTGGATGCAGCTGCTCGGCCATGAAAACCCATTCCATGAAGCTCTCTACACACTGTTGTTGTGCTAGTCTGAAGACCAAACAAAGTTTGGAGGTCTTTAGCTATTGACTCTGCAGACAGTTGGCAACTTCTGCGCACTGTGCACTTCAGCAGCGCTGACCCTGCTCTGTCATTTTACGTAGCCTACCACTTCATGGTTGACTTGCTGTTGTTACCAGTTGCTTCCAGTTTGTTATAATACCACTAACATTTGACCATGGAATATTTAGTAGCAAGGAAATTTCTTGGACAGACTTTTTGCACCAGTGGCAACCTTTCACAGTACCGAGCGTGAATTCACTGAGCTCCTGAGAGCAACCCTTTCTTTGACAAATTGTTTGTAGAAGTGGCATGCCTAGTTGCTTGATTTTATGCACCTGTGTCCATGGAGGTGATTGGAAAACCTGAATCCAATGATTTGGAGGGGTGTCCCAATACTTTTGGCAATATATTGTATAATTCTTGGATGGTGGATAATGAAATCTGATACCACTCTTTCTTCAGTTCTCACAGAGATGCCAGAGGCAGAAAACGAGCCTGAACCTTGTTCTCCAAAATTGACCATATTTGTTCTACGATATTGAGGTCTGAGAGACTGAGGCACCCAGGGAAGGTGCGAGACTTCCTCTGCATGCTCGCAAACCACAATTTGACAACACTAATTAACTAGTGTTAATCAGAGCATTATCTTGGTAAATGGCGCTGTCTTCGAAAACAATGTCTGCACCATGGGGTGCATATGGTTGGCCAAAATTTGTACACATGTGCTGGCTGTGACTCTACCTTTCAAGGTTTCAAGGTGATGATGTGGCCTGCAGAATACCAAAATATGGCTCCCCAAACCATGACTGTGTTCCACCATGCTATACCATTGGCACAAGACAGTCCTGGTTGTAAGCTTGGGATGGTGTTCGCTACATGTAAACACATCAGGTGGTTGGGAACAATGTGAAGCTCGATTCATCGGACCATATTACAGTCTTCCATTGAATGATAGTCCACGATTTATGGGCGTTGCACCACTCCCTCCTCTTCTGAGCATTAATAATTGGTCACTAGTGGTTTGGCAATTGCAGCTCACCTGTAAATGTTTTGCGTAAGGAGCTCCCTCCGCATATTTTTTGTGGACACGTGCTTTGGAAGACTGAGATTGAGCTCTGCAGTCACTTTTGCAGCAGTTGTTTTCTTATTCCTGGTCACAATCCTATGAAATGTCCTTTTTGTCTCTTTTGGTCAGTTGACCATGTCAATTGCACTTATGCTTGTCAGATGACGTTTTCCTGGAAACTGTATATGCCGTCATAACCTTTAATACTGTACCTCACGACACAGCACATAAATTGGCAACTTCAGTCATAGCGACACCAGCTAAGCGGGCACCAACAATTTACCTTCTTTAAAGCTCAGTAAGCTCTGACATGACTCCGTATTACTAGCAGTGCATGCAGTGAATGACAAAAGTGAAGCTTCACACCTGTTAGCTAGGTGTTGCATCACACAGCGGAAGCAAAAAATGTTACATCACTTCTGCTTTCCACACGAAACATGTGGTCACTGTCATGTAGTGTTTCCATATTTTTGTCCAGCCCCTGTATATGTTGGGCAAAAATCTGGCCTTGCATGTAAAAAATTACACACTGTCAACAGAAATAGCTGTTACCTTGACTAATATTTGTTGTATGCGTATAAAAATCTAACAAGCAGAATCGTAATCAAAATGATCTGTTGGTACAAAGATATTACCCTCTAAATAGCTTACCTTTCATTACTCTTACAAAGGCAGTTGATTTATACTGCAATAATTAGTACTACAAATACTGTATGTGCATGTGCATAAACAATAACTTAAAAAGGTCCATCATATATCAATGTGTTTTAAAACCATTATTTTCTACAACAATAAAGATCAATAAGAGTATTCACTATAAATCTATTCACCTCATATTGTGTAAGGATTCCATTAGGTTCAGTAGGCTCATCCCAAGACAGCAAAAGGGCATCATCTACAGGGGTGAGGGCAAGAGACTCTGAGGCAATGGCCCCTGGAACTGAAAACCAAAAAAAGGGTTCTACGTTTCAGTATGGTCCTAATTACATGCATGGAAATAGTAAATCTGCATCATAGAACTATAACAACATTAAACTGGGGTGTCTCACACACCATCTTCCTGTGTAAAGCAGGTGACCTCTTTGCCCTCTTTCCGGCCCTCAGGGTTGGAAACCACAAGGCGGCAATGAATGGCACTATAAGGTGGTAGGCTTCGCAGTGTATAATGACTAGATCCCCCCTCAATTGTCACACAGTCTTGCAGTGTGCTTGATTCATAGTGGTAGCAAAGTGTTACAGAGTAGGTGTGACAACGGGTGATGTTGAAACCAACTGCTTCCCAATGCAGAGTCAGCTGGCGTGGCTGCTCAGCTGTGCATGAAAGGCCTTTAGGTGCTCGCATGGGCTCTGAAAAGATAACAAGAGATGCAGTCAGGAGAAAGCAATGCCATGAGCTTGTGTCCTAACTGGTTAAATAAACAGTGGTTTACAGCTGTTCATATGTGCCATTCTGCTTCCCAGGGATACAATACCCAACAGCTATGACATGGAGCATCTTTACAGCATAAAAGATCGCTGATGTTCTTTTTTTATTTTTTTTTTAACTCCCTGAAGTTCTGCACATCTCACTCATCCCTGTGTAGTGAATGCTTTGTAATTCCTTTAAAATAGCTCATAACCTTTCCATAGCGTTACAGAATGACCAGTTCATTAATATTCACATCCTAAAATATCAATAACTTATGATAGTTCTAGATTCCTACCTGCACATTTTGTCCGGCTGATGAGGGCTGGTCCAGGTCTCCCAGTGCCTCCTTCCCCAGGTCGAGTAAGTAGCACAGTAATGTGATACTGTGAGTCAGGGTCCAAGTGCCACAGCTTGTATGTGTGTGCAGTGACAGCATGCCTTTCCCGCCAGCTTCCGCCACTCACTCGGTACTCAATCTCCCTGCGCACAATGGGCCCATCACCAGTGATGGAACGAGTGTTAAGCTGTACAACCAGATAGGTGGGACCAGCTCTTAAAAGTTGCGGTGGAGCAATAGGAGTGGGAGGCTCTGTGTAATATACAGCAGCAATATATCAGCATGTGGAAATAGGTACTTCCATATTATGCAAATGTTCACAAAGAGGTAACAGCATGCATTGCTGTGCATGTGAATCTTTGGATAATGATTTATTCATACATATAACATGCATTTTTATTAGTTGTTAGTGTCTACAGTGAGAAGACAAAGTTATACAGCTCATGTATCAATAAAGCCTTTGTTGGTAACTAATCCTAGCCATACACTGTTAGCTGTTTTGTTCAGCCGGCGGGCTAAATGAAAGACTAGTATATTCTTTCATCCACACAGACCTTACTTGTGTAGAAGGAGTAATCCCCACTACCGGGACATTGTTATCTGACAACCGCACCTGCTCCTTTTAGAATATACCGCTGGAGATGCAGCTGCTGATCGAGCAAAGTTTTCCAGTATGTCCCTTTGATAGAAACTGATGCAAGGATTAATTTCTGTCAAGCAGGGACCACCACGCAATGATCGGAATCCAGCCAGTCCCTGCTGAACCGACCAGAGTATGGCCAGCTTAAGAACGTGTTTTTAACTTAACTCCAGCCAAGACATATTTTGTTTTAAATAGATTGTGGAAAGATTAGAAACTCTTCCATTTTGTATTGTCTGTGACTCCACTAGGAGAGATTCTAAAGCTGGCCATAAACAGTTCGAATCTCGGCTCGTTCAGTAGGGATTGGCCAAGATTTGAACCATGTATGGACCAGCTGAATGTGCCCAATTTGATTGATCGATCAACTTGGGTACAACCAGCCTGTCAGATTTTACATGTGATTATTGCCAGCGGCTATTATTCTCCTGGCAAGGATGGCTCTCCCCGTTTACCCCGCACCCACCCCAATGGGAGAACACAATGGCTCTGTGGAAGAATTCCCCCATCAACACTGACTGTGCTGATGGTAAAATCAAGCGGAAAAAAATCACTTCATCTACTGCCAGCTTCATCCTTCCCCAAAAAAAAGATCAAGTTTATCATTAGAATGTTTTCTGTATGTAACATATTTGCAGCACACTCCTTTTCTTGAAACTTAATTTGCCAATTAAAGACAAAATAGCAGATGGATAGGCGTCTTCTCTGCTGCAGATACTTACCATTTAAACCTCTGACGGCCCATTTACCGGTCAGAGCTACTTTTAGAATTCCTGTGTAAGTTCCTAGTTAGTCTGGATTGGAGCTTACACAGCACTAACCCATACTCACGTCAGCACTCAGGACTGGCATTTAGAATTCAGGTACACAGCTCTGTATTGTGCAATGAAGGGTGTTTTTGCCCATATGTTAAAGTACATATTTCTCACAGGGCTAGGTGGCGGGGGAGAGCAGTAAAAGTAAGTATCCAGGATGGAGGGGGTTGGTTATCTACCAAATCTGTTACTTTGCTCTAAATGTGCAAAGTACATGTTCCCTTTAATTTTTATCATTATTAACCTTTGCTGTACTGTAATGGCCCACCAAATTTTCCATATCTTACAGGAAGCACTGTATGCAATTGAGGTCCCTGATTGTACAGAACGAGATAGTTGGTATCATACAAAATGGTGTAATTGTTCTGACACTAGCCTTAAGAGAGAAGCAGACATTCAGTAGAGTCTGCTGGTACCTTTTTGGTCCACATGACAACCAAATTAATGAAAATGGTATATACTTCAGCACAGAAACACTCATTATGCTCTAGTCACTTTTAAAATTATGTTTATTAATTTCTGTATTACACATATGAGGCTTTTGGCTGACATACCTTTGACATTGAAAGAAGTTACTTCACTGAAAAAATAACCGTAGTTGGTTGATACAAGTAATGAAAACAAATCCTAAAGTGTATTTTGGGCCAAATCTTTTTTTCATTTTGAATATAGTAGGAAATGCCATCTGTGTCCCATTGGGGAAATTTCCCACAATTTCCTTTTCTGTAGATACGAGTGAGATGAAATCTCAGCAAAGTGACAATTCCTCTCTTAGACAGCTGTTACTGCAACAAGCCCACCCCCCATTAAAGGAGAACCTTATATTCCTGTACTGTGACAACTTAAAACATTAGATAGCCAGCCACAGATGGATTGAAATTTTGGCCAGTTCAGCAGGGACTAGCCGAGATTAGATCCATCTATGGGCAGGCTGGTTTTATTAAAGTAGATCCACTGATTAACTACAGTACAATAAGCCTATTGGATTTTTTGCAAGTGAATACTGCCGGCGGCCATAGCCGTTAGCAGTGATCATTGTGTTCTGCCTGCAGGGAAGGCTCCCCGCTGAGAAAACAATAGCACTGCGGGAGGCATTCCCTCCCCCATGGTTGCAGAAAAGAAAACTGCATCATCTACGGCTTGCCTAAGGCTCAATGACAAAGATCACCAGGACATATTGAGACAGTGAGTTCATGTAACAGACAGCAAGAAAAAATGAAGAGGGCTTCTCACTCTATCCAAAACCGAATAATAGATGTTTGGCTTAATATACACTTTAATTGAAGCATTTAAAAAAGGAAAACTGAGGCAAGCATATACGTATTTTTCACAGGCATCTACTCACATTTAATTGCTCAGTTTCCATGCAGAGGCAGTTTGATACATGAAGCCCATTCTTGTGTGTACTACATTTAAAGTGACTGTATGTTAGGTACAAAGCAGCATACATGCAAATCTGATCCCAACAATTCTCACCTTTAACTACGAGCTCAGCAAAGTTGGACACTCCAGCCCCATAAATGGAGCGGCTCACACAGCGGTACAGGTCCTGATCCTCACGCCCAGCTTCAAAGAGCTGGAAGGAAGCCAGCAGTCGCCAGTGGCTGGTGTGCTGAATTATCCCTGCTGAGATAATGCCTCCATTTTGCCTCTATAAATCAAACAATAAATGCAGCCACTTAAAAACAGGTTTAAAGTGAACTCCAAATTTTTCTGGAAAAAACACAAAAAAACAAATCCCCACAGGTAAATTCTGTACTCATTCAAAAGTTTAGCGCAGATTCCTGCTCATCTCAACCTTTTATTTTAGAGATATGTAATTCCAGTGTATTTGATAAATGTGAGTCCTAAGTAGAAAAGTCTGTCAACTATAATCAAATATTCAGCCTCGGTGTCATAATGAGTTTACATTTCTATCCATCCTGTTCTGAGATTTACACAGCTGTGACATACAGCACAGCCTGGAAAAGCAGAAGACCAGATTTTTCTCTGCTGCACTTAAAGCGGTAAAGCCAAAAATACTTTTTAATTAATTTTGAATATTCAAAGGAAGATCAACCACCCATCCAGCAAGGGCAGACGATTCATGTAGCATTTACTTCCTGGAATCCAGCTGCCCTTAGCTCCAGCATGCAGGCCGGAGGTTATGCCTAGCCCCGTCTGAAGAATCCTGGGATGTATGATATAATTTGTCTAGGCCTGGAAACCAGAAAATAACTGAAGAAATGTAAAAAAAAAAAAAAGTTTAAAACAAGTACTTATTATATACTTTCCTATCTATTTACTAATGATAACAGCATTAGGATTAAAAATAGTCAATGATGACTGAGAGAGTGGAGTTCTGCTTTACAGGTATTGCTCCCCAGCCTGTGACTGGACAGAGAAAGGAGAAGTGGCAAACTGATGAGCTCACTGTCACTATGATCCCTCCTCGTCTTGTTAGCACATGAGCATGGCAGCACAACTGAGTGTCTCTTTGTGCTGCTTCTCCTTTTCCTGTAACTAAAAAAAGTCTTTTATATCTGCCTGGAGTTTAGCTTTAAACTATTAGGCCTGTTTTACACGGGCTTCAGCTTGTATGAGAGCAGTGTGCACAGCAAGCTTTGACAAAGCATTTGCAGAGCTTTCTGCAAGCTTTGTTGAAGCTTTTAAAGTACCATTCAACTTCATTTTGTAAATGTTGAAAACAGATCCTAGTGGGGGTGTTGATTGCCACTTTTAGCCAGCTGCTAGCAGGTTTTCAGCAAGCTTTAAGTCTCGGTTCACACTACTATGACCTGAAAATTGCACGACTTACAGTGTAACTTTGTAAGGCAACTTGAGTACTACACTGAAGCAACTTTCAGGGAATGCCTGGGTAATCTTCCTGTAATGTCGGATCTAAATCACATCAATATAAATGAGGATCCGACTTGGAAGAGACTTCCATTAAAGTCTATGGGCCCAAGTCAGATAGACGTCACCGTGAAGTTGTACAGGGACCTTTCTAAAATCGGAGTGACTTCAGTAGTGTTAATTAACCGCTTCCCGACCACCTGTCCACAATGTACTGCAGGCAGGCAGCACATACTGGCAAAGCAACGTACCCGTACATCGCTCTGGCTATACTAACACAGGGGGGTAACTGCTGTGTCTGGCGGACACAGCGGAATGAAAATACCGGTGAACGGGACCTGATGATCATGTGATCACAATGTAAGCAAAGCTGTTATGAATCAATCTCAATCATATCAGCTCTGCTTCTCTTCCTAGTGAGCTGTGATTGGCCAACAGCTGTCACATGATACATGGGGCCAATCACAGCAGCCTGTACCATGTGACCAGCTCCATCCAATCCCAGATCACTATCTTGAGCTGTCAAAAACCTAACTCATTCATGACAGTTCATGAATGACTTAGTAGTACAATGTTACTATGGTAAGGTTGTACTATTCTGATAAAAGTATTTTAAAATTAAAAAAATGTTTTAAAAAAATAAACTAAAAAATACTATATTGAGAACTGAGAATTAAAAAAAATAATAATTTACTTGCCGATTACTTACCCGCGGGTATTTTGTGGGTGAGCAGCAGCTCTGGGCAAAGCAACGTAGTCTTACACCGCTTCCTATTTTGCTTGGTCCAGGGAGACACGAGAGAACACGGCACCGAGTAAAAGCACTACGTTTTACATGAACACGTTAGATAGCACATTTAACCCTTTGATCGCCCCTATTCACACTTTGATCACCTCGTCACCCAGCCAGTGCCATTAGTACAGTGTCAGTATATAGAATTTTTCACTGATCACTGTATTACTGCCACTAGCGACATCAGATAGCGTCAGGGTCAGTTAGCGCCCCTCCCAGACAGGGTCAGCTAGTGTTAGATTACCCGCACACTATTGCACTCACGCTATAGGTCACTGATCACCACCATTACTAGTATAGCTTTGTACGGATCAAGAACAGAACTATACTAGTGCTGCTTTGTATAGTGTCCCCAGAAAGGCAGTGTTAGCAGGATCAGCCCCGTTCACTGCCAGCACTAGCGTACAGCCCCTCCGCTGTTTTTCACGAAAGATTTGTACCAACTGATTGTGGGCCAAGGCAATTTAAAAAGATGAACAATACATTGCCGCCAACCCAAATTCAGCTCTGTCAGACAATTCACATGGAAACCTATAAAGGTTTCTGAATTTAAAACTTTTTGGGGCCTATCCCGCAACATGGTCATTAAAAAAAAGAATGAATTGTTCCACAGACCTGATTCATGATATGCCCATGCTCTCTGCTGTTGCATATATGCCCATCATGGATCAGCAATGTACTGGTACGTCACTGGACTTTGAGTGGTTGTACTGGGATGATGCCTGCAGCTACAGGCATCATCCTGGTATCGTTTTTTTCAGTTGGCAGTCGGCTTTCATGTAAATCCAATCCTAGTGGCCAATTGGCTGCTGAATCGTTTTTGCAAGCAGCGGGAAGGGAACATTTCTGTTTTGCCAGACTTTAACGGTGCCATTTGTAAATTGGGAAACCATCTGATCACACCGATCTTGGTGAGATCAGATGATGTAAGGGCAGAGGAGATATCTAGAGTCTAATAGACCCAAGCTTTCTCAAAAAAAGAATACCTGTCGATGCCTATTGCAGTCACAGAGGATATTTACATTCCCTGTGATAGCGATAAAAGTGATAAAAAAAATGAAAGGGACAGTGTAAAAATTATTTTAAAAATCTAAATAATTTTTTTTTAAAAGCACCCTGGCCCCTCTGCGCGCACGCACCTGCGTACACAAGCGTTGACCCCATGCTAGTATGTAAATAACGGTTGCACCATGCATGTGAGGTATCGCCGCAAACGTCAGCTCGAGGGCAGTAATTCTAGCACTAGACCTCCTGTGTAAATATAAATTGGTGACCTGTAAAGGCTTTTAAAACATCGCCTATCAATATTAAAAATGTATGAACTTTGTCGCCACTGCACAGGCATGTGCAATTTTAAAGCATGTCATGTTTGGTATATATTTATTCAGCATAACATCATCTTCTATAATTCATCAAACAATTGGGCAATATATTGTGTTTTTGTGCATTCAAAGTCTTTCAACACCCACCGTTGCCACGTGTTTTTGGAAAACGAAGTAAGAAAACAAAAATGCATTTTTTCTTTTCTTTTTCAAAACCATGTGACAAAAATACTATCTGTAAAATACTCATCATGCCTCTTATCAAATTCCTTGGGGTGTTACTTTCCAAAAAGGGGTCATTTGGGGGGGGGGGGGGGGGGTTTGTCCTATCCTGGCATTTTAGGGCCTCTGGAACTGTGATAGGTAGTGGGGAAGTGATATGAGGAAATATGCCATTTGAAAACCTGGAGGTGGTCATTGGATTTTGGGGGCCTGTATGTAGCTAGGCTGCCAAAAAGCCTCTCACATGTGGTATCCCCATACTCAGGAGAAGTAGGGGAATGTGTTTTGGGGTGTTATTCCACATATACCCATGGCATGCATGAGCAATATATCATTTAATTGACAACTTTGTGTAAGAAGAAAAAAAATGTATCATTTTCAAAAAGTTTGTAGTAAAAAATAAAATATTCCATAGACTCAACATGCCTCTCTGCAAATTGTTGGGGTGTCTACTTTCCAAAAAGGGGTCATTTGGGGGGGGGGTTGTGCTGCCCTAGCATTTTAGCACCTCAAGAACTGTGATAGGCAGTCAGAAAACAAAATCTGTGGAAATTCCAATATATATGCCTTAGTTTGTAGACGCTATAACTTTCACATAAACCAATTAATATGCATGTGTTGGGGTTTTTTTTCTACCAAAGACATGTAGCAGAATACATTTTGGCCTGAATTTATGACTAACTTTGAGTTTATTTGGATATTTTTTATAACCAAAAGTGAGAAATATAATTTTGTTTTCAAAATTTTCAGTCTTTTTTTGTTTAGAGTGCAAAAAGTAAAAAACGCAGAGGTGATCAAATACCACCAAAAGAAAGCTCTATTTGTGTGAAAAAAGGACATAACTTTTGTTTGGGTGTAGCACTGCACTACCGCACAATTACTAGCTGAAATAGCACAGTGCCAAACAGTAATTGGTTAAGACAGCTCTCAGTGACCAACCTGGGATTTCACATGTCATGCCACTTGGGGTCTCACAAATCGGATCCCAAGTCGCGGTAGTGTGAAACGAGCTTAAGACATGCTGAAGCCTGCTAGCAGCTTGTTTAAAGTAGCAATCAACACTCCCATTTGGATCTGTGTTTAATATTTACAATCTGGAGCTGAATGGTACTTTAAAAGCTTCAACAAAGCTTACTGAAAGCTCTGCAAATGCTTTGTCAAAGCTTGCTGTTCACACTGCCCTTAAACAACTTGAAGTACATGTGAAACAGACCTAACAGTAAACCTAACCTAGAACTCAAGGGGCACAAGGGGGACCACAAGTTGCCTGCACTTCAACAGATTCATTTTACCATGGGGCATTGCTGGTAATATCTCTACTTAAACCATGTGCAGACTTCTAGAAGTCTTCCGACAATTACAGTGCCTTGAAAAAGTATTCATACCCCTTGAAATTTTCCACATTTTGTCATGTTACAACCAAAAATGTAAATGTATTTTATTAGGATTTTATGTGATAAACCAACATAAAGTGGCACATAATTGTGAAGTGGAAGGAAAATGATAAATGATTTTCAAAATGTTTTTACAAATAAATATCTGAAAAGTGTGGAGTGCATTTGTTTTCAGCCCCCTTTACTCTGATACCCCTAAGTAAAAACTAGTGGAACCAATGGCCTTCAGAAGTCACCTAATTAGTAAACAGAGTCCACCTGTGTATAATGTAATCTCAGTATAAATACAGCTGTTCTGTGAAGCCCTCAGAGGTTTGTTAGAGATCATTAGTGAACAAACTGCATCATGAAGTCCAAGGAACACACCAGACAGGTCAGGGATAAAGTTGTGGGGAAGTTTAAAGCAGGTTTAGGTTATAAAAAAATATCCCAAGCTTTGAACATCTCACAGAGCACTGTTCTCATGCATAAATGGAAAGAGTATGGCACAACTGCAAACCTACCAAGACATGGCCGTCCATCTAAACTGACAGGCCGGGCAAGGAAAGCATTAATCAGAGAAGCAGCCAAGCCCATGGTAATTCTGGAGGAGCTGCAGAGATCCACAACTCAAGTGGGAGAATCTGTCCATAGGACAACTGTTAGTCGTGCACTCCACAAATCTGGCCTTTATGGAAGAGTAGCAAGAAGGAAGCCATTGCTGAAAGAAAGCCATAAGAAGTCCCGTTTGCAGTTTGTGAGAAGCCATGTGGGGGACACAGCAAACCAGTGGAAGAAGGTGCTCTGGTCAGATGAGACCAAAATTTAACCATTTGGCCAAAAAGGGAAACGCTATGTGTGGCGGAAAGCTAACACTGCACATCACCCTGAACACACCATCCCCACCATGAAACATTGTGGTGGCAGCATCATGTTGTGGGGATGCTTTTCTGTCTGTCTGCAAAGACAGGGAAGCTGGTCAGAGCTCATGGGAAGATGGATGGAGCCAAATACAGGGCAATCTTAGAAGAAAACCTGTTAAGAGCCTGCAAAAGACTTGAGACTAGGGCTGAGGTTCACCTTCCAGAAGGACAACGACCCTAAACATACAACTAGAGATACAATGGAATGGTTTAGATCAAAGCATATTCATGTGTTAGAATAACCCAGTCAAAGTCCAGACCTAAATCGAATTAGGAATCTGTGGCAAGACTTGAAAATTGTTGTTCACAGAAGCCCTCAATCCAATCTGGCAGAGCTTGAGCTATTTTGCAAAGAAGAATGGGCAAAACTTTCACTCTCAAGATGTGCAAAGCTGGTAGAGACATCCCCAGAAAGACTTGCAGCTGTAATTGCAGCGAAAGGTGGTTCTACAAAGTATTGACACGGGGGGGGGGGTGACTACAAATGCACGGCACACGTTTCACATATTTATTTGTAAAAAAAATTATAATTTTCCTTCCACTTCACAATTATGTGCCACTTTGTTTTGGTCTATCACATAAAATCCCAATAACATACATTTACATTTTTGGTTGTAACATGACAAAATTTCCATCTACAAACTAAGTACTGAAACACATAGATACATTTCTATTTCTTGCCAGTTTAAAGAAATTATATCTGTCTGCAGATTGAAATAGGAAAGTCATTTTTAATAGCATTAAATTACACAATGGCTTGTGTAGCAATTATATGTTCCATCAATTTCAATAGAAGTGTAGTTTACTTAAAATATTTCATATTTGTGACTGAATTAGACTAATTCAACCGTGTACATACTGCAACAATGTTATAATTACATTACTTTTGAATGAATAGGAATATTTGGTTTATGAATTAAATAAGTGCTGAACGCTTCTACACAGAGTCAGCTCATCTCCTGGGAGAATTCAAGTCACTAATTACACCAAGTTACACTATCAGTGCGCACTATCATTTGTTCACATTGTTGTCATAGAAACCCTATACCACCTTTATCTCCAGTACTTTGTGTTCATCTACATCACACAGAAAAGTCTAACTTGCAAGTGAATAAGCACAATAAAGTAGTCATGCTGAGAAATTGTGTCACTGATACAATAACTCAGGCCAACCCCTAAGCATATGCCAGTCTGACCATAGCACTCTCTAGCTGGCTCCATACAGCCCAATTCAGATACCTGTCCTTTCCATACTATATTCATCCCTGACTTCACAAGACAGAAAATACCTGCAATAAGAAGGTCTCTCCTTCATTCGCCCTGCCAGCAGCAGGACACTGGAATGTGGCATTCTGCCCAGCGTTCACTTCCACCTCACCCAGACGGGAGAAGTGTGGGGCCTGGGCTGCAAACAAAGGGAGGGTAGAAGATCAAAAGCATGGAAATTGCTACAACAGCTGCCTGTTCAATAAGTATTACAAAGGGCAGTGTCCATGTGAAAAGTGCCATAACCATACCAAGTAATCAGACCTGAATATAGAAAACAGAGGAAAAAAAAAAGCCATTGTATATAGGTAAAATCCATTTTTCTATTCGACATTTTGGCTTTTATTCCACAAAATAGAGCCTAGTATTTTAAAGCTTGTATTTTTTTATTTTTATTTTTAGTTGTTCTCTGAAAGGTGTCAATTTCACAATACATTTCTTTTCTCTTCCTGCATGCTACAGAAAGCTGAAAACGGATTGGCTTCCAAGGGTTATTGCACACTGCTCCTTATCTTTTCCATTGGCAATGCTTCGCTGAATAAGTCTGAAATGCTTGTCGGGTAATATATACTCACCACAGGGGTAACTTAGCAGTAGAATATCATCCAATGCAATGAATCCTTGGGGAGTTCCAGACACCTCTGCTTCAAACAATACCTAAGATAAAGAAAAAATGACATGAATATGACAGGAAAAAAACACTGTATAGAATGGCTAGAAGTTATGCCATTAATCAGATGGCTATAATAATTAATTTATTAATATACAGGATTTATATAGCACCAACAGTTTGCAAAGCGCTTTACAATGTGAGGGCAAACAGTACGGTTACAATCAGGGGTGGACTGACAAATCATGGGGCCCCCAGGCAATAAGGCATACAGACCTGGCCTTCTGGATGCAGTGGTGGCAGTGAAAGGGTTAAACTGAGAAATGATATGATTTTAAGAAAAAAAAAAAAGGTAATTCCGAAACTGAGGGCAACAGCCATCTCAAAAAAGTTGGGACAAGGCCAGGGGCGGACTGACAACTCATGGGGCCCCCGGGCAATAGGGGATCATGGGGCTCCTGTGTCCTTGCCCAAACTCAAAAAAGCCTATGAAAAAGGTATCAGGGGCATCTCATGGGGCCCCCTATTGACCCCGGGCCCTCGGGCAGTGCCCGAGTTTCCAAATGGTCAGTCCGCCCCTGGTTACAATACAAATGAATACAGGAGGAATCAGAGGGTTCTGCTCGTTAGAGCTTACAATCTAAAAGATACAACTGAATCCAAATGCTTACATTGAAGAGATGTGTCATATAATAAGCAAAGCACATTTCTGTAAATTAGAGACTGATTACTTACCAATACTTCATGGAGTGTAAATCTCCATAGTCCAACAGCTCTCACTGGTTCCTGTTCCTGACTTGACATTGAGGTAAGTAGAAGGAACTAGTAAGAGCAGCAGAGGACCATGAAGACTGGCACCTGGCAGTATTGGTTTCCCTGCAAACTTCAGGGGACCAGTTCTCTGCAACAGACCAGCATTGCACACTGTGAGTGGCAGAAGAGGTGTGTTTTCAATTTCTTTTTTTAAAGGTATTTGCTTGGCGAAAAGGTTTTTATTATGTGACAGGGTCTCTTTAAAGTGTTTGTAACCTTAGAAATATATTAAAGAGACAGAACAATGCTTTTTTATTTTTATGTATTTTTTAATATTACTATTATATTAGTGCCTGCTTTTCTTTCTTGATTACCTAGTTGATCCTATCTGTTCCCCTTTCTCTAATACAACTCCAATTCCAAAAAAGTTGGGATGCTTTGTAAAACCTACATAAAAAAAATAGAATGCAATGATTTCCAAATCTCAAAACCCCATATTTTATTCACGATAGAAAATAGAAAACATATCAAATGTTTAAACTGAGAACCTGTACCATTTTAAGAAAGAAATAAGGTAGTTTTGAAATTGATGGCAGCAACACATCTCAAAAAAGTTGGGACAGGGTCATGATTACCATGGTGTAGCATTCCCTCTTCTTTTAACCACTTGCCTACCGGGCACTTTCACCTCCTTCCTGCCCAGGTCAATTTTCAGCTATCAGCGCTGTTGCACTTTGAATGACAATTGCACGGTCATGCAACACTGTACCTAGAGTGAGGAACAGAAGTATTTGAACACCCTACGATTTTGCAAGTTCTCCCACTTAGAAATCATAGAGGGGTCTGAAATTCACATTGTAGGTACATTCCCACTCTGAGAGACAGAATTTAAAAAAAAAATTCAGGAAATTACATTGTATGATTTTTAAAGAATTTATTTGTCTTGCACTGCTGAACATAAGTATTTGAACACCTGAGAAAATCAGTGTTAATATTTGGTACAGAAGCCTTTGTTTGCAATTACAGAGGTCAATCATTTCCTGTAGTTCTTGACCAGGTTTGCACACACTGCAACAGGGATTTTGGCCCACTCCTCCACACAGATCTCCTCTAGATCTGTCAGGTTCCAGGGCTGTCGCTGAGCAACACGGAGTTTCAGCTCACTCCAAAGATGTTCTATTGGATTTAGGTCTGGAGACTGGCTAGGCCACTCCAGAACCTTGATATGCTTCTTACGGAGCCACTCCTTGGTTATCCTGGCTGTGTGCTTGGGGTCGTTGTCATGTTGGAAGACCCATCTTCAATGCTCTGACTGAGGGAAGGAGGTTGTTGCTCAAAATCTCACAATAAATGGCCCCATTCATCCTCTCCTTAATACAGTGCAGTTGTCCTGTCCCCTTCGCAGAAAAGCACCCCAAAAGCATGATGTTACCACCCCCATGCTTCACAGTAGGGATGGTGTTCTTGGGATGCAACTCATCCTTCTTTTTCCTCCAAACACGACAAGTGAAGTTTAGACCAAAAAGTTCTACTTTGGTCTCATCTGACCACATGACTTTCTCCCATGCCTCCTCTGGATCATCCAGATGGTCATTGGAAAACTTCAGACGGGCCTGGACATGTGATGACTTGAGCAGGGGAACCTTCCGTGCAATGCATGATTTGAAACCATGACGGCGTAGTGTTCTACCAACAGTGACCTTTGAAACTGTGGTCCCAGCTCTCTTCATGTTATTGACCAGCTCCTCCCTTGTAGTTCTGGGCTGATTCCTCACCTTACAGAGTGTTGTTAAAGGCTAAGTTTACCTTTTGAAAATAATAATAAATGCACATTTTATAGCAGGTTAAAAAAATGTGCACTTATTATTTTTTTGCTAAGAAGCCTGTAGAGCATTGTCTCCATGATCAGCAGAGGGCTGAGGGCCCGGGGTCAGTAGGGGGCCCCATGAGATGCCCCTGGTACCTTTTTCATAGGCTTTTTTGAGTTTGGGCAAGGACACAGGGGCCCCATTGTTGTTGTCAGTCCGCCCCTGGCCTTGTCCCAACTTTTTTGAGATGGCTGCTGCCCTCAGTTTCGGAATTACCTTATTTTTTTTCTTAAAATCATATAATTTCTCAGTTTAACCCTTTCACTGCCACCACTGTATCCAGAAGGCCAGGTCTGTATGCCTTACAGACCTACATTCCTCCTCTGCTATAAGCTCATGGTCACTTCAGTGAAAACAGAGGAAAAACGCCTGAAATAAGAAAACTAATGCAGCACATCTAATGATTGGTTAACTCCAATAAATTAAATTACAG
Source organism: Staurois parvus (assembly GCF_062004578.1). Lineage (NCBI taxonomy): Eukaryota > Metazoa > Chordata > Amphibia > Anura > Ranidae > Staurois > Staurois parvus. Next base: position 1,215,283 of record NW_028317911.1, read on the forward strand.
CCCAATTCTAAACCTAATCTATCAAACCCTGTGAAGGAAACAACGCTATACTTACCTAATCTGAAGCCGCTCCAGGCTGAACTGTCAGCGGCGGCTTCTGTGTAGAGCAGAGGCAGCTGACAACAGATGCCCCATAGTAAGTCTATGGGTGATGTAATCTCCTATTCACTCCCCAGCCATTGTCGAATTTTTCTCTCTATGCAGAAGCCTTCGCTGGAGACAGGACCAGAGCAGCTTCAGAATAGGTAAGTATAGCGATCTTTTCTTTACAGGGTTAGATAGATTAGGCTTAGAATGGGGCTGGAAGTAGGTTTAGCTTTTGATTCAATAGGTTTTAGCTGAATTTCCACTTTAACTTCACAATTACTTTAAGCCAGTGCTGAGTTAAAGCAGAACTTCACTCTCAATCAATATGGGCTAATTCTAACCCTTATGCTGCTAGCATTAATAAATAGATAGGAAAGTATATATTTAATTGTGTTAAACTTTTTTAGCATTCCTTCATTTACCTCCTGGTTTTCATCCCTAGGTAAATGATGTCATACATCCCAGGAGTCTTTAGGAGGGGAGGGAGGATTCTCAGCTCAGCCAATGCCTGAGCTAAGGACAGATGGATTTCAGGAAGTAACTGCTACATGAATCATCTGCCCTTACTCAAGATGACAACTGCCAAAACTGCCAGGTGTTTTTCAAAATGATTTCTCAGCAAACATAAAAAGTGTTGCGCTGCCCTCTCCCAAAAACTACTTTAAATAATGAATAAACAAATGAATGAACTCCCTACTACACAAAGAATCCCCGCAAATGCGCATGTGCTATAATGCCCCGTGGGCTGGCAATTATATGCCTCTTCCCCAGTGACTAAATCCTAAATAAACCAATAAGTAAATACAAGGTGCTTAAACAACAATAGTGCTAAAAATAGCACATATACAATGCCATAAACTGTGTGTCATAAAATAGTGCCATGCATATATCTCTATATCCTCATATATGAATTAAAACATCCAAACCATGTGATTATGCAACAAAAGTGAATACATTGAATACAACTTAATGTGTGCTTGATCTGTGCCTTTATAATTTTTTCACAAAATAGGTGCTCTTTATAGCTTATATCCACATATATTCCTATAGGTGCTCCTCCCCCAGAGACATACATATAGTTGTGTTCAAAATAATAGCGGTGTGTTGAAAAAAGTGAATAAAGCTCAAAATCCTTCTAATAGCTTTTATTTCCATACACACAAATACATTGGGAACACTACACATTCTATTCCAAATCAAAACATGAAGAAAAATATATCACATTTGTGTTGTTCCTCTAAAAAAATTGAAGAAAAGTGAATATTAGACTGTTCAAAAAAATAGCAGTGTTTGTATTCTTCTTTACAAACTCAAACATTCACTATATAAACTGAAAAATGTTTGAAGATTTTGCTTTCCTTTGAATCACTTAATATTTAGTTGTATAAGCACTGTTTCTGAGAACTGCTGTACATCTGTGTTGCATGGAGTCAACCAACTTCTGGCACCTGTGAACAGGTATTCCAGCCCAGGATGATTGGACTACATTCCACAGTTCTTCTCTATTTCTTGGTTTTGCCTCAGAAACTTTTTGATGTCACCCCACAAGTTTTCTGTTGGATTAAGATCCGGGGATTGGGCTGGCCACTCCATAACATCAATCTTGTTGGTCTAGAACCAAGATGTTGCACATTTACTGGTGTGTTTGGGATCGTTGTCTTGTTGGAACACCCATTCCAAGGGCATTTCCTCTTCAGCATAAAGCAGCATGACCTCTTCGAGTATTCTGATGTATTCAAACTGATCCATGATCCCTGGTATGCGATAAATAGGCCCAACACCGTAGTATGAGAAACATCCCCATATCATGATGCTTGTGCAACCATGCTTCACTGTCTTCACAGTGTACTGTGGCTTGAATTCAGTGTTTGGGGGTCGTCTGACAAACTGTCTCCGGCCACTAGACCCAAAAAGAACAATCTTACTTTCATCAGTCCACAAAATGTTACGCCATTTCTCTTTAGGCCAGGCAATGTGCTCTTTGGCAAATTGTAACCTCTTCAGCACGTCTTTTTTTCAACAGTGGGACTTTGCGGGGGCTTCTTGCAGATAGCTTGGCTTCACATAGGCGTCTTCTAATTGTAACAGTACTCACAGGTAACTTTAGACCTTCTTTGATCTTCCTGGAGCTGATTGTTGGCTGAGTCCTTGCCATTTTGGCTATTCTTCTATCAATTCGAATGGTAGTTTTTCGCTTTCTTCCACGTCTTTCAGGTTTTGGTTGCCATTTTAAAGCATTTGCGATCATTTTAGCTGAGCAGCCTATCATTTTCTGCACTTCTTTATATGTTTTCCCCTCTCCAATCAACTTTTTAATCAAGGTACGCTGTTCTTCTGAACAATGTCTGGAACGACCCATTTTCCTCAGAATTTCTGAGAGAAATGCACTGTAACCAGCATGTACAACATTTGCTGCCTTCCTTCCTTAAATAAGGGCAATAATTGCCACCTGTTTTTCAAAGAATGAATGACCTCACTAATAGAACTCCACACTGCTATTATTTTGAACATGCCCCTTCCAATTAGTGATTCAATTACACAGAATCAGCAGCATGCATGTCATGACTGTTGGGTCTGTTGGATTTCTATTACTCTACTACACCTGCTAGTAAATAATTTGCCATGTAGAAATATCATTTCTACCAAAAACAGTGATTGATCAGGTTAGTGATGTCTGACTGCTATTATTTTGAACACAATTGTATATACTCTCACCTCCTTTTATGACCCAAATTGCATAGGTCAAATACTGCCTTTTCCTTTTAACCGGGACAGGTATACTGCATAGATGACTCTCAAAGGAAAACTTTCATAGCGTAACACCGTATTTAAAGCATGGAAACATGGATGGGTGGAGGGGGTTCATTTTGAATATTAACAATGAATTATATAGCATTTTTGGTTTGTGGTACTCAGATGCAGTGCAGTTCCACGTTAAAGATTCAAGTTTTATATACATGTATATTCACTTACAGTAAAAAAGCAAAAAAAAAAAAAAAAAACAGGGCTTTTGACTGATCTTGACCTGTTTTCTATCATTTAGTCACTGAACTAGGGAAGGAATGAGATATAAAAGCTTAAGTAAATCATAAAACGGACCATGATGAGTAATAGGCAGTGAAAAGAGTTACTGTAATCTAGATAGAACAGTAACCCATACCAACCATCCCTCATCTGATATGGCTGCATCAAACTAAATGCGATTTGTTATGGCTGTCATTGGTTACAGTACCTTCTCTACTGCTCATTAAAAAGTATGTATTTTTACACATTTGCTTTCTTACCTATTGTCAGCACTAAAAAATGTTTTTTTGTCAGGTAACTGAAAAATTGCATATCATTTTTGTGTAGTCTTCTATGCATCCAGAAGATAGCACTCCAGGTCTCCCTTCACATCATTAGCATGATCACATTTCAGCTTTGTTAATGAAGCCCCTTGTTTACAGAATTGCAATGAGCCATCAGAGCAGTGCCTCATCTTTTATTTGAAGGCTGATTTGGAGGTTTCCATCAGACAGTCTGTATCTGCAAAGCAAGCTGCTCTACTGTGTTGTCTCTTTATATAACCCACAGTACTCCTGGAACCCTCTATCAAATATTTATTTGTAAAAAAAATTGTATATATTGTAACAACATGTTAAAGTCATGAGACATCGCTTGCTAAACTCAATAAAAGGTCCTTCAAACAAACTTTCCATTAATAGTAACAATTTTATTTGCTTTGATGGTTACATGTAGAGATGATGCCTCCAGGTACAGAGAATTCACATGCACAGTGCCCAAGGCAAAGATGGAAAACTGCCCCCTACCTCGTTTCCTGGCCCTGCACATGCATATTCTGTTCATTATACAGTATCTCTTAGCTTTAAAAGGAAACACCGAGATGCATAAACATTATTTGTCAAAAAGAATATGGCCAAAAATCCTACTTTAAATATTCTGCTGACAGTCTGACTATACACTTTTTATGGAACCTTCTTTAGTGTTCAACAATTAAACTGTTGCTAAATCAATAACCCTGCAATCACTATATCTGGTCTCCCAAACTACACACTACATGGAAGTGCAATTATTGTAGTAAACATAAACTGCTAAATACCTTTTCTCGTCAGCAGTATATAGCAATTCTTGTGACTTCTATCAGTGTCCAGCTGAGCACTGGTTAATCTTGTAGGAGGAGTTTTCATTCTCCTCTGACTGTTCTATGAGGCTGCATGACCCCTGACCCTCTGTCTGAACAGTGCTATTGGCCATGTGCTGATCACATGCACTCTCCCAAAGGAAAAAAAACTCTCTAGCAATGCACAATGCATGCGCAGAGTGACTCCTAGAGCTCTGTACTATCAGCAGATGGATTGGGGACAGTAGAAGAAAGGGAGGATAAGAGAAGACAGGATCAAACAGCCTTTTTACACAATGTGGAGGATTAACCCCTTAGGTTCCAAAGTGAGTATAACAAGCATGCTTTACTGCAAATACAGACTGATTTTACTGCTCTGGGTTTAGTAACACTTTAAGACCTACTTCAACAACCCATTTAATTTATATCCAATCAGGCAGGCCCCGGCAATAAATAGCTGTTGTTAAATGAAGATTGCACAAGCTAATTGTAACTTACAGTGCCTTGAAAAAATATTCATACCCCTGGAAATGTTCCACATTTTGTCATGTTACAACCAAAAACGTAAATCTATTTTATTGGAATTTTATGTGATAGACCAACACAAAGTGACACATAATTGTGAAGTGGAAGGAAAATGGTAAATGGTTTTCAAATTTTTTACAAATAAATATGTGAAAAGTGTGGCGTGCATTTGTATTCAGCCCCCCTGAGTCAATACTTTGTAGAACCACCTTTTACTCCAATTACAGCAGCAAGTCTTTTTGGGGATATCTCTACCAGCTTTGCACATCTAGAGAGTGAAATTTTTGCCCATTCTTCTTTGAAAAATAGCTCAAGCTCTGTCAGATTGGATTGAGAGTGTGTTTGACAGCAATTTTCAAGTCTTGCCACAGATTCTCAATTGGATTGAGGTCTGGACTTTGACTGGGCCATTCTAACACATGAATATGCTGCTATCTAGACCATTCCATTGTAGCTCTGGCTGTATGTTTAGGGTCGTTGTCCTGCTGGAAGGTGAACCTTCCGCCACAGTCTCAAGTCTTTTGCAGACTCTAACAGGTTTTCTTCTAAGATTGCCCTGTATTTGGCTCTATCCATCTTCCCATCAACTCTGACCAGCTTCCCTGTCACTGCTGAAGTAAAGCATCCCCACAACATTATGCTGCCACCACCATGTTTCACGGTGGGGATGGTGAATTCAGGGTGATGTGCAGTGGTGTGCGTCACACATAGAGTTTTGCTTTTAGGCCAAAAAGCTCAATTTTGGTCTCATCTGACCAGAGCACCTTCTTCCATGTTTGCTGTGTCCCCCACATGGCTTCTCGCAAACTGCAAATGGGACTTCTTATGGCTTTTTTTCAACAATGGCTTTCTTCTTGCCACTCTTCCATAAAGGCCAGATTTGTAGAGTGCACAACTAACAGTTGTCTTGTGGACAGATTCTGCCACCTGAGCTGTGGATTTCTGCAGCTCCTCAAGAGTTACCATAGGCCTCTTGGCTGCTTCTCTGATTAATGCTCTCCTTGCCCAGCCTGTCAGTTTAGGTGGATGGCCATGTCTTGGTAGGTTTGCCATACTCTTTCCATTTTCAGATGATAGATTGAACAGTGCTCTGTGAGATGTTCAAAGCTTGGGATATTTTCTTATAACCTAACCCTGTTTAAACTTCTCCACAATTTTATCCCTGACTTGTCTGGTGTGTTCTTTGGCCTTTATGATACTGTTTGTTCACTGATGCTCTCTTAACAAACCTCTGAAGGCTTCACAGAACAGCTGTATTTATACTGAGATTACATTATACACAGGTGGACTTCACACTTTTCAGATATTTATTTGTAAAAACATTTTGAAAATCATTTATCATTTTCCTTCCATTTCACAATTATGTTCCACTTTGTGTTGGTCTATCACAAAAAATCCCAATAAAATACATTTATGTTTTTTGGTTGTAACATGACAAAATGTGAAACATGAAAATTTTTTCAAGGCACTGCATATGGTCATCTTTAAACAATGAACTATCAAAATGGACGAATCTTCAATGTGCTCTCTTCAGTGTCTAGGTTGCCTAATGCTGAGATACATGGTAAAAAAAAATTTGTTCAATGAAAAGATAAATTTGCTGAAATTCAACTGGATTTTTCCACCAGCATCAATTAATCTTTTTTTCAATTTTAAAAGTAATTTATTAGTCAAAATGATCATTTGATGCGATCGACTTCCAAAGGTTTGATTTTCATTGAAATGATAGCTACATTTAACAGTCAGAGTGTTACAAGTATATTCAGAATAGGTCTGGTAAGATAACAACATTAAAAGCCAAAACCTGGCATATTACAATAAAAGTGCCATAATACTACAAGCAGATTGTTAACTATGTAGCTGATTAATGACAGTTAATATTTCTGTTTTCAGCAGAACAAGAGGCAGCAAGCGAACAAAGTACTTTAACGGTTAGTAAAATAAGCACTATAAAAGCTGAATCACATCTGTGAAGACACAATGTGAAAATGTCCCCTTCATTCATTAAACAATATATCAGCCTTGATGATACAACATAGCACATCCAGGAACTGCATGTGAGAGGACCAGAGTTCTCCTGGAACCTAACCACTTGCCCTCCAGAGGATTTACCCCCCTTCCTGACCAGGCAATTTTTCCCCCACAAATAGAGCTTTCTTTTGGTGGTATTTGATCACCTGTGCGGTTTTTCTTTTTTGCGCTATAAACAAAAAAAGACCGACAATTTCTAAAAAAAAAAAAAAAAATATTTTTGACTTTTTGCTATATAACACATCCAATAAAAATATTTAAAAAATCAAATTTCTTCATAAATTTAGGCCAAAATGTATTCTGCTACATGTCTTTGCTAACAAATCCCAATAAGTGTATATTAATTGGTTTACATGAAAGTTATAGCGTCTACAAATGGCGGTATATATACTGGAATTTTTATTTATACTAGTAATCACGGCGATCCCCAGTGACACTAATACAGTGATCAGTGCAGTGGTGTATTTAGGTTTTGTGCTGCCGTAGGAAACACAAAATTGCCCCCCCCCCCCGTCCCCAGAGAGAGCCTGACATTGACCAACAACACCCCTGCCCCCCCACCCAAGAGAGCCTTCCACTACCATCTCCCCCATACACCGGCCACTCCCCTCCCAGCGAAATAGAGAAAGACACTCACATTCACAGCTCTGGACATCCCCCGGGTCAAGCAGCCAGCAGCCTCTCTCAGATCCCACCTGCTCCCCAAGCTGCCCCCTTGAAAAATGCCGCCCTAGGTAAATGCCTTGTTTGCCTTGTGTTAAATACGCCCCTGAATGAGGGCTAATAAAAAACACTGACACTGTACTAATGACACTGGGCAGGAAGGGGTTACCATCTGGGGCGATCAAAGAGTTAACTGTGTGTCGTGTGTGTTTTACTAGGGAGGCATGCTGTTCTGAATCTCTCAGCTGTGCAGAGAGATACAAAACAGAATGTCCATGTTGACAGGAGAGAGACCTGTGTTGTTTAAACACAGGTCTCTCCCCTGTCAGCTTTCCCTGACGATCGCAGAGTGCAGGCCGGAACCCAGTAATTGACATCTCTAGCCGACAATAGAGGTGCGGGTACGGCCACACGTGAGCACGCGCGCCCCCTATCCGGAGTTGCAATTCACATATATATATATATATATATATATATATACAGTATATTAAATAGACAGATGAATGAACTAAACTAAGTAAATCAATTTGATGTGGGGAAAAAAAACTGTCATCGGGCTTGCATCACCAATGGAAAGATGTGTATTTTGTGGAAGTGGGGTACATGGCGCTCACTGGATCTCTAATTATGCCAGCAGCCTATTCCAAAATTTATCTTCACTGTGAGGAATTTACCAAACCTGGAGCATCCAGTATCTGGAGCAGTTATGCATGGAAAACTGTGGACTGTGCCCTGTGGGGCCCTGCAACATGCTTCCATAGCCAAATTGCAAAAAGGTGCCATTAACCCCTTGACGTCGACATCACACAAATATGTGTTTTTTTTTCCGTGTGGCCGCATATTTGCGTACCTGTCTTTGTGCTGGGAGCGCGCCACACTGCATGCTCCCAGCACAAAGACCGCGGTGTCACTGAGAGCCCCGGTCTCGTTTTAACGATCAGGACCCAGGAGTCCCAATTCCGGGTCACATGATCGCTGTGATAGCCTCTGATTGGCTATCACAGTGATCAGTCACTGTGCAGCCCAGCCCCCTTGTTTTTTCTCTCTCTATGAATGGAGAAGAGAGATATATTGTATCTCTAACTCCTGGCATAGAGAGAAAAAATAAATGTTTGAATAGAGAAAAAAAAAAAAAAAGGTAAATAAATATTAAAAAAGAAAAAATAAAGAAAAAATACCTAGATCAAGGTTTGATCTAGTTCAGTGCCAGGGTTATTGTTTGGGGTCAAGGTCAGGGTCAAAGGTCAGGATTTTTAAAAAAATGGTATCAGTGTCAGTGTGTTTTAGGTAAAAAAAAGACAAAAACAAAATGCGCACTATTGTTTCTGGGCTGTACTACGGGTACAAACAACAAAAAACATACACATACATGGTATCGCTGCGATCGTCAAGAGCTAGAGAATTTATTTTGGGTTGTTTTTTTGTGGTAGGTTATGGTAGTAACAAGAAGCACACAGCTAAATAAAAACATTTTTTTTTAATCTAATTTGGGCCAGTTTTCCTTCAGGAGATAACCATTACCGTTTACCACCAAATGAAAGCCCAATTTGTCCTGAAACAAAACTCAGTATAATTCACCTGGATGTACAAAGTAATTGTGATGATATTTACAGTTTTACTAACACATGTCAACATTGCAAAATTGTGCTTAAGCATTTGGATTTGTTTTACCCTTAGGCGTGAAGGGGTTAAGCATGAACTGCACTGCAACGCACAAAACATGTGTTGCTGCATGCTACCACAGAGAAAACGTGTGAATGCAGCCTAAGGACAGGATTTAAATGTCAATACCTTCTAATACTTGCTATAATTAATGCTAATTTCATCAATCTGTAACACATGGAAAAGTATCTTTATTTTAGCCATGTGATTGTCAGACCTCACTGGGCTCAACATGCATGTTAGCTTTGCGAATTAGGTCTTTAGTCTGTACAAAACCATACTAGAATACTTGTGCTAAATCGTTCTCAATTCTGATTTTTACAGATAAGGGTTTGTACAGTATTTTTTGGAACTGAGTGCCAAGGTTCTATAGCGATACAGAAACCTTTTATAGAAGTAACTTTTTTTATTTAGGTGTATTCGTCCCTCTATGGCCCTTACTTTTCTTCCCCTGATAGGAGACCTGACCACACACCCCACTGGTCTCCTTGCAGTAAACACAGATACTACCCAGCTTTTCAAATGACAATGAAAAGATGGTAGGTTTTGTTTAGCGCTGAGGGCAGGATACAATTCTTGCCTCTGACTATACTACTATAACATACTAAAGGCAAAATTCTTACTGTAACATAAGAGAATGATACTCTAAGATAATTAGCTGTGATTGAGTAGCTTCTAATCAATCCTGTCACATAATAATCATACAGCTTATGCCTTCAAAAACTGCATCGTTTAATCTGTTATAGAAGTACAGCATAGTTACCTGGTATTCGCTAGGCCAGAAAGTGCTTACGGCAAGCTCTGATTGTTGCCACTGTTTTCCACGTGGTCCTGAAACTTCCCAAACAACTGTGCCTAGGGGACCTCCATTCACTCGCACATAGGCTCGCAATGAGCCAGGACCCCTGGCATCTCTGCTGTGAAGAATATAGCTGAACTGCAGGCAGTGGGTGTCATTTTCACTTAGAGGTTGAAAGAGGAGCTGAGCCCGCTTCCCGGCAGCATGTTCAGACGAGTTAGCCAGGAGGTAAGAACCTGTATAGGGAAACCACATCAATGAGAAAAGAATAATTACAATTCAAAGCACAGAGATTACACGGTCAGTATAATGACATGAAGTATTGGGATGACTTGTTAAGAATCATGACATCAAGTATACTAATGAGAATAGAAAGCCATTTTTGCTGGGAATTTCAAGCTAGCGCAAAACTAAACAAAGCAGTACACCAACAATAAAAGCACACAAAGCACGAAACTGCAAAAAACATACAAACATGAGGGAACATATACAAAACTGTATGCAAAGCCCAAATTATTTTTTTTAAAGAGAAGTGAATATTGAAATACCCGTCATGCTTTATGTATCTGCCTGTCTCTTGTGTGGGTGATTACCCTTCACCTACTGATCTAAAGACACAACAGGATGTGATGGGAAATATCTCCTCCATAGTGAGAAAAATATCTTCCTGGTTGTCATCAGAACAAATGACTAGAATATGTTTCCCCCATTACTGTTCTAATGACAACCATAACATGTTGGATTTACCATCATTTATGTTTAGGTGACAATGGTCATCAAGACAAATGGGTAGAATCTCTTCTAGTGGGAACACAGACAGCAATGAAACATGACAGAGATTCTAAGAAAATCTAAAATCAAAAACAAACCAAGAATAAAAACACTGGCCTGATATATACAGTATATATATATAACGTCTACACACCCCTGTTAAAATGTCAGGTTTCTGTGATGTAAAAAAATGAGACAAAGATAAATCATTTCAGAACTTTGTACACCTTTAATGTGACCTATAAACTGTACAACTCAATTGAATAACAAACTTAATTTTTTTAGGGGGGGGGAAGTAAACATATAAAACTAAAATAATGTGATTGCATAAGTGTGCACATCCTCTTATAACTGGGGATGTAGCTGTATTCAGAATTAAGCAATTACATTCACAATCATGTTAAATAGGAGTCAGTACACACATGCCATTATTTAAAGTGCCTCTGATTAACCCCAAATAAAGTTCAGCTGTTCTAGAAGGTCTTTCCTGACATTTTCTCAGTCGCATCCTGCAGCAAAAGCCATGGTCCGCAGAGAGCTTCCAAAGCATCAGAGGGATCTCATTGTTAAAAGGTATCAGTCAGGAGAAGGGTACACAAGAGTTTCCAAGGCATTAGATATACCATGGAACACAGTGAAGACAGTCATTATCAAATGAAGAAAATATGGCGCAACAGTGACATTACCAAGAACTGGACGTCCCTCCAAAATTAATGAAAAGACGGGAAGAAAACTGGTCTGGGAGGCTGCCAAGAGGCCTACAGCAACATTAAAGGAGCTGCAGGAATATCTGGCAAGTACTGACTGTGTGGTACATGTGACAAAAATCTTCCATATTCTTCATATGTCTGGGCTATGTGGTAGAGTGGCAACAGAAGCCTTTTCTTAACCCCTTCACGCCTAAGGGTAAAACAAATCTAAATGCCTAAGCACAATTCTGCAACGTTGACATGTTAGTAAAACCGTACATATCGTCACAACTACTTTGTACATCCAGGTGGATTATACCTTGTTTTTTTCAGGACAAATTGGGCTTTCATTTGGTGGTAAATGGTCATGGATAGCTCCTAATTTTTTTTTATTATTAAAGGAAAACTGGGCCAAAATAGTAAAAAAAATCATTTTTTTATATTTAACTGTGTGTTTCTTGTTACAACCATAACCTACCACCAAAGAACAACCCAAAATACATTCTCCAGTTCTTGACGATCGCAGCGATACCATATATGTGTATGTTATTTGTTGTTTGTACCCGTAGTACAGCCCAGAAACAACAGTGCGCATTTTGTTTTTGTCTTTTTTTTTTATTTTTTATTTTTTACATAAAACACACTGTCACTGACATTGACATTAACACTAACTGACACTGATACCAATTTTTTTTTTAAATCCTGACCTTTGACCCTGACCTTTGCCCTTGACCCTGACCTTGACCCAAACACTAACCCTGGTACTGAACTAGATCAAACCTTGATCTAGGTATTTTTCTTTATTTTTTAATATTTATTTATCTTTTTTTTTTTTTTTTTACAAACTTTTTTTTTCTCTCTCTATGTCAGGAGTTCGAGAGATACAATGTATCTCTCTTCTCCATTCTTAGAGAGAGAGAAAACAAGGGGGCCGGGCTGCACAGTGATTGATCACTGTGATAGCCAATCAGAGGCTATCACAGCGATCACGTGACCCGGAATCGGGAGTCCCGGGTCCCGATCGTTAGAACGGGACCCGGGGCTCTCAGTGACACCACGGTCTTGGTGCTGGGAGCGCGCCGAGCGGCGCGCTCCCAGCACAAAGACAGGTACGCAAATATGCGGCCCCACGGAAAAAAGCCCAGGTCCGTGAGGCCGCATATTTGTGTTACGTCGGCGTCAAGGGGTTAAGAAGAAAAACATCCAAGCCCAGCTAAATTTTTTTTCATCAAAAACACATCTGAAGTCTCCCAAAAGCATGTAGGAAAATGTGTTATGGTCTGATGAAACCAAGGTTGAACTTTTTGGCCAGAATTCCAAAAGATATATTTGGCACAAAAACAACACTGCACATCACCAAAAGAACACCATACCCACATTGAAGCATGGTGGTGGCAGCATCATGCTTTGGGGCTGCTTTCTTCAGCTGGAACTGGGGCCTTAGTCAAGGTAGAGGGAATTATGAACAGTTCCTAATACCAGTCAATATTGGCACAAAACCTTCTGGCTTCTGCTAGAAAGCTAAACATGAAGAGGAACTTAATCTTTCAGCATGACAACGACCCAAAGCATACATTATTATTATTATACAGGATTTATATAGCGCCAATGGTTTGCTCAGCGCTTTACATTATAGTGGGAGACAATACAGTAACAATACAGTTCAATACAGTAGGGATTTGAGGGCCCTGCTCCTTGGAGCTTACAGTCTAGGAGGGAGGGGTTAATGGTACAATGGGTAATAACTGTGGGGGATGGAGTGGTTGGAAGAGTAGAGGATTTCAGTATTAGCAGAGAGCGGGATAGGCTTCCCTGAAGAGATAGGTTTTCAGTGATTGCCTAAAAGTAAGTAGAGTAGGCGATAGTCTGATAAATTGGGGTAGGGAGTTCCAGAGGATGGGGGATGCCCTGGAGAAGTCCTGGAGATGAGCATGGGAGGAGGAGATAAGGGAGCTAGGAAGTAGGAGGTCTTGCGAGGAGCAGAGAGTACAGTTTGGGTGATATATAGAGACAAGATCGGTTATGTAATTTGGGGCAGTGTTGTGGATGGCTTTATGTCATTGTTAGTGTTTTGAATTTTATCCATTGGGCAACTGGGAGCCAGTGGAGGGATTGGCAGATACAGAAGGTGGATGAGTCTGGCAGCAGCATTCATGATAGACTGGAGTGGGGATAGCCTGTGATGAGGTAGGCCAATGAAGAGGGAGTTACAATAGTCGAGGCGTGATATGACAAGGGAGTGAATAAGTTGCTTAGTAGTTTCCGAGGTTAAGAACGGGCGTATCTTGGAGATGTTGCGGAGGTGAAGTCTACATGATTTTGTCAGCGATTGAATCTGGGGCTGGAAGGACAGATGGGAGTCTAGGATTACACCTAGTACCTTGGCATGAGGGGATTGACTGATGATTGTGTTGTCGATATTTATGGTGAAGTCAGTGGAGGTGGCACAGGCTGGGGGGAATACTAAGAGCTCAGTTTTGGAAAGATTGAGTTTGAGGAAGTGGACTGACATCCAAGCCGATATGTCACTTAGTAGGCTAGTGATGCGAGTGGAGACTGAAGGGGTGAGGTGAGGGGTAGACAGATAGATTTGCGTGTCATCAGCATAGAGATGGTGATTGAAGCCGTGGGAGTTTATCAAGTGACCAAGGGAGGAGGTGTAGATGGAGAAGAGAAGGGGTCCAAAGACATAACCTTGAGGGACCCCTACAGAGAAAGGCAGTGAAGAGGAGGTGGCAGCATTATAGGTAACACTGAAGGAGCGCTACGATAGATAGGAGGAGAACCAGGAGAGAGCGGAGTCTCTGAGGCCAAGAGAGTGTAGTTTTTTTGAGGAGAAGGGGATGGTCAACTGTATCAAAAGCCGCGGAGAGGTCGAGTAGTAGGAGTACTGAATAGTGGCTGTTGGTTTTAGCAGTTAGTAGATCATTAAAGAGTTTTAGTAGGGCAGTTTCAGTGGAGTGTAGAGGGCGAAAGCAAGACTGTAAAGGGTTGAGAAGATTGTTGTCGGTGAGGTGGGAGCTCAGGCGATTGTAGACTAAGTGTTCTAGGAGTTTAGAGGTAAATGGCAGCAGGGAGATGGGTCTAAGGTTGTTCAGGTCGGTGGGGTCCAGGGAGGATTTTTTAAGTATGGGAGTGATGTGCGTGTGCTTTAGAGGGGAGGGGAAGGCACCTGTAGAGAGGGAAAGATTGAAGATGTGAGTGAGGGAGCATAGGATGGAAGAGGAGGGTGACCGAAGGAGTTGTGAGGGGACAGGGTCCAGGGGGCAAGTGGTGAGGCGGGCTTCTGAGAAAACCTTGATGACCTCTTCGGTAGTAGCGATGTCAAAAGAGGAAAGTGTTGAGGGAGGTTTAGTATGAGGAATGCTAAGTGGGCTGGATGTCTGTGTAGTGTCGATGTCCCTACGAATTGTGTCAATCTTGTTTTTGAAGTACATACATCCAAATCAACAAAGGAATGGCTTCAGCAGAAGAAGATTAAAGTTTTGGAATGGCCCAGCCAGAGCCCAGTCCTGAATCCGATCGAAAATCTGTGGGGTGATCTGAAGATCAGGAGATGCCCTCACAATCTGACAGATTTGGAGTGTTTTTGCAAGGAAGAGTGGGCAAACATTGCCAAGTCAAGATGTGCCTGATAGACTCATACCCAAAAAAAATATTAGTTTAAGGGTGTGCACAATTATGCAACCATATTATTTTAGTTTTTTTATTTCCCTCCACCTAAAAGATTTCAATTTGTTGTTCAACTGAGTGATACAGTTTATAGGTTACATTAAAGGCGGAAAAAGTTCTGAAATGATTTATCTTTGTCTAATTTTTTTACATCACAGAAATCTGACATTTTAACAGGAGTGTGTAGACTTTTTATATCCACTGTATGCTAAAATGCATACAAACTGAAAAGTAGTATATTCTAGACATTTTTGAAGTGTACTGCAGTTCTGATGTGCGCTTGTGGGTGGATGCGGTGGTAGTAACGACACAGAGACCAATTGTGGATAAACTAGAACTTGTATTGCAGAAAATGTCAACTACAAGAATGCTGCTAAGGGTAACAGTCACTGTTCAGTTCTTTGTAAAGAGACAGTGGGTAAAGATGCACTGACAACATGTCTTCAAAGGGCGGAATGCAGCCTTGCTGGTACGGTCTCAAAAGGGAGGCTACAGTACAGGATTGCGAGTCCCTAGCCTGTCCCTACTCGCCTGGAACTTTACCCTGCTGCTATCACTTTCCCTGACAAGTGGGTGCTCTTTCCCTATCCTAACCACTTCGCAAAATGCGCACCAAAAGCTGGGGCAGAGACCTATAAAGACTCTGCTGACCCAAGAGGTCACCTGGATACAGCGTAGCCAACTGAAACGATGCCTCCAGTAACCAGGAAACAGAGTTTCTCCTGACTTCCAGTTCAGCCTGTGAAACTGCTCCGGTCGGGTGCCAACTACAGTGAAGAAAGCAGTCTGCACCTACCTACATGCTAGATGTGCATAACAACCTAGAGCTAGCATCTTGCTTAACCTGAATCTTTTCAGGTACACAGTTTAACCAATATGCATAAACACCAATCAGAAGGAAGGAACGGTTTCTTAAAAACTGTCAGGAGGATACTGAATCAATGGATCAACATAATATGGTTGCTCACATAGTATTATAAAAGGACTTCATCCAGTACTTGTAATGGTAATGGCATGCTGAAAATGGCAGTTGCTCATTTTTTGGTACACACAGAATGGACTTGCAGACATATGCATTGGCTACTTGATTGCTCACCTTGGGGTAAATCAGGGTTCCCATGAGGATCCTGCACTCTGTGCCAATCAAAATCATCCTCTTTGCCTTGTGTCACCTCACAGGGACCAATGTCGCTATGCGTTTCAAAGGTACAGCCAGCTGTAGAAGGAAGCAAAAAAAAATTAAATATATATATATATTAACATAAATACAGATATAAAGGTATACTTTCGAGTGTGTTAGACATCAGGAAAATCAACTCTATTTATAGAGCCAGAACAAACCAAAAGAACATACTAATAATAGGGGTAGACAGAGAAGTTAGGGGACCTGTTAAATAAATACAACAACCTGAGGTGGCCAAAATGAATGTAGAATTCAAACAACACAAATAAATAACCTGCTGACACTTTTACAACATACAGCATAAGGTAAGGTCATGTTTTTAAATCTGTTTGAGTGCACACCACTAGATAACATCTTATTCAAAATTAAAACATTACATTTAGACTAAAATATTTCACAGACTAATGTGAAAAAATATACGTAATGATCCTGCTAGCAATACAGTAAGCTTCTATCTTCCAGCTTAGTTGACAATGCTGCCTCTGCTGCACTAAAACCCTCAGTGTTGTCAGCCTTGCCTGAGTTGTCCCCTGCTGGACTACAGAAATACAGACTGGGTATAAATGGCTCAAATTTTAGAAAATTCCTGGTGCATTGGCTAAAATATGAGCTGTAGATGCTGCAAGCACCACCTAGCTCAACAAAATTTGATTTCAGCCGCAACTCCAAAAAAATTTTAAAAAATCAACCCTTGCAGTGGAGCGTTGTTTTTATTTTAATTGTATTATATCCACTACACTTAGTCTGAGCAGTCTGCTGTGTTTGCTTGCCTTGGTGTCATTTCATACAATACAGGGACATTACCCTGTATGGAAGACACAGATCTATATGGTTCCTTTACATAAGCTCTACTACCTTGTTCTGTTTACCCATAATCACATGGTGAATTAGCTACATTCTGAAGTACATGTACCAGACCTCAGACATACCGTAGGTTGCCATGACCAATGAGGTTCACGTTAAGTTATCCCTTACCTCTCTTTTCCTTACTCCTAGCCCTTTTTGGGGGTTTCCCCCAACCTTTTTCTCTCACATCTGATATCTGAAACAAAATCATAATTAAATTATGGACCCAATACAGGAGGATGCAGAAACATAGAGTGGATTTCTCAAAACAGGAGCAATGAAGCAACTGTGCCTGGCAACCAATCAGCTTCTATTCTCTCTTCATGGTTCCTTCACATAACCACTACTAACTTGCTTTGCTTACCCATAATCATATGATGTCAAAAGTCATTAACTAGGTTGATACTGTAAATCTGTTATCTGTTAGCCAACTGGACCAGTGTTCCTGGAAAACAGGTCTTTTACATTATGCATTAGCAAATACCCATACATAGTGGGCATGAGTATTAAGAATCAGTATCACTGTGTTTAAAGTGGGGCTTACTTTGTCTCCATAGCCTTGCTATTGATAATCTGGCCGCAATCAATGTATGGGTGAGAAAGGTTCAGGTTTCATGTGGCCAGTGGCCAATCCCAACTCCCAGAGGAGCAAGGACAGGATCTGAGGGTGGAGGCAAAGGATTTCATTGAGACTATGAACTGAAAGACCTCATCCTAAAATGCTATAAATTTTCCACAGCTAGACCATATATATTTTAATGATGCAATATGGCCACATTCTGGTCACCATAGTGGAGAGTGGAGAGAGGAGATCTTGGTCAGCCTTTACAGGTTCCAGTTTTGACTATACAATCTCGTTTAGATCCAACAAGACTGACAGATTGAATACAGACTGATTGGCTATTAAGTAGGTCCCAATATTGCATAGTTTTGGTAATGTTTGTACAGTGAGCTTAAGCTGCATCAACCTACTTTAAAGAAGAATTCCAGGTACCGATAATTATATTTTTATATAGTTACATTGGTCTAACTTGCACAAATGTAGCTATGCATATACCATACCTGTGGAATCCCCCTGGAAGCTGGAAATTACTGTAGTAGGCACCACTACTACAGTGATCTCCAGCAGCCTTCGGGTCCTGTGCCGAACGGCTGCCCTTCTGCATTATGAACACAGGAGGTCAAAGCATTATTTGATTAGATGAAGTGGAGAGCATCACCGCCCCACCTCTCCACCTTCTCCAATCAGAGAATACTTCACATTCAGTGAAAAATGGAGATCAAAGGATCCGGAAGCTGGTGGAGAACACTGTATGGTATCTACATAGTTCCATTGTTCCAACCTGGACCAATATAAAAATGTAAAAATATCTATACCTGGAATTCTTTTTTAAGCTGCTTTTGCATTCCAACTCGCTGTACAGGGAACAAAAGTAGTATTATGGACATGAACAAAAAGTGCATTGACCCAGGCTCTAATGGTTTTTTGTTTGAGGGTCCTCGACTGTAACTTTGCAACCTTCTAATAAAAATCAGTAGGGTGGTTAAGTTCTCTCTGCTCAGAATTGATAGAATTGACAAGTAAGATTGTGTGAGGATACTAAATTTGTGATCCAGCCCAGGAACCTGTGCTGCTATAAATTTTGTTTTGAATGAATTCTGACCTTCTGACCTTAACCAAAATTACTAAGTTTGCCACATTTGAACCAGCTTTTTTTAAATAACTCATTCCCTAGAACAAAGGTAGTTTGTAGGTCACTGAAAAAGTGAAAGCTTGTGAGCTGCTACGTAAAGTGATAATTGATTTTAATTGTTAATTGTGAATCGCCTGCACCTAACACATACTCATACTAGTGTGCCATCCACTGCTATTTAACTGAAATGTGCCGCGCTTCACTAAAAATTGCTAAAAAAATATATATATATATACAGTTGTGTTCAAAATAATAGCAGTGTGTTGAAAAAAGTGAATAAAGCTCAAAATCCTTCTAATAGATTTTATTTCCATACACACAAATGTATTGGGAACACTACACATTCTATTCCAAATCAAAACATGAAGAAAAATATATCACATTTGTGTTGTTCCTCTAAAAAAATTGAAGAAAAGTGAATATTAGACTGTTCAAAAAAATAGCAGTGTTTGTATTCTTCTTTACAAACTCAAACATTCACTATATAAACTGAAAAATGTTTGAAGATTTTGCTTTCCTTTGAATCACTTAATTAATATTTAGTTGTATAAGCACTGTTTCTGAGAACTGCTGTACATCTGTGTTGCATGGAGTCAACCAACTTCTGGCACCTGTGAACAGGTATTCCAGCCCAGGATGATTGGACTACATTCCACAGTTCTTCTCTATTTCTTAGTTTTGCCTCAGAAACTGCATTTTTGATGTCACCCCACAAGTTTTCTATTGGATAAAGATCCGTGGATTGGGCTGGCCACTCCATAACGTCAATCTTGTTGGTCTGGAACCAAGATGTTGCACGTTTACTGGTGTGTTTGGGGTCGTTGTCTTGTTGGAACACCCATTTCAAGGCCATTTCCTCTTCAGCATAAAGCAGCATAACCTCTTCGAGTATTCTGATGTATTCAAACTGATCCATGATCCCTGGTATGCGATAAATAGGCCCAACACCGTAGTATGAGAAACATCCCCATATCATGATGCTTGCGCAACCATGCTTCACTGTCTTCACAGTGTACTGTGGCTTGAATTCAGTGTTTGGGGGTCACCTGAAAATCTGTCTCCGGCCACTAGACCCAAAAAGAACAATCTTACTTTCATCAGTCCACAAAATGTTGCACCATTTCTCTTTAGGCCAGTCAATGTGCTCTTTGGCAAATTGTAACCTCTTCAGCACGTCTTTTTTTCAACAGTGGGACTTTGCGGGGACTTCTTGCAGATAGCTTGGCTTCACATAGGCATCTTCTAATTGTAACAGTACTCACAGGTAACTTTAGACCTTCTTTGATCTTCCTGGAGCTGATTGTTGGCTGAGTCCTTGCCATTTTGGCTATACTTCTATCCATTCCAATGGTAGTTTTTTGCTTTCTTCCACGTCTTCCAGGTTTTGGTTGTCATTTTAAAGCATTTGCGATCATTTTAGCTGAGCAGCCTATCATTTTCTGCACTTCTTTATATGTTTTCCCCTCTCCAATCAACTTTTTAATCAAGGTACGCTGTTCTTCTGAACAATGTCTGAAATGACCCATTTTCCTCAGAATTTCAGAGAGAAATGCACTGTAACCAGCATGTACAACAACAGGTGCAACCAGGTGCTGCTGTGTATTCCAAGTGACAAAGAATAAATATTTAAACCAATATCAATTTTCAAAACCAATATGCATATGATATATTTGAATACAAAAAAATCAGTGCCAAAATAATGTCCATACACATGTCAAGGATGAATTGAAACAAAATCCATATATATATGCTTCTTAAAAAACTTATAATATCCCATGCTCCTAAATAGATTTCTTGTATGAAAAAATATAACTCTTTATATTGTTCTCAACCACCAGATGTGCTCTCACCTCAAGTATATGACCAAACCATTAAGTGAGGTCATATATATAGCTTGTGTCTCTTTAAAACAGCAGGACACCATCCCATCCATTTTGCCCCCCCCTAATGAAATTGTTGTGCAAAAGGAAACAAGCTTTCTAGAGCCCAGCAATCCTTCATAGACACTGTTCGGTGGAACAGTCACCTGCTCGATGGTGCTTGCATAGACCTGGCTATGACGTCACATTGGGAGAGCAGCGAAGGACATGGGGCTGTGTTTTCTAGTACCTGGCAATCTTTCACAGACTCTGCTGGGTGGATTGGTCACCTGCCCGATGGTGCTTGTATAGACCTGGCTATGACGTCACATTGGGAAAGCAGTGAAGGACATTTTTTTTACTACGAGTGACACAATTGCTGAGGGGACTTTTATGGTTTCCACCAACAGCAATGGGGGTTGGGGGAAGCTTTCATTGCAAATACTAACACAGTTTATTACTCTTACTTACCATTGATTTTGTGACTGCTACTGACCAAAGTCTGGCCCTCAAACAGTCTGATGCAAGTGAACTGTCCTTCGGTTTAAATAGTTTGAGGAACCCTATATTAGCCAATACCCAGACTGTTTGAACTGTAATTGGGCTTTAAGATTATAAAGTCTGCTACAATAAAGGCATTAAGCCATAGGGGGAGGTTTACTAAAGCTGGTTCACTCAGAATCTGCTGCACCTGTGTATGGTAGCCAATCAGCTTCTAACCTCAGCTTGTTCAAGTAAGCTTTGGCAATAAAACCTGGAAGCTTATTGGTTTCTATGCAGAAGTACACAAGATTTTGCACTCTCCAGCTTTAGTAAATAAACCCCATAGTGTTATGTGACTGCAATCCAAAGTGACTTCAATCCAAAGTAGTAACAATAAAGATGATCTGAGAAATGAAAAGGTGTAACGGTTTCCTACTTATATTAACAGGAAGCATATAGCTCTCCCAATGTAATAACATACTTGTCGACTCTGAGCTCAGAACAATAACACCAGAGGGGGCTGCCGGACAGAACAGCTTGTGCACCGATCAAAAAAAAGAAAAAGTAATGAGAAAGAAAAAGGAAGGATGGGAGTAGACAGTTTCCTGTAGTTGGAAACCGTGTCTCTGTATTCTCCAGGGTCATCTGGCAATTATAAACACGTCCAAATGTTTAAGCTAACTAAATAAACCAGAGCTTTAAGTGGCCAATATTGGCCATTAGAAGAGCCTCTCCCATGGGTCTTTTTGTTCATCAGTTGAAATTATTTTTCATCTTTCTACTAGGTGAACATGTCTGTAGCTTACATTTCTGGAAAGGATTAAAAGATTACAGGAAAATGCTCCAATGCCCACTAGAATCTTAAATACATTTAAAAACACTTCTACAAAGTATTTGGCACACACTGGGTTTACAAATAAAAACATCCATTCACGTATTTGCTGCACTGTATCAAAGGATTATAATGCATGCTTTGAGCCGAGGTTTCTCAAACTGTGGTACAAGTGTTCCCAGGAGTATCTCTGGTTTATTCAAAGGTTACTACAATTAAATTAAATTCAACGTACTTTATGACATCAGCCTACAATTACACTGAATACTTAGTAAACGCAGAGACGGTAGGGGTTTCTTTTGAAGCAGGTCACTGATGTAAAAAATGCTGTTAAACAAACAATTGCAATCTTTCATTTCCTGACTCAGTAATCTGCGCAACAGTTGCAATTTTTCATAAGAACCCATAAGAACTTTTAAAAAGTCACAGTCACCATGCCCATGCAGGATAAAACAACAACTTGTCTGGAAAGGGTCCTATTGACCTCCATATACACACATCTGAGCTTGCTCACAGCTTCTAGCTCTTTCACAATTGGCATCATTACCCAGCACTTACAGATATGGAGGAGTATGTGACCCAAGTCCTTTTGATTGTGCCCAAGCCTAGAAGCCAATTACTAGGTCCAAGCACTTTCACATGACAGGTGAAGTGACTTCACTACTCCTCGGGGTCATCAACACAACTGACCCAAGTACCGGCAGTAGAGGAGCAAGGAGCTGCGAGGTAGAACAGGCATTGTGATGGGTGTTTATTCATGCAGTGCATTGCATAAATACATTTTGGGTGGCCAGTAAACCTATTAATTGCTGTGATCTGAGTTGTCACCTGATGGCTCACATCGCAGGCAGAGCATGCAGAATGGATCCAAGCATCTCTGTACCTTGTGATCAATGCGATGACCACTCACAGTGATCCCAAATGTAAACAGTACAATTGTTTGCATTTGAGAGTCCACCCCTTCCTCTCACAACAGAGGAAGGATGGACTAATGAGGGAACAATCATTTGTTAGCTCTAGTTCACAGGCAAAAGCAGCAATTTTAGGGTAGTGAAGTTGTGGTTGTAGGATCGTTCTTTCACCTTTTTACCTCCCCTCATTCGTTCCATCTCCATCCTGTCTATGTGGCCTGTAAATTGCCCCCTCACCTCCATCCTTCCACTGTATGTGATCTGTACATGTATGTAACCTGTCCACCTCCTCCTCTGTGTATGACCTGCACATTTAAAGCGGTTGTATACCCAGTGAAGTGACTGGCCTCCGGTGATACACAGAGATGAAACAAATCAGCCTACATAAGTTTTACATGTTTATCTACAGCCATCTTTCCCCTACATCCATTCAAAAGTGCAGAATTTATACAGGATCTTTAAGCTCTGAAAAGCAGGGGGTGGGGAGCTGAATATACACTCACTGAAAAGAGCTCTGAGAGCTGATTGGAGGGAGGTGGCTTTCATTCTTAGGAGGGAGGTGACAGGAACAGAGCTGAGGCTGTCAATCACAGGCTGTGCCCTCCCCTTTCCCCATTATTTCTCTTAGTGTCAGGAAAACTTGACAGAGGTGACTTATGCTGATAGCAGAGGAACAAGGCAGCAAACAGAAATGACACTTAAACACTTGCCCTCCAGAGGATTTACCCCCCTTAATGACCAGGCCTCTTTTTGCTATTCGGCACTGCAGTATTTCAACTAATAATTGCGCGGTCATGCAATGCTGTACCCAAACAAAATTTACATCCTTTTTTTTACACAAATAAGAGTTTTCTTTCGGTGGTATTTGATCACCTGTGCGCTTTTTATTTTTCGCACTATAAACAAAAAAAGACAGAAAATTTTGAAGAAAATTATATTTTTTAATTTCAGCTATAAAAAATATATAGTAAACTGAAAGTTATTCATAACTTTAGGCCAAAATGTATTCTGCTGCATGTTTTTGGAAAAAAAAAATCCCAACAAGTGTATATTGATTGCTTTGTGTGAAAGTTATAGTGTCTACAAACTATGGTATAGATTCTGCAATTTACGCCATTTTTTTTATACAGCGCTGCATTAGTTTAACTAAGAATTTTGCGGTCATGCAATATGGTAATTTTTTTTAAACTATTTTCTCATTTCTGTCATAACAAATATCAAAAAAACTCAAATTTCGTCATATATTTTGGTCAAAATGTATTCTGCTACATGTTTTTGGTTAAAAATCCCAATAAGTGTATATTGATTGCTTTGTGAGAAAGTTATAGCGTCTACAGACTATGGTATAGATAATGGAATTTACACAGCTTTTACTTTCTGACTGCTTATCACATTTCTTGAGGTGCTAAAATACCAGGACAGTACAAACACCCCCAAATGACCCCTTTTCGGAAAGTAGACACCCTAAGCTATCTGCTGAGAGGCATATTGAGTCCATGGAAGATGAATTTTTTTTCCACAAGGTTTTGGAAAATGACAAAAACATTTTTTTTTTTACACAAAGTTGTAATTTAGAGTTGCAAGAAAAAGTATGTGAACCCCTTGGGATTACATGGAGTTTTGCATGAATTCGGCATAAAATGTGCTCTGAACGTCATCTAAGTCACAACAATAGAAGAACACAGTCTGCTGAACATAATACTACACAACCATTAGATGTTGCCATGGTTTAATTGCACATAACATGTAAATATTCACAGTGCAGGGAGGAAGAAGTATGTGAGGCCCTAGCTTAATGACTTCTCCCAGAGCTAATTGGAGCCAGGAGTGAGCCAACCTTGACTCCAATCAGTGTGATGATATTGGATGTGTTGCTGACAGCTGTCCTGCCCTTAAAAAACACACACCTGTTTTGGGTTTACTGGTTTCGAGAAGCACTGTCTGATGTGAACCATGCCTCGCAGAAAAGAGCTCTCAGAAGACCTACGATCAAGAATTGTTGACTTGCATGAAGCTGGAAAAGGTTACAAAAGTATCTCCAAAAGCCTTGATGTTCATGTGTCCACAGTAAGACAGACTGTCTACAAATGGAGAAAGTTTAACACTGTTGCTACTCTCCCTAGGCGTGGTCGTCCTGTAAAAATGACTGCAAGAGCACAGCGCAGAATGCTGCATGAGGTAAAGAAGAATCCCAGAGTGTCAGCTAAAGACCTACAGAAATCTCTGGCACATGCTAACATTTTTGTTGACACATCTACAATAAGGAAAACATTAAACAAGAATGGAGGACACCACGGAGGAAGCCATTGCTGTCCAAAAAGAATATTGCAGCACGTTTGAAGTTTGCAAAAGAGCACATGGATGTTCCACAGTACTACTGGCAAAATATACTGTGGACAGATGAAACCAAGATTGAGTTGTTTGGGAAGAACACACAACACTATGTGTGGAGAAAAAAAGGCACAGCACACCAACATCAAAACCTCATCCCCACTGTAAAACATGGCGGAGGGAGCATCATGGTTTGGGGCTGCTTTGCTGCCTCAGGGCCTGGACGGATTGTTGTCATTGATGGGAAAATGAATTCCAGAGTTTGTCAAGGCATTTTGCAGGAAAACGTACAACCATCTGTCCGCCAACTGAAGCTCCGCAGAGGATGGGTGATGCAACAGGACAATGACCCAAAGCATACAAGTAATTCAACAAAACAATGGCTGCAACAGCACAGAATACGCCTTCTGGAGTGGCCCAGTCAGAGTCCTGACATCAACCCGATTGAAATGCTGTGGCATGACCTTAAGAGAGCGATTCACACCAGACATCCCAAGAATATTGCTATACTGAAACAGTTTTGTGAAGAGGAGTGGTCCAAAATGACTCCAGATCATTGTGCAGGTCTGATCTGCAACTACAGGAAACGTTTGGTTGAGGTTATTGCTGCCATAGGAGGGTCAACCAGTTATTAAGTCCAAAGGTTCACATACTTTTTCCTCCCTGCACTGTGAATGTTTACATGTTATGTGCAATTAAACCATGGCAACATCTAATGTTTGTGTAGTATTATGTTCAGCAGACTGTGTTCTTCTATTGTTGTGACTTAGATGACGTTCAGAGCACATTTTATGCCCAATTCATGCAAAACTCCACGTAATCCCAAGGGGTTCACATACTTTTTCTTGCAACTGTAAATGATATATTTCTCACACAAGCCATGGGTATATGTGGAATTACACCCCAAAATACATTCTGCTACTTCTACCGAGTATGGGGATACCACATGTGTGAGACTTTTTGGGAGCCTAGCCACATACAGGAGCCTGAAATCCAATGACCACTTTGAAACCCGGAAGGTGTGTAACTTCCTCATTTTACTTCCTCACTATCCATCACAGTTTCGGAGGCCCTGAAATGCCAGGATAGCACCAAACCCCCACAAATGACCCCTTTTTGGAAAGTAGACACCCCAAGGAATTTAAAGAGACATGGAGAGGATTTTGCAGATCTAATTTTTTCTCACAAGGTTTTGAAATATAAAAAAAAAGAAAAATATGTTTTTGTTTTCTTTCTTCATTTTCCAAAAAGTTGTGGCAACAAACAGGATCTGCAAAATACGCACCATGCTTCTTCTCAATTTCCTTGTGGTGTCTACTTTCCAAAAAGGGGTCATTTGGGGGGTTTGGTGCTTGGCATTTCAGGGCCTCCGAAACTGTGATAGGTAGTCAGGAAGTGTAATGAGGAAATAAAGCCCTTTAAAAGTCTGAAGGTGCTTATTGGATTTTGGGGTCCTGTACTTGGCTAGACTGCCAAAACGTCTCTCACATGCGATACCCCCATACTTGGGAGAAGTAGCAGAATGTATTTTGGGGAGTAATTCCACATATACCCATGGCATGTGTGAGTCATTTTCCAAAATCTTGTGGTAAAAAAATAAATTCTTCTATTGACTCAACATGCCTCTCAGCAAATAGTTTGGGGTGTCTACTTTCCAAAAAAGGGTCGTTATGGGCGGTGGGGGCATTTTATGAAGTTTATGCCACACCTCATTCCCTCTTCTATCCACCTGAAGACCAAGCCTTTTCTGACACTTTTTGTTTTCATGAAAAAAGTCATTTTTTGCTAGGAAATTACTTTGAACCCCCACACATTATTAATTTTTTAAAGCAGACACCATAGTGAATAAAATGGTGGGTGCTGCAATTTTTTATGTCACATTTTGAAACGCAGATTTTTTGCAAAAAATACACTTTTTTTACTTTTAATGCACAAAAATACAATATATTGGCCAATTATTTGGTATCATATAAAAGATGATGGTATCCCAAGTAAATGGATACCAAACATGACATGCTTTAAAACTGCGCATTCCCCATGCAATGGCGACAACCTGCATACATTTTTAATATCCATAGGCAACGCTTTAAAAGCCTTTACAAGCCTTTACAAGATACCATTTCAAATTTACAGAGGAGTTCTAGTGTTAGAATTACTGCCCTTGATCTGATGTTCGCGGCGATACTTCACATGCATGGTGCAACCGCTGTTTACATACCGGAACAGGGTCAACACTCGTAGGGGGGCGAGGGTGCTTTTTTTTTTTATGATCAAACTTATTTTGATTTTTTTTAATTACACAGGGTCAGCACTTGTGCACTCGTGTGGGGGGGGGGGCGAGGTTTTTTTTTTAATGTTATTTTGATTTTTTTAAAATTATTTTTACACTCTCCCTTTCATTTTTTTTTAATCACTTTTAATGCTATCACACGGAATGCAAATATCCCTTATAACTTCAAGGGGCATTGTCATATATTCTTTTTTGAGAAATCTGGGGTCTATCAGACTCTAGATCTCACTTCTGCCCTTACGTTATCTAATCAAACCAAGATTGGTGTGATCAGATGCTTTCCCAATTTACAAATGGCGCTGTTTATATCCTGCGAAACTGAAGAGATGAAATGCAGCTGTAGGCATCATCCTGGTATAACCAAAGTCCAGTGATGTACCAGTACATCGCTGGTCCTTGTTGGGTATATATGTTATGTTCTATTTTTTTGTATACAGCCTGCGGGCTGAATGAAAAAAAGAGAAAAATCTCTGCCAGAAAACGTGTGTGGTATGCCCACCATTAGGATATACCACCCTGTATCCACCCACTTCTAATGGTGGGCCACATTAGGTCGCACGGTGCCACATGATTTCAAGTTCCAAGACAAGATTGTACAAATGTCTAAATTGCGGCACACTTGAATAAAAATTGTCCACGTATAAGTGGCACCCCATATGGAAAAAGGATGACACCAACTCCCAAACTATCTTGCCACTGCTCCCCATGTAGTCTGGGCATCCGGGGGGCTCCACGTGACTATCTTTTCCCTCGAAAATCCGAAACTTACATGTATAGCCTGTTGCCCTCTCACAGGTCTTATACATCTTGACCCCATATCTGGCACGCTTGCTGGGGAGAAATTGCTTGAATGCAAGACGGCAACAAAAATTCATGAGGGACACATCAACGCCTTGCTGGGGAGTATATACATCTGCAAATTTTTGGTTAAGGTGATTTACGAGGAGCCGAATTTTGTGGAGACGGTCAAATTCAGGGTCACCCCAAGGATGACAGAGTGTGTTGTCGTTGAAATGCATAAAACACATTATACTCTCATATCTATGCCTTTCCATGGCAGCAGAGAACACAGGCATATGATGAATCGTGTCTGTGGACCAATGCAACCGCAATTAATTTTTTTTTAGTAATGCCCATGTTGAGGGTTAGGCCCCCAAAAAAATTTAATTTGGAAACCATAATGAAATTTACATCCTTTTTTCCCATGAATTGAGCTTTCTTTCGGTGATATTTGATTGCCTGTGCGCTATAAAAAAAAAGGACCGACAATTTTGAGAAAAAAACAATATTTTGGACTTTTTGCTATAAAATATATCCAGTAAAAAAATGTAAAAATCAAATTTCGTCATAAATTTTGGCCAAAATGTATTCTGCGACATGTCTTTGCTAAAACAAAAATCGCAATACATGTAAATTAATTAATTTACGTGAATGTTTTTTTTTTTTTTTTTTTTTTTTTAAGTCCGCAAACGTGCAACTATAACGTAAAAACCCGTAAGTGTCCGCAAAAAAGTGCAAGTGCAAGAACACACACACGAAAAACGTGCACTTAGGGGTGTGTTTGTCCTACCCCCGAAAGGGTTGGACCGTTCACCCGATCCCCCGGGGCACGAAGCTCCTGACAGGGACAAGGTTCCCATTTGGTCCTCCTGGCCAAAAGGCCTGGTGGACCACCGTTCCTTATGCCCAGCCGAAGCCGGACATCCAGTACTAGGCAAGGGGGTTCTCCCGAAGAGAAAACCCCCTAGGGATCAGGGGAGGAAGGAACCGTATGGCCACACATCCTCCCCCTAGACTTCAGGTAAGGCCCGAGGACCCACACCCTCCATCCGTGAAAAACACACACATAAGAACAGAAAAAGTGACAAAACGTGGGAGTGGTTTAAATAAATAGAATAAAATAAAAAAGTGGTACCGTGCCTAATAGTGCACAGAACAGGCCCTGAGGCCTGTAGCAAAAATTGCCCTGGACTTAGCCAAAAGACCTGGTCCTTAGGGCGCTGTGCAAAAAGAAGTGAAAAACAGTGGCCATGTGTCATCTTCACACCGTGGGGTCCCACACCCAAGTGTTACTAGTGACACCCCTGAGAGCGTCTTCCCCAGGGGGCACTGAGTTTGCGGACTTTTTGCGTCCCCAGCCCCAGGCCAGACCAAGGTAGCACGTTCAGATCAGGAGGTACTGGGTCTTTCCGGTCTCCCCAGAGGAATTACTCCCAAGGCCCCAGAACGAATCATGGCGCTCCCTGGTTTCTGTCCCTCCGGTACTAGCCTTCCGGACCCCCATCATACCAGTGAGGGTACTGTACAACAACCATCCCCGTAAACTAGAATGGTCGGTAGCACCCCCACTGGACACTGATAAGAACAGATACTACACTTGATCTTAGCCAATTTACGTGAATGTTATAGTGTCTACAAATGGTGGTATAGATTCTTGAAATTTTTTTTTTCATACGAATAATGGCGGCGATCAGCAACTTATGGCAGCGATCAGCGACTTATGGCGGGACTGCTGCGGACATTCTGACACTGGGGGAGAACTGAATTGGGGTCACTGACATCCCCAGTGACACCAATACAGTGATCAATGCAAAAAAAAAAAGCACTGACACTGTACTAATGGCACTGGGGGGGAAGGGGTTAACATATGGAGGCAATCAAAGGGTTAACTCTGTAATGGGAGTGTTTTACTAGGGGGCGGGGGGTGTGTGCTTCACTGTAAGCACACTGATCGGGATGGCTGTGCTCAGCCATCCCGATCAGTGTGCCCAAACTGACAGGGAGGAGAGCTGCATTATAAACAATGCAGCCCTCCTCCCTGTCGGTGTTTGCCGGTAATCACCGGGCTCCAGCAGGTAATTACCGACCAAGACCCAGTGATTGACACCCACGGCTGCGATCGGCGATGCGGGTAGAGCGGTTGCACGCCCCCTACCCAGAAATGCAAAATCACGTATATATACATGATTTTGCACAGCGGTGCCGCCCTGCCGCAGTGTAGGTACTGTGGCTGGTCGGCAACCAGTTAAGCTGGCAATACACGTATACATTTTCGTTTCAAGAATATTCGTTTGATTTTCTAATCATTAATGGGGTCCAATTAATGTTCATTTTCGACAGCAGTGACGGGAAAATTTGAATGGGCAGGAAAGAAAACTTTTCACAAGCAAATTAATTTTCGGCCAGTGTATGTGGTTATCATTCATAAATTATATTCATTTTACAGTCAAATGTTAAAAGCAAAAGACAATTTTCAAATGGCATTCGTCCATTCATCGAATTTTCATACAACTTTTCTTACAAATATTCTCATCTGAAAATCTACACGTGTATGGCCAGCCAAGGATTGAGACAAGTACATACTATAGAGGGATATGTTTTGTCCATATTTCATGTCTGAGGTTCTTTAATGTATCTAGTGCAACATTGCCAAGTTCAGTGTTTAAAGGATAAGTTCAGCTTTGTGACCATGTTACATGTTCCACTCATTTTTAGAGTGGAACATGTAACATGTTCCCATAGCTGCAGCCACGCCTGCCGCCCCCTCCCTCCCTCCCTCTGACAGATAGTATGGGGAAACTTCTCCCCGTGCTATCTGTCAGATTTGAAAACAGCATGGCCGTGAGAAGCTCTGCCTACATGGCCGTGTCATTCATTCATAGAGTTCTGTGAATGAGTGCCTACAAGCCCACAGACTTAGCGGAAGTCAGCTTGTAGTTTTCAATGAACTACCATGCCAATTTAGAGCACTGTGGTAGCTTCCAGTCAGAATATCTGCTTGACCGTACATCTGGTATGGCAAGCAGATATAATGACAGGTCTGCAGGAGACCTGCATGGCATCTGCGATCTACTAATCACTGGTGCAATGCTTTCCAGGCTCCTGCAGACAAAAATAATAAATGTATATTTTTTTACCTGCAAAAAAATGTTATATTATTTTTGTCAAAAAGGTGAACTTATTCTTTAATCACCTCAATATCTTGGGGTGTCTACTTTTTGAAAAGGGGTCATTTCGGAAGTGTTCCTATTGTTCTACCAAGGGAAACAGTCTTTTTGTAAAAATATTGCTCTTTTTTTATAAATATAAAAATAAAAACCCAGTGATTATAAAATATCACTCAAAAATATCTCCAACCGTCACAAAAAATGATATAAAACTCATTTGGGTACAGTGTTGAATGAAAACTGAAAAATACCCTGGTAATGAAGGGATATTATAGGTTTTTACTGAAGTGGTTTAGGAATATCCAAAGCCATTTTTTAATAGAATAGGTTGGATTAAAAGCCCTGTTAGTTTTTGTCTGCTGTCTATGTTCTGTTCTGCAAACACAACCAGAAGCGAGAGAAAATATTTCTAAAGCGAGGGGAAACCTTCTTTTAGGCCTTTATTACACTTCTGGTTGGGGGTGGTAAAAACAGACAGTTGAGCTGTGTATTACATCCCCCCAACCAACCTCCCCTAAGTTGCAAGGGAAGTCAGATGAAAATGTACACATGCCATGATCACAATGCAAAGTAAAAATGATTCCCCCTATCGTGTTCAGCAGGCTGTACCACCCGCCAAACGTAACGCATTTAAGTTAGTATGGCTGTGTGCATTTCACACAATTGCAGTGCAGTGCTGCAGGTTTTAAGTGTTAAAATGTTTGTCAAATGCCTTCTGAAGAGCAATCCACCACAATGCAAATGTAAACGAGGCCTTAGACACGTGTCAATACAGATGCTCTCATTTGAAGATTTCTCTTTATCCCCTGTTAAAATGACAACCACAAAATTTTTTTTATCTCTATATTACAGAAAATGGTTGTCAAGTCAAAGAGGATGCTTCACCCCACTGAAGACACAGCCAGCAATCACAACCTGGCAGGGGTTCTAACCCCTCTGAACTCATCTAGCAGAAAATTTAAGTTTTGACTATTGATACACTGTAAAACAATACTTCCCAACCCCCAAGCTACACAAAATTCAGCCACAGATGCATATGGCTATGTAAAAGCAACTCAATGGTCCCCTGGGAAGCATGCAGTTCTCTCTCCATTGTGTCCTGGTTGTCTATGTTGCTGCCATGATTCCCGGCATATGGGACAGAGGAAGTCACCTGTCATTCCCTCATTCTCCCCAGTACCCAGAACATATGTCATTTCTAGAATTAATTTCAGATCGGCCATGTGAGAGGTTGAAATCAGAAGGAGCTACAAATCATACGACCATGGGGAGCTAAGGTTACAGTAGCACAAGTGCTCTGAAGACTTTCAAAGAAAAGTCGATTTTTGATTACAGTGTTCAGCACTGCTATCCATGGCCCTGATAGCAAAATGAGGGAGTATTCATCAACTTGCAACAAAAGCTATGAATTGGTCTTTCCGCTTACAATGCACCAGGAATGGGAAACCCTGTTTAATCTGATAGTGGAGTTGTGCTAGGCCATCACTAAATGAAAAGCTATGGACAAATATCTAAAAGATCCTGCGTGTTTGGAAAGAAGCCAACCCTTTTAGATAAAAGGTGCATATTTTCACATCTTCGTCATATGCTCCATCATTTCATGAAAAAACATACTGAGCATCAATACTTACAAAAGACATGTTTCTGCATGTATCTGCAGACAATCAATCCACAGGAGCAGAAAAGAGAGATACTAATAACACAAATCAACTAAATAAACTAGTAGTGATTATGATTGGTTAAAAACATTTTTTTCACTGGCCAAATAAAAAAAAAAAAAATCATGTATCATGGTAAATCCAAGACACAACACAACGTTGTGGCAATTAGATACAAGCAATATTGTCACCTTTACTTATGCGTGTCTGCAGGAAAAACTGAAACAATTTAGAAAAAGGATGATGGGTTTTGGACAATTCTATTACCAAATTCCAATGATTACAGGTTTATTCTTATTGTTTTTAAATATATATTCAGAATAGGATGTTATCCATGACATACAGAGCTTACATGCTTTGTACTGATTCTGTTTGAATAAAAAACACACCTTTTGCTACAATACCCACCTTAAAGCAGTATTAAACCCAAAAGCAAACATTTATTACATTGCAGCTTGCTAATTCTTAGATGTGATGGCTCCATTTAAGTGGAGCTCCACCCGAAAAAGGGAAGTTCCGCTTTAAGGCTTTGTCCCTCGCTCCCCAAGGATTGGTAACTTTGGGGAGTGGGGATAGGAAGTACCCAAATTTGATAGATACCTGCTCCGACTTCTGCTGCGATCGCACAGGCCAGGGGTCTCCAAACTTTCCAAACAAAGGGCCAGTTTACTGTCCTTCAAACTTTCAAGGAAAGCTGGACTGTGACCAGTGGGAGTAGAAAATGTATTTGTGTAAGTGGGAGTAAACAGTGTCCCATCGCTGGTGTCAGAGGGAGGAATAGTGTCCCATTATTGGAATCAGTGGAAGGAATAATGTATCATCATTGGTGTCAGAGGGAGGAATAGTGCCCCATCATTGGTGTCAGTGGCAGAAACAATACCCCACTGACAGTGAGGGGAATAATGACCCAAGGGCCATATAAAAGCAAACAAAGGGCCGCCCGGGGCCACAGTTTAAAGACCACTGGCATAGGCGATCGGAAGCTGAAGTTGTCCTCTCCTCCTCCCTGTAGTGTTCTGGGACATGTTCCAGAAGACTACGGGACCATTCACAAAGTGCAGCGTTAGTCACGCATGCGCAGTGGGCACCCGGCTGTGAAGTCACAAGCTCTCACAGCCAAGTGCCTACACTGCAAAAGCCAGAGATGGGGAAAGAGGACAGCTGGTGAAACCAGCTGGTGTGAGCACACCCATGGGATCAAAGGACAGGTGAGTGTTTGTTTTGTAAAGGTCAGCAGTTACCGTTTTCGTAGCTGCTGACTTTTATTTTTTTGTTTTTTAATTTTGACTGGACCTCCGCTTTAAGTTTCCTTTTTTAGGCATTCTTTCTTCTATATTCATTTGATGATCCAGCCAGCAAATCTGTTTATTTTTCAAAAGCACAAGCTTTCCAGTAGAATGTATCAGTTTACATGGATGAGACAAACCATTTAACACCAACAGGGGTGATTAAAATGATCAGTTTTTATTTTTTCATGTAAAACATTTATCCCAAAAGGAAACAAACGGTTTGCTTTAACTGATTATATAGTGTGAGCTTCAAGTTTGGCTTGTGTGAACAAAGTCTTATAGTCAGCCTTTACTTCTATTTTAAACTCTGCAATATTCCTCCTCTGCCTTTAGATGCCATCTCATTATTGGCTGAACCCCAGCCAGCCCCATTTGACTCACTTCCTGTGATCCCATGGTGTCATGAAACTCATCGCGTAGCCTGGGCTCACAAGATTCCAATGATTGATGTGAGTGATGCTCACATGCCTGGAGCTGGAGTTCTACTTTAGAACATTTCCTAACTCAGTTAGCACAACTTTATTTTTAGTTTAGTACCTATTTCCTTAGGCGCACCAAGCATTAGCTGCAAGTAGTAAACATGTTTAGTACCAAATATATATTAAATAATACATACCCAGGGCCATTGCTAGACTATTTTGCACTCTAGGCAAGACCCGCTGCTTGTGCCCCCCACGAAAAAAACTTTTTAAAAACAGTAGAAGATATTAAATCAGCAAAATATAGAAATGCTAAATTTTTTTATTTCCTTTAATTTGCAAACATAATTGCCATAGGATGCCACCAGCACCAATATTAAAGACATAATCAGTGTCACCGACAGACTGTATCTGTGTCTGGCAGTAGCAGGGTGACAGTTACAGTGAGTGGAAGATGATGGATCCACACTCTGACAGATCCCAGGCTGGAATTCCCCAGGCAATGGGGGGAGATGAAATGCTGTGACAGCAGGTAGCCCAGTCCACACACACACACACACACACACATACACACAGAAAACACCTAAACTGAGCAATCCCACACAGTGACAGATCCGACACGACACACTACCACCAACACTGACACAGATAAGAAGGCACTAGAAGAACAGTCTGTGGGATCTTGATGTCATCACTCACTGACACATTGTGATGGATGGCCAGCTTGGTCACACTCATAGAGACAGGAGACATCAGAGTCAGACAATACCTTCTTCCGAAGGCACAGCTCCGCTTTCGCTGATGAATGGGAAGAGAAGGGGTAGAACTCCACAGTGATCAGCAGCCGCCAGCCGGATGGCAGTAAGGGATGGAGTCTGAGAGGAACACTGGAAGGAGCAGCAGCTCAGCTGCTACACTGGCCCCAGACACGCGGCATCTTCCATTGTCCTTTCTTCCTCCCCCTCTGCCACCCCTCCCCTCAAATGAAGGATCATTCATGACGTGGAGGCATCCCACACAGAGAGTGCCAGCCTGTGCTGCACCCAAGCACCCTTAGGTAGTAGTGCGCCTTAGGCGGCTGCCTAGTTGAGGCACATACCTAATACTATAGATTAATTTCAAGAGAAATATAAAGATTTTTGTAGCAAGGTAGTACTATGCAGAACTAAACAGTACGTGTGACCTAAGGCAATTGAGGAAAACAATATATGTGGTTTAAGTTCAAAAGAAGAACTGTCACTCCAAAAACAGTGTTGAGATCTATGTTTTTAGGCTAATGTGTTCACAACTGCCATTGCAGAATATTGTAAACAACTGTGATCATCTAGCAAAGCTGATACTGTGAAGTAGAGCTAAAACGTTAACTCTAAAAGAAGCATTTTTTATCATTTTGGGACCGCACCTTGTAAATCATTATTGCAAACATGACATATGTTCTGTATAAATTGTAGCTTTTAGGTGTACTTCCTGGTGCAAACTTAGTGGACTTGGGTTACGTCACTAGTTTACATTGGCATTAAGGAACAAAAGAGAGCAAATTCCATCAACAGGGTTTTCTATTTCACTCTTGTACTTACAAAGCTAAATTTGTCAAACTGGCTGAGTATCAGATACTTGGTCCGACATATTTAGGCGTTATGTGAAGCCAGATTCACATATTTATGCCGCAATAATGTGTGTAAACAACGGTAATGTGCTAATGGCACCCCAATGGACCTGCATTTTAGTGAACCAAAATTAATAATATTATTATACAGGATTTATATAGTGCCAACAGTTTATGCAGCTCTTTACAAAATAAGAGCAAACAATACAAGTTAATACAGTAGGAATCAGAGGGCTCTGCTCATTAGAGCTTACAGATCAGAGTTTTACATCTGTGCATTGTGGTGTGCTGAAAAAAAAAAAAAAAGGGCACAGACAGGGGCGGACTGACAACTCATGGAGCCCCCGGGCAATAGGGGATCATGGGGCCCCTGTGTACTCGCCTACACTCAAACCAGGGACATCTCATGGGGCCCCCTACTGACCCCGAGCCCTCGGGCAGTGCCCGAGTTTCCCAATGGTCAGTCCGCCCCTGGGTGCAGATCCGTTGTGGTACATCAGCAACCCATTCAAAATAAAATAAGCTGCCTTACCACAACACATGTTAATGTGCGATAACAAACGATAACATGTACGCAATAACACACCGCAAATATCTGAATGCAGCCTAAAATGGAAGAACAGTCTTTACTCATAACTAGTAAGTAGCCTGCAACTACAGGATGCAAAATTAAATATGCTGTAACCAAAAGGCAATAATAATTTATTATAACATTTTTACTTTTTATTTATTTCTTTATTTTGGCATAGATGTGTGATTAGGGACATTTCCCTTCCCTTCTTGTTCTGTAAGCTCAATGGGAAGTGAGACAATATTTTTACAATGTGAAGGAAATCCCCTCTTAGACAGTGGTCATAGGAACCGGTATCTCCATTGGAAGATTTCCCTTTTTTTCCTGTTCTTGTGGCCACTCATATTTTTGGATTTACCCTCACTTTCATTCCTGAAGACAATGATGATCAAGACAATTAGAGAGAGTGAATCTCCCTAATGGGGACACAGACAGCAATGAAATAACTGACAGTGGTTTTATCCCATCACCACTCTATCCAGATCTGAAATTAAAGTTGTGTCTGTAGTTATACTTTTTATACATTTTATTGTTTGGTGCCCTATATTTGTTATAACCTAGCTTCATTAAACTACACGTA
Organism: Staurois parvus; assembly: GCF_062004578.1. Taxonomy (NCBI): domain Eukaryota; kingdom Metazoa; phylum Chordata; class Amphibia; order Anura; family Ranidae; genus Staurois; species Staurois parvus. The sequence goes on from NW_028317911.1 coordinate 1,252,801, forward strand.
AACCCAGTCACAAAAAGCTCATATAAGCTTTAACTTGCTACTGTAATTTCAATTGTAATTTTCACTTCTTTTAAATATGCAGTTGTAATTAGAGGAAGGCTGGGGATTCTGCCATGAAGGTCCTTGTCATGTTGGGTGACAATCGTCTGTTTGTCTCCCAACTGTTTTCCTGCATTGATACCCTGCCTAATGGGCTTCCAATGGAAACTACAATTGGCCATTTTCAACACCCATTGTATAGACATGCTCCACTGTCATAACTATCAGGAAAACCGCCTTGAAAAAGCAAGCTAAATGTTATATAATTAATGTTTAAATCAAGATGTCCAGATCTAAAATGTTTAAAGCAGAACTCCATGCAAAACATTTTAGCATGTCTTTGTTGCTGAACTCCTACCCTCACTAAATATGTCATCCATCATCTTGTTAACTAAGTACTTGCTCTGAAATAGGCTGATGATTTTTATTAGACTTTTCTCTTCAATGGTAAGGAATTTCACAAATGTAATAACTGTTTAGTGTTTTTTGTATGGGGGTGTACTAATGGGTGATTTTTTTGTCTATTATGGAGTTCTTCTTTAACCACTTGCTGTCCGCCTGCTGTTTATAAACGGCAGTGGGGTGGCAGTGCAGGGGCGGGTTGCCGTTCATAAACGGCACCCGCCTTTTCTAGCTGTGCGCGCTCCCTGGGAGCACGCAGCACCGCGATCCGGTGCCCGCTGTGTCCTACGGACACAGTGAAACACCGATCGTCAGACAGGACCTCTGTATGAGGTCCCAATCATGTGATCACTGATTGGCCGATCATGTGATCACTGACTGGCCAATCAGTGATCACATGCAAAGTAGTAAGCAAGATGTCACTTGTGACAGCATTGCTTACTACGTGCGAAATCTGTGAATGATCACAGAGGTCACATGGTACAAGGCTATTCACAACAGCCTTGTACCATGTGACAAGCTGTGACCAATCACAGCTCACTCAGTACTTCTCAATGACTGCAAGAATGCAGACAGAGAGAAAGATAAATGATTGCTTTTATATCCTATATGGGTGTAAAAGCAATCAGTGTAAAAGAAAAAAAAAAAATCTTCATCACCCCCCACAAGTAGTACAGTGTCACCATGGTGACACTGTACTGCTAGGGTGACAGTATGTAAAAAAAAAAAAATAATAATAATAATATAAAAAAATAAAATAAAAATGTAAAAAAAAATGTTTAATTTTTGGTTATAATCTAATTTGGATTTTTTTTTTACTAAAAAAAAAATGGAATAAATTTTGGCCAAGATTTATGATGAAATATTATTTATTTGCAAAATTTTATAAAAAACACTTTTTTTTAAATTTTTTGGACGTTTTCATTTACATAGCAAAAAAATAAAAATCCCAGCGGTGAATAAATGCCACCAAAAAAAAGCTTTATCTGTCTCAAAAAATGGTAAAAAATTCATATGGGTATAGTATTGCATGACCGCGCAATTGTCATTCAAAGTGTGATAGCACTGAAAGCTGAAAATTGCCCTGGTCAGGAAGGGGGTAAAAGTGTCCGGACAGGAAGTGGTTAAAATAACATTCGCCAATACCTAAATACTGGGATCCCTTATATCTCATAAAAAGCACCTTTTTTCAGTTGAAAAGCAGGGTACCGTACTTCTCGGGGATGTTAAAACCACTGAATATAATGAATCCACATTTTAAGCATTTTGCTTGTGATGAAAGAGCAGTTGAAATGACCTGCAGTGCAAGGCATTCTCAAAAATTATGGTGCCCATTTATAACACCACAAAAATAATCATTGCACGTTTAACACCGAGCCTAGCAGTTTTATGATGCTATTTTATTTACAAAGCTGCAAATCCTGTTTTCATACTAACACTGCAAAATTAACTTTGCCACTTTAATGCTGGCAAAGTTAATTATTTTCAATGGAAGAATGCAAAGCAGTAAAGTGGAAATGCAAAATAGCATTAGGGTCCCCGAGATTCCCTACTGCTTCACTACAGTCATGCTGACAATTTTTTAATTATTCCTGGGCTGTTTTCTATTATTCTTTTAAATCTAATATAATTGTGTTCCCCAATATGTAAACTAGTAAAATTGCCTTTAAGACCACTTGCTAGTTCTAAACAGCAGCACAAGAAGAAACTCACCAAGAGTTTGGACAATGAGAAAACTATGTAAGAATATTACAACTGAAACTATGAATCCCTCCCCCCCTTCCCATGAATTATGGAGCAGGGAGACTTCTCGTACTCCATTCTGATAGTGTATTAAAGCAAGCCATAGACTAGCAGATATTAAAAAAAACATTTGTATGAAAATTCTCAGTGCATTTGGTAGTGGTTGAAAAGTACATAAAAATTTGGTTTTTAACATTTAATGAAATGAATGGACTTTCATGGAAGAAAACCACATTTACTGTTAGGAAGATGCTTCCTACAATGGTAGATCTGCGGGCTCACTTCCGTGCTGTGCTGCCTGTGTCTATAGACACAGGTAGTGGGGCTCAGCTCTGCCTCCAGCTCTGACGGCACAAGATTTGATTGACATCAAATCACAGCAAAGTCTGTGAGACCGGGGAGAAGAGGAGAGAGCAGCTGCAGATGGGTACAACACTGAATCAAGTAAGGGAGGGGTGAAGCTGGCAAAACATATACAGAAACATTTTTTATCAAAGTGCAGGGAATGCATTCAAGTGATTCTAAAGTTATAAGGTATAACAAATATGTCATCCCTTTGTTACCCCTTTGATAACGTGCAATTCGCACGAAACATGTCAGGGGAATCCCTCAATTTGATGCCATTTTTCTGATCTATTGCTTTCCATGGGGATATACCTTAAGCCAATGCTGTGTTACATGTGAGTGTCCTGCAGTGTATTGATGTCTTTTGGATCCTTAATAAACGTTACTACACTATTAGCACTATTTTGCCTCCCGGGCTCGTTATATTTCGAGCCATCTAAGGTGGAGCAGTTGCAGGAGTCTGGACGGCGTTGGACCCTCTGGTGAGTTTGATGTGGCCCCCAAGCGTGAGTGACACCATTCCTGGGAATCCACTACAGCCCTAGATGACGCCATACCAGTGACCAGACCTTGATGACCTCACGGATTATTTGCATACAACGCTCAGCTTGTATGTACTTCTGGTAAGTGCATCATTGTACTATCTCTTCACGGAGCATCCAGGACTTTTTTGCACCATGTGATTTCTACCGTATTGGAATACCTTCTGTTGTGCGGACTTATGTGTACCACATATGAACACTCTTTATGAACATATCTTAAGTTTTGTTCTATATGGTTATTGCCACAACATTAATTTCAAGCGCTGTATTACTAAGACTTTTATTTTCATTACTGAGGTGCCGTGGTATACCTTTTATGCTAGCAGCTTTTCTACTAATTTTCGTCTGGCAAGTATTAAGTTGTCATATCAAGTTCCGCTCGTTCCAATTTGTTAAGAACAAATATGTCATACTTACCTGCTTTGTGCAATAGTTTTGCACAGAGCAGCCCCAATCCTCTTCTTCTCAGGTCCCCTCGCCAGAGCTCTTGGCTCCTCCCCCTTGACCAGTGCCCCCAATAGCAAGCCACTTGCTGTGGGGCACTGAGGCGTGCTTGCTCCTGAACCCTACTCTATGTGTCCATAAGACACATAGAGCCGAGGCCCGGCTACATCCCTCCTCTCCTCATTGGTTCAATGGCTTTTATTGACAGCAGTGAGAGCCAATAGCCTCTGCCACTGTGGTGGGAGAGCCACTGCTCTCATGCACATCGCTGTATCGAAATCAGGCTCAGGTAAGTATTAGGGGGGGGCTGCTGCACATTGAAGGTTTTTTACCTTCCTGCATAGAATAGATGAAGGTAAAAAATCTTCAGCCTTTACAACCACTTACCCTAGGTTCACACCTAAGCATTTTGCAGAAACGCAGTACAGTCCATTTAACATGATTTCCTATGGGACATGTTCACATATCCGTGTTTTCACCCGGTGCATTTTTTGGAAAAGGTCAGGCACTTTTTTGAACGCAAAAAGTTATGTTTTTGATTCTATAGACTTCAATGGAAATGCTGCAGAAAGGCATGTAGTGCGTTTTTGCCGTATTTTTGATGTGTTTTAAATCTGCCTAGCAACAACAAAAATTTTTAAAAAATGAAAAAAAAATGCAAAACGAATAAAAAACGCAGCAAAAATGCAGGTGCAAAAAACGCAGTGGGTCAAACGCAACCTGCATAGGTGTGAACCTAGCCTTAGGCTTTACAACAACTTTAAGTATCCAGCAACATCTATATACGTGTTGAGCCAATGTGTGACAGGTGATGTGCACTTCCCTGCATAATTAACCAATAATAAATACTAAGTTACAATATTTTCTTTGCAAAAACAATTTAAATGATAAGCGACAGAGGAAGGGGAAGAGTGGGCTTTTGTATACTTCAATTCCATCAACGTCTATGGGAATATAAACCCTGCTTTAAGCAGGCCAAATGCAAGTCAGAAAGTCATCAACAGTGGGTCAAATGCCCTTTTCAGCTAATTCTGAATGATCTCAGAAGCGTATCAAACTAATGTCAAACTGGTACCATTAGCATAAGCCTAAAGCCAGTCTACACACTCTGTGCCCTAAATTATCTCTTTTATAACTTTGCTCAAATTCCCACCCTTCATTATACTGAGTGATAACACATTCATGCTATTATTGCATTCTGGAAACTGGACAGGTTCCTGCAATCACCAGTGCTGTGCTCAGGATGCACATGTAGAGTCAAATATCAGAGACAGGAGGAGATATAGAAACATCAAAGTAGAATTTAGTCAGAAAATTAAAGTGTTACTAAACCCCCAACAGTAAAATCAGTCTGTATATGCAGTAAAGCATGCTTGCTATACTCATATAAAGCTCTTGTGAGCTACTATGGTGTATTTTTTGGTGTGAAAAATTAATATTTCAAATAAAAACACCACTTTAAATAGCGTGCTATTAAGTTTTCAAACATAAAAAAATATATATATATACTAAATAATTGAAGTGGGTCGCCTACACCATACACATACTAATTCAATACACCCTGATGAAGCCATGGGACCTGGTGGCGTAACGCGCAGGGGAGGGGCTCTGACGTCTCGACGCTTAAAGGAAAAGATACAGCAAGTATAAGCAGTGTGGATAACACACAGAGGATCAGTTAAAATTGTACCAAAAAGCTGTTTTATCATGTTTGACATGTGAGTGCACTATAATACGTTTAAATAAATATATTTTAAAGGAGATAAGGCACTATATTATATTCTTTGATTGCATGACATCTACATTCATGGAGCAACAAGCCAAAAAGAAGTGAAGAGACCCCCTAGAGGAGAGAGGGATAACTCCATCCATACATCCAACTCCAGGAGGAAAGATTCATAGGAAACAGCGAAACCCCCTGTTGGAAAAAGGAAATACTCCATCCATCCATCTGGGATAGGGATACTTAAATCCATATATTTCCAAGTCCAATTAAAGGGACACAAGCTGTTTATAACCTCACTTAACGGTTTAGTCATATAAATCAGGTGAGCGCACACTGGTGAAGGAGCACATAAGTTAAAGTTTTTGTGGATTTTTTTTATGTTTCACTAGAGGAAAACATGTAAAAAGAGCACGGATTGTGTCTTAAAATAAGCACGCAGTGTTTGAAGGACTGCACACTAAAATTGGACTCACATATGTTATATATATAATTTTTCCAAAAAAAAATTTTTTGAAAAAGGTTTTTTGAAATTTATATTGTTTTCTAATAAGTTTGTTGAGTATATTTCATGGTTATTAGTGGAGCGCAACACGTTTTGCATTTGTTTATGCTTGCTATACTCACTGGTTAATTCTCTACATTGTGTAAAAAGGATGTTTAATGCTGACTTCTCTGATCCTCCCCTTCTTCCAATGTCCCTAATCCATCTCCTAATAGAAGAAAGCTTTGGAGGCAAGCTGCACATGCTAAGTTTGGTGTGTATTGCTAGAGATTTTTTTTTCTTGGGAGAGCGCATGTGATCAGCACAGGGCCAATCAGCACTGTGCAGACAAAGGGTCAGGGGTCCTGCAGTCTCATAGGACAGTGAGAGGGGAATGAAAACACCTCCTGTAAGATGAACCAGTGCTCAGCTGGATACTATAGTCACAATACTGCCCTAACTGCTGATGGGAAAAGGTAATTAGCAGTTTATATTTACTTATATACCATATTTTTCGCTCCATAAGACGCACTTTTTTCCCCCAAAAAAATAGGAGAAAATGTCTATGCCTCTTATGGAACGAATATGGAGCGGTCGGCCCGGTATTCCCGCAGCCGCCATGTTAGACTACCGGACCGACCACTCAGCTATACTGTGCAGAAGAACCTGGTCCACGGTCCTAACTATTCCTCGGTCCAGCGGTGTCCTGCTTTCACCGACCATCTTCTCTTCCAGGTGCCGGTATCTTCAATGTGGGCAATCGGTTGTGACAGCTTGCAGCTTCACAGCCGGGTGCCCACTGTCCATGCATGAGAAGCGCTGCGCTTTGTGAATGGCCACCTGTAGTCTTCTGGGACCTGTCACATGTCCCACAAGACTACAGGGAGAAAGGGTGGGGGGCGGACAACTCCGCAGAAGTGGGATTGGGTACCTGTCAAATTTGGGTACCCCCCCCAGCTCCCCAAAGGTCTGCAGTCTCTGTTCATCTTCTGTACTATGTCTGCAGTCTCTGGTCATCTCCTGTACTATGTCTGCAGTCTCTGGTCATCTCCTTTACTATGTCTGCAGTCTCTGGACATCTCCTGTACTATGTTTGCAGTCTCTGGTCATCTCCTGTACTGTGTCCGCAGTCTCTGTTCATCTCCTGTACTATGTTTGCAGTCTCTGGTCATCTCCTGTACTATGTCTGCAGTCTCTGGTCATCTCCTGTACTATGTTTGGATTGTAAGCCCCTTTTTTGGGGTACTTACTGGTTTTTATGGTGAGCTGAGGGTATTTACCGCTATTTCTATGGAGAGTTGAGTAATTTACATGTATCTTATGTGAAGGGACCTCACGGGGTGGTTACAAGGGATGACAGGTACATATTTTGCCTAATGAGGCTAATTCCCATGGGGATGAAGGGGAGGGACTTCCCATTGTTATTTAAGCGGCCTATGACAGGAAGTGTGTGTCTTGAGAACGCCCTGTGGGTGGGGCGAAACGCGTTGATGCACTTCCGGTTGGCTATCCGTACATCCCGCGTCATTTCCGGTGAGTGGAACGCACGCTGAGCGGTGTGTTCCAAGAGGCCATCTTGGTTCATTGTTGAATGGTGTATCCTGTCATCCTGCTGTTGGATCAGGCTGTGAGGTTTCAGCTTTAAACAAATGTGGGACCTGTGATTCTGTGGGAGCTCAAAAGCAATAAACGCTGTTTATGATCATGAGAAATGTGAGTGGTCTGGTAAACGGTTTTTGGTATAACACAGTTTATTAGCAGTATTACACTATTGGTATTTCTTTTCCCTGCACTGCTGTGGAGCTAGGGAGAGGAAAAGGCAGGAGCGAGTGGAGGAATATCTTATACTTTGTGGTGGAAAGGAATCCTGGAAGTCTTAAAGGGGGTCTAGGAGCCCAAAATAATCCTAAAACGCGCAACAATCACCAACATCTGCTGAGTGCGGTAGATGTTGGTTTTTCACTGGTGGATGGTGGAAATATTTTTCCTGGCACTGGGGAGTAAAGATTTTATATATTTTTTATTTGGGCTTTACATATATTTTTGAACACTTTATTATGGGCAAGACAATAATTTTTAATTGTTTTGGAATATTCACATATTGATTTAAAAAAAAAATAAATTTTGTCCCAATTAATTTATGTATAATTTTATTGAGGTGGTCACAATTACTTTTTGTCACAATTACTTTATGTATAATCTTATTGAGGTGGTGATCTGCGCTGATTATTGTTTTTTTTCTGTTTTGGTTTGTCTGACCTGTGTGCAGCAGCAATTCACAACCTTGGTTTATTATTGTTTTGTAAGGGGTGATCCTGTGCGCTGGGGTTTTTATATTGATTTATATTGATTTTGAGGTATAATTACCGTTTGACCTAGCTGCCATGGACATATTCAATTTTGTGTCCCAGAAAAGGGTTAATGTAGAGGATATTTTCTCACAAAACCATGAACAGACAGATTTCACAAAAGATTTTAAACACTTGAAAAATTCATTGGACAAACAAGTTAGGGCGTGGTGGGATGTTTTAACACTTGAGAAGTATATAAAGCAGGGGATTACACCTAGGAGGTTAAGGTGGGACCTGGGTCCTAGTGATGGTTTAATAAGTAAAGAATTGGATGAAGAATGGTTTTCCTTCTTCAATCATGTGGAAAAGAAACTAATGGAATCGATTGTTCAGAGGAGGAAAAGGAAATTAAAGTTATTAGAAGGTAAGATACACAGTTTGAGAGATAAAATGGCACCTTTCAGTGAGTCTAGTGAATTCAAAGAAAAGGTTAAGCACATTTAAGATTATATAAAGAAGGTAGATGAGTACACACAAAAAAAGAAAATTAAGAAGTATTGCAGGGATTATAAATCTAACAATGTTTACAAGTGGCAAGAGGATGATACTAGGGATACCAGACGTTCTTCACCAGAAAGAGGAAATGATGGGAAATGGAAAGATCACCTTCAGCCATTAACAAATCAAAACCTAATAATTCTTTCCAAAATAGGAACAACAAATCCCCTAAAGATAGGGATTATAAGGGACATGCTACATCAAGCTACAAGGTACCTACATTTAATAGGTTTGAACCCCTTAACAATTGGGGTACCCCTACACCCCGGGATCATGGTTATCGCACAGACGGTGAGGTTTTTCCGAGAGGAGGGTATGGAGGACCCCCGTGGAGAGGGGGAGGAACAAGAGGATCATTTCAGATGAGGGGGAGAGGAGGATCCCATTACCCCCTCAGGAGAGGGAGGGGAGGGTGGAGACCACCTGTGGTTCACCAAGACCCCTATTGGCGAGAGGTAGAAGGAGGGGATGTAGAGGGGGGAAAAGGAAAAAGAAAAAGGTCGATGTAAGCCAAGGGATTTTCAATCTGAGTGTGTTTTAAATGATGATGAAATGAAAGTTTTATCATTAGGTTGAAGTTTGCATCGGATGAAAAGCTTAACAAACTAGAGACTTATATTGACTTGCATAAGTTTATTAGGAAAGTACATTTAAAGAAATATTGGAGTCACAAAAGTGGCAAAAACATTGAATATGTGGGTCATGATAATTTGAGGAAGATATCCGATTAATAGTGGTGAGATAGAAGGAGAAAATGGTAATTTCTTGCATACCCAATTGAGGAACAAATCAGTATTTAACCCCAAGATAGGAAATAATTGTTGTGTTGAAACATTTAAAAAGATGGTGGAACATGATTTGGAAAGCTTGTCTATCCCATGGATGAGGAAGAAACAGGATTTAATAAAGGGACTTAAAAAATTAGAAGAAAATAAAAACATTGTAATAAGACCAGCAGATAAGGGGGGAGGTAAGGTGGTATTAAATAAGGAAGATTATTACATAGAATTAAGTAGATTAGTTGATGATGTTAGCTATTTCTTTTCCCTGTACTGCTGTGGAGCTGGGGAGAGGAAAAGGCAGGAGCGAGTGGAGGAATATCTTATACTTTGTGGTGGAAAGGAATCCTGGAGGTCTTAAAGGGGGTCTAGGAGCCCAAAATAATCCTAAAAGGCGCAACACTCACCAACATCTGGTGAGTGCGGTAGATGTTAGTTTTTCACTGGTGGATGGTGGAAGTATTTTCTCTGGTACTGGGGAGTAAAGATTTCATATATTTTTTATTTGGACTTTACATATATTTTTGGACACTTTATTATGGGCAACACAATAATTATTTAATGGTTTTAGAATATTCACATATTGATTTAAAAAAAATATATTTTTTTTTGTCACAATTACTTTATGTATAATTTTATTGAGGTGGTCACAATTACTTTTTGTCACAATTACTTTATGTATAATCTTATTGAGGTGGTGACCTGCACTGATTATTGTTTTTATCCCATGTACTATATCCGCAGTCTCTGGTCATCTCCTGTACTATGTCCGCGGTCTCTGGCCATCCCCTGTACTATGTCCGCAGTCTCTGGTCATCTCCTGTACTATGTCCGCAGTCTATGGTCATCTCCTGTACTATGTCCGCAGTCTCTGGTCATCTCCTTTCTATGTCCGCAGTCTCTGGCCATCTCCTGTAGTATGTCCGCAGTCTCTGGTCACTTCTTGTACTATGTCCGCAGTCTCTGGCCATCTCCTGTACTATGTCTGCAGTCTCTGGTCACTTCTTGTACTATGTCCGCAGTCTCTGGCCATCTCCTGTACTATGTCCGCAGTCTCTGTCCATTTCCTGTACTATGTCTGCACTCCATTGGTTGAGAATATTTTTTTCTTGTTTTCCTCCTCTAAAATCTAGGTGCGTCTTATGGTCAGGTGCGTCTTATGGAGCGAAAAATACGGTAATTGCATTTCCATGTTATGTGTACTGTGGGAGACCAGATATAGTGAATGCAGGGTCCTTGGTTTAGTAACACTAAGTCCTTTAAAACTTCAGGATGGCTCCTTTTGCAGGTATAGATATGTAAAACATAAAAAATAAGTGGCTATACTGTTTAAAATACAGTAATAAACTGTCTCATCCTGTTCTGCACATGCTCAGTTACTCTTTTTGACACTGTGCTAAAAATGTAAAGACTAATCTTCTGACAGCCTAAATATTTACTGCTGTTCATAGGATCTGGGCTTCAGCAAAATGCCAACTCCCTGTCAAGAAAAAACAGGAACAATACTGGAGGCAATTTACAGTACACATGTATTTTGGTAGCATAATTATTAATGTGGAATATATGTTCTTTGCAAAAGAACATAACTTTTTATCTGGTCGTTATGTGTAAAGTTCCACTTTAACCGCTTCCCTACAACCCTATAGCAGAACTACTGCTACAGGGCGGCAGGGCTGAGAAAAATCACGTACAGTCAGGTCCATAAAAATTGGGACATCGACACAATTCTAACATTTTTGCCTCTATACACCACCACAATGGATTTGAAATGAAACAAACAAGATGTGCTTTAACTGCAGACTGTCAGTTTTAATTTGAGGGTATTTACATCCAAATCAGGTGAACGATGTAGGAATTACAAAAGTTTGCATATGTGCCTACCTATTGTTGAGGGACCAAAAGTAATGGGACAATTGGCTTCTCAGCTGTTCCATGGCCAGGTGTGTGTTATTCCCTCATTATCCCAATTACAATGAGCAGATAAAAGGTCCAGAGTTCATTTCAAGTGTGCTATTTGCATTTGGATTTGCAAATGTTAGAATTGTGTCGATGTCCCAATATTTATGGACCTGACTGTATATATACGTGATTTTGCATTTGCGGGTAGGGGGCTTTTTATTAGCACTGATCACTGTACTAGTGTCATTGGGGATGTCAGTGGCAGTTAGTCACAGTGTCAGAATGCCTGCCGCAGTCCAGCTATAAGTTGCTGATCGCTTCCATTACTAGTGTATTTAAAAAAAAAAAAAAAAAAAATTCCAATATATATACAGTTCCATTTGTAGACGCTATAACTTTCACGTACTGGATTTTTTTTAGCAAACACATGTAGCTGAATACATTTTGGCCTAAATTTATGAAATTAGATTTTTTAATTTTTTTTACTGGATATGTTTTATAGCAAAAAGTAAAAAATACTGTTTTTTGGAATGTGTGGAATGCGTCAGATTTGGCTTTTTGTTTCTCCACTTTTTTGTGCCTGTTCCGTTCTTGCTTTTACTCTTTTCTAAAGCCTTTGTCTTTTCATCGTTGGTTTCTCATGATTCCTCAGGTTGGTGCTACTCCTCTTTTTATTTACCCTAATTCCTATTTTCTTATTTTTTGCCCATGGGGTTTTCCCCAGTTATATATTTTAAAAAAAGAAACAAATGTGAGTGGTTTCACCAAACACCACATGTTAAAGTATGCAGCTGTTTCTTTCCATTTTACATACCACTTAGTTGTGACTATGTAACTATAATAGCTGCTTTTTACCTTTTCACGTACTGCTGTGAATCTGGTCTGTTCTGATTCTTTCTGTATGTTACATGACTGACTGCTTTTTCTTGTTTAGTGAAACTCTTAAATAAATAAATAGGTTCAAAAACGTGATAAATAAATATATATATATATATATATATATATATATATATATATATATATATATATATATATATATATATAAATAAAATATACACACACACTCTTTAAAAAAATTAAAGGAACACTTTTCAGAGTATAGCATCAAATCAATGAAATGGGATATGGATCTGGTCAGTTAAGTAGCAGAGGGGCTTGTTAACCAGTTTCAGCTGCTTTGGTGTTACTGAAATTAACAGGTGCACTAGATGGGCCACAATGAGACGACTCCCAAAACAGGAATGGTTTTACAGTTGGAGGCCACTGAAATTTTTTTCCCTACTCATCTTTTGTGACTGTTGTTCACTAGTTTTGCATTTGGTTAGGGTCAGTGTCACTACTGGTAGCATGAGGCAATACCTGGACCCTACAGAGGTGGATCCTACAGAAGTTGCACAGGCAGTGCAACTCCTCCAGGATGGCACATCAATACGTGCCATTGCCAGAATCTTTGCGGTGTCTCCCAGCACAGTCTCAAGCGCATGGAGGAGGTTCCAGGAGAGAGGCAGTTACTCTAGGAGAGCTGAACAGGGCCATAGAAGGTCCCTAACCCATCAGCAGGACTGGTATCTGCTCCTTTGTGCAAGGAGGTACAAGATGAGCACTGCCAGAGTCCTACAAAATGACCGCTAGCTGGTCACTGGTGTGAATGTGTCTGACCAAACAATCATTTACAGACTTCATGAGGGTGGCCTGAGGGCCCAACATCCTCTAGTGGGCCCTGTGCTCACTGCCTGGCAGCACAGAGCTTGATTGGCATTTGCCATGGAACACCAAAACTGGCAGGTCCGCCACTGGCGCCCTGTGCTTTTTACAGATGAGAGCAGGTTCACCCTGAGCACATGTGACACACGCGAAAGGGTCTGGAGAAGCCGTGGAGAACGTTATGCTGTCTGTAACATCGTTCAGCATGACCGTTTGGTGGTGGGTCAGTGATGATGTGGGGAGGCATATCCATGGAGGGACGCACAGACCTCTAAAGTCTAGACAATGGCACCCTGACTGCCATTAGGTATCGAGATGAAATCCTTGGACCCATTGTCAGACCCTACACTGGTGCAGTGGGTCCTGGGTTCCTCATGGTGCACAACAATGCCTGGCCTCATGTGATGAGTGTATGCAGGCAATTCCTGGAGGATGAAGGAATTGATACCATTGAATGGCCCCCACGCTTGCCTGACCTAAATCCAATAGAACACCTCCGGGATATCATGTTTCAGTCCATCCAGCGCCGCTAGGTTGCACCTCAGACTGTTCAGAAGCTCAGTGATGTCCTGGTCTGGATCTGGGAGGAAAAACCACCCCAGGACACCATCCATCATCTCATTAGGAGCATGCCCCAATGTTCTCAGGCATGCATACAAGGGTGGCCAAACAAACTACTGAGTACCATTTTGAGTTACTGCAATGAAATTTCAACAAAATGGAATCCCGTTGACTCATTTTTTCACTTTGATTTTCAGGGTGTCTCTGAATTCAGTCCTCTGTAAGTTGATAATTTTCATTTCCACCAAATGATGGGGCATCCTTACGTTCCTATCACATTACCCAGTCCATATCAGTATAGAAATCCAGCATGATATTTTTCCCCATTGAGATCTGATGTGTTTTCAAAGTGTTCCTTTAATTTTTTTGAGCAGTGTGTATATATGTATATATATATATACAGTCAGATCCATAAATATTGGGACATCGACACAATTCTAACATTTTTGGCTCTATACACCACCACAATGGATTTGAAATGAAACGAACAAGATGTGCTTTAACTGGAGACTGTCAGTTTTAATTTGAGGGTATTTACATCCAAATCAGGTGAACGGTGTAGGAATTACAACAGTTTGCATATGTGCCTCCCACTTGTTAAGGGACCAAAAGTAATGGGACAATTGGCTTCTCAGCCGTTCCATGGCCAGGTGTGTGTTATTTCCTCATTATCCCAATTACAATGAGCAGATAAAAGGTCCAGAGTTCATTTCAAGTGTGCTATTTGCATTTGGAATCTGTTGCTGTCAACTCTCAAGATGAGATCCAAAGAGCTGTCACTATCAGTGAAGCAAGCCATCATTAGGCTGAAAAAACAAAACAAACCCATCAGAGAGATAGCAAAAACATTAGGTGTGGCCAAAACAACTGTTTGGAACATTCTTAAAAAGAAGGAACGCACCGGTGAGCTCAGCAACACCAAAAGACCCGGAAGACCACGGAAAACAACTGTGGTGGATGACCAAAGAATTCTTTCCCTGGTGAAGAAAACACCCTTCACAACAGTTGGCCAGATCAAGAACACTCTCCAGGAGGTAGGTGTATGTGTGTCAAAGTCAATAATCAAGAGAAGACTTCACCAGAGTGAATACAGAGGGTTCACCACAAGATGTAAACCATTGGTGAGCCTCAAAAACAGGAAGGCCAGATTAGAGTTTGCCAAACGACATGTAAAAAAGCCTTCACAGTTCTGGAACAACATCCTATGGACAGATGAGACCGAGATCAACTTGTACCAGAGTGATGGGAAGAGAGAGTATGGAGAAGGAAAGGAACTGCTCATGATCCTAAGCATACCACCTCATCAGTGAAGCATGGTGGTGGTAGTGTCATGGCGTTGGCATGTATGGCTGCCAATGGAACTGGTTCTCTTGTATTTATTGATGATGTGACTGCTGACAAAAGCAGTAGGATGAATTCTGAAGTGTTTCGGGCAATATTATCTGCTCATATTCAGCCAAATGCTTCACAACTCATTGGACGCCGCTTCACAGTGCAGATGGACAATGACCCAAAGCATACTGCAAAAGCAACCAAAGAGTTTTTTAAGGGAAAAAAGTGGAATGTTATGCAATGGCCAAGTCAATCACCTGACCTGAATCCGATTGAGCATGCATTTCACTTGCTGAAGACAAAACTGAAGGAAAAATGCCCCAAGAACAAGCAGGAACTGAAGACAGTTGCAGTAGAGGCCTGGCAGAGCATCACCAGGGATGAAACCCAGCGTCTGGTGATGTCTATGCGTTCCACACTTCAGGCTGTAATTGACTGCAAAGGATTTGCAACCAAGTATTAAAAAGTGAAAGTTTGATTTATGATCATTATTCTGTCCCATTACTTTTGGTTCCTTAATAAGTGGGAGGCACATATGCAAACTGTTGTAATTCCTACACCGTTCACCTGATTTGGATGTAAATACCCTCAAATTAAAGCTGACAGTCTGCAGTTAAAGCACATCTTGTTTGTTTCATTTCAAATTCATTGTGGTGGTATATAGAGCCAAAAATGTTAAAATTGTGTCCATGTCCCAATATTTATGGACCTGACTGTACATACACACACACACTTTTGTATTCTTTTTTACACATACAGTATGTTGCGTAAACATGAATGATTATATTTCTTATCTCAGTTTTAGAACAGTTTTTCTTACTAGAGGGATTGCTCTTTGGAAGGAGGTTAAAGAGCCAATGGGAAATACTATAGTTGAATCGCATCCAAATCCAAGAACAAATATGTAACATATTGCAGCTTACCAATGTGTAAATGTGGTGGCTGCATTGTTTTTTTCTTTTTAGGCTTTTTTCTTCTTTATTTTCACTAGGTGATCCTGCAAGTAACACACTTCCTCTCTTAATGTGACAACGCTCTCATAACCTACTTATCATAGTTATGTTAGCACAGGACTACAGAAATTCCCCCTTCCACAATAGTACAGGGGAGGAGTTCTGTAGTCCAAAATGATGGAAATAATGCTAACCAATAAAAGTGCATAACGGGCAAATAGCACGGAAAACAATCAACACGTATAATTTCTGGTATGATCAAGAGGAATTTAATTATTCACAGATATAAGAAAAATTTTTTGGTGTATTCAAAAAACCAAAAGGGGCAGTTAAGAGAATTCATTATAAAGGTTTACATAAACATTAAAATACGGGTTACTTCTTACATAGGTATCACATTAATTTTTCAATTGTGGTTTTAGAGCTCACTCACACCCGAAACTGTTCATCTGCTGTGTGTATTTCATGCATATTTGCATGCAGTTGACACACATTTTACCATCCGCGTTTGTCCTGTGAGGTCAATTCCTTCTTCTTTCTTTGGAATTTTGTGTGCACTGTGATGCGTTACGGTGCATTTGTGCTAGTTTATATGTGTTTGCAGTGCAGACAAATGCAGCTTTCTGTAATTTTTTTCACTGCATTATAATGGTGTAAACTGTGCCCATAGGATAACCTGCATTTTGGACTGTCTATGCAGTTGGAATGCAGTCAAAAATTCATCCAACTGCAAATGATGTGAATGGGTCCTTAGAGCTGGTTCACACATATGCGAATTGGATGCATTTTGAACCGCATCCAATTCGCATCACATGTGAAAGAATATTGCTTTCCTATTGTGCCTGTTCACATATCTCCGGTTCAGTGGGAGTGCGGATTCAGTGTGAATTGGAAAAGAGTTCTGTCAGTTTTCTGAGCAGTGCAGTCTGGCTCAGGTGCGAATTCAGGCCTATTGACTTCTATGGGAACGCAAATGTCATTTATTTGTGAACAGGATAAAATCCTGACCTGATCCTGATGTAAACCTGACCTGATCCAGATCTAAACCTGAGCTGAAACACTGAACAACTACTTTGTCAATTATCTGTGAAAACGGAGCTTCAATTTGCACCCACACATGTGTGAATAAATACATAAGGTAAGGTGAAGTAAATTAAGTAGTACATAGGCAGGCCAGGGTCTTTTCAGAGTCTCAGGAGTATGTGATAGAATAGGTTGGGCGTGGGCAAAAAATTTTTAGCGCTGTGTGCAAAATATAAGCAACGCATACAAAATGGAGTTCAAGTATATACAGTTTACATTTTTTTTCACATTGGTAAAAAAAATAAAAAAATTCACTACCTTTTAAATAAAAGTTCTAAAAATGTAGTTTCCGATTAGTTGCATTGCTCTATTTTGTGCTCATCCCTATGGAATAGTTTTAATGCAGTTGATGTGTTAAATTTGCACCCACCATAAAATGCTATTTAAGTGACTAATAGCACATCTTACAGTCAGTACATGCCACTTTCATAAAATGCCGAACCGTTTTCCAAAGATAATGGACAATGGAGCATCGTAAGTGACTAATAAACCGCTTACACATTTAATAAAATGCTGCTTATCTTTAAATGGGATCAGAATGTGCACAGATTAAATAAACTAAAACTGGCATTTAATATTACAGTTACTATTAAAATTTACAACAGATGGATGAATTTGTTTTATCTGTATGTAATGAAAAAGCATACCTTTACTGCAGCAAAATGTTGTTGCAGTGCAATTTAATGAAGATAATTGTATAGGCAACCTGAAATTTCACACTTTGGGATAACAAAGTAAAGACTTGCATCTGTTCAATTTAAGTGTAGCAATTGTGGAATGTCTGCAGTGTTTAAAACTGTTTCCCAATGTACTTCATTAATTTTCAGATGATATAGCTAAGGCATTTGCAGTAATTTTCAGTTTTTTTCCCTGCTATCAGCTTATCTATCTGCCAAGCCCTAGATGCCTCGTTGCTTTACCTGAAATGTCAAACTGATTGGTTATATCCATAAGTGTATTTATCTTTTTTTTACAAAGTCCAATAGTTTGTACTGAACAATAAACTAGTGTATATAAAAACAATCCAGCCAGTTTTCCCAGGATGTTCTTTTGTCTTGGATGCCCTGTATGGAGTATATTTTTTACAAAGTTGTGAGTGTTTCCTCCGGGTGCTCCAGAATCCTCCCACCATCCTGGTAAAATAATCCACTTCCACCCAACTGGCCATAAAGTAACTTTGTATTTGATGTATTAGGGACATTGGAGCAAATGACAGGTCTGTGTCCACTTTGCTGATGCAGAGCAGACACAGTCCGCTGTTTTCTATGGGGCATTCGGATGGAAACAGACCACCTGTTCGTTTCTATCCAACTGTCATCCAATCCGATGTACCAGACAAATGGGGAACGTCTGTTTTTAGCGCACAGGATTGGATCAGATGCAGGCGGGTGTCAGCGGAAACATGTCTGCTGACACCTGCTGCTCTATAGAGAGCTATGAATGGCTCGCTTGGGTCCTACTGAAAAACTGACAGGCAGACCTGATTGAACTGTCAATGTGAAAGGGGCCTTAAACTAGCAGGAGGTAAGAACAACATAAACCTTGGAATGTATTATTTTACTGAAATAGTAGTAGATTATTGGACAGACATCCAGCAGAGGTAGTGGGTTAATCAGCAGTAAGTGAATTAAACATGTTTTGTATAAAACATCCTCAGACAAAAATGTAAAAAAGGGAAAAAGGGCAGACTTGATGAAAAGCTTGGTATTTTTTCTGCCATAAGCTTACTGTGATTATTTGCACAAAGTTTGTAGGTAAAAGAACAAGCAAACAAAATTTTTGTGATGCTAATGAAGACAGGCATCCCAGTGTAGGTGTTGGGGTGCACCTCGTTTGTGTGGATGGAGGAATCTGTTTGTTGTTTTAATTAAACTCACAAAAAAAAAAAAAAGAATCCTCTATGGCCAGCTTTAGGCACATAATGCAGTCAAGCTACCAGAAAAAAATGAAGAAGGTAGGACACCAATCCCCCTAAACAGGTTGGCTACAACTATTTTAACAAATAAGGGAATGTGTACACTTACAATTACACACAATTTAGACCTTCAAGACCCAAAACAATTACTTATTTTGTTTATCGTCGAGATGCAGCTCATCCTTACCAAGACACAAATATTCAGGGAAAGCTAAAAAATTAAACCAACATCCAATCCCCACACCCCCTCCTCCAGTACCATCCCAAGTGATGACATCTCAGTGCCTAGATAACCATTACAATATAAAAGAAGTTAGAGGTCATCAGCTATAAAACCAGCAAAATACACTATATTGCCAAAAGTATTGGTACACCCCTCCAAAGCACTGGATTCAGGTGTTCCAATCACCTCCATGGTCACAGGTATATACAATTATGCATGCAGACTGCTTCTACAAACATTTGTGAAAGAATGGGTCGCTCTCAGGAAATCGGTGAATTCAAGTGTGGTACTGTGATAGGTTGCCACCTGTGCAATAAGTCCAACCTTGCTACTAAACATTCCATGGTCAACTGTTAATGGTATTATAACAAAGTGGAAGCAACTGGGAACAACAGAAGTTGGCAGGCCACGTAAAATGATAGAGCGGGATTAGCGCATGCTGAAGCGCACAGTGCGCAGAAGTCGCCAACTGTCTGCAGAGCCAATAGCTAAAGACTTCCAAATTTCATGTGGCCTTAAGATTAGTACACCAAGAGTGCACAGAAAGTTTCATGGAATGGGGTTCCATGGCTGAACAGCTGCATCCAAGCCTTACATCACCAAGTGCAATGCAAAGTGTCGAACGCAGTGGTGTAAAGCACACCACCACTGGACTCTAGAGCAGTGGAGACGTGTTCTCTGGAGTGATGAATCACGCTTCTCTGGCAATCCGATAGACGTGTCTGGGGTTTGCAGTTGCCAGAAGAACAGTACTAGTCTGATTGCATTGTGCCAAGTGTAAAGTTTGGTGGAGGGGGGATTATGTTGTGGGGTTGTTTTTCAGGGGTTGGGCTTGGCCCCTTAGTTCCAGTGAAGGGAACTCTTAAGGTGTCAGCACCAAGACATTTTGGACAATTTCATGCTCCCAACTTTGTGGAAACAGTTTGGGGATGGCCCCTTCCTGTTCCACCAGTGCACAAAGCAAGATCCATAAAGACATGAATGAACAAGTTTGGGGTGGAGGAACTTGACTGGCCTGCACAGAATCCTGACCTCAACCCAACAAAACACCTTTGGGATGAATTAGAGTGGAGACTGAGAGCCAAGCCTTTTCGTCCAACATCAGTACCTGACCTCACAAATGCGCTTCTAGAAGAATGGTCAAACATTCCGATAGACACACTCCTAAACCTTGTGGACAGCCTTCCCAGAAGAGTTGAAGCTGTTATAGCTGCAAAGGGTGGGCTAACTCAATACTGAACCCTATGGACTAACACTGGGATGTCATTAAAGTTCATATGCATGTAAAGGCAGGCATCCCAATACTTTTGGCAATAAAGTATATGCGTAAAGCACTGAAAACAAACCAGGATAGCATGCTTGATGATACTTTAATGTCTGAGGCATCAGACCAATATGTTGTAAAAAACAAAAACAAAAAAGTCACAGGAGGGACAAGGTAGCTTGTAATGAAACAACAAAGTTGTAATGAACAATGGCAAAAAAATGGCGCTTGTGGAGCTAAGCATGCACAGAAGAAAAGAGGAGTAGAGAGGCATTGAGAACAGTTTATTTCACATAGTATTTTATTTGGTATACCGGTATTTCTTTCATTCTATGCTAATCTTATGAGTAGATTTGCTGAACGACAGTTCGTCAAATGAAACATCAAATAGTGCCATAATAAAGAACAATAATGTGATAAGCTAAAAGTAAAACTAAGTTTGGTTCTGTGTGATAATTAGTACATTATCTCATGCTTGCAGGTTTTCTAACATGAAGTGCAGCATTACTAGGTGATAGTCCCATATCATTTGTTATTGTTACATTTTATTTAGTATTTTTATAGTATCTGGTCTATGAACACAGTATTACAGTATACAGTACTGTAACTGAGTAACAGATGCCTTGCAACCACAAAATAAAAGTAGTCAAAACTTTGAATCCAGCTAACGCCTCCACCAATTCTTAATGGATGTCACTTTTGCATTTTTACAATCATGCTCTACAATACTTTTCTTGTCATATGAAATATAGATATTTGTAGATCAAGCAATAGTGGAAGCTCTGTATTTTGACTTCATCATATTTATTATCCCTGCCTAAAAGCACAGATGCACATTTACCTAAACTAACATTGAAGTCCCAGCCTTCCTAAACTAACAACTTAACAGAATATGTACAGTTGTGGCCAAAATTATTCAACCCCCAATGCTGTAAAGGGGTTTAGGGACTATAGTGTACATTTGGAATTGTATTCAGAATCAAATCCTACAAGGACGTTGTAACTACCCAAATGCAACTAAAATGACATCAATTGTTTATGTAATACAGTAGTAAATGGTTCTTATGTGGTTTCTTCATTGCCACAATTATTCAACCCCTTAAAGACTACCACTCTGAAGAACAGAGGTTCATACAGGTGCTTTCCATCAGGTATTGAAAACACCTGTGGATGTCACCGAGCAGCAATCAAGCATAATAAGCACCAATTAGGCAGCTTTAAAATGACTGTGATACTCAGCTCCTTCTAGACATTTACTGGTGTGGTTACAAACATGGTGAAGGCAAGAGAATGGTCCAGGAAGACAAGAGAAGAGGTGATTTCTCTTCACAGGAAGGGCAATGGCTATAAGAAGATTGCAAAGATGTTAAACATACCAAGAGACACCTTAGGAAGCATCATTCGCAAATTCAAGGCAAAGGGCACTGTTGAAACGCTACCTGGTCGTGGCAGAAAGAAGATGCTGACTTCGACTGCTGTGCGCTACCTGAAGCGTAGAGTGGAGAGAAGTCCCCGTGTGACTGCTGAGGAACTGAGAAAAGATTTGTCAGATGTGGGTACAGAAGTTTCAGCCCAGACAATAAGACGCACACTGCGTAATGAAGGCCTCCGTGCCAGAACTCCCAGGCGTACCCCCTTGCTGTCTCCAAAGAATAAGAAGAGTCGACTGCAGTATGCCAAAAGCCATGTGGACAAACCACAAAAGTTGTGGGATAGTGTTCTGTGGACTGATGAAACAAAATTAGAACTGTTTGGGCCCATGGATCAACGCTATGTTTGGAGGAGGAAGAACAAGGCCTATGATGAAAAGAACACCTTGCCTACTGTGAAGCATGGTGGAGGGTCAATCATGCTTTGGGGCTGTTTTGCTTCTGCAGGTACAGGGAAGCTTCAGCGTGTGCAAGGTACCATGAATTCTCTTCAGTACCAGGAGATATTGGATGGAAACGTGATGCAGTCCGTCACACACCTGAGGCTTGGGAGACGTTGGACCTTTCAACAGGACAATGATCCCAAGCATACCTCCAAGTCCACTAGAGCATGGTTGCAGAGGAAAGGCTGGAACATTTTGGAGTGGCCATCGCAGTCACCAGACTTAAATCCGATTGAGAACCTCTGGTGGGACTTAAAGAAAGCAGTTGCAGTGCGCAAGCCTAAGAATGTGACTGAACTGGAGGCCTTTGCCCATGAAGAATGGGCGAAGATACCCGTAGATCGCTGCAAGACACTTGTGTCAAGCTATGCTTCACGTTTAAAAGCTGTTATAACTGTAAAAGGATGCTGTACTAAGTACTAAGATTGAATGTCACTTGGGGGTTGAATAAAACTGATAATGCTGTGAGCACAGAAAAGACATTTGTGGTTATTTCATTATAACTGTTATGTTATATTTGTCTGACCTACAAGTGCCTCTTTAATGTAAATGTAAGCAAGATGACTGAATGATCAAAAGCAATGTCAAACTGGCCAAAACACTCAATTTCAGTGGGGGTTGAATAATTTTGGCCACAACTGTAAAACAGCCAAAACAATTTAAAATGGACAAAAGAGAGTAGGACAAACCCTAAAGTATTCTTTAAATATATTAATAGTAAATAAAATTCAGGTCTGAGAATGTAAGCCCTTTACAGGATAATTAAGAGTTGGTGACTGGGGACAAAGAGAAGGCAATTAAATACCTTCTTCAGCTAAGTGTATACAAAGGAAAATGGGGGGCTCGAGTCCATAATAAAATTAGTATTGACACAGCAGCAAAAGAACCCCACTAGTTAATGTGGCACACAACACTCCAGACAAAGTCCTGCACCAGTTTTCTGATGCAGGAAGCTTAGATAATTCCGCCATTTGTTTCTAATTTTAGGATCTCTACTGACTTGATATGGCTAAATTGGTGCAAGGCCAATGTGTTGCCTATATTTAAAAAGGGATCAAAGTATTTACCCAGGAACTACAGACCAGTTAGTTTACCTTCTACAGTTGGGAAGATACTTGAGAGTTTGATAAAATAGCACATAGAAGTGTTTTTGTTAGAAAAAAAATACTTTAAGAAATAGACACCATAGATTTATACAAGACCAAAGTTGTCAAACAAATCTGCTTTATTTTTAGGAGGAAATAAGTGGATTTAATAAGTTATAACACGTTTCACACAGTTCCCCACACATAGCCAATGTGTATAGTTGGGTACACACAAATCGAAATTCCACCGGTTCAGCAGGACCGAACGAAATTCAAACTCTGTGTGGCCCTCTCTGTCTGACAAAAGTCGAAAAGTAGATCGGCTTCCATCAAATAGGACTGCTGGAAAACTTTCATTGAAACAGCCTCTGCAGCACTGATCAGTGTATTCTGACAAGGGAGGATTCCTGCTGTCAGAAGATTCCTCCAATCACCTCGCTTGCCTGCCGGCTGAACAAAAAAAACTATGTGTGCATACGCATAGTTTTCAGTTCAGAAATGGGTAGAAAACTTACTAAAAGACTGTATTCAGAGAGGAGTGAATAATAATCCATATTCTGAATGGTCTAAGGGTATTAGTGATGTATCTCAAGGTTCAATGTTGAGACCCTTGCTTTTTAACATATATATTGATACAGAGTTTGGGATTAAAAGTACAATTTCTGTGCTTGTAGATAACAACAAGCTATTAAGTGGAAAAACGTTCTTAAAGGATGTCTCCATTTTACAAGCCAACCTCAGTGCACTGTATGATTGGGTGACTATGTGGAAAATGAGATTTATTGTTGATAAATGTAAAGCTATGCACTTGGGGACAAAAAACATGCATTCATCTTACAGTCTAGGAGTACAATGTAAGAGTCAATGATGAAGAAGGATCTGGGTGTTCTGGTAGATCACAGACATACAGTGGATAAAAAAAAGTCTACATACCCCTGTTAAAATGTCAGGTTTCTGCAGGGGGGAGGGAAGTAAACATAAAAAACTAAAGTAATCTGGTTTGTGGTTGCATAAGTGTGCACATCCTCTTATAACTGGGAATGGAACTGTGTTCAGAATTAAGCAATCACATTCAAAATAATGTTAAATAGGAGTCAGTACACACCTGCCATCATTTAAAGTGCCTCTGATGAACCCCAAATAAAGTTCAGCTGTTCCAGTAGGTCTTTTCTTAGTCGCATCCTACAGCAAAAGCCATGGTCCGCAGAGAGCTTTCAAAGCATCAGAGGGATCAACATTAAAGGAGCTGCAGGAATATTTGGCAAGTACTGACTGTGTGGTACATGTAACAACAATCTCCTGTATTCTTCATATGTCTGGGCTTTGGGGTAGAGTGGCAAGATGGAAGCCTTTTCTTACAAAGAAAAACATCCAAGCCCGCCTAAATTTTGCAAAAACACATATGAAGTCTCCCAAAAGCATGTGAGAAAATGTGTTATGGTCTGGTAAAACCAAGGTTGAACTTTTTGGCCATAATTCCAAAAGATATGTTTGGTGCAAAAACAACACTGCACATCACCAAAAGAACACTATACCCACAGTGAAGAATGGTGGTGGCAGCATCATGCTTTGGGACTGTTTTTCTTCAGCTGATACTGGGGCCTTAGTCAAGGTAGAGAGAATTATGAACAGTTCCAAATACCAGTCAATATTGGCACAAAACCTTCAGGCTTCTGCTTCATCATTCAGCATGACAATGGCCCAAACCCTACATCCAAATCAACAAAGGAATGGCTTGACCAAAAGAAGATTAAAGTTTTGGAATGGACCAGCCAGAGTCCAGACCTGAATCCGATCAAAAATCTGTGGGGTTATCTAAAAAGGACTGTGCACAGGAGATACCCTCACAATCTGACAAATTTGGAGTGTTTTTGCAAGGAAAAGTGGGCAATTATTGCCAAGTCAAGATGGACCATGCTGATAGACTCATACCCAAAAAAAACTGAGTGCTATAATAGAATCAAAAGGTGCTTCAACAAAGTATTAGTTTAAGGGTGTGCACACTTATGCAACCATATTATTTTAGTTTTGTATTTCTACTTCCCTCCTCCTAAATGATTTCAGTTTGTTGTTCAACTGAGTTGTACAGTTTATAGGTTACATTAAAGGTAGAAAAAGTTCTGAAATTATTTATCTTTGTCTCTTTTTTTACATCACAGAAACCTGATATTTTAACAGGGGTGTGTAGACTTTTTATATCTACTGTATTAAAAGCATGCAACGCTAAGCTGCAGTTTCTAAACCAAGCAAAATACTTTCTTTTATTAAAAGAGCTGTAGATTCCAGTGGTAGACATAATTTTGCCCCTGTACAAATCATTAGTAAGACCTCATCTTGAATATGCAGTTCAGTTTTGGGCACCAGTTCATAAAAAGAATATTGGGGAACTGGAGAAAGTACAGAGAAGGGCAACCAAACTGATAAGAGGCATGGAGGAGATCAGCTATGAGGAAAGATTAGAGGAACTGAATTTATTCTCTCTTGAGAAAAGGAGATTAGGGGAGGTTATGTGCATCATGTATAAATGCATAAGTGGTCCATATAGTGAACTTGGTGTAGAGTTATTCACATTCAGGTCATTACGGAGAAGAAAGAACAAGTCTTTATGTCTGGAGGAAAAGAGATTTAACCTCCACACATGAAAAGGCTTCTTCACAGTAAGAGCTGTGAAAACGTTGAATAGATGCTCTCAGGAGCTAGTTCTGGCCACCTCCTTAGATTGTTTTTAAAAAAAGTGCTGGATCAATGCACAAAATATAACTGAATATTAAATACTAGTTAATGACAGCAGGAATTGTTGATCCAGGGAATATCTGATTCCCTTCTGGGGAATCAGGAAGGAATGTATCTTTCACCTGTTGGAGCAAATTAGATAATGCTTTACATTTACATTTTTTATCTTCCTCTAAATAAACTGGGGGGGGGCATATGATTATGCATATGAAGGTTTTCTATGTATTTATTCTGTTTACCTTTTTAGTAATGGTTGAACTAAAAGACTTGTGTTTTTTCTCAACCTATGCATCTATGTAACGCCGCATCCACACATGGAAAGGAAGGGGCAGTGCGGTTACTCAACTGGGTTTTATAGTATCGCACCATGCTGGGAAGCTAACAAATGTAACTTCAGCTGGCCATACACTGCTCAGTTTTTTTAGTTTAGCCAGCTGGCTGAACAAAAAAAATCTGAACTGATTTCCCCATCCACCCATTCAAGGTGGATGGGAAAATCCTCTCCGCTGTGCCATTTTATTCTGACATCGGGACTCCCCTGCTGTCAGAATACACTGATCGACCTTGCAGTCAACTAGCTGCATGCACTGATTGAGAGAAAATATATCAATATGTCCCTTCATGAAAAGTTGACCAATAGATCAACTTCAAATGAATAGGAATACTTGGACTGAAATTCGTCTGGTTACTGTTGAACAAGCTAAATTTTGATTCATGTATGGCGAGCTTTGGAAATTGGGGGAGATAGCACAAAGTTGTCCTCAGCAGTCAGTTGCTGTTGCTTCTCTATCAAATCACAGTCTTGTCCAAGCTGTATTACTTTGACTGCTGAGGAGAGAAGTAAATGATTAGCAAACTGAATAATATCTGGAAAAAAAAAACTGACTAGAACTAAACGTTTTTTGGAAAGATCTAAAGATTTTGGTAACTTTGCTGCAACCCATACTAATGGGGGGTATACACTTACATATATATATATATATACATTTTATATATATATATATATATATATATATATATATATACACACACATATACATACACACACACACATATATATATATATATATATACACATATATACACACATACACACATACATATATACATACACACACACACACACACACATACATACATACACACACACACATATATATATATAATTATTATACAGGATTTATATAGCGCCAACAGCTTGCTCAGCGCTTTACAATATAATGGGAGACAATACAGCAATGATACCGTTCAATACAAGAGGGAATGGAGGGACCTGCTCCTTGGAGCTTACAATCTATATAATTTCATACAAAATTCACACTACTTTCACTCAGGGTTCACACATTTTGGAATTCAGTTATAAAATGTTGCCACTCTTTGTTGAAAGCTGTGTTTAAACATTTATACATACATACATATAACATCATTTATAAATACATTTATTTGGATGTCATTGATATCCAGAGAGTCAAAGGCTGACCATAAGTCCTTAAACTGAACCTTTGGAATTGAAAACTACAAAGCAGAGGATAAGGACCACACTACTCACTTCTCCCTTCAACAAGAGGTTTTCCTTAACACCAGTAACAGACTGGATCTGTAAATCATTTGTATTAGAGAGACCTGTGCAAAGCTTACTGTGTGATATGCTGGACAAATAATTTGTTGAATTTATTTTTGTGATAAAAATGCCATAATCAGTCCTATTAGCTCCATTCAGTGATACAGTATTCCCTCTGTTGCCTTTGTGAATAAATTGCTAATGCTGCTTTCTTTGTGAAGTTGTGTTTACCTTGATCATGCTATCTGACCTGGCAATAAACAACTGCAAACAAAATTATTTATCTGAAAATGTAATAGCTGTTTGCTCGGGAGAATAAAACTCCCAAACACATAACATTCACATATTTATTAGCCTACACTATTAGGCTAGCCATACAGGCTTTAATTTCTCCCGTTCAGCCCACAGCTTGAAAGAGAGACATCAATAGATTCTTCAAAAGTGTGGATGGAGAAATCTCCCCTGCCAGCTTTAGTATTCTGTCAACAGATAACACCCATGGCTGTCAGAATACCCAGTGACTGCATCTAAATAGATTCAATCACCATTCAGAGGACAGTCTTCCCACCTAACTTCCCTGATTTTTCAATTGAAGTTTGTCAAATTAAGTGGTCCCAAAAAGGCCACCAAAAATTTCTTATTTTGGACCATTCATGTTGAAATCTGAGCTGTGAATGGCTGACCTTAACTGGTTTTTTACCAACATAAAATTTCCATAAGAGATTCTGATGGCAGGGTTGATTACACAGATTTGTAGCATTGTGAAAAACAATTTAGTACCAATCTGCAATTATTCACTTTCACAAAGAAGCAGTTGTTGTGAAGGTACTGATGGTACGCAGGGCTTTTTTACGTAAAAGCACATGTAAACCTTCATATTGAAAAACAACCCATTAAATAGAAATAAAAGGCAAAACATTTGTGTATACATAAAACATACAGTGGGGCAAAAAAAGTATTTAGTCAGCCACCAATTGTGCAAGTTCTCCCACTTAAAAAGATGAGAGAGGCCTGTAATTGGCATCATAGGTAGACCTCAACTATGAGAGACAAAATGAGAAAAAAAATCCAGACAATCACATTGGCTGATTTGGAAAGAATTTATTTGCAAATTATGGTGGAAAATAAGTATTTGGTCACCTACAAACAAGCAAGATTTCTGGCTCTCACAGACCTGTACCTTCTTCTTTAAGAGGCTCCTCTGTCCTGCACTCATTATCTGTATCAATGGCACCTGTTTGAACTTGTTATCAGTATAAAGGACACCTGTCCACAACCTCAAACAGTCACACTCCAAACTCCACTATGGTGAAGACCAAAGAGCTGTCGAAGGACACCAGAAACAAAATTGTAGACCTGCACCAGGCTGGAAAGACTGAATCTGCAATAGGCAAGCAGCTTGGTGTGAACAAATCAACTGTGGGAGCAATAATTAGAAAATGGAAGACATACAAGACCACTGATAATCTCCCTCGATCTGGGGCTCCACGCAAGATCTCACCCCGTGGGGTCAAAATGATCACAAGAACGGTGAGCAAAAATCCCAGGACCACACGGGGGGACCTAGTGAATGACCTGCAGAGAGCTGGGAACAACGTAACAAAGGCTACCATCAGTAACACACTACACCACCAGGGACTCAGATCCTGCAGTGCCAGACGTGTCCCCCTGCTTAAGCCAGTACATGTCCGGGCCCATCTGAAGTTTGCTAGAGAGCATTTGGATGATCAGAAGAGGATTGGGAGAATGTCATATGGTCAGATGAAACCAAAATAGAACTGTTTGGTAGAAACACAACTCGTCGTGCTTGGAGGAGAGAGAATGCTGAGTTGCATCCAAAGAACACCATACCTACTGTGAAGCATGGGGGTGGCAACATCATGCTTTGGGGCTGTTTCTCTGAAAAGGGACCAGGATGACTGATCCATGTACAGGACAGAATGAATGGGGCCATGTATCGTGAGATTTTGAGTGCAAACCTCCTTCCATCAGCAAGGGCATTGAAGATGAAACGTGGCTGGGTCTTCCAACATGACAATGATCCCAAACATACTGCCCAGGCAACGAAGGAGTGGCTTTGTTAGAAGCATTTCAATGTGCTAGAGTGGCCTAGCCAGTCTCCAGATCTCAACCCCATAGAAAACCTTTGGAGGGAGTTGAAAGTCCGTGTTGCCCAGCGACAGCCCCAAAATATCACTGCTCTAGAGGAGATCTGCATGGAGGAATGGGCCAACATACCAGCAACAGTGTGTGCCAACCTTGTGAAGACTTACAGGAAACGTTTGACCTCTGTCATTGCCAACAAAGGATATATAACAAAGTATTGAGATTAACTTTTGATATTGACCAAATACTTATTTTCCACCATAATTTGCAAATAAATTCTTTCCAAATCAGCCAATGTGATTGTCTGGATTTTTTTTCTCACTTTGTCTCTCATAGTTGAGGTCTACCTATGATGCCAATTACAGGCCTCTCTCATCTTTTAAGTGGGAGAACTTGCACAATTGGTGGCTGACTAAATACTTTTTTGCCCCACTGTATATTATAAATACCCCTTTTCCCTTTTTTATAAGTGATCATATTCCCTCTGTTCTCAGTTGTACAGAGAAGTGAGAGAAACAGCAGCATGCTGGTCTTCCTAGTGAATGGCTGTGCAGGGGCAGGGGGGTGTCAGCACAATCCTGATCATTGGGGGAGAGCAGGCAGAGCTCTGGCACAACCAGAAAACTGACCATGCTGTGCTCTTCTGCCTAGTGTGGTCAAGGTTTAATAGGAAAGCAGGGAGACTTGCAGGAACACCAGGGATTTCACACAAAGGAAGCAATACAAAGAGAGCAGGATACTTTTTCATACAAGTACACGGTACAGCAGGCACATATCAGGAATATGAAATGTTGGGTTTACATATTCTTTAAGCTTCCATATATTGACAAATTGTAACTAAACATTACATTTTTGTTAAGGGTATCCCAATACTACAGTAGACTTTAAAGTGGACCTTGCATCATATTTATTATACTGGTTAAGTGCTTACATGCCAAGTTATATGTAAAACCTAGACGTATTTATTACCTCTTCCCTGAGATCACAGTACTCCTCCTACCAACGCTTCATATGCTTTTCTCTCCAGAGGGATAGTGTCATCTCTGTTCAAGCATCATCCAGGGTCAGCTTTTAATTCTTGGACTGAGATGACATACTCCTGTATATCGCTACCTGCACAGTTCTTGGATGTGTTCACAACTGTCTGACACAAATCAGCCTCTGCTGCAGCCTCTCAACTTGTGCCTTGTTACAAAGTAACGTTATAACGTATAACATTGCTGTCTGATCACTAGGGGGAAAGGGGAGGACCTTGGGGAGAAAGTCTGAAGAAAATAGTCCTGCCTGGAGCAGACTGCTGACATCATGGCAAGTTAAGCAAAGTCACTGAAGATCAAGAATGGATTTTTATGGATAAAATGTGGAGCTTTTTCTGAAAAGGTATGCTGTTGCTGTAATAGTGATGCGTCAACAAATTTTTAATGCAGACTCCTATGCCAGTTGGAAAAACCACAATGGCCAGCAGGGGGAGCAATCATTGAACTCACCAGATGAATAAATGCTTTTAGTGGCTGGGAAACAAAAGTGGTTGACTTTCCTTGCACAGGATGCTTGAATGGTAAGTTATCACTTCTTCTGAGGGTAGACTTTTTTTTGTAAAAGTGACCCTGTGGTGACAGGGTCACTTTAGTTTCTATTTTAAACTTTCTTTGAAAATATAATATTGATGGCTACCTTTCAAACCTCAAAATTAACTACAATAAATCTCCCACATTTAATGACACTCCTTTTCATTTTAGTGAGCCAAACGCAGTGTAAATATCTGGAAATTCATACCACACTTCCTTATTAGAATCCCTACTCACATAACTAACATGTTACCGACTTCAAACGATAGATTACACAGCCAAAGGTTATGCGAAATTGACCAATCAAAATGAACATATATACTAGTTTTGATGTAGGCACTCCCAATATCCCTATAAGAAAAGTTTCTATGTACCCTCCAGAAAGCATTTGCCTAATTAATTCCAATCATAAAACAGAAGAGGCTATGATTCTCGATACTCACCAGCCATGCTCCAAGGCAGTACATCGCAATCCAGCAATGTGCACGAGAGCAACTGCTGTCCCAGCTCCTCAATGGCTTGGGGACAGCAATGGGAGCCATTGGCTCCTGCTGCTGTCAATCACAGCTAGGGAGGTGGAATCGGGGGGCGGGCCAAGCCCTGCTGTCTGTGTCTATGCAAGCAGCCAGCAGGGCTCAGGAGCGAGCCTGCACAAGTACCTCCCCGGCAAGTGGCTTGCTGGGGGGGGGTACTTAAAGGGGGAGGAGCCAGAAGTGCCAACAGGGGGGACCCGAGAAGAACAGGATGGGAGCTGCTCTGTACAACACCACTGCACAGAGCTGGGAAGTGTAACATGTTTGGTATTTTTAAAAAAGGGAGCCTTTAGTATCTCTTTCATTTTTAAACCTGCGCACAACCCAAATATTCAAGCACATGTAGAAAAAAACTGGGTAGCATATGGTCAGCACATAAAAAAAACAAACAAAACAAAAAACACAGGCAGATTACAAGAACATTGCAGGTAAAATACATAATGAAGAGCTTGTTCAAGTGGGTGTTTTCCCTGTAATCAAACACATTTGTGTTCACTCGTGTTACATTCACCCCTGGTTCACATCAGTGCGGGTGGTGCCTCTGCAGATCTGCACAAAAATCCGTGCAGCCGCACCACCCGCACATAGGAATGCAGACCTGCAAGCGATTGGGTGCCATTAATTCTAATGGCACGCCGCCCGAACTGGAAATCGCAACCATACTGGGAACCGAGGTTCCCGTGCAGGCTGCATTTTCCGAAGAAGTGCAGGGACTTCTTCCCTGCGTGTCCTGGAATACGGGAGTCCATTTGCGGGCCGCAAAACGCGGCGAGCAGGAATGCGGAGATGTGAACCTAGCCTTAGTTAGGGCTAAAAGTATTGATACCTCTCTACTTTTTACCATGAAAAAAGTTGAAATTTAAATGTGGCATTTTTTGTTCTTGACTGCTGCTTAATAATCTGCTGTAAATTGTACACTATATGGCTCATTTCTAAAATGTTCAATATTTTTGCATCAAATACTATAAATTCTTATACAGCATGACCAGTCCTAGTGCCTGATGTAGGTAGTTATCTAACCCTTTCCTTAATAAAAATGTTGAAGGCAAAAAAAGTTGACATCGACCATATTTGATTCCATAGTCCCTGCTTTTGCATATTCCTGCAAATAATAAAAATGAAATGGCATGAGCAAAATTATTGGTATTCCTCATCTAATATTTTATAGCACATACTTTTAAGGCAATAACTGCAATCAATCAGCAGCTCTGAATAAATTTTCTACACTTCTCAAATAGTATTTTGTCCACTATTCTTGAGCAAACCATTGCAGTTGTCTCAGGATTGATGGCCTCCTTCCCAACTAAACTTTCTCTAAAATGTTTTTAGATTCAGCTCAAGACAGCAGTCATAGCAGACCACTTTAGAATAGTCTATGATTGTTTTTCAACCCTTCTTGATTTCTTTTAGATATACAGTTTGTTTGGGGTCCTTGCCCTGCTGGAGGATTCATGAACTACAACTAAGACACAGCTTTCTATCACTTGGCATTATATTTTGCTCTAGAATGCCTTCACATTTTTCTAATGACTTAGGTACAAATTCAAGGTGTCTGGCGCCAAAGGCACCCAAGCAACCCAATAATATTATGAAGCTTCCTTAGCATTTCACAGTCAAAATGATGCTCTTTTCTTTAGGGTCCCTTTCACATGGACAGGATCCATTTTGTTTAACAGAGGATCAGTCCACTGATCCCCAGCTGAGCTGAGCAAAACG
Source organism: Staurois parvus (assembly GCF_062004578.1). Lineage (NCBI taxonomy): Eukaryota > Metazoa > Chordata > Amphibia > Anura > Ranidae > Staurois > Staurois parvus. Next base: position 1,286,260 of record NW_028317911.1, read on the forward strand.
GTGGGTTCACAGGTCTGTGTCCTGCTCTATTTATGCAGAGCTGACACGGACACAGTCTTCTCTGTTTATGGGCAGTTGAATGTAAACGGACCGGCTGCCCGTTTTCACCCAACTGCACTCCTATCCATTCAGATGGAGGGGAACGGTTCCCCATACGTTTGTTTCTGCCGGATTGGAGGTAGCCAGGTATAAATGGACACAAGTCAATTTACATCCAACTGCCCTTAGAGGAGAATGGAGGGTCCAATTGGGTCTGCCTGAAAAACGGACAAGCGGACCCGACCGGGCTACTTATGCGAAAGGGGCCTAAGCATTGTTTTTTTCTAGTTCGAATTTTGTATTAGAAGTTACATTCTCCATGGACTGTTGCTTATCAACACACATTTTAGCAAACTCAAGTATTCTTGGCCACCTTCATTTAGGCAGAGATGGATATTGCGAATTCATACTGATCAATGTTCTTGGAGATCAATCAGGATCTGTTTTGAATTTGACCTTGGTGCTTTCCTCACCATTCAAATTATCCTTCTGTTTAATCAGGGGTCTATTTTCCCTCTTGTAACAACATCAAAGGAAGTTCACTACATTCCCATGGGTGCTAACACTTTTGATAACATTGACAATCATGGTCAAAGAACATTAAAGGGTTACTACACCTTTTCTGACTTTTGTCATAATCATTCCCAAGCATTATAGCGTCCTCAGTACAATAACATGCAGCACACTAGTTATGTAAAAGAATGCTTACTTTTCTAACTGAGCCTTGGATGCATAGCGCTGGCCCTGGCCCTTTTTTTTATTGCGCATGATCACTGAGCTCTCTTTCTTCTTTTTGTTTTGTCTCCAAAACAGAAAGAACTGACAAGAGCTGCAATACCTTTTACCTTGGAATGCTAAGGAAGTTGTTAACCCTTTAGAGCAGTGGTTCTCAACCTTTCTAATGCCGCGACCCCTTAATACAGTTCCTCATGTTGTGGTGACCCCCAACCATAAAATTATTTTCATTGCTACTTCATAACTGTAATTTTGCAGTGGGAGGAGTAGTGCCATGTCATTGGTGTCAGTGGAAGGAGTAGTGCCCCATCACTGATGTCAGTGGGATGAATAGTGCCCCATTGTTGGTATCAGTGGGAGGAATAGTGCCCCATCACTGATGTCAGTGGGATGAATAGTGCCCCATTGTTGGTATCAGTGGGAGGAATAGTGCCCCATCACTGATGTCAGTGGGATGAATAGTGCCCCATCATTGGTATCAGTGGGAGGAATAGTGCCCCATCGTTGGTATCAGTGGGAGGAATAGTGCCCCATCACTGATGTCAGTGGGATGAATAGTGCCCCATCACTGGTGTCAGTGGGAGGAATAGTGCCCCATCACTGGTGTCAGTGGGAGGAATAGTGCCCCATCACTGATGTCAGTGGGATGCATAGTGCCCCATCGTTGGTATCAGTGGGAGGAATAGTGCCCCATCACTGATGTCAGTGGGATGAATAGTGCCCCATCACTGGTGTCAGTGGGATGAATAGTGCCCCATCACTGGTGTCAGTGGGAGGAATAGTGCCCCATCACTGGTGTCAGTGGGAGGAATAGTGCACCATCGTTGGTGTCAGTGGGAGGAATAGTGCCCCATCGTTGGTGTCAGTGGGAGGAATAGTGCCCCATCGTTGGTGTCAGTGGGAGGAATAGTGCCCCATCGTTGGTGTCAGTGGGAGGAATAGTGCCCCATCGTTGGTGTCAGTGGGAGGAATAGTGCCCCATCGTTGGTGTCAGTGGGAGGAATAGTGCCCCATCGTTGGTGTCAGTGGGAGGAATAGTGCCCCATCGTTGGTGTCAGTGGGAGGAATAGTGCCCCATCGTTGGTGTCAGTGGGAGGAATAGTGCCCCATCGTTGGTGTCAGTGGGAGGAATAGTGCCCCATCGTTGGTGTCAGTGGGAGGAATAGTGCCCCATCGTTGGTGTCAGTGGGAGGAATAGTGCCCCATCGTTGGTATCAGTGGGAGGAATAGCGCCCCATCGTTGGTATCAGTGGGAGGAATAGCTCCCCATCGTTGGTGTCAGTGGGAGGAATAGTGCCCCATCGTTGGAGTCAGTGGGAGGAATAGTGCCCCATCATTGGTGTCAGTGGGAGGAATAGTGCCCCATCATTGGTGTCAGTGGGAGGAGTAGTGCCCCATCATTGGTGTCAGTGGGGGGAGTAGTGCCCCATCATTGGTGTCAGTGGGGGGAGTAGTGCTCCATCACTGGTGTCAGTGGGGGGAGTAGTGCCCCATCACTGGTGTCAGTGGGAGGAGTAGTGCTCCATCACTGGTGTCAGTGGGAGGAATAGTGCCACATCATTGGTGTCAGTAGGAGGAATAGTGCCCCATCATTGGTGTCAGTGGGAGGAGTAGTGCCCCATCATTGGTGTCAGTGGGAGGAGTAGTGCCCCATCATTGGTGTCAGTGGGAGGAGTAGTGCCCCATCATTGGTGTCAGTGGGGGGAGTAGTGCCCCATCATTGGTGTCAGTGGGGGGAGTAGTGCCCCATCATTGGTGTCAGTGGGGGGAGTAGTGCTCCATCACTGGTGTCAGTGGGGGGAGTAGTGCCCCATCACTGGTGTCAGTGGGAGGAGTAGTGCTCCATCACTGGTGTCAGTGGGAGGAATAGTGCCACATCATTGGTGTCAGTGGGAGGAATAGTGCCCCATCATTGGTGTCAGTGGGGGGAGTAGTGCCCCATCATTGGTGTCAGTGGGGGGAGTAGTGCCCCATCATTGGTGTCAGTGGGAGGAATAGTGCCCCATCACTGGTGTCAGTGGGGGGAGTAGTGCCCCATCACTGGTGTCAGTGGGAGTAGTGCCCCATCACTGGTGTCAGTGGGAGGAATAGTGCCACATCATTGGTGTCAGTGGGAGGAATAGTGCCCCATCATTGGTGTCAGTGGGAGGAATAGTGCCCCATCATTGATGTCAGTGTGGTGGAGGGGAGAATAGTGCCCCATCATTGGGGTCAGGGGGGGGGGAAATAGTGTCCCATCGTTGGTGTCAGTGGGGGGAGGAATAGTGCCCCATCATTGGTGTCAGTGGGAGGAATAGTGCCCCATCATTGATGTCAGTGTGGTGGAGGGGAGAATAGTGCCCCATCATTGGGGTCAGGGGGGGGGGGAATAGTGCCCCATCGTTGGTGTCAGTGGGGGGAGGAATACTGCCCCATCGTTGGTGTCAGTGGGGGGAGGAATACTGCCCCATCGTTGGTGTCAGTGGGGGGAGGAATAGTGCCCCATCGTTGGTGTCAGTGGGGGGAGGAATAGTGCCCCATCGTTGGTGTCAGTGGGGGGAGGAATAGTGCCCCATCGTTGGTGTCAGTGGGGGGAGGAATAGTGCCCCATCGTTGGTGTCAGTGGGGGGAGGAATAGTGCCCCATCGTTGGTGTCAGTGGGGGGAGGAATAGTGCCCCATCGTTGGTGTCAGTGGGGGGAGGAATAGTGCCACATCGTTGGTGTCAGTGGGGGGAGGAATAGTGCCACATCGTTGGTGTCAGTGGGGGGAGGAATAGTGCCACATCGTTGGTGTCAGTGGGGGGAGGAATAGTGCCACATCGTTGGTGTCAGTGGGGGGAGGAATAGTGCCCCATCGTTGGTGTCAGTTGGGGGAGGAATAGTGCCCCATCGTTGGTGTCAGTGGGGGGAGGAATAGTGCCCCATTGTTGGTGTCAGTGGGGGGAGGAATAGTGCCCCATCGTTGGTGTCAGTGGGGGGAGGAATAGTGCCCCATCGTTGGTATTAGTGACACAAATGATGAGGCACTATTCCTCCCACTGACACCAATGATACTTACTTTGCTGACCCCTGCTCCAGCCTGGGCTCGCTCTCTCACTTACCTGTCAGCTGTCTTCCTTCTCTGGCCGCTCTCCTCTTCACTCGCTCCGGCAGCTCCCTCGGTCTTCTTTGATGTTTGCGCGCTGCCGCTCGGCTCCTCCTCTCCAAGCTCCACCTCCTCGCCGGTGATTGGCCGCCTGTGTGCCTCTCCTGAGCTACAGTTCCGGTGGCCAATCAGCGGCGAGGAGGCGGAGCTGCTGAGCGATCCCGGAGGTGTGGCCAGGTGACAGGAGCAGCGTATCATCCCGCCCACACATCGCCGGAGACAGCAGCGGTGTCTCGGTTCCTAAGACCATCGGAAATATGTGTTTTCCGATGGTCTTAGGCGACCCCTGGGAAATGGTCGTTCGACCCCCAAAGGGGTCGCGACCCCCAGGTTGAGAACCGCTGCTTTAGAGGAACGTGCCCAACATAAGCTGCACAGCACAGAAGGGAAAAATAACATTTCATTGATTTTCTTTTCAGGACATTGGCCTTATGTTAAGAATATATAAATACTTAAAATGTACATAACTGAGCCACCGATCAACTTTAAAGTTGTTCTCAAGGCAGATCCTTGCGACCTTCTAAATGGCTTAAAAAGAAAAAAATACTAGCTAAAAGACCAAAATACCAATATGAATCTGTGTGCACAGGACACGCCAGGTCCAGAGTTTTCTCCTCTTCCAACAGCAGAGAGGGAGGGTTGTTCTTTGGGTGTTCATCTTACTGCCTGGGTGAAGTAGACACCTTCTATTAGCTGTCCAGTTATGGTGTACTCACAGACTCATCAAGATGGTGAAGTCGGTGTGGGCACAAACTACAGCACTGGATAACTAATCCCCACATTAAGTTGAAATAGAACCAGTGAAGGACATAGTGGCAGAGTTAAGTGAGTAAATCCAGCTTAAGAAGTTTTCCTTTCTTTTTTTTTTTAAAGCTTATAAACAAGTAGGAGAGATGGTTATGCCTGATATGATGGGTGTCTTAACCAGACAAAATAGGCTATTTTCAAGGAAACTATAACTTTCTAAATAGACATATTTAGTAAATAATGTATATGAGAAACAGTCATCAAATGTATCATTGAATAAAATATTTCACAAGTGACAGATCCTCTTTAATAGTCATATATGATTATTTTTTACAAAAAGTTAAGAACACTTATTTTCTGCAAATAACTACTACATTTCAACAACATATAAAACACGTTCTCCGCCACCTCTTCTTAGAAAAGATTAAGCACAGGGAATTTACCAATTACAAAAAAAGTATAATGCCCTTGGAACCTGTCCAACATTACCCTGGAAAAAGGGATGGCTGCATGAGAAAATCTAAAATCAAAATTTAGCGAGGCTAAGAAGTCAGGAAACACAGTCAAAATTAAGCAAAACAGGAATTGTAAGTATTGCCCAACCCTATTTACTCCGAATGAATCTGCTCGTTTCCATCCCTCCTTTACCAAGCCCTTTCCTATCACTTAAGCCCAGCACACAGAGATGCTGGCAACCTGACAGCTTAAAAATAATATCATTAAAACAAAGTTTTTCAGACCTCCCACTAAGTCATTTGTTTGACATTTAATACTCTAACAGCACTGCTTAATTCGACCATAAATATGCACTTTAATTTACATAGCAAAAGTAACAATTAAAGGATTTGGAATGTAAATCATTATGACATTACGTTTTTAAGGCATTATTCACAAATTATTGAACTTTAGTTTAATCCTTAGATCTTCCTGATATAGAAAATATGTATTCTGTGCTTTTAAACTTCCATCATTAATGTTACACATCACAGATCAAATGACCACAGAGAACAATCTTGGATGGTAGCCATCTGCTCTAATCCAGCACTGCTCCCGTAAAGTAACTGAACAGTGATGGAAGGGTTAAATTCTTGTGGTTTAGATTTTCTAGGGAAGGAGGGAAGCTAGCAGCATGATTTTTATTTCATTTAAAGGGAAACTATAGTTTTTAAAGCTAAAGTCTAGCTAATTGAAATATTTACTGCCTACTCCCCCTACACAGAATGCAATGCAAGACAAGGATTTCATTTTTGTTTGTTTTTTTTAAATTAGGAGTGTAAATGCTTTTTTACCATTAAAATTCTGTGCAGATGTTATGCAAAGCCCTATATTTTTATTCCTTTGATTCAGCCTTGAGATTGGAATGGTTTGCTTAGAAACATGTGACCCAGAGTACTTAAAGTTCATCTCCAGAGAAAACTGAATTTCTACAAGGAATGTTGACAATGGTGTACCTTTATTTTTTTGTCCTTGCGTGATAGATATTTATCAGCACTGCAGTGTAATCATATTCCAAAGTCACTCCTGGCAGGCTATCTAGGCGGCATTCCCTGTCTGGGGGACCGGACACCTATTCTAGCTTTATTTACAGCACATGGATTGGTCCCCTCAATGCTCCGAGCAGCTTTCTGTGCAATCATCCAAGTGGTGCCAGTATATACAGTTGTGTTCAAAATAATAGCAGTCAGACATCACTAACCTGATCAATCACTGTTTTTGGTAGAAATGATATTTCTACATGGCAAATAGTTTACTAGCAGGTGTAGTAGAGTAATAGAAATCCAACAGACCCAACAGTCATGACATGCATGCTGCTGATTCTGTGTAATTGAATCACTAATTGAAAGGGGCATGTTCAAAATAATAGCAGTGTGGAGTTCTATTAGTGAGGTCATTCATTCTTTGAAAAACAGGTGGCAATTATTGCCCTTATTTAAGGAAGGAAGGCAGCAAATGTTGTACATGCTGGTTACAGTGCATTTCTCTCAGAAATTCTGAGGAAAATGGGTCGTTCCAGACATTGCTCAGAAGAACAGCGTACCTTGATTAAAAAGTTGATTGGAGAGGGGAAAACATATAAAGAAGTGCAGAAAATGATAGGCTGCTCAGCTAAAATGATCGCAAATGCTTTAAAATGGTAACCAAAACCTGAAAGACGTGGAAAAAAGCAAAAAACTATCATTCGAATGGATAGAAGAATAGTCAAAATAGCAAGGACTCAGCCAACAATCAGCTCCAGGAAGATCAAAATAGGTCTAAAGTTACCTGTGAGTACTGTTACAATTAGAAGACGCCTATGTGAAGCCAAGCTATCTGCAAGAAGCCCCCGCAAAGTCCCACTGTTGAAAAAAAGACGTGCTGAAGAGGTTACAATTTGCCAAAGAGCACATTGACTGGCCTAAAGAGAAATGGCGCAACATTTTGTGGACTGATGAAAGTTCTTTTTGGGTCTAGTGGCCAGAGACAGTTTGTCAGACGATCCCCAAACACTGAATTTAAGCCACAGTACACTGTGAAGACAGTGAAGCATGGTTGTGCAAGCATCATGATATGGGGATGTTTCTCATACTATGGTGTTGGGCCTATTTATCGCATACCAGGGATCATGGATCAGTTTGAATACATCAGAATACTTGAAGAGGTCATGCTGCCTTATGCTGAAGAAGAAATGCCCTTGAAATGGGTGTTCCAACAAGACAACAACCCCAAACACACCAGTAAACGTGCAACATCTTGGTTCCAGACCAACAAGATTGACGTTATGGAGTGGCCAGCCCAATCCCCGGATCTTAATCCAATAGAAAACTTGTGAGGTGACATCAAAAATGCAGTTTCTGAGGCAAAACCAAGAAATAGAGAAGAACTGTGGAATGTAGTCCAATCATCCTGGGCTGGAATACCTGTTCACAGGTGCCAGAAGTTGGTTGACTCCATGCAACACAGATGTACAGCAGTTCTCAGAAACAGTGCGACTACAACTAAATATTAATGAAGTGATTCAAAGGAAAGCAAAATCTTCAAACATTTTTCAGTTTATATAGTGAATGTTTGAGTTTGTAAAGAAGAATACAAACACTGCTATTTTTTTGAACAGTCTAATATTCACTTTTCTTCAATTTTTTAGAGGAACAACACAAATTTGATATTTTTCTTCATGTTTTGATTTGGAATAGAATGTGTAGTGTTCCCAATGCATTTATGTTTATGGAAATAAAAGCTATTAGAAGGATTTTGAGCTTTATTCACTTTTTTCAACACACTTCTATTATTTTGAACACAACTGTAAACCTATTCTTCCATGTCTCTATTCACTCAGCTTTTTACATCTTGGCCCAGTATCATCTATATCCAACCTTATGTTTCTTTTCACTCAGCGGTGAAAAAACACAGAAACCTCCTGATCGCCACCTACAGAACCATCTATGAATGTCACTGGTGTCCCACTGAGTCTTGGGACATGTAGTTGAGTGAAACCCTTGAAAATGATGTGCGCAGATCACTCTACCCTCCTCTCTAGGTGCAGATATAGCAGGGAATTCAGCTGCTCGATTATCATCTCACAGGTCTAAATATACTGTATACTATTTATGCTTATTGCAGTTTAAATTAACTATTTGTTTGAACTGTAGTTAAGGAGGAGGACAGTGTTGTAATTGAAAGCATGGGTTTTACAAAGATGACACAGTACATGTACAGTCTCATGACAAGTACATATTAATGTTTAAAAAAAAAATCACAGCTGGCAAGTGCAATGAGAAAATATGACAACTGTATACGCACACACACACACGTTATATTGAAGAAAGTATTGGGATGCCTGCCTTTGCCTGCCACGCACATGAACTTTAATGGCATCCCAGTCTTGGGCCCCTTTCACATGGGCGTTCTGTTTTTTTCATCAGTTCAGTCACATTTTTTCCAAGAAAAAAACGGATCAGTTCACATCAGTTTTTCATCAGTTTACATCAGTTTTTCATCTGTTCACATCCGTTTTTTCATCCATTTTTCGCCTGTTTTTGTACGTTTACATCCGTTTTTGTCTGTTTACATCCTTTTTTGTTAATTACGTTTTTTGTAACCACTTGCCCTCCTGGGGATTTACTCCCCTTCCTGACCAGGCCATTTTTTGCCTTATGGCGCTGTATTATTTTAACTGACAATTGCGCAGACATGCAACGTTGCACCCAAATGAAATTTACATCCTTTTTTTTCCTACAAACAGAGCTTTCTTTTGGTGGTATTTGATCGCCTGTGCATTCTTTATTTTTTGCGCTATAAAAAAAAAAGGCCAACAATTTTGAAAAAAAAAGCAATATTTTGGACTTTTTGCTATTAAACATGTTCAGTAAAAAAATTTACAAATCAAATTTTGTCATAAATTTAGGCCAAATGTATTCTGCTACATGTCTTTGCTAAAAAAAAATCCCAATACGTGTAAATTAATTGGTTAACATGAAAGTTATAGCGTTTACAAATGGCGGTATATATACTGGGATTTTTTTTTTTTTAACTAGTAATGGCAGCGATCAGTGACTTCGGGACTGCATTCTGACACTGGGGGGAACTGACTTGGTGTCACTGGCATCCCCAGTGACACCAATACAGTGATCAGTGCTAATAAAAAGCACTGACACTGTAATAATGACATTGGGCAGGAAGGGGTTAACGTGGGGCGATCAAAGGGTTAACTGTGTGCTGTTTTACTAGGGGCTGTGTGTTTGTGCTTCACGAGCTGACAGGGAGGAGAACTGTTTTGTTTACAAACAGTTCTCCCCCCAGTCGGAGATGTTCGGCAATCACTGGGTGCCTGTGAGTAAGCCCAGGCCGGAACCCGGTGATTGGCAGCAGCAGCCACGAATGGCGGCGCGGGTAGGGCGCACACACACGCCCCTACCCGTAAATGCAAAGTCACGCATATATATGCGATTTTGCGCACCCCTGCCGCCCTGTAACAGTATATCTGCTATAGGGTGGCGGGAATGCTGTTAATGTAAGAAAAATAGGGTTTTCTTCCATTAAAAAAAACGATGTTAACGGATGCGGACATTAACGGATGTAAACAGATGATCATCCGTTTACATTTGTTAATCCATATAAATACATGGGTGTCCGTTTTTCATCCGTAAACACGCGTGTGAAAGGGGCTTTAGTCCATTGTGTTCAATATTGATCTGACCCACCCTTTGCACCTTTAACTCTCCTGGGAAGGCTGTCCGCAACGTTTAGGAGTGTGTATATGGGAATGTTTGACCATTCTTCCAGAACTGCATTTGTGAGGTCAGGCACTGATGTCGGACAGAAGGCCTGGTTTGCAGTCTCCGCTCTAATTCATCCCAAAGGTGTTCTATTGGATTGAGGTCAGGACTCTATGCAGGCCAGTCAAGTTCCTCCACCCCAAACTCGCTCATCCATGTCTTTATGGAACTTTGTGCACTGGTGCGCAGTCATGTTGGAACAGGAAGGGGCCATCTCCAAACTTTTCCCACAAAGTTGGGAGCATGAAATTGTTCAAAATGTCTTGGTATGCTGATGCCTTAAGAGTTCCCTTTACTGGAACTTAAGGGCGAAGTCCAACCCCTGAAAAACAACTCCACACCATAATCCCCCCTCCACTAAACTTTACACTTGGCACAATGCAGTCAGGCTAGTTATGTTCTCTAGGCATCCTGCCAAGCCTAGACACATCTATCGGATTGCCAGACAGGGAAGCTGATTCGTCACTCCATAGCACACGTCTCCACTGCTCTAGAGTCCAGTGGCGGCATGCTTTACACCACTGCATCTGACACTTTGCATTACACTTGGTGATGTAAAGTTTGGATGATGCTGCTTGGCCATGGAAACTCATTGCATGAAGCTCTCTATGCACTGTTGTTGTACTAATCTGAAGGCCACACCAAGTTTGGAGATCTTTAGTTGTTGACTCTGCAGACAGTTGGCGACTTCTGCGCACTGTGCGCTGACCCTGCTCTGTCATTTTACGTGGCCCACCACTTCGTGGCTGAGTTGCAGTTGTTCCCAATTGCTTCCACTTCGGTATAATACCACTAACAGTTGACTGTGGCATATTTAGTAGCAAGGAAATTTCACAGATGGATTTATTGCACAGATGACAACCTATCACGGTACCACGCTTGAATTCACTGAGCTCCTGAGAGCGACACATTCTTTCACAAATGTTTGTAGAAGCAGTCTGCATGCCTAGGTGCTTGATTTTATACACCTGTGGCCATGGAGGTGATTGGAACACCTGAATCCAAATATTTGGAGGGGTGCCCCAATACGTTTGGCAATATAGTGTGTGTGTGTATATATATATATATATATATATATATATATATCTCCAGCACAGGTATAGTAGAAGATCTATCACTAAACTGTTGGCATAATAGATATAAAAGTGGCCGATTCATTTTACCAATCTGGGCTCCACACTCAGAGGAGATACTCTGCAATATGTAAGTGAATGTTTTGTTACTGTACACGAGTACGTAGGCTACAGTTTATGTCCAATACACACTAAAAGGTGTTATTTTTCCCTGGGAGAAACCTTATAACCAGTATTAATTCCAATACTGTATATACATACTGTACAGTGTAATATTTTTTTCATTAATATGTAATCCTTTTATTTGAATGGTGAAGGTAATTTGTTGTTCTACAAACATGAAAAGAAGATGTACTGTAGTTTTCAATACATAATATTGCACAACTGAACAAGTAACTTTGTATCTATAACAAAAAGTGATCAACTTTTAGGGTCAATGAACATGGCTGTAAGGGGCCATACAGTATCCAGAGCCTCCAAAAACACTTTCCTGGAACCCACAGCTGCTGTAAACTGCTGCCCATAAACAACAATTAGAAAATGAGGCTGTATGCAATTATGTGCTTTGGGTTGAATAAAGTATGAGAGTCTAACTGTGTTCAGAGCATACATCCTTGTGCATGTGAATGCTTTGTGCAACCCCTTGCACATACCTGTGTACAGCAGCATTGGGTACTAGAAAATTTTTTTATGAAGACTTAGGGTACTGTACAGACCCCTTACGGCTGTATGCATGTGCCCTTATGCATTCCTATTTAGTGCTGTCAATCCTCAAAAAGAACATGAATAACTCATGTCAAATTATTATTATTATTATTATTATACAGGATTCTTATAGCGCCAACAGTTTGCTCAGCGCTTTACAATATAACAGGAGACAATACAGTTCAATACAGGAGGGCCCTGCTCCTTGGAGCTTACAATCTAAGAGGGAGGGGTGGGCCACTGACCTATGGAACTGAAAGACATGTTAGAAGGTGAGAATTATTGGTAGGTCCTCTTCAGCAGGTAGGAAAACCCAAAGCTCAGAAACACCCTGACCCAAATATCTCTTGTCGTGCCATAACTAAGGTGGGCAAGCACAGTGGCTAAATGGTTAGCACTTATACTTGGCAGTGCTATGGTTGTTGGTTCAAATCTCAGCCACGGCACTACCTGCCTTGAGTTTGCATGTTCTCCCTGTGCCTGCGTGGGTTTCCTCCGGGTACTCCAGTTTCCTCCCACACTTCAAAGACATGCTACTAGGTTAATTGGATCCTGTCTAAATTGGCCCTAGTATGTGCATGTATGAATGTAAGTTAGACTGTACACCCCTTGAGGGTTAGGGACTGATGTGAATGCACAATATATGCGTAAATTGATGGCACTATATAAGCACCTGAAATAAATAAATAAAATAACACGTGGCTCTGAATGACTGGAGAAGAATAATGGGTTTACCTAAATGTCATGTCATGATTTGGAAGGTCAAGCAAGGATACCATGTAAATCTAGATTTTTCATCTATTTTTTGCAGATATTATAAGATCTTCAATTTAGTGAATTTAATTAGCTTCGTTATACTCGGGGGGGGGGGGGTTAGTTAGGGTAGCAACCCTGTGTATTTGATAGTGAGATCATTGACTAGTAGCTGTCTTACATTTTCAAGTGTATGACAATATTTAGATTTAATATTTAGACAAAGAACATATGGTCTAGTTCAGTGGTCTCCAAATTGTGGCCCATTGGCTGAATGCAGCCCTTTGCTTGCCTTTATCTGGTTCTTGGGGCACTTTTCCTCCCACTGACACTGACAAGGAGGCACCATTCCTACCACTGACACAAACAGTGGGGAACCATTCCTCTCACTGACACCAACAATGGGGCATTTTACTTCCACTGACACCAGTGATGGGGCACTATTCCTCCCACTGACACCAGAACTGGGGCATAATTCTTCCCACTGATATAAAAAATTAGGCACTATTCCCCCCACTGATACCAATGATGGGGCACAATTCCATCCACTGATACCCATGAAGGGGCACTATTCTTCCCACTACTACCAATCATGGGGCACCATTGCTTCCACTAATACTAATCATAGTGCACTATTCCTGCTTCTACTGACTACAGGCACCATGCAATTTTTTTACTCCCACTGACGCTGGGGCATTTTCTACTCCCACTGGCCACTCTGGCCCCAGGACAGTAAACTGGTCCTTTGTTTAGAAAAATTGGTGATCCCTGGTCTAGTTTGTGAAAAGTGTACCAAAGTTCAGCTGCTTTGCTTACTATGCAAACGAGTTTCAATTTTAAAAATTAAACAAGGTATTTGATTGGCTGCTTCCTGCAACAGTTTGGATTTGGGAAACAGTCTTTAAAAATTGCTGGACACATAAAAATAAAGCATTTCCAACTACTAAGCTACAACAGAGATATTCAGTGTTATGCTTTCATTTGTATGGGCTTTATTATCTGCTATGTACAAATACTGCCAAACTACTTCTATTTTTTATATCTTGCTCGTGGAGTGTTCATACCAATTTAATAGCTGACAAATAAAAAATAAAAATGCAGTGTCTGGTGATGTATGAGGGAATAACTGACCCCTGAAAACATTACTAACCTCTCCTGCTCTATTCCCTGATCTCCTGCCAGTGTTGCCTTCCGCTGCCTCAACACATTGCTTCCCTAGAGCAGAAGCCAGACAAATTTCCCAAATAAGCCAACTGGAACTTTTTTCATCTTCACCCTTATCTTATCACTTGAACAGAACAGAGATTCAGTACAAGTCAGTGCCATAAAAGGCAAAAAATATAATAATAACAGAATGGTAACAGCAAGTATAATTTTTAGATACACAGAGAACAGGTCTTTGGAGATGAATGCTGAGCTAGATTATTCTTTTTAACACTTCCTTATACATGCATAAAGGAATGAAAACTCTTTTCTTTCTTCTCCAAGACTAAAAGCTACCTGTCATGGCAAAATATAGGAGATGCCATTGGTGACTTAAAAGTGACATCCTTCAACGATTTCACTATAAAAGATACTTCATTCCTGTGCACATTGAATAGCATGCATTCATGGAGCGTGTTACTGTGTGCATTTTCACATGGGTCTATGAGTGGTTTTAACACATATGTAGGCACATGTGTGTGTGCATTTTACTGTAAAGTCCTGCCCTTATCATTCACACCAAAGTATTTACATATTCTGAACAAGCAGAAAAGCCACTTGCAAACAGGCCTTCATTCATCTATGTATCTATTGGCGTTATAGAGAAATGTATTTTTTAAATTCACAGCACAGACATTCCTATTTTTTTTATTATTATTAGCACAGATTCTATTTCTCTTTCCCCGCTAGATGCTCCAGCTGAGTGTTCACAGTGCCTACAGCCACCAAGATCAGAGAAGGCTAATTTTAAAGCTATTTTTCTACTTGTTAAGAACATGTAAATATTTGATATTCCAATAGTTTTTATTGAATAATTTTCAAATAACAAATAGAACAAGTAAACAATAGGCTTGTCACAACACTAGGAAACAAGAAACTCTGTAGAGTAGCTATTGGATAATCCAAATAGAAAGTCCACATCATGTATCCAACCATATATAGCAGTGGTGCACCGAAATGAAAATTCTGGTGCCAAAACTGAAAATTCAAAATGCACTTGGCCGAAAACCAAAACCGAAATGTGCAGTGTTTAAAAATGAATATATATTTTTTGGAGAAAAAATACGATTAAAAAAAACAAAAAGAAAAACAATATATACCCCAGTTTTTTTGTAAAATATGAAAGAGGATGTGATGGCGAGTAAATAGATACCCAACATGTCACGCTTTAAAATTGCGCAGGCTTGTGGAATGGCGTGAAACTGAGGTACTTAAAAATCCCCATGGGTGATGAATTAAAAAGTTCTACAGGTTAGCAGTGTAAAGTTACAGAGGAGGTCTAGTGCTAGAATTATTGCTCTTGTTCTGACGTTCGTGGCGATGCCTCACATGTGTAAACTTTTTATTTATTTTTTTTTTGCACTGTTCCTTTAAAAAACAATTGTAATCACTTTTATTCTTATCACAAGGAATGCATGCAATATATATTCATGAAATAATTAGTGACAGGTCCTCTTTTTGGAAAAATATGGGGTCAATAATACTCCACATCTCTCCTCTGCAATGTAAAGCATTGGTTCAATAAAAAAGCATTGATCTAGTGTTTTTAAAAAAAAAAATGGCCGGAACGGGAAGTGATATCGCTGCAATCCTCCAAGAGCATAGAGAGTAACGCCCATATTTCCTTCACTCATCTCTATGCCCAGCGCCGGGATCGATGGTTTCTCAGGTAAGGCTGAGAACTACCGAGCGGCGGCTGGTGGTGGTAGCAGCTGGCGGCGAGGGGCGGCAAGGGACAGGGGGTTTTCAGCACCTGTAAAGCTGCTTTTTTTTCATTTCGGTCAACGGCCGAAATGTTTTGGCCACCAAAATGTCGGTGCATCCCCAATATATAGGTGACGGAAACAGTGATGGGAGAAGGGAGGAGGGAGGGAAGCCGGAAAGGGAGCGTCAGGGAACATAGGAAAAGGGGAAAGAGCCATTGTTCGTAGACCTGGGAATACACACAGAGTAAGTGTTGTTTGAGGCTTGACAAATGTTGTAGAACATATAGGGATTAAGCATAACCAACCCCAGAGGACAGAAAAAGGGAATAATAAGGAACAAAGAAAATGGAATAGAAAAAGAGAAAGAGAGGGTCAGGTCGGGAGACATGAAGGCACGGAAACATATCGAATCCACCAGTCCCATGTTTTATCAAATTTTCTAGTATTGTTGTGTATAATACAGGTGAGTCTGTCATTAATCATAATCCAATTCAGTTTATTCTTAACATAGTCAATCAGGATGACCAATTGCTTCCAATGTCTAGCAATAGTAATTCTCGCTGCCAACAGCATATAGGTTATCAGATTAAGGGATTTACTGGGACCGGTCTCCGGGAATTTATGAAAGAGGGCTGTCTCTGGGGATCTGCGAATATTCACCCCATCATCGTATAGATGAAATTAAACATGCAGATCCAAAATTTGGTTGCGACTGGACATTGCCACCAAGTGTGATACATAGAGCCCATCTGGCCGCAATGCCAGAAGCACATCGGTGAGGCAGATGGATGCATCCTCACAGTCTGAGTAGGGACCAAGTACCAACGTAGTAACATTTTGTAGTTTGCTTCAATTAGAATAGTGTTGATAGAAACTTTACATAATGCCAGGGCAATATCTTGCCAATCAGATCAGTGCGGACAGCATACACTGTGGAGACAAAATCCCTATTCTGGCAGGAAAGTTCAAAATTGATAAGTATGGGTTGTTCATCCAATAAAGTGAGCTTCAAGCAGATAAAAGAGACAATTTGATTGTATCTAAAGATTTTGGTAGAGGGCATTTGCAATTTATCTTTAAAGTATTGCAAAGAGTGAGTTCGATCACCCTTAAGGTGGTCTCCTATCTGCAGTAATCCTTTATTAATCCACCATTGAAATGGGGCAGGTACTAAACCAGGTACAAATTCAGGGTTACAAAAAACAGGCACCAAGAGTGGGTGTGGAGAAGTTTGCTATGACAATTTGCGATGGCACACTCTGTCTTATTCTTTGACAGTCTGGGATAGAGTGAGGCATAGTATAGGAGGGCGTGATCTATTAGGAAGCGAAAGTAAAGAACCAGCAGCTAAGGGACAGCAGGAGAGAGCTTCAATAGAAACCCAGAGGGAATAAGTCCCTTAGCAGTGGTGTAGGCCAGATGGGCCATTTGAACAGCTTGGAAATATGCTTGAAGATTAGGAAGGCCAATCCCGCCTCTCGGTTTTGAGGCATATAATGTCTTCTGGTTCAGCAGAGAACCTCAGCTTGTAAATGCTGCAACTCTAGTCTCGGAATTGGTATCGGTAAGGTTCTAAAATAATTTAGCAAACGGGTAAAAACTTAATTTCAATCAAGTTGATTCTGCCAAACCAGGATTAATCAGCCCAACAGCAAAGATCATCTTTAAGTTTTTTAAAAGGGGGGAGGGGTAGTTAGCTTGATAAAGGCTCTCAACAGAAGCAGTTAGGTGGATCACTAAACAAGGCAAAGAGTTGTGTGCCCATTGAAAGTTATAAACATGTAAATAATTTAAAGTCCATAGCCTGGCCACTGGCTCAATTTAACATCAGCTATGTGACATTTATTTGTCACATTGTTTTTAAAAAATGTTAACAGGTAGCTTTGTACAGCAAAGAAACTCTACCATGCTTCTTCCCTGCCTGCTAACATTTTTTCTCAAACAGTACATTGAGCCATGTATGCATATCTCGGCATACAATCTTGGCATGCCAAAGGTGCCAGGGCAAGATGAATACTGTGCACATGTGTGGAAGTTATGTCAACCGCTGAAGATTCCAAACCCAGAAGACAATGAGGATGAAAGCAATGAGAAGGAACATGGAAATTGCATCACTGGGGAAGGGTCAATGGATATTGTTTGTCACACCATTGTATCTGTTCCGATTGTAGAATGTGAAAATCTCACAAAGTCAACTGTTTCTGAGATGCAATTTTTGCCACACTGGCATCAACAATCATTTCATGATAAAATCTAGTAAATCATACATCTTCCATATTCTAGTGTTTGGTTAAAAACTGAACTTCCCAACCCTATCTGCATGCTTTATGTACTGGGATGCAACCACTTAATTCCTTGTTTGCTTGTTTGTTTGTTTGTTTGTTTGTGTGTTTGTTTTTGTCACCCAGCAGTTGCACTTAATAAAGTGACACTAAGGGATCCGATGTTTTTTCCTTTTTAAATGACAAAAATGTCATACTTACCTGCTCTGTGCAATAGTTTTGCACACAACAGATCTGATCCTCCTCTTCTTGGGTCCCCTGCCAGCGCTTCTTGATCTTCCCCCGTTAAGTGCCCACAGAGCAAGCAGCTTCCTCTGGGGGCACTTGTGCATGCTCACTTCCAAGCCATCTCTGTGTATCTATAAAGGCACACAGAGCATGTCTCGGCTCTGTCCCCCCACTCCCTCCTCACTGGCTGTAATTGGCTCCCACTGCTGTGTCTCAGCCAATGAGAGAAAGAGACCCGGGAGAGCCGCTGCTCTCGAGCACATTGCTGTATCAAGATCACGCTCAGGTAAATATAAGGGGGGCTGAGGGGGAGAGTTGAACACTGAAGGTTTTTTACCTTCATGCATAAAATGAATGAAGGTAAGAAACCGACAGCCTTTAGCTAGGATTCACACCGGATCTCACATGAAGTCACACAATTTCAAAGTTGCATGTCAGTTACTTGGCAGACATCTGTGCAACGTCATGCACAGATGTCAATGCAAGTCATACCAAAAATCGACAAAAGTAGTGCAGGAACTTGTCATGCGATTTGATAGTGTAAAATCGCATGACAAGGCGCAACCTACAATCGGCAATGGAACTGGTCTAATCAGTGTGACTTTTACTTCGCTGGAGTTGCACCGATTAGACCAGTTCCATTGCCGATGGTAGGTTGCGCCTTGTCATGCGATTTTACACTATCAAATCGCATGACAAGTCGTGACATTGAGAACCAGGGCTTAGAACCACTTTAAGTGTATGTACATTTTTGGTTCACACAAAAGTCATGTATCTAATTTGTCAGCATTTCTCTTCAAAATAAAGAAAAAAACCTTTAAATTAAAAAAGATTACCAAAAATGGTATTTTAGTTTTAGGTATAGAACTGATGAGTTAAACCACTCATGGCTTCTTATACTATTTTTTGAATAAATTCCATTAGAGAGATCTGCCAAAGGTCTTGGCTGCTTTTCCTGTTACAGTAGATGCACGAATGGAAAATCCAGAGGAAAAAGTGAAACCCTCTTATCATGGCTGCAGTAGGTGGAGAACTGGAAACTCATATGCAGAACTGCTGCTGGGTGGATCAGTCTTTTCACATATTTTTGGTGAGCTTGTATTCTACATTTATCTAACAGAAACAAAGATTTAAAATGGATTTCCAAAAATAGATTGCCATAAATCTAATGGCAAAAAAAAAATGTAGAAACCTAAATTTGAGTAATGTTGGCAATATACACTGCTCAAAAAAAATTAAAGGACCACTTTGAAAATACATCAGATCTCAATGGGGAAAAATATCATGCTGGATATCTATACTGATATGGACTGGGTAATGTGCTAGGAACATAAGGATGCCCCATAGTTTGATGGAAATGACAATTATCAACCTACAGAGGACTGAATTCAAAGACACCCCAAAAATCAAAGTGAAAGAATGATGCAGCAGGCTAGTCCACTTTGCTGAAATTTCATTGCAGCAACTCAAAATGGTACTCAGTAGTTTGTATGGCCCCAATGTGCTTGTATGCATGCCTGACAACATCAGGCCATGCTCCTAAAGAGATGACGGATGGTGTCCTGGGGTATTTCCTCATGGATCTAGTCCAGAGCTGATGCCTGGCAGTGTCGGATGGACCAAAACATGATACCCCAGAGGTGTTCTATTGGATTTAGGTCAGGCAAGCATGGGAGCCATTCAATGGTATCAATTCCTTTATCCTCCAGGAACTTACTCCATACTCTCGCCACATGAGGCCGGGCTTTGTCATGCACCACCAGGAGGAACCCAGGACCCACTGCACCAGTGTAGGGTCTGACAATGGGTCCAAGGGTTTCATCCTGATACCTAATGGCAGTCAGGGTGCCATTGTCTAGCCTGTAGTCAGCTGTGCGTCCCTCCATGGATATGCCTCCCCAGACCATCACTGACCCACCGCCAAAATTGTCATGCTGAACCAAGTTACAGGCAACATAACGTTCGCCACAGCTTCTCCAGACCTTTTCACATCTGTCACATGTGCTTAGGTGAACCTGCTCTCATCTGTGAAAAGCACAGGGTGGACATGCCAATTCTGGTGTTCAATGGCAAAAGCCAATCGAGCTCTATGTTGCCGGGCAGTGAGCACAGGGCCCACTAGAGGATGTTGGGCCCTCAGGCCACCCTCATGAAGTCTGTTTCTGATTGTTTGGTCAAAGACATTCACACCAGTGGCCTGCTGGATGTCATATTGTAGGGCGCTGGCAGTGCTGATTCTGTTCCTCCATGCACAAAGGAGCAGATACCGGTGCTGCTGATGGGTTAAGGACCTTCTACGGCCCTGTCCAGCTCTCCTAGAGTAACTGCTTGGAATCTCCTCCATGCTCTTGAGACTCTGCTTGGAGACACAGCAAACCTTCTGGCAATGGCACATATTGATGTGCCATCCTGTAGGAGTTGGACTGCCTGTTAAACCTCTGTATGGTCCAAGTATTGCCTCATGCTACCAGTAACACTGACCCTAGCCAAATGCAAAATTAGTGAAAAACAGTCAGAAAAGATGAGTAGGTAAAAATATGTCAGTGGCCTCCACCTGTAAAACCATTCCTGTTTTGGGGATCGTCTCATTGTTGCCAGTCTAGTGCACCTGTTGTTAATTTCATTAACACAAAAGCAGCTGAAACTGATTAACAACCCCTTCTGCTACCTAATTGGCCAGATCAATATCCCAGGAGTTTAACTGACTTGATGCTATACTCTAATTAAAAAGTGTTCCTTTAATTTTTTTGAGCAGTGTATATACTGCTTGTGTTTGTATATATATATATATATATATATATATATATATACACACTCACCAGGGCACTTTATTAGGTACACCTATTCAATTGCTTGGTAACACAAATTGCTAATTCCAGTCACATGGCAGCAACTTAATGTATTTAGGCATCTAGACGAGGTGAAGATGACTTGCTGAAGTTCAAGAATGGAGAAGACAGGGGATTGACTTTGAACGTGGCATGGTTGTTGGTGCCAGACAGGTTGGTTTGAGTATTTAAAAAACTGCCGATCTACTGGGATTTTCACGCACAATCATCTCTAGGATTTACAGAGAATGGTCCTGAAAAGGAGAAAATATCCAGTGAACGGCAGTTGTGTGGACGAAAATGCCTTGTCAGAGGTCAGAGGAGAATGGGCAGACTGGTTGCTGCAACATTCAGATGGTAGTGTCAGAATTTGGAGTTAAAAACATGAAAGCATGGATCCATCCAGCCTTGTATCAACGGTTCAGGCTGGTGGTGGTGGTGGCGGTGTAATGGTGTGGGGGATATTTTCTTGGCACTGGCAAGGTGTACCTAATCAAGTGGTTGGTGAGTGTATATCATCTATGAGGAGTTTCAGAAATCAGTAATATGAAGGTAGAGAAGGAGTTGTACAAATCTGTTATATGGAGAGATACAACTAGTTTTAGGAATTAGTTTAATGAAGATATACAAGAAATGGCATGGTTTTTGCCACATGGGCTGGTCTGAGTATTTAAAAAACTGCTGATCTACTGGGATTTGCATGCACAACCATCTCTATAGTTTACAGAAAATAGTCCGAAAAAGAGAAAATATTCAGTAAGCGGCAGTTGTGTGGACAAAAATGCCCTCTTGATGTCATAGGTCAGAGGAGAATAGGCAGACTAGTTTGAGATCATAGAAAGGCAACAATAACTCAAATAATCACTAGTTACAACCAAGGTATGCAGAATAGCATCTCAGAACACACAACACGTGGAACCTTGAAGCAGATGGGTTACAGCAGCAGAAGACCACACCAAGTACCACTCCTGTCAGCTAAGAACAGGAAATGGAGGCTACAATTCACACAGGCTCACTAAAATTGGACAATAGAAGATTGGAAAAACATTGCCAGTCACCAGATCTCAATCCAATAGAGCACCTTTGGGATGTGGTAGAACGGGAGATTCGCATCATGGATCTGCAGCAACTGCGACAAATCTGCAGCAACTGCATGATAGTATTATGTTGATATGGACCAAAATCTCTAGGGAATGTTTCCAACACCTTGTTGAATCTATGCCATGAAGAATTAAGGCAGTTCTGAAGGCAAAAGGGGGTCCAACCTGATGCTAGCAAGATGTGCCTAATAAAATGGCCGGAAGAGTATATATATATATACATACATACATATATATAGTGATCTGGGGGATGTATAGCTTAGTGGTAGATGCGTTGCTTAGTAAAGTCAATGTGTTTAAAGTGATTCTACAAGTTTAGTTTTTTTTCTTAATTACGAACATGTCTATACTTACCTGCTCTGTGCAAAACCACCGATCCTCCTCTTCTCGGGTCCCCCGCTGGTGCTCCTGGCCCTTCCCTCCTATCGGGTGCCCCCACAGCAAGCAGCTTGCTATGGGGGCACCCTAGGATGCACACTCCCCAGCCGCTGCTCCGGGTGCCCATTCACAGATTGAGCCGAAGCTCAGCCCCACCCACTCTCCCTTCTCACTGGCTGTGATTGACAGCAGCGAAAGCCAATTGCTCCCACTGCTATCTTAGCCAATGAAGAGAGTACGTCCTGGGATAGATGAGACTCCAGTGCACATAGCTAGATCACGGTGGGGCTTAAGTGAGAACTAGCGGGCTAGAGGGACTGCTGCACAGGGAAGGTTTTTTACCTTCATGCATAGAATCCATGAAGGTAAAAAACCTTAAGCCTTTACAACCACTTTAAGGGCTTGGTAGCCCTTAAAAAGGAAAAAAGGAAAGTTCATTACCTGGCCATCTGGTCTGGTTCTTCTCAAGCAAACACAAATAACAGAAAAAATACCAAGCCACCTGGCTCTTAAGACTCACTCAACCTTGGTTGCAGTATCTCACTCCTGGCCTCTGAACAGGGTTCTCCAGCCCCCTGGATTTGCTCACTTTCTTAGAGACTTCCAGACTTCCTCCAAACCTTGTGGCCCACTAGCCACCTCAGCTTTATTGGCCTCCCAGGCCTGCATACCTGTCCCGAATTGTCCACTCCTTTGGGCATGAAGTCCCCCTCGGAAGGGATGCAGTCTCTGATAGGAGCAACAACCAGGTCTCCTGACAGGGGTCTATCTCCAAATGGCAATAACTGCCCTGAGCTATGCTCAGATTTGGCTTATAACAATCCTGCACACCTGTGCACTCACACAGGTTGTAGGCACCCAGCAAAGCCCAGACACAGGACTGAAGGTTCCGTCCACCCCAAGACTTTTTGAAACCTTCAAGCTCCAGGCCCCGATCTGGGATTACAAAACCTGAAGAAAAAGCACAGCTTTCTCCACTTATAACAAACACCCTGGAGTTTCGCATTAAGCCTCAATGCGAATCCTGCGCCATTTCTACTTAAATTTACATAGTGGCAGAGCCTTGCACTATCACAATATACAGTGCTTAGCATAAATGAGTACACCCCAACAGTTTTGTCAGAAAATCTTTACTTTCCTTTCAGAATTAACATTTTCTATGGGACACTATACTACAAAATACTCCCACATATGTGTGCCATTATTGCAAACACACACAAAAAAGTATTTTTTCTAAGAAATTCATTCAAGACTATGTTGCAAAAATGAATACACCCCAATGAAAGTCTTAGGAGCAAAGCTAAATTTTAGACAACAAAATCCTAATTAACAAGAATCCAACTACAGGTGAATCTAATTATTCATTAAAACAGATATCCAGCAGACAGTTTATTATAGAAAGGTTTTACTTAACAAAGAAGAGAAATGTCACAAGGCCTGAGAAAGAAAATAATTTCTTTACACAAAAAAGATGAAGGCTATAAGAATGTCAACAAAGCTTTACTTATCAGTCAGAATACTATAGCAAAAGTGATACAAAAGTTTAACAAAGATGGAACTACGACCATCTCACAGAGATGTCCATGCTGTCCGCGGAAGTTAACACCTCGACATGAGCATCTTCTGATTAAAAAGGTTGAAGAAAATCACATTGCAAGTTCGCTGCAGTTTGCTAAAGAAGTAGATAGTCAAACTGGAGTGACTGTTTCCCGGACACAATACAGTGTACACTGCAGATGACTGGCATGCATGGGTGACGTCCACAAAGGAAGCCTCAACTAAAGCCCATGCACAAAAAAGCCCGCCTAGAATTTGCCAGGGCCCATGCTGAAAAAGAAGACTACTGGGACTCTGTACTCTGAAGTGATGAGACCAAGATAAATGTTTTTGGATCTGAAGGCTTAAAAACTGTATGGTGTTGCAAAAGGTAAGGAGTACAAAGAAAAATGCATGGTGCCTACAGTGAAACATGATGGTGCCAATGCTCTTCTGTTGGGCTGATGGTGTCGGGGAGCTGCATTTCATTGATGGTACCATGAATTCACAGATGTACTATATTGAAAGAGAAGATGCTACGTCACTCCGTGCCCTTAGTCGCTGTGCACTTCTCCAACATGACAATGATCCAAAACACACATCTAAGGCCACTGTTGCATCTCTGAAGAAGAACAGGGTGAAAGTGATTCAGTGGCCAAGTATGTCACCTGATCTGGCCCCAATGAAACACCTATGGGGAATTCTGAAGAGACAAGTTGAGCATCACTCCCCATCCAGCATCCAGGCTCTAAAAGAGGTCATTTTTGAAGAAAGGAAAAAGATAGATGTTGCAATATGTTGCAAAATTGTTCATTCCATACCTAGAAGACTTGGTGCTGTTCTTACAAATCATGAAGGTCATACAAAATACTAGCTGTAGTAGTTTTTGTTGTGGGGTGTATTCATTTTTGCATCAACTAATTTCAGCAAATCTGAAGATTTTGTAATCCAAGTTATATTATTAACCTTACTTTCATGTAATGAGCTAAACAAATGTTCTCTAAAACTCAGTTTTGTCAAAAAATTTTAAATTGTTGTTTTCATTGAGATATTGATTAAAATCTTACTTTTCAAAAAAGGTGTACTCATTTAAGCTGCGCACTGTATATTTACTGGAGTTGCTTAGAGATCTTGCTACAGATGTTTGGGGGATTCTCACCAAATGTTACACAGTATTGTATCTCTCCAACATAATTAATCCTTGTTCTTTGCTATTTTTCAGGAGTTTTTTCTAATATACTGTAAATGAGGCTCTTTTGGGATTATTCAGTATGGTCATGGAAAATGCAATTACAATTTGTAAAATGAAATATTCCATAGCTACCAATCAGAAATCTTTATAGCTTGGGATATTAGTAATTGAACAGTACAATTTGCGGTAGCACTACTGTTTTTCAAATTGTCCCGAAATGTAATGTACTACCTTTTCACCAAACTGAGGAAACACTTCAGAAACATTAAAAATCACACATTTACCAATTTAAGGCAGGACTAGGCAGGTTTCCCATCCTCTATGTATTTCAAGGCATACTTTTGACTAAATTTTAAAGCAATATTTTGTCTAAAAAAAAAAAAGCCTCTTTTAAAGTTAAAATGGAAAAAAAAATCATTTGCTGCAAAAATCACCTTCAACGTGAAGCTGTCCCCACAGTCTTTTTTTGGCTATTAGGTGTCTTCAGTCTTCCAAGTTTAATGGCAGCCAGAATCATTCAACCCACTTCCCCTGGGCTCAGGCTCTCATGAGCATCCACCCTGCCCCTGACCGTGACTAAACATTTAAGGAGAAGTAGCAGTGGGTAGATCATCTCTCCTTCTATCAGTATAATCCCTTATCAGCACCTGATATAATTGGCTCCTTGTGCTGCTTATTCTTCACCCACTCTGAGCTCTGCTGTACAGGGACAGCTATAGGCTGATACCAAGTCAAATTCAGGTACATACAATACATTTGCTTACTTATTTATGAGTACAAACTGAAGTGTCTTTTTTATCCGCCTGGAATTGCACTTCAACTAGTTTGATTAAACTGAAAACTGACTGGATGATTTAGGTTACCACCATCTGTATATCAAGTTTGACCTTAGTGCTGCCTTATTAAATAAGCCTACATGGGATTGATTTTTGCAAACTGGAGCAAACACTACCGTCACCGTTTTTTTTACATGCCCTGGGAAAATAAAACAAAGAATCAATTGGACACTGATTTTTTTGCTCCAGTTTTCATAAATCAATTTCACCTTATGTAATGGTTAGCTGTATCTACAACTCATACAAGCAAGTTATTTTAATGTGTGTGTTCTAAGTGTTTCAGACTGAAAAAGAGTCCATCCAAAAGCAGAAATAGAGAAAATGCTAATTATACAAAAAATTTTTTTTGCCTGGTGTTTCCTTTTAAAGACTTGCCTCATGACATGTTTTGTGAATAAGCACTACATTCAGCCATGACAAAGAGGGTGGGACCTGTGTTATTCAAAACTACAAGAAAATGATTTTACAGTAGTACAAAAATCTTATATTCTTTATTTTCCATTGCGGGATATTAATTGTTTAACTTTTGGGACACCCAGCAGCAGTCCAATTGAGGGGTGGGCAACAGTCATTTAACTAGTTGCGGACCCCCACTCAGATATACTGCTGCAGGGGACCTGCTCTGCACTAGACCACATATCCGATACATGATCCAGCTCTTCCAGATAGGAGGCGAACATGCCCGCCACCCCGGTTGTGCTATGATTTGCTACAGCACAAGACGATCAGTGAGTCCCAGCCAATGATTTATGGCCAGGACCCGCCGATCAGCGGAGCAGATTATAGCTGGGAGCTTTGTGATTGTATACAAGGCAGAGCTCTGTCCTGAAAACATTGATGTGCCGATTTTCGTTTCAGGGGATAAAAACCAGCACATCCCTTAGTAAAATCAGCACACAGTAAACACTTTACACTTGTTAGGCACACAGTTAATTCTTTGATCGCCCCTAGATGTTACTTCCTTCGAGTATGGGGATACCACATCTGAGAGACTTTTTCGCAGCCTATCTACATACAGGCCCCCAAAATCCAATGATCACTTTCAGGCTTTCAAAGGGCATGCTTCCTCATGTGACTTTCTCACTACCTATCACAGTTTCGGAGGCCGTTAAATGCCAGGATAGTACAAACACCCCCCCCCCTTCCCCCAAATGACTCCTTTTTGAAAAGTAGACAATCCAAGGAATTTGATAAGAGGAATGGTGAGTAATTTACAGATATAATTTTTGTCACAGGGTTTTGAAAAAGAAAAAATACATTTTTGTTTTTTTTTCTTCATTTTTCTTTTTTTTTATGTCACACAGTATTTGCGCAGCAATTTTTCAAATGCTAATTTTTTTGAAAAAATACATGTTTTTGAATGCTAATGCAATAAAACACAGTATATTGCCCAATTGTCTGATAAACTATAAAAGATGATGTTACGCTGAATAAATAGATACCAAACATGACATGCTTTAAAATTGCTGTGCAACAGCGACAAACTACATACATTTTTAATATCCATAGGCGACACTTTAAAAGCCTTTACAGGTCACCACTTTATATTTACACATCAGGTCAGAATTACTGCCCTTGAGTGAAACCTCAGAAGCATGATGCAATCTCTGTGTACATACAGACACGTGACCGACGCTTGCATTCGCCTTTGCACATGAGCATGTGAAGGGGGGCAGGGCAAGGGTGATTTATTTATTTTTTTAATATTCAAATTTTAAAAGAAATTTTTACACTGTCACTTTCTTTTCTTTTTTTTTTGGATGACTAAATATCACCTGTGATAGCAATAGGCAATGACAGGTATTCTTTTCTGAGAAATCTGGGGTCTATTAGACTCTAGATCTCTCCTCTGCCCTTAAAAGCATCTGATCACACCAAGATCGGTGTGATCAGATGCTTTCCCAATTTAAAAATGGCTCTGTTAATATCCGGCAAAACAGAAATGATGAAATGCTAGTAGCTTCCGGTTTCTTAGACCATAGAGATGGTCGGAGCCATTTTGATCTCCAATCAGCTTTATGGTCAGCCGGCGGAACTGCCTTGGATTCCCCCGTGAGACGGAAGAGCCCAAGAAAGCCGTGAAGGCGGAGGGAGGGGTGGACGTCCCTTCCCGATGCTTGTAAAAATGATCCAGCAGCTAATTATTCGCTAGGATTGCTTTTACATAAAAGCCAACCACCAGCTGAAAAAAATTATACTAGGATGATGCCTGTAGCTACAGGCATCATCCCGATATAACTACTCAAAGTCCAGCGACTTACCAGTATGTTGCTGGTTCTTGTAGGGCATATATGTAACCGCAGAGAACATGGGCATATGATGAATCGGGTCTGTGGATCAATATGACCGAAATTCATTCTTTTTTGTAATGCCCATGCTGAAGGTTAGACCCAAAAAAGTTTTGAATTTAAAAACCGTGATAGGTTTCCATGTGAATTGTCTGGCAAGAGCTGAATTTGGGTGGGCGGTGATGTATTGTTGTGTGGAGGGGTTAAACGCTAGTGCTGGCAGCGAACGGGGCTGATCCTGCTAACACTAACGTTTTTGGGGACACTATACAAAGGAGGCACTAGTATAGTTCTGTTCATCATCAATATATTGATTCGTACAAATACTATACTAGTAAATTGCGGTGATCATCGACCTGTAGCGTGAGTGCGATAGTGTGCAGGCAATCTAATGCTAACTGACCCTAACTGGAAGGGGAGCTTACAGAGCTTGATGTTATCTGATGTCGCTAGTGGCAGTAATACAGTGATCAGTGAAAAATTCTATATACCGACACTGTACTAATGGCACTGGCTGAGTGACGGTGTGATCAAAGGGTTAAATGTGCTATGTAACTTGCACGTGAAAAATCTAGTGCTATTACTCACGGTGCGGTGTTCTCTCTTCTGTCCCTGGACCAACAGGGGGGTAGCGGGGAGCGCAGGAGCATTCAATCCGAAATAGAAAGTGACACAAGGTTATGTCACTTTGCCCAGAGCTGCTGCTCACCCGCACAGTGAGGGCAGGCGGTTGACAAGTGGTTAAAAAAAAACCCCTGTGTTAGTGTAGCCAGAGCGACGTACCCGTTTGTCGCTTTGCTTGTAGCTGCCACCCGCAGTACATTGAGGGTGGGCGGGCAGCAAGCAGTTAAACAAGAGAACAAATTCATCCTGAGCTATGGCTGGGAAAGGACAACTGGCACCCTCCTTTATGATAATAAATATTTCTTTGGTTTAAATATTTGACCTTCATGTGGTAGTGCCTTGAAAAAGTATTCATACCCCTTGAAATTTTCCACATTTTGTCCTGTTACAACAAAAATGTAAATGTATTTTATTGGGATTTTATGTGATAGACCAACACAAAGTGGCACAGAATTGTGAAGTTGAAGGAAAATGATAAATGGTTTTCAAAATTTTTTACAAATAAATATCTGAAAACTGTGGCGTGCATTTGTATTCAGCCCCCCTGAGTCAATACTTTGTAGAACCTCCTTTCGCTGCAATTACAACTGCAAGTCTTTTTGGGAATGTCTTTACCAGCTTTGCACATCTAGAGAGTGAAATTTGCCCATTCTTCTTTGCAAAATAGCTCCAGCTCTGTCAGATTGGATGAGGAGAGTCTGTGAACAGCAATTTTCAAATCTTGCCTCAGATTCTCAATTGGATTGAGGTCTGGACTTTGACTTGGCCATTCTAACACATGAATATGCTTTGATCTAAACTATTCCATTGTAGCTCTGGATGTATGTTTAGGGTCGTTGTCCTGCTGGAAGGTGAACCTCCGCCCCAGTCTCAAGTCTTTTGCAGACTAACATGTTTTCTTCTAAGATTGCCCTGTATTTGGCTGCATCCATCTTCTCATCAACTCTGACCAGCTTCCCTGTTCCTCCTGAAGAAAAGCATCCCCACAACATGATGCTGCCACCACCAGGTTTCACAGTGTGGATGGGGTGTCCAGGGTGATGTGCAGTGTTAGTTTTCCGCCACACATAGCATTTTACTTTTAGGCCAAAAAGTTCAATTTTGGTCTCATCTGACCAGAGCACCTTCCACATGTTTGCTGTGTCCCCCTCATGACTTCTCACAAACTGCTAACGGGACTCCTTATGGCTTTTTCAACATTGGCTTTCTCCTTGCCACTCTTCCATAAAAGGCCAGATTTGTGGAGTGCATGACTAATGGTTGTCCTGTGGACAGATTCTCCTATCTGAGCTGTAGATCTCTGCAGCTCCTCCAAAGTTACCATGAGCCTCTTGGCTGTTTCTCTGATTATTTCTCTCCTTGCCCGGCCTGTCAGTTTAGGTGGACGGCCATGTCTTGGTAGGTTTGCAGTTGTGCCATACTCTTTCCATTTTCAGATGATAGACTGAACATTGTTCTATGAGATGTTCAAAGCTTGAGATATTTTAAATAACCTAACCCTGCTTTAAACGTATCCACAACTTTATCCCTGACCTGTCTGGTGTGTTCCTTGGCCTTCATGATAATGTTTGTTCACTAATGTTCTCTAACAAACCTTCACAGAACAGCTGTATATATACACTGAGATTAAATTACACACAAGTGGACTCTATTTACTAATTAGGTGACTTCTGAAGGCAATTGGTCCCACTAGATTTTAATTAGGGGTATCAAAGAAAAGTGGGCTAAATACATATGCATGCCACACTTTTCAGATATTTATTTGTAAAAAATTTTGATAACCATTTATCATTTTCCTTCCACTTCACAATTATGTGCCACTTTGTGTTGGTCTATTACATAAAATCCCAATAAAATACATTTACATTTTGTATGTAACATGAGAAAATGTGAAACATTTTGAGAGGTATGAATACTTTTTCAAGACACTGTACTTTGCTATACCATTTCTCATGAAACACACATTGGGATTACAATTTTTGTATGTTAATTCATGTGTTTATTAGTACGTTTATCTACCCAATGCATGATATTGCTGCCTGCAAGGAGATGATTGCTATTTGACGTTATATAGTTTACAGTCTGTGAGCTTTGTCCACTTCAGTTATCAATAAAATACTTGAACAAGAAACAAGAGAACAAATTGAACGCCAACAAAGAGGTCAACAACAAGAAAGCATCCCAAAACCTGGGATACATTAGGCTGGCAATTCACAGCTTCAACTTTCATTTGATTCCTGTGAATCATCCAAAATCTGAGCTGTATTATTATTATTATACAGGATTTATATAGCGCCAAAAGTTTGCTCAGTGCTTTAGAAAATAAAGGGAGACAATACAGCAACGATACAGTTCAATACAAGAGTGTTAGGAGGGCCCTGCTCCTTGGAGCTTACAATCTAAGAGGAGGGGGCCTTGTTTACACCATTGTCTTGACAATCTTCGATGAAGAAATCAAAGGAGTTGACTGGAAAAAAAGTCACCAAATCAGCTGCAGTGACTGTTCAGCTATGGGTGTCGGCTGTCAGAAAATAGTGACAGATTTATCCATTCATGCTGTTTAGCATGAATGGGGGAGTATATGCATTTCTACCCTTCAGTCTGCTGAGCTGAATGAGAGAAATCTTTACATATATGGCCAGATATACCCTTAACCACAGGGAAAGAAAAGGACAGCTGGATAAACAAGGTATATCCAGGGAAAGAAACGTAGAACAGCTTGATAAGGTACCAAGAAAAGCCAAAGACGAAATGCCTGTGGAGCTCAACCTGTTCAGAAACTCCTAAAACCCAGTATGCCAATAATATGGCTCAACAGAGAAGAGCTATGTCTAAAGTTTCAATAACACTACATGGCAGGTTAACAATTCCTCAGCTCTTAAATTATATAAGTCCTTATCTGAACTGGTAAAAACTGGAATAAATAAAAATAGATGAATTATTAATTTGTTCACCAAATAATTACATAAATAAATTAAGCTG
This sequence comes from Staurois parvus, assembly GCF_062004578.1. NCBI lineage: Eukaryota > Metazoa > Chordata > Amphibia > Anura > Ranidae > Staurois > Staurois parvus. The sequence goes on from NW_028317911.1 coordinate 1,317,872, forward strand.
CTTTCACACTGATCAGTTTTTGTTCAGTTAAAATAAGTGGAAGAAAAATTCATCCCTTTAAATCCTTTAAAACTCTTCACACTGATCAGTTGCGGTTGAGTTGCGTTTTTAAAAACCCTGTTTGCTGTACTTTTGAGGCATGTTTGTTCAGTTTAAAAAAAACGCACCAAAAAGGCACTTGCCCTTTGAAATGAATAGAACCTGTATCAAAATATCAAAATGCATCTAAAACACAAAGCCTTGTGGTGAAAACACATATGCATTTTTGCAACGGAGCAATGAGAAAGCACCTTTAATTTATTATTATATTTGCACAAAACACGGAGGTATAGCTGACTCTACTGTAGACATAAAGAAACTAATTTGGCTAAAGGTAGGCTACCTCCTCTATACAGGCTGGGAACCTGGTAACTGCAAAACAAAAGACAGTGGAGAGGGGCTCCAAGCAGCCGTATAGTGTAGTAGGTTCCTTTTATTAGAATAACATAAAAACAATAATATTGCACTCACAAGCACATAGAAGATTTAGGCTTGTCACTGGGAGGTTGGTTCTTGGGGACTCAATCGCAAGGGCAGGACCGCTGGACCAGGAGGAAGCAACCAGCACTGCGAAAACCAATGGACCAGGAGGCAGCAACCACCATTGCAGTAAAAGTTGGAGCCTACCACTGGAACTGAAGAGGAAGCTGCTAAAACCACCGCTGTGATAACACCACGAATTAGCCATAAGATCTGTGAAAGCATACAGGCTTCTGGGATATGCACACCCCTTTCTTCAGTATCTTAGGCAGGGGACATGTCAGCTCCTGAAACGTGTATCCCAGAAGCCTGTGTGCTTTGAAAGATCGTATGCCAGAGTCCTGGTGTTATCACAGCAGTGGTTTCAGCAGTAGGCTCCCAGTGGCTTCTGCGGTGGTTGCTGCCTCCTGGTCCAGTGGTCCTGCCTTTACGGTTGAACCCCCATCCATCCCTTACCAGGAACCAGCTTCCCTGTGACAAGCCTAGATCTTCTATGTGCTTGTGAGTGCATTATTATTGTTTTGACCATAAGATCTGCTAACATGCACAAGCTTCTATGATATGTGTTTCAGGAGCTGAGATGCCCCTTCCTCAGTCTCTGAGGAAGGGGGCATGTTAGCTCATAAAACGTGTATCCCAGAAGCCTGTGTGCTTTAAAAGATCTTATGGTCAAAACAATAAAATTTCAGCTCTAGGCTCCCAGTGGCTTCTGCGGTGGTTGCTGCCTCCTGGTCCAGTGGTCCTGCCTTTACGGTCGAGCCCCCATTCATCCCTTACCAGGAACCAGCTTCCCAGTAACGAGCCTAGATCTTCTATGTACTTGTGAGTGCAATATTATTGTTTTTATTGTATTCTAAAACTAACCTATTACACTATACGGTTCCTTGGTGCCCCTCTCGACTCCCTTTAGCTTTGCTTGATAGACAATGTATGTCCAAACACACAGATTAACCAGTAAACAGCCAAAGGATTAATAGTTTACCAAAAACATACCTTCACCAACAAAATTGCCTATGCAGGTACGGGGCACTTTTAGATAAAAACAAACTGTGCAGCTTTGAACAAAGTTGAATAATGCCCTCGCTATAGGTATAGGCCTTTTTCTTACACCCAGGGATCGCATCATCCCATACGCCCTTGTTGCTTGAACATTGCTAAGACATTCCCAGCTGTTACTGTTCACCTCCACCATCACAGGAACAAGCTCTCAAACCCTGAGCTCAGAACTACTGCATCAGAGGAGAGAAAGAGCATGTAAGGGGGTTGAAATCATGAGAAAGAGCAAAATGGGCTCAAGGATTTTTTCCCAAGGAGGAAATCAATGTGCTGCTACCTGAGACAATTAGCTTTGATAGAGGGGTAGTATGAAAGGGATTAGGTCCCTCAAAGATTTCCAGACTTTTGCTATGCTACAGAGGGAAACTCTGTAGTCAGGTAACATGAAATCCTGTCTGCAGACCAAACAGTAAGTACAGGACCAATAAAAGATGGATATTTCCTTGTGAGAAAGACAGAGAAACATTTTGAGTGTACTGCCTTCACTGCATTAAAGAATATGTAAACTCAACATTTCATATTCCGATATGTTGCCTACTTTACCAAGTACTTTTATGAAAAAGTATCCTGTTCTCTCTGTATTGCTTCCTTTGTGTGAAATCCCTGGTGTTCCTACCAGTTCCTCTGCTTTCCTAATAAAAACTGACCACACTAAGCAGGATTTAGGTATAACTTGCTGTGGCGCTCTAAGCTGAGAGGTTCTTTCTGCTGTTTGCAGCAAAGGAAACAGGCGCCTATGCACCATTCAGGGGTATAGAAGCAGGATCAGAGAAAGGAAGAAGCACCACTCACCCACCCACCTAGTGCATGAATATGTGGATGGCCTCAGCCAGTGCCATTCCAGCCAGGCCCTCTAAGGAAGATAACACAGTGTGGTCAGTCCACTAGATGTGCTGAGAACTCAGTGTGCTCTCCTCTATTGATCAACCTGGCCTTAACACCCCCTCCTGCACAGCCTTTCACTGGGAAGTTCAGTGTACTGCTGTTTATCCTCCCCCAGCTTTTATGCAGCTGTGAACTGAGGAAATGTGATCACTTATTTAACCACCTTCCGCCCGCCCTATAGTACAATGACAGGCGCAAGGTGGTTCTCTCGTTCTGATAGGACGTCATATGACGTCCTACCATTCTAACTGCGCATGCGCGGCTCAGGGAGCGCGCAGCGCAGCAATCGCCGGTGCGCTGTGTCCCTCGGACACAGCGGATCGCGGAAAGAGCCGAAGATGTTGGCTCGGTCATGTGATCAGCTGTGTCCAATCACAGCTGATCACATGTAAACACGGAAATGCCGGTTATCGGCATTTCTCTCCTCTCGAGCTGTCACGCTGACAGCTCGAGAGGAGAGCCGGTAATCGGCTTTCCGCGGAGGGGACATGTACACTGATCATCAGGGCACTGATGATCAGTGTGCCCTGATGATCAGTGTGGCCCCAGAAGTGCCACCTGTCAGTGCTCATCAGTGCCACTGCCCATCAGTGCCACATCAATGCCACATATCAGTGCATACCAGTGCACATCAATGCCACATATCAGTGCCCATCTGAGCTGCCTTTCAATGTCACCCATCAGTGCCAGTCAGTGCCACCTATCAATGCCAATCAGTGCTACCTATCAGTGCTGCCAATCAGTGCCACCTATCAGTGCCAGTCAGTGTCGCCTATCAGTGCGCATCAGTGCCAGTCCGTGCCGCCTATCAGTGCCAGTCAGTGCCGCCTATCAGTGCCAGTCAGTGCCGCCTATCAGTGCCAGTCAGTGCCGCCTATCAGTGCCATATATCAGTCTCATGTATCAGTGTCATGTATCAGTGCAGCCTATCAGTGCCCATCACTGCAGCCTCATTAGCGCACATCAGTGAAGGAGAAAAATCACTTATTTACAAAATTGTATAACAAAAACTAAGAAAAAACTTTTTTTTCAAAATTTTCTGTGGTTTTTGGTTTGTTTAAGAAAAAATAAAAATCCCAGAGGTGATTAAGAAAAGAAAGCTCTGTCTCAAAAAAATGCTAAAAATTTCATATGGGTACACTGTTGCATGACCGCACAATTGTCATATTCATTCAATCAAAGTGTGACAGCGCTGAGAGCTGGAAATTGGCCTTTGCAGGAAGGGGGTATAAGTGCCCTGTAGGCTAGTGGTTAAAAAAAAAAAATTTGTAAAAAAATGTATTTATGTTTTTGATATCTATACACAAATGTTTTGCCTTTCATTTCTATTTTAAACTGAATGGGTTGTTTTACAAGGTGGAGGTCTACAACCACTTTAAGTATGGGACAACCGATGAAGGAACCTGACAGCAACATTTAAAATCAGAAAAGGAAAAATGGCGTGAACAAGTAATACATGTCTAACAATGTATGGAGTAGAGAGTTAGTGATCCAACCAATTGAACAGTAATGCTCCATTTTTTTCTGAAGGAAAAGAAAATTAGCAGCCTTCAAGTAAAGATCGGGAAAAATGACGAGAGTCATCAGACATGGAAAATGGACTGCGACAATGAATTAGAGTATGAGAATGTATGCCTCTGTAAAAAAAAAAAAGAGTCTCCCCAGGAATCACGTGTTTCAGGAAAGAAAATTGCTTGATTCCCCCATCAACAATTCAGTGTTGATGGGGGAATCCCTCCCATGGAGCTTTAATATTCTGACAGTGGGCGGTTTTCAGGCTGTTAGAATGCAATGATCACCTGACAGGCTGGTTGTACTGAAGTCAATTAACGGATTGACTTCAGTACAACCAGCTTGCCCATACATAGGTTGAAATTTGTCCAGTCCCTGCAGAACTGGCTGAATTTCAATCTTTGGCTGGTTTTAGTCACAAATCAGACTGCCTTGTCAGTTAGCCAAGTCCACAAAGTACCCACTCCCACCACCTATGAGATCGGAAGTAGAATTTCTCCTCCCCCTGCAGTCTTCTGGGATATGTGACAGGTCCCAGTAGATCATTTACAATGTGCAGCGCTGCTTGCACAATCGCAGTAGGCACCCAGCTGTGAACCCACAAGCTCACAGCCCGGTGCCCACACTTAAGATGCCGGTGCCGGGGAGAGAGGACAGCCGGCTACAGTGAGCACATCGCTGGATCAAGGGACAGGTGAGTGGCTGTTTTTTAAAATTCACCAGCTACAGTTTTTGTAGCTACTCACTTTTATTTTTTTCACAGGAGACTGTGAATAGACCACTGAAAACAACTCAACAATTTCAATTGTTATTATTCTCCCCCCAGTATGAAAATAAAAACAAGGATGCCAAATAGTTACAAGAGATTATTTCCGGTGATTGATAAACACTTTTTTTTTTGCATATTTCTAATTAAGCAACTTAACTATCTTCCCCTTCCCCCTCAACCTACAGCACAGACAGTGTCCCAGATCTCACAATAGGGGGGATTTCACTAGGATGCTGTCTGTGGGATTAGGCAAGTCCCTATTGTTTCCCGAAGCGTCTGGTCCATCTAGCTGTAGAGTCAGCGGGATCGCTGATAGCGGAGAACGTTAACCTCTTCCCTTCTATTTCCTCTAATGACAAAAACAGCGCACTCTTTCTTTCATATGCTTTCTCTCTGATGTAGACGAAGAATTCATTGGTTGACAGTTATTGTAGGAGCCAAATAACCTGTGATGGTATGGTAAAGCTTAACTAATCAATTAAAGGCAGAGAAAGAATTCTGCAAAAATCTAGTACTGCTCTCTTTCTGCTACATTTTCTAAGCCTCCTCTTATTAAACAAAACTCTCTGCTCTGCTGCACCTATAACACATGATCCTCAGTTTCACTTAACCCTCAGTTTCCAATTGTTTAATATAAAACAAAAATTTGCTTCTCCCAAAATGTTTGTTACTGCTGCATCTTTCCACTGTTAAAATGCATTAAAGCATCTCTTTGGTCAAAAGTTAAAACTGTTCAGATAGAACACCCAAAAACCATCACCTTTAGGCATCATGTACACTGCACTCCTTTGGAAGCCTTTTCTCCTTACAGGAGAAAAGCAGCTTAAAAACGCAATAAAAGCTGTGTTGATCACAAGCTTTCATGCAGGCTTGCGCATTTTGCATTAATGCATTCTATTGGCCAGAATATTAATTTATTGTGGCCATTAGAATACATTCACGCACGAATGCACATAAACGTGAGATTTTATGTGCAATTATTCATGTTTTTTCTGCTCAAATGTTCCTCTGAACACACAGGTTCTTTTCTTGCCTCTAAACACCCCTGTTTCTAAATGCCTATGTGTGCTTGGACATATAGGCTAGCATGGAGGGGAGCTTAGAAACAGAGGCATAAAAACGCAAATGCTAGTACAAGAGTTTTTAAACTACAGTGTGCCTGAGGCCTTAGACCAATGGTTGTCAACTTATGAGCTAAAGAGGGCCTCCAATGTTGCCCGTGACATCACCAAAGGGCAGCATATAATGTTCAATATATGTAATGCTTCAGAGGACTGTCAGAAACTGCAGAATTATTAGAGGAAATGATGGTCAGAGAGTGTGGACAGGATGCATATTTGGCTAAGGATCTCCTGCAGAAGACAATATGAAACTGGGAAAATGTTATATGAGGTTAGTAGAGATCAATGCCATTACCCTTATGAATGTTGAAACTACAGAATGCTGAGGTCCAAAGTCCACAAATCTTATACCAAAGGGCCCATTGGGTTGCAGGTTGGGTACCAGGGCCTTAGACTCTCACTTGTATTCCCCTTTTATTTTCCTCTACTAAATACCTTAAAGGATAAGTTCACCTTTGGGAACATGTTACATGTTCCATCCCGTACAGCAGGAGACCTGCATGGCATCAGAAATCTACTGATCACTGGTGCAATGCTTTCCAGGCTACTGTAGACAAAAATAATAAATGCACATTTTTTTTTCCTGCAAAAAATGTGCATTTGTTACTTTTGTCTAAAAAGTGAATTTAACCTTTAAGCTGCCCATACTTGTGTAAAATTTTGTTCCAAATTTTCATTTTAAGAATGTTTCTAATTGTTAGCAGGGTCAAACCAACGTTCATTTTCTACCACAGGGACGAGATAATTTGAAGAAGCAGGATGAAAAAGTTTTCTCAAATTAAGCAATTTCTAACAGTGAATGTGGTCTTCCTTCGAGAGAGTCCATTTGTTCCAAAGTCAAATATTAAAAGCAACTGACATTTTGAAGTACTTTTAAATGAAAATCATCAAGTCATCTGAAGAACTGAAATTGTTAGCAGGGTCAAACCAACGTTCATTTTCTACCACAGGGACGAGATAATTTGAAGAAGCAGGATGAAAAAGTTTTCTCAAATTAAACAATTTCTAACAGTGAATGTGGTCTTCCTTCGAGAGAGTCCATTTGTTCCAAAGTTGAATATTAAAAGAAACTGACATTTTAAAGTACTTTTAAATGAAAATCATCAAGTCATCTGAAGAACTGAAATTTTTCAGCTGAATGTTCGTACAAACTTTGGTACAAACATTCATTTGAATATCTAATTATGTATGGCCAGCTTTTCTATTCATTGAAATCAGGCCCACAGAAACCCTACCCAAAACAGGATTTCATCCCACTGTATGCTATCATTTACTTTAACTAGCTTGTTTTTCCTGGAGCTCTACCCAGCTGTCCTCACTTCAGACATATTGTTCCTCTATTAACACTCTGCTTGGTGGTCTCATTTTCCACTACACCCTGCACTTCTGCTTCCTTCTCAGCAAACTGTAGCCTCCTTTTGTCTGCCTCTCCAAGCCTGTTTAAACAAGTTGTAGGATGCAAAGGCTTGCTATTAACAGATTCTCCACAATAGCGTGCTGTGTGCTGAGGACGAGTGGAATTCCCTGTAATCTCTCACTGTAATCTCATGACAATTAGTGTTATGCCCCTTAGAAATGATGGCTTTAAACGGTTTAGATGCACAGCCTGGATCCATTGGTGACGAAAATCATTTAAATTAGTAATTCAGTAAGTCAACAAATATATGATCCATTAATAAGTACATATAGGGCCAAATATATAGGAGAACATGTAAATATTAGTTATCAGTTATACACACACACACATACAAACTATAATTTAAAGTATATGCAAACCTCACCTAAATTTAGTTTGTAATAGAAATGAAAAGCAAAACTGTTGGTTATACATATAAAAATATTATAAATACCAGTTTCCTCTTTTTTTGTAAAGAGTTCCCATACCCTCTGTTCTCAACCGCATAGAGAGCTGGGGGAGGAGAAACAGCAGGGCACTGGTGTTCCCAATTAATGGCTGTGCAGGGGGAGGGGTGTCAGCACAAGTGTGATCATTGGAGGAGAGCAATCTGAGTTCTCAGCGTAGCCATAAAAGTGACCATGCTGTGCTCTTATGCCTTGTGTGATCAGGCATTAAACACAGAGGATGCGATACAAAAAGAACATGATACTTTTTCATACAAGTACATGGCACATGTCAGGAATTTGAAATTTTGGTTTTACAAACCCTTTAAGAACTTATTCACACCACAACACATCTTTTAATGCACATCATAATATATATTATTATTATTATACAGTATTTATATAGCGCCAAAAGGTTTGCTCAGCACTGTACATTATAGTGGGAGACAGTACATGAGACAATACAGTAACAATACAATACACGAGGGGTTCGAGGGCCCTGCTCTTTCGAGCTTACAATCTAGGAGGGAGGGGGTAGTGGTACAGGAGGAAGTGGCTGTGGGGGATGGAGTGGTAGGAGGAGTGGAGGAGATCGGCTGTTAAGTGAGGGTGGGGTAGGCTTCCCTGAAGAGATGGGTTTTCAGGGTGCGCCTAAAGGCGAGGAGGGTAGGTGACAGTCTGATGGATTGGGGTAGTGCGTTCCAGAGGATGGGGGAAGTCCTGGAGAAGTCCTGCAGTTGGGCGTGGGAGAAGGAGACCAGGGGGCTAGAAAGTAGGAGGTCTTGTGAGGAGCGAAGAGTACGGGTTGGGTGGTATTTGGGTATCAGGTCGGTGAGGTAGTTTGAGGCAGCGTTATGAATGGCTTTGTATGTCAGTGTTAGTATTTTGAATTTAATGCGTTGGGCATATATAATAACGTGTTATGGTAACGCACAGCAAAGCACTATATATGTTGTGGTGCCTTGCCATCTTTGTTAATTGCACCCCAACGCACAGATGAAAGTACTCTGTTTTTCACTTTAAATATTAGAAGACCTACGTTTTTGGCGTTAGGAATGCATAGCCCACTGCATGCATTAAAGTACAGTGTGTTATGTTGTGAATGGGACCTAACTTCTCTGAAGCCTCATTCACACTGCTACTGTCAATCCTGAGCGTGCCTGAAATCAGAGGATAGAACTAAACGCATATAAACACGTTTGACGCATTTTTTCAATTGTGCCACTCACTTTGTGTGTTTACCTGTGTTTAGGTGCAGTCCATTTGGTTGTTTAATCATATTTGATGATTGTGTCTGATTTGAAACTTATGGCTAAATGCATGTAATCAGATCCTGGATGCACAGAATTCTGCTTTCCCTAAGCGCATCTAAAAATTCTCTATAGCAGGGTGCTGTTAAACGCAATAAAAAATGTTGTGGGAAGCATAAGACTTCATTAACATGGAATTAAAGGGGTTGTACAGTGTGCGGAGCCTGTGTATTCACTCACCCAGGGCTCGGCAACCATATACAGCTGCCCATTGAGATGAATTATAAGGTGCGGCTATACGCAGTTTTGCACAGGGGGCACGTAAAACAACCCCATAGACATATGCTCTGAACATATATAGTATTCATTTACAGTAAAACACACATCTGTGCATGTGCAGGTGCTTTGCACAACCCCTGGCACATAACTGCATACAGCCACATCTAACTCATCTAAATGCAGTATCATTGAGTCCTGGACAAGTGATTATGCAGGCTTTGTACCCTACAGAGACAACTGCAGGAAGCCGAAGGTCCTGTTCACATCTGGGCATTTGCGATCTTGGGCAGAATCGCAGAGATTCTGCTCGCGATCCCACAGCACTCTGCAAAAATGACAAATCGTACCACGCATGTTCGGATGCCATTCATTTTGAATGGCACCAAATCGTGGATCAGTTTTGTAGTTGTTTTCTGCAATTGTGACAAACCACATCGCGCAAAAGGAGTAGGAGCTTCTTTTGGGCGACAAGCTTTGCACAATACAGTTTGCAGCGATTGCAGCGGGATTTTATGCGACAATCGCGGATAAACCACACCAGGTTTTGGTGCCATTGAAAAATAAGGGCACCCAAACTCGCATGGTACCATTTGACATTTTTGAAGAGCGCATTGGGATCACGGGCAAAATTGCTGTAATTCATCACAAATTTCCACATCTGAACGTAGCCTGAAAGTTGTTTATATTTGACAGATAACTTCTGATACATTTAGAAAAGCTAAACACAGGAGCAGCAGTGAGAATGAGGCCTAAAGCTGACCATACACGTCTAAATTTTAATTTGAGAATTTTTGTTCAAGAATATTCATTTGATTTTCTAATCATTAGTGGGTTTTTGACAGCAGTGATGGGAAAATTCGAAGAGGCAGGAGGGAAGCTTTTCTTGATCAAATGAATTTTAGGACAGTGTATGTGTTTATCGTTCAGAAATTACATTCATTTTAAAATCGAATGTTAAAAGCAAAAGCCAATTCATCGAATGTGCAAAGAATTTTCATACAACTTTTCTTACGAATATTCTCATCCGAAAATCTACATGTGTATGGCTTGCTTAAGGCTCCATTTAATATTTTAGATATCACTAAGAAAGTCAAAAACAAAACTGTACAACAACAATTCAGGCTTAAAGTAGATCTTCACCCTTTACTAGGACTTCTCCTTTTCTGGTTCCTCTCCTCTCCTACTTACAGAATTGGAATATATTTAAATCTTTTTGATTTATTCATTTCATTTTAATTTTTTTTTTGTATTGCACTGCAGAACTTCTGGTTTTTCACCTAGGCTTGAATTATGTCAGGACATCCCACTGCCTCCTGGGATTGACATGTTACTCCAAGGAGGCAGTGCCATGGGATCACATGCATGCCATGGGATCTACATGTGCACAAATATTACAGTGTCCTCTGCCATCTCCCAAAGACCTAGCAGAGAGCTATTGCATGCCTGTGCAAAGATGCTCAAGGTCTCTGCAATGCCCCAGATAAAAGAAAACAATGGTATCCATGAACATGCATAAATCCTCAGCATGGGCAAGAGCTATGAAGATGAAACAAAGTACCAATTGTCAAAGCAGCCATCTCCTTGCAAACTGCACTGTCGGACTGGCTGTGGAGGGAGGATGAGTTCCCTGCTTGGAAGTTAAAAGGCATTATTGGATCTTATTGATTTTCCAAGCAAACCATTAGAATCAGAGGTATCAAAAGGAAAAAGAACAAGCATGGTAAAGGTAAAGGCTCCAAAACCACCTCCAAGATTTTTATGCTCCTGTAACTATGGTCGCAAATATTATCCAGATGTTTAAGGTCCAAGGGACCCCATAGCCAACCTCCCTGGATGTTGCCACAAAAAGGAAAACGTATACAAAATTAAAAGGAACACAAGGAAAACTTCAAAACAGATCCTGCTGACCTTCAAGAGCAAGGTACAACAATTTCAAATAGCAACATCTGTCGCTGTCATATCAAAGTGGACTGAAAGCGGCTAGACTTGGGTCTGCTAAAATTCATGTTGACAAGCCACAGCCCATCTGGTAAAATGTCCTTTTGGACCTATGAAACAAAATTAGACCCTTATGGTAAGTAATAGCAACTTACAGAAAAAAATTATTTTAAAAAAATACTATCCCTACTGTAAAACATGGAAGAGACTCCATCATGTCATGGGTTTTCCTTGCTATCTCTAGCATCAGATGCCTCATTTATGCAGGACATTATGAAATCTGAAGATTGTCAAAGCATTCTGGAGTGCAACATAATGTCCACTGTTAAGATGACCATACATGGAGTGATTTTCGGATGGTTCCTAAAGAACTGGATGAAATTTGATGCATCAGCACCTTCCCACTGGACATCCTCCATCCTAAAAATTGGGAGAACTGGACAGAAATGTATTGGTTGCCAAATCAGATACAGGCACCGTTTAAGTATTCCTCCATCCATGCTGTTTACGTTGATAGGGGAATCAACAGAAATCTTAGTGTGTGGCCAGCTTTAGAAAACCCTATACCATTTGCTGGTTATGATGGGTCCTCCAGCAAGATAATGACCAAAATCACATATCCAAGAATGGTTAAAAGGCAAACATTGGACTGTTCTGAAGCGATCTGCTATAAGTCCTAATCTGAATTCAAAAGAACATTTATGAAAAAATTTAAAAAATCACAGTAAGTGTCAGACACCGCCGAGCGGGATCTCTAGTGCTCCACAGAACGGGATTCCCCAGGACGCGGAGTCTAAGTCCCAGTCTGCCTTTTCACCAGAGCCCCTGATGGTGGGGATGGACTTGGTGCAAGACTGAAACCAGGTCGCGACCCCTGAGTGCACCCAACTGTGGTAGAGGGGTCCCTGCTGAGGGTATGTGCCAGGGGTGAGCCTGAAGTGAAGAGGCTGACAAGTCCAGGTCCCGAGCGGGATGGATGGATGACAGTCAGGATTGAGCGTAGTCAGACTAGCCAGGTCGATAACAGTGGAGGCAGGTAGGTACCAAGCAGAAGACAGAGTGTAGCCGGGTCACGAGCCAAGGTTTAGCAATGGGAGGTCCAGTAATAATATAGCAACAGGCAGAAGAGTAGTCAATGACGAGCCGGGGGTCAGAGCAGGAGAAGGTCAACGCAATTCAGGACAAGCAGGACTGGCAACAGGAACGTACTTCAGAAACACAGGAACAGAAACTAGACCTTGCGGCAACCTGATCACCGCCTGGCCAGTTTAAATAGTGCACCCTGCACCGTCATTGGTGCCAGACGCACGCCCGCGTGCGCGAGTGCACATGAGTGGCCGCAATTGCCCAGGTCCCAGTGCCTGCACATTAGTGCGCCTAGGCAATCTGCGCATGCACAGACCTGTGCGCCGCGGCGAGACCCGCAGTCCCTGACAGTAAGTGAACCCATCATACCTAAGATAAAGGAAGCAGTTTGATTTGGAAGAGTGCAACAAAGTGCCCACTGAGAAGTGCAGAGGCCTTATTCAGAGCTACAGAAACTTCTTAATTACAGCTATTGCCTCAAGAGTATGTTCTATGAAATACTGGGGTAGGAGTACCAATAATTATTATTGCACTATATGCACCGCTGCTAAACCCTTGAATTTTGAGTGTTTGCTGCTGCTTTGGGTTACAGAACACTTTCTCCCTCACTAACATGGAGGGAGTCATACTGTAGTTCACAGCATGAACAAGACAGAGCTGATGACGCTAATTAAGATGTCAGTGCAGCAGAGGCAGAATGCACAATAAGGCCCCATTCACAGGGGCAGACTCCACTTTGCTGATCAAGATCTGTCTGCCGATCCCCTCCCCCCTCCCCACTAGTAGAATAGAGCCGCTCCATAGAGGAGAATGGAGGGTTTGACTGGTTCTGTCTGAAAAACGTGGACTGATATTGTGAAAGGGGCCTAAGTTAAGTGTCTATGTATAGAAAGTTTGCTGAACAAATTGTGACATCTGTATAGTTCCCATGAAACTTGCCATATGCTGTAAAATATACTTATGTCCTCTGATTGTAAGCTCCACCTAGTAGCATAATGCAGTAATTCTTTAACAAATTATAGGGGTCTCCAAACTATGGCCCTCCAGCTGTTGAAGTACTACAAGTCCCATCATGCCTCAGCCTCTGGGAGTCTTGCCTGTGGCTGTCAGAGTCTTGCATGGCCTCATGGGGCTTGCGGTTCCTGGAGGGCAATAGTTTGAAGACCCCATAGGCCATAATTATATTATACAGAATACAGCAAGTTTGCTTGGAGCTGTGTAAATGTTTTCCACATTCATTCAGCAAACTTTTTATACATATACCCCTAAGTTTCCAGTTACAAGATTTCTAGTAGGCCCAACAAGAATTTTTTGCACTCCTCAAACAGATATAACAAAACATATTTTTTCCTCTACAACTAAGCCAAATCAGGGTGAAACACGTTACAGGGGCAAGGCCAAGATTTGGGGACTGTAGCTAAAGCCTCTGTAAGCTTACCAGCGGATGTGGTTGATCTATGTGGTGTAGGCTCCCTAATTTTGCTATCATGAAAACACATTTGTTATATTTAACAGACCAAAAGGCAGCAAATAATCAAAGTCTACATGCTCTATCATAGGTAGACTAATGAAAACACAGAACTGTCACATTTCCATGACTGTACATTCTTCTGTTCGTAAAAGGCCATCATTAAAATAGTTCTGACATAGTTAACCAGTATCTGATTACAGAAATTCTCTAAAAATGCAACTTTTACTACTGGGCTGCTCCTCATAAAGGGTGTCTGTGACCCACTAGAGGCCACCGAATGCCAACAATATGGAAAAAGAATGGATGCACATTCCTGCTTCCTTCTATTCCATTCTATTCTGAATTCTGGCAGAAAGAAAGGAAATGTAATGCTTATAAAACACATTTTAGATTGGATACATTTCTTTTTATTCAGCCCAATCTTAGATGATTCAGGAGGGTATAGAAGTGGCACAATTTGCTCCTCCTATGCTTGCTTTATTAATACCATGATCAGTCAATGTTATATATGTACAGAAGTACTAAATAAAATGGGAATGTCTCTCCACTAAGATACCGTTCCCAGTGGAGGTAAGCTGATTTGTTCATAAGAAATAATTATTTAACTGTAATACATCAACACAGGCAAGTCGTACAAAAAATACACACACACACACACACAGCAGCTTTTTCATCTAGTGCATACTGCTGCATTAACAATATAAAAGTCAATATTGTATATACATGAGGTATAAAAAAATAAATGTTTTTTTTAAAGCTATAAAATGCTAATACAGTATATAAAGTCATAGAAAACCAGAATGTAGAATGATCAGGCAGCAGATAACCAGGTACTAGTGCACTGCCCTCCTAATCACATTCAGTTGGCTGACCGTTACATCAATCAACATCATTACATCATAATTCTCTGCACGGAAATGTCTATAAGTAACCCTCTATGCCTCCCTTATGCATCCGCAACACCGTTTTGCTCCTAGCACTAGCACCAGAAGTAGTAGGATGTGATGAAAAGGTTATATTAACACAGAGGTGATTCAGAGGAGGTGATTCAGAGGCGTGCAAGGAACTCTTGAAATGCATACTTTGCCTGCATTGTCCCTTTAAATAGGGACGTAAAACATTCCCTGGCTTACCATAACAACAAAAACTTACAAGTACGAATCCCAATCAATGGAAACAGGTAGAATTATTAACCAACAGAATTCAGCTGCTGTTCACCTAATGTATTCAATTTACATACAGTGAGGCTACGTACAGGTCACTGCAATAAAACGTTATTGATAGTGTACCATTAACTCCTCTAACACAGCGAGAACAGTGCAGCCCATTCTATCTTCAATGCATAGTGGCTTTTCAGTGCGCTTCTACTTAACTACACAGGTGGAAACAGGCAGTGTGTTAGGATCAATGACCAGTATTGCCATCTACACGTCTTCAATACTGCGCTGGTGTGATCACCAGCATGGAGATAAAAATATGTCATACAAAAACTCATAGTCACTCTCTTACACAACTAAAGCATTTCACACATTGCAATCTTTAGGTCACAGACCTTCTAGCCCAGACATAATGAGAACACTGATGAGAGGAGATCAGGCAGTCATAAGGACGGTTCCACTAAAGAAAGAAAGGACTTTGATCTCTTTGGAAAGGAAGGTTAATTACCAGAAATAATGAGTCTGGGGTGTTAGGACCATAAAGTCAAATTTAACCTCTTCACTTCACATTCTGATCAAATTAACCCCATCCATAAAGGTGAATTTTAGTTTCTTGTTATCATTACTGACCGATAAGGAAAATACTGACTAAATGCAAGGTTCAAGCAAAACACATTCATTGCCAATAAAATAATGTGATTTTTCCTGCTTCTTATATATTATAGTTCAATATCACTACTAATCACCATAAAAATGATGCCTAGAACTTAACCTACCTTTCTACACATCATATTACATATATCATCTCTTCTATACTACTTCTCCTATCTTAACATATATCTGATTCATATAAATCTCTCCATTTAATTCTCATAACGCCTCCTACCTTTCTACACATCATATTACATATATCATCTCTTCTATACTACTTGACCTATCTTAACATATATCTGATTCATATAAATCTCTCCATTTAACTAATTCTCATAACGCCTCCTACCTTTCTACACATCATATTACATATATCATCTCTTCTATACTACTTCTATCTTAACATATATCTGATTCATATAAATCTCTCCATATAACTAATTCTCATAACGCCTCCTACCTTTCTATACATCATATTACATATATCATCTCTTCTATACTACTTCTATCTTAACATATATCTGATTCATATAAATCTCTCCATATACCTAATTCTCATAACGCCTCCTACCTTTCTACACATCATATTACATATATCATCTCTTCTATACTACTTCTCCTATCTTAACATATATCTGATTCATATAAATCTCTCCATATAACTAATTCTCATAACGCCTCCTACCTTTCTACACATCATATTACATATATCATCTCTTCTATACTACTCCTATCTTAACATATATCTGATTCATATAAATCTCTCCATATCTCCATATAACTAATTCTCATAACGCCTCCTACCTTTCTATACATCATATTACATATATCATCTCTTCTATACTACTCCTATCTTAACATATATCTGATTCATATAAATATCTCCATAAAACTAATTCTCATAACACTTCCTACCTTTCTGTATAACGGATCTATATAATTCCTTCTATATCTTCATATAACTGAGTTATATCTCTCCAGATACTTGATCCTAAAACACCTCCTACCTCTCCATATAACAGATTTGTATAACTTCTCTTGTACCTTCACATGACTGATTTCTAAAACTCCTCATATATGATATACACTCACCGTCTACTTTATTAGGTACACCTTGCCAGTGCCAAGAAAATATCCCCCACACCATTACACAACCACAACCAGCCTGAACCATTGATACAAGGCAGGATGGATCCATGCTTTCATGTTGTTTACTCCAAATTCTAACCCTACCATCTGAATGTCACAGCAACCAGTCTGCCCATTCTCCTCTGACATCAAGGCATTTTCGTCCACACAACTGGATATTTTCTCTTTTACTGACCATTCTCTGTAAACCCTAGAGATGGTTGTGCGTCAAAATCCCAGTAGATCAGCAGTTTTTGAAATACTCAGACCAGCTTGTCTGGCACCAACAACCATGCCACATTCAAAGTCACTTAAATCCCCTTTCTTCCCCATTCTAATGCTGGGTTTAAAGTTCAGCAAGTCGTCTCCACCACGTATACATGCCTAAATGCATTGAGTTGCTGCCATATGATTGGCTGATTAGCAATTTGTGTTACCAAGCAATTGAACAGGTGTACCTAATAAAGTGGCCTAAGGATATATGCAGAGATAGAGGCTAGAGGCAGCTGCTATAGGCAGAGATAGGAGGAGTTATAGGGCTCAGAAATGTGCAGAGATAAGACGAGTTATAGGGATCAGTTCTATGTAGAGACTGGATGAGTTGATCAGTTATAACTTCTGCAAATTTCTAAATCCTATAACTCATCTGATCTTTACATAAAACCAATCACTATAACTCACCTAATCTCTACATAAAATTGATCCCTAGAACTTCTCCTATCTTTGCATATTTCTGATCCCTACAACTCATGCCTCTAGCCCCATCCCTGCATATAGGGATCAGTTCTATGAAGACATCAGAAGAGTTGATCAGTTATAACTCCTCCTATCACTGCATATTTCTTATTTCTACAACTCATCTGATCTTCACATACAACAGATCCCTATACCTCCTCCTATTTCTGCATATTACAGAACCTTATTACTACTCCTATCTATATAGCTGCCCCTATCCCTCTATATAACTGATGCCTATTACTTTTTATCTCAGCCTCTAACTGACACTTAAAGGGTAACCCCACTTTCATGAGGAAAAAAAAAGGAAATAAAAAAAATAATATTGCATACACAATTGCGACTCAAGTCAAATTGTAATTGAATTTTATTAAAAATGACATTTCCTTTTCAATCTGCAGCGCTGATTTTTTCTGTAAAATGCAATGCAATATGGCTAATTGAAGGTGTTCTGTACACGGATGGTTCACAGAACGCACCGTGAAAATGTCAGTTCCTGCTTGAGTGATTGGCTTACTGATTTTTCTTAGAAATCTGCACAAGAAACAAGTCAGATTTTAGACATCCCCTGCAACAAAAATTTCATTTTTGGTGAGATACTCCCAAAGGGAAATAATGTCTAAAGGGATGCAGACCTTGCCACTTTCCTGCAAGTGCAGCAGCTTATTAATAATTATAAAGCCACTCCCATTCAGATTCACTCTGCACATGGACACAGACAAACAAACCTCTATTTCTTTAGAATAACAAAAGGTAGGAATCTGCAACAAAGTTTGTTAAAAATCCTTGCAATGCCACCCAGAGGGAAATGTTTTAGCTCAACAAAAGTGGAGTTACTCTTTAAAGTCTTACTAAACCCACAACAGTAAAATCAGTCTGTATGTGCCGTAAAGCGTGCTTATATTACGCAATGTGGAACCTAAGGGGTTAATCCTCTGCATTGTGTAAAGGGGCTGTTTGATCCTGACTTCTCTGATCCTCCCCTTCTTCCAGTGTCCCCGTCTTATCTCCTGATAAGACATATCGTGTGGAGACACTCTGCACATGCTCAGTTTGGTGTGTATTGCTAGAGAGGTTTTTTTTTTTTTTTTTTTTTTCTTGGGAGAGAGCATGTGATCAGCACAGGGCCAATCAGCACTGTCCAAACAGAGGGTGAGGGGTTCTGAATCCTCCTAGGGCAGAATGAAAACTCATCCTACAAGCTTTAACATGTGCTCGGCTGGACACTAATAGAAGTCACAAGACTGCTCTAACTACTGATGAAAAAAAGTATTTAGCAGTTTATATTTACTAAAATAGTTTCATTTCCATGTTCTGTATACTGTGCAGGGGCGGACTGACAACTTATGGGGCCCCTGGGCAATAGGGGATCATGGGGCCCCTGTGTCCTTGCCCAAACTCAAAAAAGCCTATGAAAAAGGTACCAGGGGCATCTCATGGGGCCCCCTACTGACCCCGGGCCCTCGGGCAGTGCCCGAGTTTCCAAATGGTCAGTCCGCCCCTGATACTGTGGGAGACTAGCTATAGTGAATCCTGGGTTTAATAACACCTCGAAGCCTCCTTTCCCATCATATTACTTCTCCTTATAACCGTACCTTTCCCTTTAATATATCGTCCTCTATAAGTCCTCCTATCTCTGCATATAACTGTATTCTATATCTCCTGCTATCTCTTCCTATACTCACAGCCTGTAAATCCTTTCCTCTTCATATGATCCCTCCTGCTACCTCTGCATATAAACACATCCTTAGAACTCTCATCTCTACAAATAACCCTTCCCTGGTATAATTCCAGCTATCTCTGCATACAACTGGTCCTTGCAAGTCCTTCTATCTCTCCATATACAGTACCTCTTCTACCTTTCCATATATGCGTCCCCTGTGACTCCTCCCATCTCTCTCTCTATAACGCGGTATACTTGTATCCCTTGAAAAATCTCCTTCATCGGTCTCCACAGATCTCTGTTTTTAGTGTTTATTCCTGTGTCAGCAAGTCTAAGTTCTATCAATTATTAATAAGTCAGCAGATAATTAATGAATTCAAACTCATTTTTAAACACAACACAAGCCTTTAACTGGGAACGCTCATTAACTCAAACTTTACAGGTCGTCTGGAAAAGCCTCCTAGTATACATACACCACACATACCCCTCCCGTATCCACTTAGAAAAAAAGAGGAAAACATCAAAGAGAGGTATTTTAAACCGTAAATAGCAAGGAGGAAAGAGATTATGGAAATAAAGGTGTGGAGGAGGGGAAGGTGTTTTGGAAAGCAAAAAAAAAGGAAGAGAATGAGACAAGTGAAGTGAAAGGGATCATGGGAAGTTGTTGGCTGCAACATAGGTGGTGAAAGAGAAAAGCGATGTGGGGAGGAAATGGGTGGAAAGAGATAAAGGATCTTCGGACACAATAACAACTACTACAAAGAAGAAGAAGTAGAGAAGAAATGATGATACAATTGGCTGGGGTTGTTTTCATAATAGAAATTTACTAACCACATCCTGGAGTTTGTTTACTAACAAAGCAAATACCAATAATGTACTTGTATCCATCAAGGAAGCTGATTTAATAGCAAGCATGCACAGTTCAAACCAAATCCATCGTGTCTTCATTAAAGCAAATGGTTACTGGTTGCTATGGGTTACTGCACTTTTCACCAAGTGCTTTGCTCTTTGCACTATTTACTGAATATAAACATCTCAAATATGTAATTTAGTACCCAGGTCAAAAATGCCAAACAGCACCCCCCACCACCAAAAAAAAAGTGTGAACATTATGTGTCAGCAAAAATCTCCCCCCCCCAAAAAAAGAAAAAACATTTTGAGCATTTATCTTCACAATTACCCCCTCAGCATAAATCCCCTTTGCAAGCAACAATTCTCCTCCCAGTACAAATCCCCCTTCCCAGCTCAAATCCTCTCCCTCCCCAAATCTTCCCTCCTCGCTCTAATACTCTACCCCTCAAATTTCCCCTTTGGGCATAAATCCTCTCCACCCTCCAAATCCCCCTCTCCCAGCACAAATCCCCCCAAATCCCCTCTCCTAGCGCTAATCCTCCCCTCCAAATTTCCCCTCCTAGCACAAATCCCCCCAAATCCTCTCTCCTAGCGCAAATTCTCCCCTCCAAATTTCCCCTCCTAGCACAAATCCCCCCAAATCCGCTCTCCTAGCGCTAATCCTCCCCTCCAAATTTCCCCTCCTAGCGCTAATCTTCCCCTCCAAATGTCCCCTCTTAGCACAAATCCCCCCAAATCCCCTCTCCTAGCACTAATCCTCCTCTCCAAATTTCCCCTCCTAGCACAAATCCCCCAAATCCCCTCTCCTAGCGCTAATCCTTTCCTTCAAATTTCCCCTCCTAGCACAAATCCCCCCAAATCCCTTTTCTGAGCGCTAATCCTCCTCTCCAAATTTCCCCTCCTAGCATAAATCCCCCCCTAATCCCCTCTCCTAGCACTAATCCTCCCCTTCAAATTTCCCCTCCTAGCACAAATCCCCCAAAATCCCCTCCCCTAGCGCTAATCCTCCCCTCTAAATTTCCCCTCCTAGCACAAATCCCCCCAAATCCCCTCTCCTAGCACAAAACCCCCAAATCCCCTCTCCTAACGCTAATTCTCCCCTCCTAGCACAACCCCCCAAATCTCCTCTCCTAGCACTAATCCTCTCCTCCAAATTTCCCCTCTAAGCACAAATCCCCCCTCCTAGCACAAATCCCCCCAATCATCCCTACTAGCACAAATCGCCCCCCCAAATTCCCCTTCCTAACAGAAATCCACTCTCCTAGTATAAGTCCCACCCCTCTAAATCACCCCTTCCAGCACAACCCCTTAAATCCCCACCGTACCCAGGACAGCCGCCCCTCCTGCCCACCCCTCGCCTGATCCTGTTTATTGTAGTCTACTGGTCCTTAAATGTGGTGGTTGCATTAGGCTGGCCATATACTGATCGAAATTTGTCCGGCTCGATCTGTGTGTTGGCTCCTTCACTCGACCAAAATCAATTGTTTAATCAATACTAAGTGGTTAGCACCTCCGCCTAGCAGCAGTACGGTCGTCGGTGCAAATACCAACCACAGCACTACCTGCCTGGAGTTTGCATGTTCTCCTTATGCAGGTTTCCTTCCGCATTCTAAAGACATGCTGGTAGGTAAATTGGCCCTAGTATGTGTATGTACGGACCTTAGACTGTAAGCTCCTTGATGGCAGGGACTGATGTGAATGTAAAAAATACATGTAAAATGCTATGTAAATTGCAGGGGCTCTATAAGTACCTGTAATAAATAAATAAAAACTTCTTTCAGGGATATGTTAGAGGATTTTCCATTGATCATCAGCTGCAGCTGCTGATCATTGTATTCTGACAGCAGAGGATGTCACTGTCTAAACACAATGTCCAAGCCATTGAATTCATCCATCTGTTTGTGTGGATGGATTAATCTGCTATATATTTTTTTTTTTTTTTTTTAAATAGAAAAAAAAAAAAAACTAACTGTGTATAGCCAGTTTACAGATCCCTCCATCCATGCTTGAATCTGAAGTGCTCACTATAGTAATCTACCAGCCAACAATTTTCCACCCAGCTCCTCTGATTTTCCAATTTAAGGTTGTCAGGCAAAAGGGCCACCCACAAAATTACATTCGCTCAGTCTATGGCCAACTTTGGTTTTTGTTTTGTTTTTTCCAGTACATTTTTTGCCACTTTAGAAAAAAATCTGCTGATCCTGCCAGAAATGTTGCGTCCTTGTAACCTCCTGTGCACTGAACTAAAATCTTAAAAGTGTAGTTCCAGCCCACGCTACCTCCCATGAAAAATTGAAAGTCAGCAGCTACAAATACTGTAGCTGCTGACTTTCAGTATTAGGGCACATAGCTGCCCATAAATCCAGTGGTGTCGGTTGCAGCGAACTGAGCCGGAAGTGGGAGTGGGTACCTGTCAAAACTAGGTATTTGCTCCCCCCCCCCCAAATGTGGCAGCGGGGGGGGGGGAGACAGAAAAGCAGAGCTTCCACTTTTGGGTGGAACTCCACTTTAAACAAAGTTATCAGCCTTCCCAGTTATTGTCTTTGAATTAGAAAACAGCTCCCCCTGTGTAATGGAGATGAAGAGATGGGGAGGCGTTTGTAGTCCAAATGAGGAAAGCAGCCTAGGGTGACTACACTGCCCCTTCATAGATACAGTACAGTGAGTGTTTTCACTTTAAGACAGGAAGTGTGTTACTGGCAAGATCACCAGGTGATAATAAAGGCAAATAAAGTCTGAAAAAAAAGAAAACTAATACATACATACAACACATCCAATGACGGGTATACTGCAATTTGTACACTTATGTTCAAATATAAAGCTGAATTCCAGGTATAGATTTTATTGCATAGTTACACTGACCCAGCCTGGAGAAATGCAAGTATACATATGCCTTACCTGTGGGACTGCTGTCACCACGATTACAGTGATTGCTGCCGTCTTCCAGGTCCCAATCTAAGCAGTTGCCTTGCTGCCTAGTAACAACAAGGGGTCGCTCACTTGGCATGGTCACCATTTACAGAACACCTTGCATTTTTCTCAATGACTACAAAATATTCTCTGATTGGATGAGGTAGAGATTGTGATGTCACTGCCCTTCCTCTCCAGCTGATCCATTCAGAGACTTTCTTACATCCACTGAGAAAAATACAAGAGATCTGTGAATGGTGTCAGTGAAGAGCAAGCGATTCCTTATGCACACTATGCAGCAGGGCAGCCCCACTCAGGAAAGGATATGGAAAACCCTGATGATCACTATTGTAGTGGAGACTCCTACAGTAATTCTCTACTTCCACAAGGATCCCACGGGTATGAAATGTGCACACTCACAGTGCTTCACACTGGACCAATGTAACTATGCAAAAAAATCCATACCTGGCCTTCACCTTTAACAATATGTGCATTTAATAAATACATATTACTGTACATATTTTGTTTTGACACTTTTACGTGATTTGTGATTGGCTAAGAACAACAGCCCCTAGATGCGTTTCACCATATGTTATTACCATGATTATTTGACAAACTACAGTCAAGGATTTGGGATGCAATAACAAAGCAAGCTCCAAAACTAGAACAGAAGGGAATCAATGAGAACATCTAAAAAGTATACAAGTTATATAAAGGGATAAGAGGCTGTAAATTAAAGGGTTAAAATTCTGAGTGGGCATATGACACAAGGAAGGGATCTGCTGTGCAAAAATGGAGGCACAGGTGTGAAATCTGGAGCACATCCACTGCCGAAATCCAAAGACTAAACTGGGAAGTCTACATAGGAAGGGGCTTGCTGGTGCTGGAGGCAAGGGATGTGCATGGTTACCACTACAACAGCAAAAAACAAAAACCCCATTAACTACATAATAGTAAAAATGAGATGACCCTAATAAATTATCATTTGTAGGTAGCCAAGGGCAATCATATGTGAAGAGGGGTCCCCTATTTCATTTCCTATCAGACAAAAGAGGAGATGAGGGGTAAGGTGACAGGAGGGGGCAGTCAATGGGAAAGGAGAACAAAACCAGAAGGTACAACAAAGCTTGGAGGAGATGAGAAGCTCAGGAAAGAGATGAGGGTCTTCAAAGAAGAGGATGAAGAAGGCAAGAGGGGAACTGGGGGACAAGGAGGTCATCAGGAAACTACAAAACCCAGAAAAGTGAAGAGAAAGCAGAGGTCCAAGTAGCTAACAAGTGATGAGAGCGGAGAGGAGGAGTAGTAAGTGATGGGAGCAGGAGGGAGTGAGGAGAAGGAGAAGGGGGAGGAACAAAGAAGACCAGGGACTGACCTGTGGGAGTCTCAGTCTCCAGGGGGAAACACAGGGGGGCGACCAAGAGCAGATGGAGCAGTTGGGGGTACATGCTGCCGGTCTATAGTTCCTTAGATCACTATGGTCTCCTTCCCTCTGTAGCCAGGCGGGTACATGTCTCCCCTTGATCACGACATACTTCTCTCCCCCTCTTCATTCCAGCCTGCTCCAGCACGGGAAAGTTGCAGAGTGCAGAGAGTGTCAGACTAAGCTCAGTCTACCGAAGCTGACGTCATGTGCTGCCAGTTCCATGAGCGCCAGTGCCACCTGCTGGACACACAGGGGACACGGTACAATAGTGCCATCTGCTGGGCTATGGGATGAACTGCAGTTTGCTGAACAACCTGCACGTCTCCAGAGGCACCACAGGTCCAAGCATGTGCCTAGTGACACCACTCCGTCTTTTATTGGTAGAAACCCACTTTAAAGTGTTACCTGCCTCTTCGTTTTCGTCCCTAGCAACTCAGTCTTTACTTACAGTATTGTTATGAATACCATTGTCTCCGAATTTTACATTAGAGCCGCTTTTAGTTCTCCTTATGGGTCAGCGATAGTAAATTCACCCATTACTGATGCTTTTGTTGTGACACCATTGCAGTGACACACGACCTGCTATTATTTGTCCATGTAGGAACACGTGTGAGGGGCTCATTCGTTCTGCGGACACAACTCGTCTACTTCTGACCGGGGCGCCGTCTGGACAACACAGGCAACGTTGCTCTTTGCTGCCACCCACAGGACAAATACATGAAGGCAGGAGATGTGTACTGCTTGGCTTTTTTTTTAGGTAGAACTAAAAGCAAAACTATTTTTTTTTAATTTTGGATGGGAGGATTATAGCCCGTCAGATTTTTTTTTTTTCGCCATCCATGTCCCATTGTGGAGATTTCCCTTCACTTCCTGTCCTATAACCAAACAGGAAGGAAATTTGCCATCCATGTCCCATTGTGGAGATTTCCCTTCACTTCCTGTCCTATAACCAAACAGGAAGGAAATTCGTGCAACTTACCCTCCAGAGGATTTACCCTCCTTCCCGACCAGGCCATTTTTTTGCGTTACGGCGCTGCATTACTTTGACAATTGCGCGGTCATGCAATGCTGCACCCAAATGAAATTAACGTCATTTTTTCCCACAAATTGAGCTTTCTTTTGGTGATATTTGATCGCCTGTGCGTTTGTTATGTTTTGTGCTATTAAAAAAAAAGTGACAATTTTGAGAAAAAGACAATATTTTTGTATTTATGCTATTAACCTCCCTAGCGGTGTGATTATGTCAGTATTTCTGTGCTCAAAGCGGTACATTTTTTTGCATGGAAATATGTAGTTTTATTATTGTAGGCCTGTAATTCTTAGGAATAACTCACTGAAATTTGTCCGAACAAGAGTCTAGTAAACATCTCGGGTATGATAAAATTGGAAACACAAAATCATAAATAACAATATAATAAATAATCATAAATAATAATTATAAATTTAATTCAATAATGTAATTAAACCAAAAACACTGAAATTTGAAATATAGCGCCAAGTTGGCACATCACTGAGCGAAGTCGCAAAATCGTTTTCAGTGTCTGATGACGAATTTCCCCACAAATCATTATCACTCAATTCTGCAAGTGGTTCTATTTTACTATCGCTCTTTTCTAGCTGGTCTAAAACCGCTTTTGACCTAAAGGGATGCTTTTTGGATGCCATGGACATTTCTCAGTTTCCAGGCAGAAAGAACAGTAAAAATGCAGGCAGGGCGCAGGACAAAGCACTAGGGACAAAATGTATGTGAAATGGTTTGATACAGTAATGTTTTACTATGAGATTTTAGTGTATTGAGTGAATGTCACATTTTAAAATTTTAGAATTTCCCGCCGGTTCCGTCCCCCGTACGTCCCGATGCTCGCAGGGAACAGAACCCGGAAGACACATGCCGACATCGGCCGGAGGAGATGGCCAGGGACGCTGCAGGGGGGGACATCGTGGGAGCGCAGGACAAGGCGCGTGTCCCCTACCCAGGAATGCAAAATCACATATATATACGTGATTTTGCGCACACATGCCATCCTGTAGCAGTATTTCTGATTAAAATGTTACTAAACCCACAACAGTAAAATCAGTCTGTATATGCAGTAAAACATGCTTGTTATACTCACTGTGGAACCTAAGGGGTTAATCCTCTGCATTGTGTAAAAATGCTGTTTGATCTTGACTTCTCTGATCCTCCCTTTCTTCCAATGTCCCCCTCTTAGCTATTGATAAGACATATCTTGTTTAGACACTGCACATGTTCAGTTTGGTGTGTATTGCTAGAGAGGTTTTTGGTTTTTTTCTTGGGAGGGTGTATGTGATCAGCACAGGGACATTTAGCACTGTTCCAGACAAAGGTCAGGGGTTCTGCATCCTCCTAGAGCAGAAAGAATACTCCTCCTTCTTTAACCAGTGCTGTACTGAACACTGATAGCAGTCATAAGACTGATCTAACTGCTGATGAGAAAAACTATTTAGCAGTTTATATTTACTAAAATAATTACATTTCCATGTTCTGTGAGACCAGATATTGTGAATCCAGGGTCCTAGGTTTAGTACACTTTAACCTCCCTGGAGGTATTCCCGAGTGTAGCTCGGGGTAAAGTTTCAGTACCAAAAGCGGTAACCCCGAGCTACACTCGGGAATAACCTGCAGCCTTGCTCCGTTGTCTCTTCTGCACTTACCTTGTCCTGCGCTCCCGCAATGTCCCCCCTGCAGTGTCCCCAGCAATGTCCTCCAGCCGATGCCGGCATCTGTCTTCCGGGTTCCGTTCCCTGCGACGTCAGGACGTACGGGGACGGAACGGCGGGAAATTTGAAAATTTTAAAAGTGACTTTCACTAAATTCACTAAAATCACATAGTATAACATTACTGTATCAAAGCATTTCACATACATTTTGTCCCGAGTGCTTTGTCCTGTGCCCTGCCTGCATTTTTACTGTTCTTTCTGCCTGGAAACTGAGAAATGTCCATGGCGTCCAAAAAGCGTCCCTTTATGTCAAAAGCGGTTTTAGATCAGCTAGACAACAGCGATAGTAAATTAAACCACTTACAGAATTGAGTGATAATGATTTGTGGGGAAATTCGTCATCAGACACTGAAAGCAATTTTGCGACTTTGCTCAGTGATGTGCGAACTTGGCGCTCTATTTCAAATTTCAGTGTTTTTGGTTTGATTATATTATTGAATTAAATTTATTATTATTATTATATTATTATTTTTTCTTTCAATTCGTTTTTATTAAAATTTTTAAGAAATAATAACAATAAAGTGAGCAACCGTGACAATAGTGGAAATAAGTACAAACATGTCAAAGTCATCAAAATTGAGCCGATAGGACACGGCAACCAACTTATACAGATAATCAATCGTGAATGGTATTAATGACATGTTCACAATTATTACAAAACTTTAGAAAATAGTATTTTGGTAATATACCCAGGTAAGAAGCATAACAATACACGGTGTAATGCCCAACAAAACAAACAAATGAGACACAAAAGGTAGAAATTACACAGTGAGAAAAGATCCAGAGGAACTTGGACCAAAAAAAGGAAAGGACGGTGCGGCAAGGAAGCTTGCAGTCCATAAAGTAAATGAAAAAAACAGAAAGAGGGAAAGGGTCTGACAGAGTACACATATATGCTATATGCAATTTATAATATCAATGGTTGTCATAGAATATCAAAGGTCAGAGAGCTGGAACTCAACAGTCCAGCATAACCATCCAGTATTAAAGACCTGTAAATTATGATTTGAAATTCCATAGGACTGTTCATACAGGTACTGAAAGTGTACTCTATGGATAACTTCTGAAACTAGAGGAGATGTAGTGGATTTCCATGCTTTAGTAAGAATTAGTCGGGCTGCAATTAAAATGTGAGTTACCACTGTTCAGGACTGGATTGGGAATACATTCAGCGTAAGATTTAACAGCGTCAAATGGGACTTTGAAGTTGTGTACACCCCGGACACCCTAGAAATCAATTTAAACACATCTTTCCAGAAATTCCGAATACACCCGCACTCCCACAACACATGTAGCAAAGTGCCAATACCACCACAATTCCTCCAACATGAAGGAGATGTATCGGGATAAATTTTTGAAAGTCTAAATGGGGTTAAATAGCTACAATGTAGAATTTTTAGGGAACTGTCCCAATGATCAATACATTTAGAAAGACTAATATTACAGGTCCAAGCCGCTTGCCAATCCTATGGAGAGAACGATCTATGCAGATCTCTCTCCCATTTGCCCACACACGTTAACACAGAGTGATCCGAATCATGTTGCAAAAAGTTGTAGAACCACGATATGCCCCTCTTCAATCCTAATGTATTCGTCAGAGGTTGCGACATCTTTGAGTCCACCTCCACCCATGCGTTGGGAGTGGCACCAAGATAAGCTCGGATCTGAAAGTATGGATAAAGGCTGCTCTTAGACTGCAGAGTAGTGATATCCGAAATAGTGTGAAAACCCGCATCTCTCATAGACTTCGTATTAAGATTGGGGATAATATGGTCATAGGTTGCCAATGATAATTCCCGCCTTAGTTTAGGGAAAGCTGGAGTAGATTTAGATAGACCCATTAGCCAGGCATCCAAAGTTGTTGAGATCGAAGGAAGATAGTTACGTATTAACTCCGGAGAAATAACTTTTGCAAATAATAATGCCTGGAGGTCCTGAGCCGGGATTGTACTCCGCTCTATTTGAACCTATAACTTATCTGAGGGAAGCAAGCAATGCTGGAGTTGATCCAATAATGTCACAAAGTAATAGGTGGCTATTACAGGGAGACCTACCCCCCCCCCCCCTTAGATTTGTGCTTAATGAGAGAGGAGAACAGAATTCTAGGTTTTCTCCCATTCCAGATATATTTTCTCAGTGCAATATCCACTTTACGAAAGTAGGAATGGGGAATGATGATCGGAATTGTTCTGAAAAAATATAAGAATTTAGGCATATATCCATATATTTCTAGGGAGAAATGCAGAGGCAGCACAGACATTGCTACAACGGCTTCTAATCACTACAGTCCCAGCCAACCAGCGAGGGAGACACAGGCAAGCCAGGCTAGCCAAGGCAGGAACTAGCTGAGCACCAAGCTTTGTGACACCAGGGTACACCACACACACCAGGACAGGCACAGGAGATCCTACAAGCAACGTCAAGGATTCCAGTGAAGGGAGATCCTGTACCCAGGCAACCCGCATCCACCTATCCCTTAAGGCAGTGGTTCTTAACCTGGGTTCGATCGAACCCCAGGGGTTCGGTGAGTCAGTCTCGGGGGTTCGGCGGAGGTGACCCACACCCGACTCATATGATTTGTGATGACATGCCCAGTGGTCGGCAAGCCGCGGCTCTTGTGTGCCGGGCGCCCGCTCCCCTCCCTCCTCTCGGGCGGCAGGGACTCAAATGCAATGATTGGCCAGTCTCGCTGCCACTCACATCCTGATAGCCAGTGATTGGCTGTCAGGATGTGTGTAGGCGGGGCAGCGTGACGAACATGAGAGGAGCTAGGCTCCTCTCACAGTCCGCCCTGAAGACCGGAACAGCGCGGGAATACAGCGAGAGGAACGCGCGGAGCAAAGGTAAGTGAATTGACACAGGGGGGACTTGGGGACTTAATATGGGGGATGAATTAATATGGGGAATGAATTACTATAGGGGGGATGAATTACTATATGGGGGATGAATTATTATATGGGGGATGAATTACTATATGGGGGATGTATTACTATATGGGGGATGTATTACTATATGGGGGATGAATTACTATACGGGGGAATTATTACTATGGGGGATGAATTACTATATGGGGGATGAATTATTATATGGGGGATGAATTACTATATGGGGGATGTATTACTATATGGGGGATGAATTACTATATGGGGGATGAATTACTATATGGGGGATGTATTACTATGGGGGATGAATTACTATATGGGGGATGAATTACTATGGGGGATGAATTACTATATGGGGGAGGAATTACTATATGGGGAAGGAATTACTATAGGGGGGATGAATTACTATATGGGGGATGAATTACTATGGGGGATGAATTACTATATGGGGGATGAATTACTATGAGGGATGAATTACTATGGGGCATGAATTACTATATGAGGGATGAATTACTATATGGGGGATGTATTACTATGGGGGATGAATTACTATATGGGGGATGAATTACTATATGGGGGAGGAATTACTATATGGGGAAGGAATTACTATAGGGGGGATGAATTACTATATGGGGGATGAATTACTATGGGGGATGAATTACTATATGGGGGATGAATTACTATGAGGGATGAATTACTATGGGGGATGAATTACTATATGAGGGATGAATTACTATATGGGGGATGAATTACTATGGGGGATGAATTACTATATGGGGGATGAATTACTATATGGGGGATGAATTTTCATACCGTTTGTTACAACATATCTTTGCGAGCAAACCTTTTCGAGGATGCTGGACATAAAGACGAAGAAAAGGAACAGACTTTGTTGCGAAAATGACATGAGAGTGGCACTTGCCAAGGTAATGCCGCGCATTTCTGAACTGGCCTCTGAAAGACAACAGCAGAAGTCACACTGATTTGCGGTAAATATTCATTATTTTGTTTTTGTGTGAAAATCATGTTTTAATGGTTTTGTTCTTTGTTCTTAATGGTTTTGTTCATTTTGTGCACCTATGTATAAATATATACCTATGTTTTGAATTTTAAAAATCATATTTTATTTTTCCAATTAAGAAGGGTTCGGTGAATGCGCATATGAAACTGGTGGGGTTCAGTACCTCCAAAAAGGTTAAGAACCACTGCCTTAAGGTGACCTCTGGCCAGCTGGATCTTCTATTTACTATCCTGTGTGTTTCCACCACCATTACCCACTTGGAGGGAGGATTATCTCCGTGTGTTCCTGGCCAGACCAACCATCTAGTGAGAAGACATCTTCCCTTATCCCAGACCAGATCCAAAAGGAGGCTTCTGTGGATTTTACTCATTGCACATTTACATTGTGCATCTGGTGAGTGCACAATCTCTCTATATTGCTTGGAACAACATCACGGATTATAAGGAGAGCACTATATAGACTATTTAGTATCCTCTAGGGAAAATACGGAACATTTGTTTTTTCAATATTTTTCTATCCTTTGCTAATTAACTGCTTTATTGTACGTTTAGTCATTTGGATTACACTTTGCCTTTTAATTTGCACCACATTTATAGCGCTGCACTATTTTTTATAGATATATATATATATATTGAAATATATTGAATATGGCCAAAATTGTAGTATTTCAATTATATGTCAATATATTTTGGAAGAATATTTTTAAAATATATTTCAAATATATTTTTCTTCTATATGGGAAGTCATAAGGTGCAATATAATAAATGTTTGCTTTTGGGTTTAATACCATGTTAAGTTACGATCTATCCTACAATGTACTGTATATATCAAAAACATCCAGAAAAAAAAAATTAAATCAGTTTCAAGGAACTAGGTGGCTTCTCGTAAACCCTTAAGGTGTTCAGGGACTATACTTAAAGTGAATTGAAACCCTCAGTTTTTGTAAGCACTTTCAGCAGCAGACTATTAAATCACTTATTGAATATTCAGCTGCTTTATCTTTTTTTATTTATAAGCTTAGATCTGGATTTGACATGTTGACAAAATATTGTATATCATAGAAAAGAATGGTGTACATAGTTCCAGTTAAACAAATAAACATACATGTATACATACAATATACATACAGAAAGTTGGCATACATAACACTATAGTATAAGAACCATAAGTTGCCAATTCCATATCCCTCGAAAAGGATATTTCGTCAGTCACTTGTGCAAATCCAGTGTTCACCAGATTTTCAGTATTTTATTAGGTGCACAAAGAGAAAAAGTAAAAGATGAGAGGAGGAGAGGGTAGAAAAAAAAAAACATATGTTCTGCTTTTTCTTTCTGAATAAAAGCCAATTTTTATTAAAAAAAGGAAATAGAAAAGAGAGAAAGAGAAAGGGAGGGGCTGCCTAATTTTTGTAATTCTCACCTTTGTTCCAGTTCAGGCTGATGCCATGACTGCAGTCCCCCCAGGTTTCCTGCTTTAAAGTGACTCCTTTCTCTTGCAGCATCCTATGAGTCACATTGTTAAAGTTGAACTATAGGCAATTTTTTTTGGACAGTGTAAGGAAGGATTATAACACCTGACCGTTTTTTTTTTTGCGATCTGTGTCCCATTGAGGAGATTTACCTTCACTTCCTGCCCCATAGTTAAAACAGGAAGTGAGAGGAAATCCCTGCAAATTTATGGAATCCCTTGGGGTCCCCAGGTCACCAGAACTAGTGTCGTCATTAGAAGATTTCCTGTCAAACCAAATGCAGGTATCCAGGAAGGATGACCAGATCAGTGGGCTGTACCTTAAGAAATCAAGAAACAGGCTGAATAAGGTAAAATGAAGTAGATTAACATAACACCAGTCACAAAAGTGACAAAATAATCGTGATAGCACGACAACCTAACTATGTACAAATGGAGGGAGTACACATGAGCAAAGCAAGGTCAGGACTGAGACAGGAAACAATGGGAGCAGAGCAGGGTATGGAGTACTGGATGCAGGGAGCAGATCACAGGAACAAGGCGCACAATCCAGTACAGGAACAAGGCACAGGATCAGGAAAGGACACAGCTCATGGAAAAAACACTAAAGCACTGAACACCGGTTAAAGGCAGGATTGGTTCACACCAGTGTGACTTTGAAATTGCACACCTTCAAAGCTGACTATTCAATGCGACTTTATTGTGGCTTGCTGACACTCTGTGCAACTTATTTTTTTAATTTTATGCAACAGATGTCAATGCAAGTTGCAATGAAGTCTCATAAAAATAGTGTAGGAACTTTTTTCAAATTCGCTGTGACTTGAGTCGCACCAATTCGAACAGTTCCATTGCCACTAATGGAGTGCAACTTGTCATGCAACTTTGAACTCTCGAGTTGCATGACAAGTTGCACTAGTGTGAACCAGGGCTTAAATACCTCCCAGCAGCCAGCGTCGGGTGCATCCTAATTACTCGGATAAGCTGGCTGCTGGGAGACACCCGCTGGTAGCCACTGGAACTGCTCAACAGTGCTACCAGGACAAATACTGTAGAGAGGGTGAGTCTCCCTAAGACAGCAATAGTAACCTGGAAGGGGTTCTAATCCCTTTCCACTCTATCCAAACCTAAAAAAAAGTTTTGCCTTTAGTTACACTTTAGGAAAAGGCAAAGCAATCCCTAAATGTCACCCATGCCAAATGGCTGACTTCCTGTGTTCAGAATGCAGAAGAGGTGCTGCTCAGTACGTGACCCAGGAGGTAGTGCAGATCACAGGAGCAGCAGTGCCTACTACAGTGATTTTTAGCTTCTAGAGGAATTCCATAGGTATGGTATTAGCATAGCTACATTGGTCCAAACTGGACCAGCGTTAACTATGTAGAAAATTCAGTTCCTGAAATTATTGTTTAGTGCTTTCCTGTGAATTCTGGAAGATTAGGGAAGCAGCACTGAGAGAGCAGGAGCCAGAAACATTGAACGTTGTAAATTGCATGTGCTGGGGTATGGATTCTAACAAATAGATTACTGAGGAATGTTTATTTTATTTTGCTCAATACATTAAGCTAAAAAAATATGAGGGTTTAAAGTAGTGCATGAAGGTAAAAAACGTTGGGTGCAGCTCCCATTGCAGTCCCCCCTATACTTACCAGAGCCCCCTCTCGATTCAGCAATATGCACACAAGCAGCTGCTGTTCCAGCTTTCTGCCTCCTTATTGGCTCAGAGACAGCAGCAAGAACCATTGGCTTTCTCTGCTGTCAATTACAGCCAGTAAGGAGGGTGCGTGGGGTAGCCAGCCCTGTTCTGTGTGTCTAGTGGTAGATAGTATTAAAATGTATGCAGCAGGTCCAGCAACCACATGTACAAAAGGACTCGAAAGGTCCAATAGACAAGACAGAACAACCTCCCCCCCCCTCCCCCAAGAGATTGGGTTCTCTGTTTTTCTGCCTCGACTCTGAGAACAACCTCAGTCCCACTGACACACCAGGTTAAGCAAATGGATATTGCACTGGTACTGGGAGCACAAATATAGATACCCTGCACACAACTAAGGTTCAGTATCAAAAAACACAAACAACAAACATCAATATTGCGTGTCAGGAATGGACTGGCCAGTAATGGTGGGACTCACCTGCCTTGTGGGCTGCAGTACCAGGGCTGGCCAGCGGGTGCTCCCAGCAATCAGAGACTCAACCCTGCAGCCAGCCAAACACCTGAAACTGCTTATGCAGGTGTATTTAAGTGATGGCCAGACCTGCAGTCTTTGCCTTGGTGTGTGTGTTTTTCCTGGGCCCTGTATCTTGTAAACCTGCGTTCCTGTTCCTGTTCCTGTTCCTGTCTTGTTGCTGACCCTGCTTGATCCTGACCGCTGCTGACTTCTCCTGTTCTGATCCCTGGCTTGTGACCCTGACCATTCTCTCCGCCTGCTCCTCCTGTACCTACCTGCCCGATAGTTATCGACCCGGCCTGCCTGATCACGTTGTGCTCTATATGTGTATGTACCTGTGTATCTGTATCAGTTTAGGTTTGGGTTTGTTTCACCTTGTATGTATTTGTGTTAGCTTGGGGTTTGGTGCACTGCGTTTATGTTTGTATTGTTAGTCTTTAATAAATTATATTGTTTATAACCTATCTGAAGTCTGCGTTTCCCTGCGTCAGTCACATACCTCTGGTCACACCCCGGAGCCCTGACATTACACCAAGGCCAATCCTGACCAGAAGTGGCTGCACAGGGAAGCCATCTTGGCTTGTTGCTGGGAAGGATGGATCTTGATGAGGTTGTGTATTTGTCGCTGCTGGTTTTTGATGACAGAGAATATGCTTATCAGGCTCTGAGGGAGTATACCCGGGATCAACTGCTAGAATGTATACGGATCGCTCATGTCCTAGTAGATCAGGGCACAGAGTTCTCTGAGGTGCAACCTTTGATTCAGGTTTGTGTAGAGTTGGCTTCATCTGGTACCCCTGAAAGCAGGAATGACTTTTTGCCACCATTTAGTGCAGACCAGGTAGAGTCCCTGGTATGGTTATTAGAGGATGATGTGGATTGCTTCTTGGAGCATTATGCTGCATGTTCACCACAGGTATTAAGGGATTGTATAAACGCAGTGCAGTCTTTGACCAGACAGGCTTTGTGTAAGCTGAGCTTTGTTCAACCCATACTGCAGACATGGACAGATTTGTTGCACCCAGCCTCAGTCAGCTTACAAAAACCCAGTCCTGCTTCCAATCTATTTCTTCAAAGCTCTATTCCTGCATTCCCAACAGCACCTCCAGTTACAGCCCAGTATACCCTGCTACCTACCGCATATCAGTCCTCTGTTCCCACTCGCTGCACCTATCCTGCCTTTAACCCTGTAAAGAAGCCCTCTGTAGCAACTGTTCCCTCCCCTGTTCCATCCTCCAGCTCTTCTCTGTCTCCAGCTGCTCCATTCGTTTGCAGACCTGCATTTACTTGCAGTGCTCCAGTAGTTAAAACCAGAAAAAAGCGAAAATTCTTTCCAACCAATACCATCCTGCCAGTATCCAAACCGGTGAGCCTGCCGTCTGAGAACCTGCCTTCCGTGGTTCAGCCTGGTGCCTCGGCACCCGCACTTCAGCCTGATGTCTGTACCCAGCCTGATGTCTGTACCCAGCCTGATGAACTGATCCAGCCTGATGATCCTATCAGGCCTGATGACCCGGTGCCCGCTGTCATACCTGGTGACCCGTTGCCCGCTGTCGAGCCAGACGATCCGGTACCTGATGACCCGGTGCCCGCTGTCATGCCTGGTGACCCGATGCCCGCTGTCAAGCCAGACGATCCAACGCCTGATGACCCAGTGCCCGCTGTCATACCTGGTGACCCGATGCCCGCTGTCGAGCCAGATGATCCAATGCCTGATGACCCAGTGCCCGCTGTCATGCCTGGTGACCCGATGCCTGCTGTCGAGCCAGACGATCCAGCGCCAGATGACCCGGTGCCCGCTGTCGATCCAGACGATCCGGTACCTGATGACCCAGTGCCTGCTGTCATGCCTGGTGACCCGCTGCCCGCTGCCGAGCCAGACGATCCAACGCCAGATGACCCAGTGCCCGCTGTCGATCCAGATGATCCGGTACCTGATGACCCGATGCCCGCTGTCGAGCCAGACGATCCAATGCCTGATGACCCAGTGCCCGCTGTCACGCCTGGTGACCCGATGCCCGCTGTCGAGCCAGACGATCCAGCGCCAGATAACCCGGTGCCTGCTGTCGAGCCAAACGATCTGGTACCTGATGACCCGGTGCCCGCTGTCGTGCCAATTGACTCAGAGCCCACTGTTGTGCCTGGTGACTCGGTGCCCACTGCCTTGCCAGATGACGCAGTGCCCGCTGGCGAGCCAAATTACCTGATGCCTGGTGACCCGATGCCCGCTGTCGAGCCAGACGATCCAATGTCTGACCCAGTGCCCGCGGTCATGCCTGGTGACTCGGTGCCCACTGCCTTGCCAGATGACGCGGTGCCCACTGGCGAGCCAAATGACCTGATGCCTGGTGACCCAGTGCCCACTGTCTTACCTGGTGACCCGATGCCCGCTGTCGAGCCAGACAATCCAATGCCTGATGACCCAGTGCCCGCTGTCATGCCTGGTGACCCGGTGCCCGCTGTCGAGCCAAATGACCTGATGCCTGGTGACCCGATGCCCGCTGTCCAGCCAGACGACCCAGTGCCCGCGGTCATGCCAGTTGACTCGGAGCCCACTGTCGTGCCTGGTGACTCCGTGCCCACTGGCGAGCCAAATGACCTGATGCCTGGTGACGCGATGCCTGCTGTCATGCCTGATGGCCCGGTGCCTGCCGCTCCGCCTGGGGGCCCGGTGCCTGTCGCCCCGCCTGGGGGCCCGGCGCCCACCGCTCCGCCTGGGGGCCCGATGCCTGTCGCCCCGGCGCCCACCGCTCCGCCTGGGGGCCCGGCGCCCGCCGCTCCGCCTGGGGGCCCGAGACCTGACGCTCCGTCTGGGGGTCCGAGACCTGTCGCTCCGCCTAGGGGTCCGGCGCCCGCCACTCCGCCTGGGGGCCCGATGCCTGTCGCCCCGCCTGGGGGCCCGATGCCTGTTGCCCCGCCTGGGGGCCCGGCGTCTGCCGCCCCGCCTGGGGGCCCGATGCCTGTCACCCCGCCTGGGGGCCCGATGCCTGCCGCTCTGCCTGGGGGCCCGATGCCTGCCGCTCCGCCTGGGGGTCCGATACCTGCCGCTCTGCCTGGGGGCCCGATGCCCGCCGCTCCGCCTGGGAGCCCGGCGCCCGCCGCCCCGCCTGGGGGCCCGATGCCCGTCGCCCCGCCTGGGGGCCCGGTGCCTGCTGCTCCGCCTGGTGATCCGGTGTCCAGCCCGATGTGCCTCTGCCCGATGTGCCGCTGCCCGGAGTCCTGCCCGATGTGCCAGTCTTTGATATCTCGCCAGTTACCAGACCCGGACGGTGGAACATTTTGCCCAGCTAGGACTGTTTGGAGCGTCCTGAGGCCGCTCCTTGAGGGGGGGGTACTGTCAGGAATGGACTGGCCAGTAATGGTGGGACTCACCTGTCTTGTGGGCTGCAGTACCAGGGCTGGCCAGCGGGTGCTCCCAGCAATCAGAGACTCAACCCTGCAGCCAGCCAAACACCTGAAACTGCTTATGCAGGTGTATTTAAGTGATGGCCAGACCTGCAGTCTTTGCCTTGGTGTGTGTGTTTTTCCTGGGCCCTGTATCTTGTAAACCTGCATTCCTGTTCCTGTTCCTGTATTGTTGCTGACCCTGCTTGATCCTGACCGCTGCTGACTTCTCCTGTTCTGATCCCTGGCTTGTGACCCTGACCATTCTCTCCGCCTGCTCCTCCTGTACCTACCTGCCCGATAGTTATCGACCCGGCCTGCCTGATCACGTTGTGCTCTATATGTGTATGTACCTGTGTATCTGTATCAGTTTAGGTTTGGGTTTGTTTCACCTTGTATGTATTTGTGTTAGCTTGGGGTTTGGTGCACTGCGTTTATGTTTGTATTGTTAGTCTTTAATAAATTATATTGTTTATAACCTATCTGAAGTCTGCGTTTCCCTGCGTCAGTCACATACCTCTGGTCACACCCCGGAGCCCTGACATTGCGATAACTCCTCTGTAAACAGTAGGCTCCATCCACTTTTGATTACACTCTCTATGAATGGCAGCAATGAAGTTTTAGACCACCTAAAGAGGTACCTCTTACTATAGAAAACAGACAAAGTTCTTGTGACTCAGCTATCTCAGCAGTCTTTAGCCCTAGCTCTTCAGCTGGTTAGCTTCGGGGCCCCGTTTTTACAGCGGCGCACATGAGTACAGTCCCAGTAAAGTCTGCATGCAGTAAATAATGCTGCTAGTTAGATTGCCAGTCCCTATGTGTTTAGTCTCTGCTAGCAGCAACAGGTTAATGGCAGCAGTGACCTCTCAACAGTTCCAGCTATACAGCAACAGGGGTCCCGATGTTCAGATGTCAGCTCACTTCTGGATCTGCCTCCAGCGACTCTGGTCCTCAGCACACAGCTGCAGGCTTGTAGCAGGTGGATGTACACACAGGAGCAGTGATGTGCACACCTTAAACTCTTTGTAGCAAAGAGGAAATCCCTCAGTATTCAGCCGCTGAAAACACAGCTGCCTCTCTCTTCATACCAGCTTGCTTTGGGAAGTGTAGTTCTATAGTCCATTGACTCCCTGTAATGCCTATGAAATGTGTTGGCCTTGGACCCTTTGTTTCTTGGGTAATTTTTACAGTAAAGCATTGTTGCCTAAATGCCAGGGGCATGAGAGGTGACTGATGTGTCATTTCTCTAGGTCAAAGGTCAAAAGAGTCAAAAGATATTCTGCTGAGAGCAAGATAAAAACTTGTTTATGGAATGAAACGTGTTTATGACATCTAGTAACCTCACATTAGGAGATAAAAACCTGTTTAAAGACGTCTAAGTTAGAAATCCTTAAGTTTGGGGTAAATGAGAAGAAGTTTTGGGGTAGATAAGAAGCAAAAGTGTGACTTTTCAGATAACGAATATGGTGGTTCAACGTGACTCTGTTATCCTCACGGAACCCTTCTGCTAGCTCCCCCTATGGTGGGTGTGGTGCTGCCCACTATTGGACAGCTTCCAGAAAATTGGTTTATAAGGCGGAGGTCTGGGCGAGACCAGTAAAAGCCCCCCCCCCTCCTTAGTGGCCAGGGATGCTCTGACGCTGGGATTTTGCCAAGGCTATATGGGTTCATTGACTGGTCGCGCCTATGGCTTTCCCGTGACCCCCTGGGCAGTTTGGTTCCGATAGGATTTGTTCCTCCCAGCTTCTAACATAGCTTTGGTAATGTATTAATTCTATGATATGATGCTGTCAAATGATGTGTCTATTTCATTCTGTAATGCTCACACTCTTATTGGTGTGTGTTATTATGCAGATTGTGATGACTATAAGATATATTCTCCTGTGTGTCGTGTGATAATAAAAGTGGAGGTTTTAACAGTGCAAAAATATTGCAGTTGGATTCTGTTATTTCTTGGAGTGCTAGGTGAATGCTATGATGTGCCAGGGCAAGTGTTCATTTGGTAGATGGTCTTTCACATGCATAGTATATGTAATGGTTTAAATGCTGATTAAAAGGTACCTGCATGCAGGGGGGACTGACAACTCATGGGGCCCCCGGGCAATAGGGGATCATGGGGCCCCTGTGTCCTTGCCCAAACTCAAAAAAGTCTATGAAAAAAGGTACCAAGGGCATCTCATGGGGCCCCCTACTGACCCCGGGCCTTCGGGCAGTGCCAGAGTTTCCAAATGGTCAGTCCGCCCCTGCATGACTATATGTTGATTGTGTGCGTGTATATGTCTTGCTTTTAGTTATTGCACCCAGCATCTCTATTACACTCCCTTAACATGATCCTTCCACTGCACACCATCTGCCATGATTCAGTGCTGCCAAACATCAAATAATAACAGGTCGTAGACTGATAGATGCAGTGTTGTTAACACTGTCAGAGGTAGAAGGGTGGTAACATCCTGGCGGGTTCTTGTGGAGCAAAGAAGAGGTTCTTTGAGTTGAAAAGGTACAGTTGGAGTTGTTGGGCAGTGCATTTCGGAGGAACTCCTCTTTCAAGCCTGAAATCAATTATAGAAAGGAGAAGCACTGCAAATGTCTTTCAATGCAGCTGACTCTATTCTCCACTCTTTAACACACCCTGGGATATGGGTGGGCCTTCACAGACCACACATACAGTATAACACAAGACCTTATATGATGCATTGTTCATGATGATGTTGGAGAGCCTGCAACTAACGCAACAACGAAGAGAAGCAGATTTGGGGAGCTGATTATACAACATGAAAAAAGTCTACAGGAGCCAGGCATAAGGTAAGTATTTGTACTATTTCCAATCCCTAGTCATTTATCCCATGCAGTGGCAGAAGGTTGGTGGGTGTGGGGTAGGGCAGTACATTGTTAAATTTATAGCAGTCAGTAGTTGGCCTTTAAAATGTGTTGTTTTTAATTTCTTTACATCTGTTTACATCTACAGTTTCATTAACCACTTGCACTCCAAAGGGTTTACCCCCCCTTCCTGACCAGGCCGTTTTTTGCGTTACTTTAACTGACAATTGCGCGGTCATGCAACGCTGCACCCAAATGATATTTATGTCCTTTTTTCCCACGAATAGAGCTTTCTTTTGGTGGTATTTGATCGCCTGTGCGTTTTTAATTTTTTGCGCTATAAATTAAAACAGACCGTCAATTTTGAGAAAACAACTATATTGTTGACTTTTTGCTATTAAACATGTCGAGTAAAAAAATTTTAAAAATCAAATTTAGGCATAAATTTAGGCCAAAATGTATTCTGCTACTTGTCTTTGCTAAAAATATCCCAATACGTGTAAATTAATTGGTTTACGTGAAAGTTAGTGTCTACAATTGGTGGTATATATAAATATATATATATAAATTTTTTTACTAGTAATCAGCGACTTATAGCAGGACTGCGGCGGGCATTCTGACACTGGGGGGAACTGACTTGGTGTCACTGACATCCCCAGTGACACTAATACATTGTTCAGTGCTAATAAAAAGCACTGACACTGTACTAATGGCACTGGGCAGGAAGGGGTTAACATGTGGGTTGATCAATGGGTTAACTGTGTGCTGTTTTACAGTAAGCCGTGTCTATGTTTTCAACTGTAAGCACACTACTTTGTATGGCTCTGCTATGCAGAGCCATACAAAGCAGTGTGCTGGAGCTGACAGGGGAGAGAACTGTACAGTTCTCTCCCCCCTTCAGTGATACTGAGCGCCCACCGGGTGGCGGCGAGTAATCACCGGCCGGGATCTGGTGATTGACAGTCAAAGCCGTGAATAGCAGCGCGGGTAGGACGCGTGCATGGCTCGCGTGCGCCCCCTACCATACCATATATATACGTGATTTTGCACACCATGCCGCCCTGTAGCAGTATTTCTGCTATAGGGAGGCGTGACAGCGGTTAGAATAACACCTGATGATACTGCCATGAAAGTGCTTATTCAACCACTTACTGCTATGAAGTATCAACACTCCATCCATGTGATACGGTGCTGCTTTACTTTAACTGATAATTCCGCAACACTGCACCCAAATGAAATTTTTGTCCTTTTTTCCCCACATATGGAGCTTTCTTTTGGTGGAATTTGATCGCCTCTACTTTTTTTATTTTTTGCGGTATAATCAAAAAAATAGCTACAATTTTGAGGAAAAAAACAATACTTTTTACTCTTTGCTATTAAACAGTAAAAAATTTTAAAAATCAAATGTCTTCATAAATTTAGGCCACAATGTATTTTGCTACACGTCTTTGCTAAAAAAAAATCCCAATATGTGTAAATTAATTTGTTTACATGAAAGTTATAGCATCTACAAATGGTGGTATATATACTGGAAATTTTTTTTATACTAGTAATGACGGTGATCACCGGGACTGCAGCAGGCATTCTGACACTGGGGTAACTGACTAACTGTCACTGACATCAGTGATCAATGCTAATAAAAAGCACTGAAACTGTACTAATGACACTGGACAGGAAGGGGTTATAATTTGGGCCAATCAAAGGGTTAACTGTGTGCTGTGTGTGTGTTGTATTGTGTAAGCACGCTGCTTTGTACTGCTGTGCTATGCAGAGCAATATAAGGTAGCATGCTGGAGCTGACAGGGGAGAGATCTGTATTGTTTATATACAGACCTCTCCCCCGTCAGTGATACTCGGCCACTAATTGCACCAATTGCACCAATGGTAGCGTGGAAATGCAAAATCACGTATATATATGTGATTTTGCGCAGCTGTACCACCTTCTAGCAGTATTTCTGGTATAGGGCGGCGGGCAAGCAGTTAAAGTGCAGACTGAGTAAAGCTGATGTAGGGATATTCAGCCCTCTACTGTCTGTATTTGTAAATAGCTTTTGATCAATAATTACCAGGGAGTTAGGTGGTTACAGACAGGTACTTCCTGTTCCTGCTAGTTGGGTCAGAAACCCTAACTGGAGGACTGTAATGTTATATAAAGGGGAGTTTCCAGGAAGTAGACATACAGAACTGAGCCTCAAGACCTACACACACAGGAGCTGCTGTTGCTGTTGTATTTCACCCAGACCAGAAGGAAAGACTA
The DNA here is from genome assembly GCF_062004578.1 of Staurois parvus. Taxonomy (NCBI): domain Eukaryota; kingdom Metazoa; phylum Chordata; class Amphibia; order Anura; family Ranidae; genus Staurois; species Staurois parvus. The sequence continues at coordinate 1,360,848 of NW_028317911.1, forward strand.
TTAGGTAAGTATTTATATGTTCTAATAGTTTAGCTGTCCATAGCTTCTTGAGTATGATTCTGAATCCTTGTGACAGACGTCACTGTCCTATTGTTTTTATCTCACAAGCACAGTGCCAGATAGCTAGGTCTGTGCTACTGTATGTGTGTAGTGGTCACCTCCCCAGTATGTTAGTAGGTGAATCTGTTTATTGCAATAGAGTTTATATGCAGCTCCTGTTTTTTTTGTTAACCCTGCCTTTTCTGGTCTGGGATTCTATAGTTAGTTTTAGCTTGGGCTGAATAGCCAGCATAGGCTAGAGCCAGGTTAGGCATCCAATGGCAACAGTCTGGGGAGCAACACATCACCGTTGATCTTGTCTTCAGGTCTCCAGCACAAAGATGGACAACACATCATGATTATCCTTAGGGGCCTCTGCAACTGAACTTTGCTGTGACATTCATCTGGAGGTATCTGTATTAATAACTATATATACCGGGGTATACAGTATGTGCACAAATCCATCAGGACTCTTGTTGGACCCTTTGCCGATAATACCTGTCTGTACATTGGATGTATGTACAATTATTTATCTTTTCTTATATAAAGTCTGTATTATTTCCATATTGGTATGCATCTATATAATTATGGTTGATGTTATATGCTGGTTGCAGTAGTTCCTCTGCTTCCAATTTCTTTGATTAGATTACCGGTTTAATATTACAGAGAAGGAAGCCCCTCTGTTTACAGAGACCCTGTCCTGATTGGAGGCAAACCAACTTTATTTATCAAACTCACTCTTCCACTTAGTGAAGGCTCTGGTTCTCTTATTTACCAACAGGTTCAGCGCAGTATCCTGTTTATAATTTCTCATACCCCCTTTTCCCCAAAAGGGGGGGACACTGAATTCCAGAAAAGCATAAAAATACAGTTTACTTTCCAAAGGATCTGTAATAATGTTTAGTCAGCTGTGTGATCCTGGTACCCAGGGGCGGACTGACAACTCACGGGGCCCCCAGGCAATAGGGGATCATGGGGCCCCTGTGTCCTTGCCCAAACTCAAAAAAGCCTATGAAAAAGGTATCAGGGGCATCTCATGGGGCCCCCTACTGACCCTGGGCCCTCGTGCAGTGCCCGAGTTTCCAATTGGTCAGTCCGCCCCTGCTGGTACCCCCGCCAAATACAACGTAACAAAACCCTGAAGCATAGCTTGGTCAAAAACACACATTTGCTGGATGAACATTGTGGACCCAGTAGCACACTAGTGAGTCATCACTCTGTTCTCTTCTCTTGTTAGCATGTTCAGTATCAATACATGTAAAATACACTAAAGCCTGATTAGATCACAAAACTAGCCCACTCTTATGGTTGCCACATACATTTTGACTTTATCGTCTAATAATTTTGTTCAATTGGTACATCAAATAGCCGTAACTTTCCTTACAATAAAGATCAAATTGAGTCAATTGACCGGAGCAGTAAATTATCAATTATTTTGCAGCTATTGACAGCACTGAGATGCTTTGGCCATGAATCTAATCAATCGACCAATCAACCAGATCATGAGATTGCACAGTGGAAACAGGAATGCAATAAATAACGTATGACTATAAGTATGTAACTAAATATGTATTGATTTGTCAACTTATTAAAAAAACAGCCCTTGCACATATAAAAAAAATAACATATTTAAAACGAGGTCACATTTCTAAGCAATAATATTTCTCCACCAGCACCAATTAACTCACAACCATATTGGGAATGAAATGCTCAGTGTGTATAGGTTGCAGATATTTTGCATGTTGTTAAAATTGGAGTCTTTGAGCTTCCATTAACAAAAACATTGGTGCAGGCTCTGAAGATTCAAGGTATGCAGTTTGCATTAGCAATGAAAAAACTGAAGAACTGTTAGCAATATAGCAATATATTTGAGAAATAAAGTAGATGACATTTAATTTTCTAAATTACTGGGTGTCATAAACAATTGCCATCCTTTTTTTTTACCTTTTAGAAAGTACTGTTTATACATTTTCTTTTACTCTCTCTTTTACTGCCACTTCCTTCCTACATTCTTGCATCTGGCAGCAGTTGCTCTGGACTAGCTTCTTGATGGGGACAATACTGGAATATGTCATGCTCCTCATAGTCTCCACTGAAAGCAGGGTGACAAAACAGGAGCAAACTTGGGGGAAAGGAAAAAATCATTGTAGATGTAAAGATGTAGATTTAAGAAAAAATTGAAAATGGCTTTTGAAATTCCATGAAAGAGTAACTTCACTCTCTTCTAACTCTCTTCACTTTCTTCTTCTGGGCTCAGGCAGCCTGGCTGCCAATCATGCGGCACCTTTGCTTCTGGCCGTTCTGTGAATTGACTTTTGCTGTTTTCTGAGGTTTCCAGAGGGCTGTGAGAACAGGACTTGTCATCCTGGGCTAGATCAGAATGGCTACAAATGGAGAAACAGAAAAAGGGCGCACCGACCTAGTGCATTATCGTTTAAAACAATTTATTAAAGAAACAAAAATAGGTATCATACTCACAGTGGACATAATAACACAGGCATGTCAAACTGAACAAGATGTATGATCCAAACAACATCTGAGTTCATACAATGGAACCTTGGATGACCATCTGGCTAACGCATTTCGAGGACACAACCTCTTCCTCAGAGCCAACCTCTGGATCTAGATCAGAATGGCAGATTGGGAGGGGATAGGAAAAAAGTGGGGCCACTAGAAATAAGTCCAGAAGAGTCCCCCCTGAAAAAAACTGTTATTGTGGGGGTGGTGATGAGGCATGGGCCTAAACTTCATTTGTGGAGTGAAGTTCATTTTTAACATTTTGAAAACTTTATACAATTTTAGTTATTGGGTTTACATCTACTTCTACTTTAGAATGGTTGGCAAATTTGACTTTCACCAAACATTCACTGGGTGTGAGTCAATCACTGTCATTTAAAACACACATCAGGGAGATACAGCTGCATTGAATGGTGAATTTGTGATTTATTGGTTTATAGATATACCCCTAAGGGCTTGTTCACATCAGATGCTGTGAGACTGTGCTGGACATCTATATCGGCAACACCTGCCTGGAGTTTGCATGTTTTCCCTGTGTATGCATGGGTTTCCTCTGGGTACTCCGGTTTCCTCTCACACTCCAAAGACATGCTGGTAGGTTAATTGGATCCTATCTAAATTGGCCCTAGTATATGTACTGTATGTATGAATGTAGATTAAGGACCTTAGATTGTACGTACCTTGAGGGTTAGGGACTGATGTGAATGTACAATATATACTGCATATGTAAAGCGCTGCGTAAATTGGCAGTGCTATATAAGTACCTGAAATAAATAAATATCGGTGCAGTCCCACAGCAAGACAAGGCAAAATGCCTCATCTCCTGCCAGAACAATTTACTGTTTATACCCAGGAAAACTGTCCAGGTCTTCCCCAAATATTTTGCCCCATAGCCAGGCACAAAGGCTCATTTACATGTTTCTCCAATAACCAGCCTAGGGGTGTTGTTTTCATGTTTTTCAGGTTTTTTTGGGGGGTTTTTTTGAGAACTTAAATAGGGTTGAGGGAGATGAGTGGGATACTCCAAAAATAGGAACCATGTACACTTAAGGACTTTATTTAATCTTCAGGACAAGCCATTCATAGTCTATACTTGAATCAAACAGTGTACTTCAGCTTCAAGGCAGTAGTAAAAAGTAGTAGTAGTAACAGTGGTAGTAGTAGTAGTGGTAGTAACTTCTTTAGAGCTCCAGAGCAGCTCCCCTTTAAAATTAGGCCAGGTGGACAAAGCTCCTTGGAACCCCAGCTGATGTTCCCTTTACTAGACCCGCAGCTGACTTCCCAGCACCAGAGGGTTTAAATAGCACTTAGTCTCTAAGATCCTTTAGAGATGTCTGTACTCACAAGGCCCAAAAGTAACTGGATGCCTTCCTCCGCGATACCAGACCAGATCTTCAGTAGATAGCCTCTCAGTCAGCATAGTGGGATCGGGGTCAGCATTCAGACCCACCGGTCACCCACCTGAGGCCATACAGCAGTAGTTGCCTGAGAGGGCAACATGCCCTCTCCAAGGCTGGAACAATCCTATACAGGAAAGATCCAGAGGCTGATGCTGTATCAATGTTCATGGTGCCATCTGCATAGTTCCACACCTATCATCCAGAAACTTCTCAAGTTTGTTGGATAATGGGCAAGCTAGGCTGACTGGAATCAGCTGAACACACAGAGCAGACCCAACTAAATGATCACAGTTCACCAAGTACATTGAGCTAACTATGCTTTTACCTAACAAATAATTACGGCCACTCTGACTACAGAGTGACAACTAAATTGACCTATCAAATACACAACTAATTCTAACTACTATTCACAACTATTTCTTATAAAAGTAATTGCTTTGTCCAGTAATCTAGTTATAGGGAGCACAGGTGTTGGTTTACCAAATAAATAGTTGCTTAGCAAAACGAATGTTCAATGAGTTTACCTTTAGCAATTGTGTGCTAACAAAAATCCCATTTTGAGATTCATGTTTTTTATTAGGATCACTTTTCTGAATGAACTGTCTCTACTACTATTCATATGTAGCACCACCCCCTTGGGAGTTGCTGAAGATTTGGGTCCCCCTATAGCGCTGCACAGTCAGGTAAGACACATTTTCTCACAGACTTGCATCCAGAGTCAGAGATCAGTCCTTGAGCTTTGGTTTTGTTGTGTTATTTAGGGGATTTGAACTGGGATAGGGTTAGGGGTGTACAGGATGCCCAAGGGAACTGATGAACTGAGGACAAGTTCCTGGAACTATTTACAAGCCTTCTCTGCTACACAGTTTTTATTAGAGAGCTAGCCAGCGTCTCCTTAAGGTACCACCCCAAACCCTAGATGAACTCCTTCTCTTCACCCAGCAATCTGGAGGTATCCCTGAACAGGGGATCTGGTGCCTGTTACTTTAAAAGTGGACAGTTCCAAGTAGGTAGTGAATCTGGTTTCCCACCAGATTGGTCCTTCCCCTATCCGCCCAGGGCAGGGGTGGACTGACCATTTGGAAACTTGGGCACTGCCCGAGGGCCCAGGGTCAGTAGGGGGCCCCATGAGATGCCCCTGATACCTTTTTCATAGGCTTTTGTGAGTTTGGGCAAGGACACAGGGGCCCCATGATCCCCTTTTGCCCAGTAAAAATGAGTCAAAAATGCATCAAACATGCATCAAAAGCACGTGTAGAAAAACGCAAAACGAACTGTGAAAAGCACAAAAAGCAAAACTGCGTATGTGTGAATGGAGCCTGAAGGAGGACACTGGGCAGTAATCCCAGCTGCGCTGAGACAATCAGTTCTAAAAATGGCTCATGAAGGTCATATAGGTGCAGTACTGACAAAACAAATTTACAGAGAAGATGTATGGTGGCCTTGTGTAGACGACTAAATAGAAACTTTAGGTGGCAATTGTGAATCATGCTTCCTCAGTGGCAAAAATCAGTGGAAAAAAGCTGCTCCATTGCAAGTTAGACATTTCCCAAAAGGCCTATGGAAGATAATTCAATTTGATGCAAGTGCAGAAATTACAGTAGCACAAAACATCAAAGATATGGTTTGGTAGCTTGTGATTTGTACTGGAAATGGCCAGATGAGAGTACAACAGAAGTCATCATGACCACTAAAGTTTTCATCACTGCCGTGGAGGGATGTTCCTCAGTGTGTGGACAACCACTGGAAATCATTACTGATGGTCCACAATTTACTTCAAAAGAGTTTGACACTTTACTTAAATCAAAGGGAATAAAGCACATCTAACTCCACAACACCATCCACATGCCATGGAGGTGTAGAATGTTTTAACCAGACATTTAAAAATGGCCTAAAGTACAAGGTCAAAGCAAAAACTTACACTGATGGCAAAAGAAATGCCAAGACAACTGTCCTCATTCCTGGCCAGTTAGTGAGGATAACCAAGTTAAAGTTTAACCTCAGTCTAATCCTGCGTGAATCCATAGCTAACTGGGACCAGTAACCTATACGGTAGAGGATGGATCAACTTGGTATGTGAGCAGGCGAGAACCTGTTCAAGATCCTTTGGTTGGGCAGATCACTACTCCTAAATGGCTGACGTGGTATGATGCATCCAGCCTACCACACAGCCACAAACATCTGGAAGCCCATGAAATGGTTCTCATTAACTGGAGAGTAGAGTTCAGAACACACCATTTATTTACTTGACTAACTATGTACTTTATAACATTATCATATTTTGAAGTGTAACGAGGAGAAAGAGACCTTGTGTATTTGTTAAGTTCCGTATTTTGTCATTTTAAGAAAATTTATGGAAGCAAAAGTTGGAGCAGGAAGTTTTGGGGATTAATAAAGATGCTGACCTGTTAACATTCTGCACTGCTGAGACACAACACCCTCCAGGCTTGTAAAACCTTAGCTCCAGCCAATACCAATGCATTATTATTATTATACATGATTTATATAGCACCAACAGTTTGCTCAGCACTTCACAATATAAAGGTAGACAATACAGCAATGATACAGTTCAATACAAGAGGGTCAGGAGGGCCCTGCTCCTTGGAGCTTACAATCTAAGAGGGAGAGGCTGGTGGTACAAAAGGTAATAACTGTCGGGGGTGAACTGATAGGAATAGAAGATTTCGTTTTTAGCTGAAGGCTGGATAGGCTTCCCGGAAGAGATAGGTTTTCAGAGATCGACTAAAAGTGAGCAGAGTAGGCGATAGTCGGATAGATTGGGGTAGAGAGTTCCAGAGGATGGGGGAGGCTCTGGAGAAGTCCTGGAGATAAGCATGGGAGGGGGAGACAAGGGAGCTACAGAGCAGAAGGCGGTGGAAGGAGCAGAGAGGACAGTTTGGGTGAAATTTGGAGACAAGATTGGTGATGTAATTTGGGGCAGAGTTATAAATGGCTTTATGTGTTATTGTTAATGTTTTGAATTTTATTTGTTGGGCAATGGGAAGCCAATGGAGGGATTGGCAGAGAGGGATGGCAGATACGGAACGGTTAGTAAGGTTGATGTGTCTGGCAGCAGCATTCATGATAGACTGAAGAGGGGATAGCCTGCGATTACGTAGGCCAATAAGGAGGGAGTTACAATAGTCAAGGCAAGAGATAACAAAGGAGTCAATAAGTTGCTCAGTGGTTTCAGAGGTTAAGAATGGGCGTATCTTGGAGATGTTGCTGAGGTGAATCTGCAAGATTTGGACAGTGATTGGATTTGGAGCTGAAAGGACAGATGGGAGTCTAGGATTAATCCTAGTACCCTGGATTAGGGGAGGGACTGATGGTTTTATTATTGATCTTAATGGAGAAGTCAGGGGAGGGGGCACGGGCTGGGGGGAATAGTATGAGCTCAGTTGTAGAAAGATTAATTTGAGGAAGTGGAGTGACATCCATGCCGATATGTCACTTAGTAGGTTAGTAATGCGAGAGGAGACTGAAGAGGTGAGGTGAGGAGTAGAAAGATAGATTTGTGTGTCATCAGCATAGAGATGGTACTTAACCAGTTCCCGTCCGGCCTATCGCCAAATGGCGGCCGGCAAAAACCCTTGTCCCTCCGGGTGGACGCAATATGGCGTCCTTTCAGGCATGCGCAGTTTGCATGCCAGCAGAGCCGCGCAGCAGCGCGATCTGTCACCGGCCGTGTAACTCGGACACAGTCGATGACAGATCTGTGTACCGGCCCCGTTGCCAGTACCATGTGACCTGCTGTGACCAATCACAGCAGGGCACATGACAGTTGTAAACAATGGATGGCTTCCTATCATGTCATCCATTGTATACAAGTGTGGCTAGCTGTGAATGGTCACAGCGATCACATGCACAAGCTGGGCCAATCACAGCCCAGCTGTGTCATGTGATTAGCTGTGGCCAAATCACAGTTAAGAAAAAAAAAATCCTGAATGAATCAATTTAATTCAGGTAAATGCTTGCTTATAGCACAGTAATTCTTTGCTATAAGCAAATTGTGTAAAAAAAAAAATATATATATATATATATATATATATATATATATATATATATATAGATCACTTCCCCAAAGTAGTACAATGTTACTATGGTAACATTATACTACTTTGGTCATAGTGAAATATGAAAAAAAAATTTAAAAAAAGAGAAAAAAGGTAATAAAAAAAAAATTTAAAATTAAAAAAAAATTATTTTTTTTTTCAAACCATCACCAGTCAGTGTCCCTGATCACCGCCATGCCAGTTATATGATGACGCTGTACTGCACTGGTGACAGTATGTAAAAAAAAAAAAGTGAAAATCATTTTTTTATTTCTTCATTTCTGAAAAATGATGACAAAAAAATTACAACTTCAAAAAACTCGCCATGCCTCTTATGAAATACAATGTCTGCTTTGCAAAAAGGGGTCATTTGGGGGATATCTGTACTGTTCTGACATTCAAGAAATTAGATTGGCCATCAGTACTTCAGGATTGATCAATTTTCAGATATACAGTATACCATAGTATGTGAACTCTATAACTTTCCTAAAACTAAATAATAAATACTAATTTGGATTATTTTCACCAAAGACATGTAGCAGAATACATGTTGGCCTAAATTTAATAAGAACAATTATTTATTTGCAAGCTTTTATAACAGAAACAAAGAAAAACATGTTTTTTGTTCAAAATTTTCATTTTTTTTTTGTTAATTTAGCAAAAATTTAAAACCCCAGTGTTGATTAAATACCAACAAAGGAAAGCTCTAGTTGTGTGAAGAAAATGCTAAAATTTTAGTTTGGGTACAATGTTGTACGACCGCGCAAATGTCATTCAAAGTGTGAGAGCGCTGAAACCTGAAAATTGGCCTGGGCAGGAAGGGGGTAAAAGTGCCTGGTATGGAAGTGGTTAAAGCCATGGGAGATTATCAAGTGACCAAGGGAGGAGGTGTAGATGGAGAAGAGAAGGGTTTCCAAGAACAGAACCTTGAGGGACCCCTACAGAAAGAGGGAGTGAAGAGGAGGAGACATAGTTATAGGTAACACTGAAGGAGCGCTGAGATAGCTAGGCGGAGAACCAGAAGAGAGTAGAGTCTCGGAGGCCAAGAGAGTGGAGTTTTTTGAGGAGGAGGAGATGGTCAACCGTATCAAAAGCCGCAGAGAGGTCAAGTAGTAAGAGTATGGAGTAGTGGCCATTGGTTTTAGCAGTTAGTAAATTATTAGTGAGTTTTAGTAGGGCAGTTTCAGTGGAGTGTAGTGAGCGAAAGAAAGACTGTAAAGGGTCAAAAAGGTTGTTTTCAGTGAGGTAGGAGCGCAGGCGATTGTAGACTAATTTCAAACTAAAGGTGGAAATTCATAGAAGTAATTCCTACTTTTGGCTGTTCCAACTGTTGCTGGAGCCCTGCTAAGAATTCTAGTAATTTCATCACTGCATCACAATGTAGTGTTCAGTGCATGAGGGGACAATTTCTATCCTGTGGAAGGTAAGAGGATGCACATAGCAAGAATTTACCTTCAGAGAAGGTCTCATTTTATTCAGATTGCTCAGTGTACAGTAATGGTAAGGGGAGGGGTGCTTTATTTTAATGTAAACAGTCTCACTCTCACCAATGCATGGTAATTTTTTTTTTTTTGCTTATTTGTTTTTTTGTATAATTGAAGTGATATGGACGTAAGGTAGTAGTATTTTCTTATATTCTAATTTGCTGCCTAGATAGTATTGGTCCACCATGGTTTTTACTTTCCATTCTTATCAGATAAATTCTCAATCATGTCTGACTGAAAGCACTGCATTATATATTAGTTGTTGTTATATAATCTACAAATCTGTATATTAAAGTATAACTAAGGACTAAACTTTTTTTTTAAATTTTGAATAAACTATGGGAAAATAAAACCATTGTCAATTGTATTTATTTATTTTTTATCTTCTGTGTTCTCGTTAGGGAGGTTTCCCTTCCTTCCTGTCCTATAAACTCATTAAGTGACACAATATCTTTTCAATGCGAGGGATGTCTCCTTTTAGACAGTAGTCATAGGAATAAGTGTCCCCATTAGAAGATTTTTCCACTATTCCTGTAACGGATTTGCACTCACTTCCATACCCAATGACATTGGCGATACAGGGTGAATCTCCCCAATTGGGACACTGCAAAAAAAACTGACAGTGGTTTTACATTTATCTTTTTGTCTTTATAATACTTTGTTGTTCTGTATTTCTACTGCAGCATTAAACATTTGAAAATGTGAAAGTCTTCAAAATCCAGTTTAAGGTAAACACTAAATTAACAATAAAAATGTGGTATTCACTGGAAATTTACTGATTCATTTAACACCCCAACTTGAGTCCAAAATTTTTTTCCCTTATGGTAGCAAAAGGTTAGACTAGATTCCAGGTTTCTATTGCTGTTTCTGTCCATTGCATGATATTTACCCCCATTTCCTTTCCTGGTGACAAGATGTCACAAGAACAGCAAGCAATAAGTTAACTCTCAGATGGGGTAATAGACAGCTACAAAAGCGTATTTATTAAGTATAGTGGAGAGCAGTTCAAAGATCTGTTTTTTTATTGCTCTCTTTACCAGCAACCCCTGACAACCAAGACAGGAAAAAGGGAAAATTCACCCAGTTAGGACACAGACGACAATAAAATCTTGACAGAACAACTGACTTATGCCATTGTATTATAAACTAAAGAAAAGGTTTTTTGCTGGAGCTTGGCATTAAGAAGAAGGCTCTTGCAGCTTTTGTTATGACAAGCTTTCTGGTCTCAGTACTGTCTTCTGTGCATGTAGTCCCATGGCAATTACTCACAAAATGACACCATTGTTTCTGTCATTGATACAGTTTGTCATATTGATTAAAAGTTATTTCCTTTTCCTCTTGCCACTTTAAAATGTTTTTTTATCTGTGCCAGTGGGTCACTTGCTTTGCAACTTAGAGTCCTGTGTTCAAAGCCAAGAATCAAAGATGGAGTAGGGGGGTAACTCTACGCACATCTCATACCAGATTGATTTGCTTCATCAGGAGCTATGGTAGTTTTGTTTATTTCTAAAAAATGTGTGTGACTATTGAATGGTCACAGCCCAAATCCAGCTCCACAGGGGGATAGGAGGGGACTTAAAAAGGGTGTATATGCGTGGCCGATAAGGTGCATCATAAAAATGTTCTAATAGGCATGTATATGTAAGCAGGTGCTAATTTCTGTTAATTGTGGGGAATTTTACCAATTTTACTGTATTTATGGTGTCATGTCACCAGTTACTAGGCTTTAATTACTATGGACATTATCCATTACAGGCATCGGTCACACTATGTTTTTTTTTTGTTTCAAAAACACTTTATGAAAGTCAAATATCCAGCTTACAGCTTTATGAATACAATACGTTATAAACCGTGAAGTTAATACAAACAGTAGCATAGACAGTGGGGTTTATTTACTAAAGCTGGAGAGTCCAAAATCAGACTCCCTTCTGCATAGAAACCAATCAGCTTCTAACCTCAGCTTGCTCAATGAAGCTTTGGCAATGAAACCTGGAAGCTGATTGGCTTCTATGCAGAAGTGAGTCTGATTTTGGACTCTCCAGCTTTAGTAAATAAACCCCAGTGTGTCATATGCAAGTGATAGTTCCAATCTGCCGTAAGGGAAAATATGCTGTAATTAATAGCTACCAAACTCATGTGTGAGTCGGATGTGCGGTGGTAAGGTATCTGCAGCTTCATTCTTTTAAAAAGGAGAATGTGGAAATTCTGGGGGGTCTCCAGTAGTATGGAGTTAATTGGGGGAGGAACCCTCTAGATTGTGGTTGGTTCTTGGAAACAAGGCTGGTCTATCACAAAAGTAATTGCAATCTAGAGGGGGAACATAAAAAAAGAGAAACAAAAAGGTAGGGGGAGGATAATGGAGGGAAATGAGAGTGGTGGTAAGGAAAAAATGAAGGAGAGGAGCGCCCCCTATTTTTGCTTAGGGCGGCAGGTTCTCTTGCCGGCCAAATAGTCTGTTTTATTTGGAAGTGCAAGATAAGAAAAAGCAAGATGGCACTCTAAATACATTGATGAATTCCCTCTACGTGAACCCCCTCCGCCCAGCCTCCCTGGGAGAAAGGAGAGTCTAGATGATATGGGCCCCTGTGTCAAAGAGGCATTTAAACACAGGCATTGATCGCATGAGATAGGAGATTAAGGAGTGAGTCCCATCAGGTACTTGTATTGTGCAGTTGTTTGGAAGTGAAGCCAGCAAGCCCAGGTGTTTGAAAATGTTGATGGAGAGTTGTGTACAATATGAATTAATTCTTCCATCTTTTCAATTTTATGTAAGCAGATGAACCATTCAGACATGGACAGGGCCAGGGGCGGACTGACAACTCATGGGGCCCCTGGGCAATAGGGGATCATGGGGCCCCTGTGTCCTTGCCCAAACTCAAAAAAGCCTATGAAAAAGGTACCAGAGGCATCTCATGGGGCCCCCTACTGACCCCGGGCCCTCGGGCAGTGCCCGAGTTTCCAAATGGTCAGTCCGCCCCTGGACAGGGCTCAGGGTGTGTCCCACTATACTTGAATGCAAAGTTTGGCAGAGTATACCATATGCGTCACCAACAATTTAAGATAGGTCCTGACAGACAAAAAGGAGGGGTGAGCACTATGTCTTCTGCACCTTATCTTTTGAGAAAATTGCTAGGGACCATGTTATGTTACGGCAGCAGAGCCAATTCTGCCTCAGCCAAATTATGTGAACCGACTGCACATGTATGTGAAGATTGATGAGAAATCTATCTGTACTTCCTAAAAGCCTCAGTAAAAGGAATTTATTTAAAAAAAATAAGTTGCCAGTGTCTATGGCTAACAAGAGTGTCTACTATGGGATAAGTGTAACCTTGGTGTATCTGAAGAACCTTATATTGGAAGTTAAAACTATTTACCCTACAGATTAAGCAGCCTTGGGTTGCTGTGGAAACATTTGTGCCAGGTAACCCCTGTGGTTGAGTACATTTACAGAACACACATTTTAACTTTCAAGGTTGGGTTACAATCTCATGTGATGGTGGCCAGTCTGAAGACGAAGCAGGTGACTGTGGCTGGAGACAGTAGCCCTGTTTGGTGGGAGGAAAGGTGCGCTTGATGTCCCTCACCTTGCAGAGCAGTACTCATATTGGGACCACAAAGTTAACCTAGGGACTTGGTGTTGGCTTCCTGAGGTGTGAGCTTTATTAGCTAAAATAATTTCTAACACAATGTGACAGTATGGGTCAAGCGTTTGTGTCCAAGGGGAGACATGGGAGACTGGCGAGGTGTGAGGCATGCTCTGCACCCCCACCCTGAAACAATCATCTTGAGAAAAGGAAGATGGAACATGTGTGTCCATTGGTTCCTGTTATAGCTGCAAAGGGTGGGCCAACTCAATAATGAACCCTACGTACCAACAGTAGGATGCTCATGTGCGTGTAAAGGCAGGAGTCCCAAAACCTTTGACAATATAGTGTATCTGTTACTATGGACAACCACACCTGAGTGACCAGAAAACCTACAAAACACCTTAGATGCTCCTCTCATTGATGCAGTCCTCTAATGGACAACCATGCATATCAAGTATGTATGCTTCCACATATTAAGAATTGCCCATCATTAAACTTTACTTCAAATTTCTACAGTATACCAGAAAAAATTTGGTGTAACAGAGACTACTGAAAATAGTGTCTCTGACTGAAAAACTGTAACAGAATATATTTGTCACTATGGAGAGCCACAACTAGTTTTTAAGCATATTTAGGTGTATCCAGGGGCGGACTAACAACTCATGGGACCCCCAGGCAATAGGGGATCATGGGGCCCCTGTGTCCTTGCCCAAACTCAAAAAAGCCTATGAAAAAGGTACCAGGGGCATCTTATGGGGCCCCCTACTGACAGTGCCCGAGTTTCCAAATGGTCAGTCCGCCCCTGGGTGTATCTCTATATATTGTAGTATACTAACAAGAATTTGATGAGACAGAGGCTGATAAAAACTGCATCTCTGACTAAAAAAAAGTTGAAGGTAGTATCATGTACCTGGTATAGCATGGGTGTCTCCTTAGCACCCGACATACTATAGGAGGCACCCAGAGGAGGAAGAAGCTGACAGTGCTGGCAGGAGACTTGCCAGAAAAGGAAAAAAGCTATTTTTCTGTACAATATCATTGTACAGAGAAGGTAAGTATCCCCTCTTTTTTATTTAAATAAAAATGTAGCCTTTAGTATCACTTTAATTTTCCCTGTACTTTTCTCTGAAACCTTTTATGTGAAAGGCTACGGGTGGGGCTACCATCTCTTTATTTCCTGGGCTTTGCCTTCAATGGAAATATAAAATTGAATTACCAACATAAATGAATTACAAAACAATCCATTTTTCAATCCTAATATGTCACATATCAAGGACAGTAGAAAAAGATAGATCGACAGGGTTTACTGCATGTTCTATATATAATATGGCGATGCAGTGCTGAAGTAAATAGTCAAATTCCATTGCTCAGTTTATATTGCTAACTACTAATGATTTTGAACTGATGGAGGTTTGATTGGCAGACGTATAATTGACATATGAATTATTGAAATCTTTATCACATTTTCCTACAAACCATTCAGTATAGACATTTGAGATGTGGGCCTTCGACATTTAGCTATATTTCTGTATTCATAGGTTTTTGAAGTTATATACAAACAGGAGATGGGTAAAAATGCATATTGAATATTAATATAAATGATCTCTTAGCTCTGTAGCTCGGTATCGCACTCTGATCTCTGACCGCCTGCTACCAGTTTGAATTATTTATCCGTTCTTTGAAGAGTTTCTTCCTATAACATCTTGCATACTCAGCTTGTTAGGGAAAGGTTATCCAAGGGTCCAAAGGGCCATATTTGTCTTTGCCTTTGAAGCACTGTAATCTGTTAACTAAGAGCAGAATACTGAACTTCCGTCCAATTAGCTGAATATGCAGAGATAATCCATGCATGCATGCTTCTTTATATAGTTGTGCATGATGCGTTATTTGTAGCAGGAGCAAGCATGCTGCTTTCAGGCTTTGTAACAACAGTGAGATTTGGTTTATCTGACAACTATGGTAATGAAAAAAAAATGTAGAAAGTACATTTTTATAGATGAATTCTGTGGTTGCTTTGAATGTCTCTCTAGGTAGAAACCCAACCAATACATGTCTTTGGATCAAACTCCTGCTGTTATACTGCCTTGTCAAACAAGCTGGAAAGCAGTAACTCATTATTTTAATCATTATAATGTCCTTTTTACAGACTCAAGGAAGAAAACATTAAAGTAAATCTGTGGGTTCACTTTACCTAATAGAGTGACCCAGGTCCTTAGAACAAGCACGTTGTAAAACTTGAAGGCCCCCAAAGGTTACTTCCATAGGAACCTGGAATTTCCATATTCCAATATGTTATAGTATTCAAACAAAAACAAGATCAAATATGGTCACAAAGTTGACTAGAGAAGTCACATATTGCACTTGGTGTCTAGTAAAAAGGTGGTGGTGATGGGGGGAAGCAGGAGGAAACACTGGAATTAGGGGATACCAGGGGGTTTATTTGCTAAAGCTGGAGAGTGCAAAATCAAGCTCACTTCTACATAGAAACCAATCAGCTTCCAGGTTTTATTGCCAAAACTTAATTGAACAAGCTGAGGTTAGAAGCTGATTGGTTTCTATACAGAAGTGAGTCTGATTTTGCACTTTCCAACTTTAGTAAAAAATCCCACAGTTGTCAATTGTAGTAATTTGCAGATATCTGTATGTATTTGAAGGACAATTGAAGGCTTTGGATGGAGCTTTTCTATTATGTGATAGCTTACCAATTCTTAGATGTGATGACTGCATTAGTTTTCTTTTTTAGACTTTCCCTCATTTATTTCCACCTGGTGATTTGGCCAGTAAGTCTGTTGTTTCAACAGCTCTCCTGCAAATGTAGAGTGTTGAGACAAACCATTTACAACTGACAGGGCTGTGTACAACTTACAATGATCAGTTTTTATTTATTCATGTAAAACCTTTATCCCAAAAGAAAAAAAGTTTGCTGTAACTGCTTGTGTAAATGCAGTGTAAAGTGGAGTTTGGTTTCAATTCCTTAGTGTATCTAAATCTGCTAATACATCTAACATTTCCCTCCCCCTAGATTAAAAATGCTACTATCAGCTGTGCCCATGTGCTCCTTCACCCAGAGTGGGGGCTTTCTAAGGAGGCATGCTATTGTCCAGATTAGCAGGTAAAAACAGGAAAAAAGCCTAAAAAAAAAGAAAACAAATGCGGCCACCAAATCCAAGGATTGGTAATCTGCAATCAATGTTTCCTTTTGGGTTTAATTTTTTAAAACCATTTTTGGTTTTGGGTTTAATACCGCTTTAAGTAATGTTCAGGATTTTAGGTATCTCTTTTTAAGGCAAATTAAAATGATGATTTCCTGAAGAAACAAAACATAAAATGCCTGATATATTATAATTAAAGAAATGATAGCAGTTAAGAGTTTCAACAAAAAACTGCCCTTAAGATTATATGTGCATTTAACATATATATGCACATCATTTACCCATAAAAGCCTACATTGTGTAGACATCCAAAGGCAATGAGACTGTTGCTGGGTGCCACCATCTTTGATGGTGCCACCAAGCAGCAGGCAGCAGCATTGAAAGTTGTAAACTGCAAGTGTTGGGGTACGCATTTTAACATTATCATTTTATATTAATTTGTAGAGTTAAAAACAAAGTCTTCAACTTGTACAGTACATACCATTTTAAACTTCCTTCAGGTTATATTGGTTTTGTAACTGGGATAATGAGTGGCAGCAAGGTTGAAGGTTTTGCTCATTGCACACAGATATACAGTAATGCAGTAAAAACTCCAAAATGTATACCACTGTGACAGATGTGAGCAAGTTGCCCGTCTCGAAGCTCACATTAGAGGTCTGGAAGAGCAAACTTCATCACTAAGTGGAATGAACAACCTTGAAAGAAGTCCCCTGCTAACTAAGCAGGTGCCTAAAAGGGTTGATGTGGAGGTTGTAGGGATAAGTCAGGATTATCAGGTAGGAATATGGGTTAATGTAGTTAGAGGGAGTAGTAGGGGCTCACAGAAAAGGAAGGATGGTCATGTGTTTGAAGATGTATGGGTGGCAAACTGAAAGGTGGCATCTATAAAAGTAATTGCTAACTCTAACATTAGGGAAAGAAGCCCAACCAGTGGGTGTGGATTGGGTAATTCAGGAAGGCCTAGACAATTGTTGATAACAGAAGGACTGATAGAATGATTTGTGGGCAGGAGCGCCTCAACCAAATGGTTTGCTGTCTCCTTGGTGGCAGGGTTCGGCCTGTGGGGGACCGTGTAAACAAATTACTGGGAGGGGATGGGCATAGCCCAGTTGTCTTGGTTCATGTTGGGACCAATAATAGAACACATGGAAGATGGAGGATCCTCAAAAATCAATTTAAAGTACTAGATTGCAAATTTATGGGATGGACCTCAAAGTTTATAGGCACAACACAGAAAAGGCAGCCGGAGCTTAGAGAACTGAATGCATGGCTTTAGATATGGTATACATGGAAGGAATTTGGGTTTCTAGAGCACTGGGCTGACATTTTACTTAGGTTAAAAACTTTATGCAAAAGATGGTTTTATACGAAGGGGAGTCTGCTGTGCTGGGGGGGGTTATGGGAATGCTGGAGGACTATTTAAACTGGGATTGAGCGGGAAGGAAGAATTAGAATATAATGGGGCATATAGGTCAGATACCCATGTTTCAAAACAACCACTGTAAATTACCTTACTATATGTACTACAAAAAAATATGCGCTGGTGCATGAGAAGAACTATGATTTAATTGGTATTACTGAACCTTGGCTCCATTCTTCACATGATTGGGCTATTAATATTCCTTGCTATGCTCTCTTTCGAGAAACAGGATAAAACTAAAATGTGGCCGTGTCTGTCTCTATGTGAGCAGTGATCGCAAAATGAATGGAAAAGAAGACCTTATAACCCAAATTGTACCTGCACTGGTTGTAAGCAATCCAAACCAAACTGAAACAAAATTAATTGATATATCAATAGCAGCTGCTGTCTAAACATGATGAATCACCCCACAGAACATATAAAAGAATAACCCTTAGGGAGGACATCGCTTACCAATAATATACATAAAGAAAAATAATGTATTGCAAATTAACCACTTGCCCTGCAAAGAATTTTACCCCCCTTCCTGAACAGGCCATTTTTTGCGTTGCGGCAGTGCGTTACTTTAACTGACAATTGCGCAGTCATGCAATGCTGCACCCAAATTAAATTAAATTTTTTTCCCACAAATGGAGATTTCTTTCGGTGGTATTTGATCGCCTGTGCGTTTATTTTTTGCGCTATAATTAAAAAAAGACTAAATTTTGAGAAAAAAACTATATTTTTGACTTTTTGCTATTAAACATGTCCAGTAAAAAAAAAATTAAAAATCAAATTCATCATAAATTTAGGCCAAAATGTATTCTGCTACATGTCTTTGCTAAAAAAAAAAAACCCAATATGTGCAAATTAATTGGTTTACGTGAAAGTTATAGCGTTCACAAATGGCGGTATATATATATTTTTTTTACTAGTAATGGCGGCAATCAGCGAATTATAGCAGGACTTCAGGACTGCGGCGGGCATTCTGCCACTGGGGGGGAACTGACTTGGTGTCACTGACATCCCCAGTGTCACCAATACAATAATCAGTGCTAATAAAAAGCACTGACACTGTACTAATGCCACTGGGCAGGAAGGGGTTAACGTGGGCCCTTCAAAGGGTTAACTGTGTGCTGTTTCACTATAGGGGCTGTGTGTGTGCTTCAATGTAAGAACACTGTTTTGTATGGCTCTGCTATGTAGAGCCATACAAAGCAGTGTGTAGGAGCTTACAGGGGAGAGATTTGTATTGTCTACATACAAGTCTCTCCCCTGTCGGAGATACTCGGGGATCACCGGATTCAGGCGAGTAATCACTGGCAGGGACCCGTTGATTGACAGCCGAGGCCGTGAATATCAACGCGAGTAGGGCGCGCACGTGCCCCCTACCCGGAAATGCGAACTCACGTATATAGACGTATATTTTCTGCACCTGTGCCGCCTTGTATCTGTATTTCTGCTATAGGGTGAGTCAGTATAGCGTTCTGTAACATCCACTGCTGTGTAGGTGCTACTCTGCTTCTCTTCAGATATTTTTCCCCTCTGTTTTCTTCTGAGTACAGATCTCTAGGATACTTTCAGCAATGTGTAGCTTTAAAACTATATTTTGCCTCATCCAAGATGGCTAGCACTGGAAGTGACCGCCCAACATGTTTCTTCATCATTAAGCAACATCTTCAGGAGTTGGAGAATGTGATGGTACTGTGGCATTATGGGTGGAGCTGCATATGGGTTTGCTTACTTCAAAGTTAATTATTGGATTTTGTTACAAGTCATTACCCCTCCAGTGTTAATGACGCGGTGGAGACTCAGCTTCTTGCACTGATATGAAAGGCTACAAGGGCTGGGACAGTGATAATAGCTGAAAATTTTAACTACACTGAAATTGGCTGGAGCAATGGCACTATTGGAACAGTAAAAGGGCAGACATGTATAGACCTATTGTAGGCAGGTGCTGTCTCTTTTATCCAGTGCAGTTGGTGCTTCAACTGTAGCAGCATTGCAGAGGGAAAAAAATATCCTGTTCATCAATGGTTTCCCAGGTCACCGGGAAGCTATCCAGTTGGATGTCACTGTCCCATGTATGTGACTCTGGCAGCCATCTTCGGTCAGGCAGAATTTATTAAGACCCTGGCTCCCGGGCTTGCCATGCATTTTGTGATTGGCAGCATAGGGAAAGGTCACCCATCAGTCAGGGAAAATTAGCAGGGGTAGGGATAGGTTCCGGACAAGTAGAGACAGGGTAGGGGCACGTTATCCTTCCTAGGAGTCCTCCACATTGGGCTCAAACTGGTCGGGCCGTATTCTGTCCTTTACATCATTGCATAGAACTGTGGGTGTTCTCAGAGGGGTGCCTTCCTACTGGGCTGTTTGTGTCTTTGAGCTGTTTCTTCAATACAAGCTTTCATAACTGCAACTGGACTCAGTGTATTTACTGCCGCTGCACCACGTTGCACCAACCCACACATGACAATTTTATGGTACAGTTTATAGAAGTCCAGACTAGAAATGATGCTCTGCTGGACCTATCAATCTCAAACCATGCTTAGCTTATTATTAATGTTCATAGAACAAATGGATAGCATTGTCCATAACATGATTTTATTTAATGTAGGCTTTAACCACTTGCCCTTGATTTACCTCCTTAAAGCAGTAGCAAACCGCAAAAAAATAAAATCGAAAAAAATCTCCCTACAAGATAAGAGCATAATGTGCTAGTATGCATTGTACTGTATACTAGCACATTATGAAAGACATATCTGAATATGAAGCACTGTCACGGCTCCCCGAGGTTTCCATCTTCATCCAACCTTCCTTCCGGGTTCCCAGGTTGCAACTGTTTGACTGGGTTCCTGGGCTGCAGCCGTCATGCTCGTGGGAGTCTCAGGCCGCAGCATGGTTCTCTCAATGGACAGCATGCTGACGACATCACCTAAGTGGTGCATGTTTAGGAGATATTTACAGTACCTACAGGTAAGCCTTACTAAAGGCTTACCTGTAAGCAAAACATGAAAAAATTACTTTACTTCTAATTTAATGACCAGGCTATTTTTTGCTATTCGGCACTGCACTATTTCAACTGGTAATTGCGCGGTCATGCAGCGCTGTACCCAAATGAAATTTATGTCCTTTTTTCCACAAAAAAAGAGCTTTCTTTTTGTGGTATTTGATCACCACTGGATTTTTTATTTTTGGTGATATAAACGAAAAAAGACTGAACATTTTGAAAACAAACTATATTTTCTACTTTCGGTTATTCAATGTTAGTCTTAAATTTAGGCCAAAATGTATTCGACGTACCAATACATTGCTGGTCCTTGTTGGGCATATATATATAACAGCAGAGAACATGGGCATATGATGAATCAGGTCTGTGCATCAATATGACCTCAATTCATTGTACTGCCCATGTTGAGGGTTAGGCCCAAAAAAGTTTTACATTCAGAAACCTTGATAGGTTTTCATGCAAATTGTCTGGCAAGAGCTGAATTTGGGTTGGGGGACATGTATGTTGTGTGTATAAATTGTTTTGGCCCACAATCAATTGATAGAAATCTTCTGTGAAAAACAGCAGAGGGGCTAAAAGCTAGTGCTGGCAGATAACGGGGCTGATAATGCTAACACTGCATTTCTGGGAACACTATACTAAGGAGGCACTAGTATAGTTCTGTTTGTGATCAATATATTGATCCATACAAACACTATACTAGTAATGGGTGATCAGCGACCTATAGCGTGGGAGCGATAGTGTGCTTTCAATCTAACACTAGCTGACCCTGGCTGGGAGAGGAATTTACCAACCCTGATGCTATCTGATGTCGCTAGTGGCAGTAATGCAGTGATCAGTGAAAAATTCTATATACTGACACTGTACTAATGGCACTGGCTGGATGACGTGGTAATCAAAGAGTTAGTCCGATCAAAGGGTTAAATGTGCTAATCTAACATGTAGTGTTTTCACTCAGTGCCATGTTCTCTCTTCCCTCCTTGGATGGCATAGGGGGCAGTGGGGAGTGCACGCATAAGCAAGCACACCTGGAAATAGAAAGCAACATAAGGGTACGTCACTTTGCCCAGAGCAGCTGTGGGCAGCAAGTACTTAAAAAAAATCTCAATATTTTTCTTTTTTTAAACATTATTTTTCTTTTTTTTACTTTTCTTTTTAATACTTTCATCAGAATAGTACAATTTTACCATAGCAACACTTGGGGGAATCAGGCATGTTTTTACATTTTTAAAAGATTATTGCTCCTGCCATGCAATGTTTGCTTTGAACTGTCATGAAGGGGTTAGGATAATGGCAATTCAAAATACAATGATCTGTGATTAGCTCCGTTGGTCACATAGTACAGGGTGCTGTGACTGACCCCATGTACCATGTGAGAGCTGTGGGCCAATCACAGCTCTCAAGGAACAGAATAAAAGCTGTTATGAATCAGATTGATTCATAACAGCTTTGCTGTCATTGTGATCATATGATTGCATAGTAATCACAAGATCACAGGGTCCCGATTACCTGATAGAAATCATCATTTTGTACTGGGTATTCCTGTCAGTGATGCAGCTGTGACCAGAAGTGTGTGGACTGACACAGGGAAACGTAGGCTTCAGATATAGTAAATAATATAATTTATTGAGACTAACAATACAAATATAAACGCAGTGCACCAAACCCCAAGCTAACACAAATACATACAACAAGGTGAAACAAACCCAAACCTAAACTGATATAGATACACAGGTACATACACATATAGAGCACAACGTAGTCAGGCAGGCCGGGTCGATAACTATCGGGCAGGTAGGTACAGGAGGAGCAGGCGGAGAGAATGGTCAGGGTCACAAGCCAGGGATCAAACAGGAGAAGTCAGCAGAGGTCAGGATCAGGCAGGGTCGGCAACAAGTCAGGCAGAAACAGTAACAGGAACAGGAATGCAGGTTACAAGATACAGGGGCCCATGGAAAAACACACACCAAGGCCCTGACTGTGAGTCTGGCCATTCCTTAAATACAACCCCTGCAATCAGCTTCAGGTGTTTTGGCTGACTGCAGGGGTGAGTCTCTGATTGCTGAGAGCACCCGCTGGCCAGCCCTGGTACTGCAGCCCACAAGGCAGGTGAGTCCCACCGTTATTGGCAAGTCCATTCCTGACAATTCCTATCTGTCGCCCTGGTGGGGCTGTGAAGTGGTTTCTCTTGGAGGCAAGTGAGGCAGTGCTCTTTATTCTTTCCCCTCCTTACCTGTCTAGGAGGATCTTATAAATATTGGCCACATCTACGTTATCTCTGGTTTTAGTCAGCTGGCGGTTTTCTCATCTTCGCTGCTCCTATGTTGGGCTATGGAAGTGATATTCATATACTTGTGATTGTAACTCCCATTGGAGATATATGGAGATGCAATTATAATTATATATCCATTACAGGTATCATGCTTGTTTAGGCACTTCTGAAGAAGAGATTATCTTTTGTCTCGAAACGCATCAAGTGCTTGCATGAATTGTTCTTTGTTTTTCTCACCCATGCATTTATTGCAAAAGCTATGTAATGTATTACCGCCATGTCTTGTGTGTTCATGTTCATTTTAACATTTTGTATAAATAAAACATGGTCTGTAAGTTTTTACTCATCTAATGACTCTATTGGTTTCGTCTGTGCCAGGGGTGGACTGACCATTTAGGCACTCGGGCACTGCCCGAGGGCCCGGAGTCAGTAGTGGGCCCCATGAGATGTCCCTGGTACCTTTCATAGGCTTTTTTGGGTGTGGTTTGAGTGTGGGCGAGGACACAGGGGCCCCATGATTTCTTATTGCCCGGTCGCCCCATGAGTTGTCAGTCCGCCCCTGGTCTTTATATAGTGCCAGTCTGTGCAGCAATATAAGGGAGACAATACAGTAACAATACAATTCAATACAAGAGGGATCAGAGTGCCCTGCTCCTGGGAGCTTACAATCTAATAGGCATTTAAATAATATAACACCATCATAATTTGAAAGTTACAAAGAATATAACAGATTATATAAAGAGGAAATCAAGGCCAGAAAAATTCAAAACAAATAACAGTTTTCAGAAGAGATTAGGAAAAAATGAGTACTGTCCTTGATACTTTTTTATTTGCACTAACACAATTTTTCAGGACAAGCCTTCAGGGTATGTCCCCTTCTTCAAGTCCCAAGCAGTATGTCTTGGACATTGAAGAAGGGGACATGCCCCAAAAGCTTGTCCTAAAAAATTGTATGTTAGTGCAAATAAAGAAAGTGTCACGGATAGTACTCAATTATTTATGTTGCAAATGCACTAATACAGCTACAATCACCTCAAAAGAGAGTAGGACAAACCCCCCACAATTTTACTAATATATTAATTGTAAAAAAGTCAGCTCTGAGCATTTAGGCCCTTTATAAGATAATTTAGAGTTGGTGATTGGAATCAAAGAGAAGGCAAATTCAATAAATTCCTTCTTCAGCTCTGTGTATACAAAGGAAAATGAGGGAGTTAAGGCCATAATGGGGATTGTAATGACCCAGCCCCAAAAGAATCTCAATGGATCAAAGCTGACATGGTCCAGAAACATTTAGACAAAAAAAAGGTGAAGAAAACACCTAGACTAGATGGCTTACACCCACAGGTCCTTAAAGAGTCGAGCTCTGTTATTTCACAGCAATTGTTTCTAAATTATATAGACTTAATGAAAGGTTCAGTACCACTAGATTATTATTATACAGGAGTTATAGATTGGTGCAAGGCCAACGTGGTGCTTATATGTCAAAAGGGATCTAAGTCTTTACTTAGTAACTAAAGATTGGTTTGTTTAACTTTGATAGTTGGGAATAAACATGAGAGTTTGATAAAATACCAAATAAAACAGTTTTTTTTAGAAAATAATATTTTATGTAAAAGGCAGCATGGATTCTTGAAAGACCAAAGTTGTCAAACAAATCTGCTTTATTTTTATAAAGTAAACAAAAACTAGGAAGTGACTGTTGATATAGTATAACTAGACTTTTGGAAAAATATTTGACACAGATCCCCACACATGGATAATGTGTAAATTAAAGTCTACAGGCTAATAAATTCAGTTTGTAAATGGATAGAAAACTGGCTAAAAGTCAGAATTCAGAGAGTAGTGGTTAATGATTCACACTCTGAATCATCTAAGGTTGTTACTGGTGTACCCCAAGGTTCAGCGTTGGGACTCTTACATTTTAACCTATTTTTAAATGGTATAAAGTTTGGGATTAAAAGTAGCATTTCTAAATTTGCAGATGACATCAAGGTATGCAGTGGAATAATATCCCTACAGGATATCTCCAATTTACAAGCAGACCTTTATGCATTGTTTGATGGGGCATCTATGTGTCATATGAAGATTACTGTTGATACGTGTAAAGTTATGCACTTAGGGCTAAAACATGTACGCATTATACAGTCTATAGGGAGTAAAACTGGGGGAGTCAAGGAGAAGAAGCTGATTGGAGAAGGAGCTGAGTGTTCTGGTAGATCATAGACATATAAATAGCACGTAATGCAAAGCTGTAATTTCTAAATCAAGCAAAATAGTTCCTTGCATTAAAAGAGATACAGACTCCAGACAGAAGGAAATAATTTCCCCCCTGTACAAATCATTATTAAGACTTCATCTGGAACAGGCAGTTCAGTTTTGGGCATCAGTCCACAAAAAGGATATCAACAGGGTTTTTTTTCGCAGAAAATAGGTGAAGGAACTCCCCCTTTCTGAATCACTTTGTCTCTGCCCCCTACCCCACCGGCCCTTGGTTCCACCCCCTAACCCACCTCCCAGTACCACCCTTTTTAGAGAATACAAAACCAAATATCATTTTGTGGTGCTAAGTAATTTGTTAACAAGAAAAGTGGTGAAATATATCCCCTTCAGCCAGGAACAATAGACCCATCAAGAAAAATAGATCCCCCACAACAATAGACATTTCAGTAACAATATATTCATTCTACAACAATAGACCCCTCCAGCAACAATGTACCCCCCACAACAAGATACCACCCTAAAAACAATAGATCCACCACAGCAACAGAAGACCCCCAGCAGCAACAACAGATCTCCCAGCAACCATCATCATTAGACCCCTCCTTTAACAGTAGATCCCTCCCAGCAACAATAGACCCCACTCAAAAATAGATCCCCTCCAGCGACAACAGATGCCCCAGCAGCCAGCATCAATAGACCTTCCAGCACACCTCAGCACCCCTTGCCATTATATACATTCAGTGCTCGCATTCCCACTGAAAAAAAGCCCTGGATGTCAGAGAAATGGAGAACGTTCAGAGAAAGGCAACAAAACCAAACATAGGACCTCATGAGGAACGATTACCTGAACTGAAGTTATTCGCTCTTGAGAAGAAGCACGTAAGTGGGGATATAATCACCATGTATAAATGGTTGCTTTGTGGGGATCAGGAAGGCACTTATCTTCCCCTGCTAGAGCAAACTGAATCATGCTCCATAGTGTTTTTTTGTTTTTTCAATATTTTGCTTTCTTCTGAATTAATTGTGGGTATAGGACTCTGTATACAAAGATTTCCATTTATTTATTTTGTAAATTTTTTTCTTTTGGTTGAACCGGGTGGACTTTTTTCAACCTTTGTAACAAAAAAGTTTACTGGGGAATGTTTGCTCTATTGTTCTTAATGTGATAAACTAAAAAAAAAATGCTGAGGGTTTAACAATGCTTCAAGTTAGATTTTCTACACGTTATATATTTTATATCTGTAAGTGACTTGCATAGCATAATGTATTTTGTGATTTTTAATATGATTAATATGTTGTACGTTATCTGCTCCTTTGAACATTTAATTTATAAAGATAACGCCTGGATTATGGAGCTGCAATATATTACATTTTTTACTTTGGGTTTAATACCACTTTAAATATCATAAACCTCAGCACAACAGATCACTTTTAAAAAAAAAATATTTTTCTAATGCATATGCTTTTCTGCACCAGAATATAAACAGGAAACTAGCACTTTAGCTGTTCCTACTGTAAAACCCCATCCTGCCTAGTCCCTGCATCCCTGTATGCCAGAGGAGACAGCAAGGATCAGCAATCATGTGACTATTGTAATCACGGCTGCTGTTACAAATCACGGATCCCCATACAGCCAACCTGACAACACCCTCCACCCCCCCAAAAAAAACACAGTTTACTGTGCATCAATTATGAATGAACACAGTGAGTGATAGGTGCCAATCACTCCTTGTGTTCTTTCAGGAAAGGAAGGGACTGGTAAATGCGAAATATTTACTAGACCCTTCTCCCACTCTCCACTGTGAAGGATTTTATTATGTGTTTGCAGCAGGGAAAGAGAGCAGGGAAGCCAGCAACACTACAGGGTGTGGGGGCACATGGGGGTATGTATGGTGCACAGGGAGGGTGATGGGTGCAGCAGAGGGGCAGTTACTGGAACTGTACCCCTGTATGGCTCTTTCTGCACCCAGTCAGTGGGTTCTGATACTGTCATGTGACAGTGGCAGCCTTTTGCTGATTGGCTGCAGTTCCAGAACTGAAAACAAAAATGATGGAGTATACTTACTAAACTGCTGAACAGCTACTGATTAATTTTTTTAATGAAACAGGACTACAGTCTCTGCAAGCCTGATCAGAGGGCTAAAAAGAGGGACAGCAAAGAGCGAATGGAGCACAGCTTTACACACTTTGCATCAAATATTTGTTATTAGCAACAGTGTTCCTCAGACCCTGACTGGATCTGTGTGTATACATGTGGCAGGACATACACTGTACTCTGTCACACTGGATCAGTCTGTACAATACACACATAGCAGGACATGCACTGTACCCTGTCAGTCTTGATCTGTGTGTACATACAGTTGTGTTCAAAATAATAGCAGTCAGACATCACTAACCTGATCAATCACTGTTTTTGGTAGAAATGATATTTCTACATGGCAAATAATTTACTAGCAGGTGTAGTAGAGTAATAGAAATCCAACAGACCCAACAGTCATGACATGCGTGCTGCTGATTCTGTGTAATTGAATCACTAATTGAAAGGGGCATGTTCAAAATAATAGCAGTGTGGAGTTCTATTAGTGAGGTCATTCATTCTTTGAAAAACAGGTGGCAATTATTGCCCTTATTTAAGGAAGGAAGGCAGCAAATGTTGTACATGCTGGTTACAGTGCATTTCTCTCTGAAATTCTGAGGAAAATGGGTCGTTCCAGACATTGTTCAGAAGAACAGCGTACCTTGATTAAAAAGTTGATTGGAAAGGGGAAAACATATAAAGAAGTGCAGAAAACGATAGGCTGCTCAGCTAAAATGATCGCAAATGCTTTAAAATGGCAACCAAAACCTGAAAGATGTGGAAGAAAGCGAAAAACTACCATCGGAATGGATAGAAGAATAGCCAAAATGGCAAGGACTCAGCCAACAATCAGCTCCAGGAAGATCAAAGAAGGTCTAAAGTTACCTGTGAGCACTGTTACAATTAGAAAACGCCTATGTAAAGCCAAGCTATCTGTAAGAAGCCCCCGCAAAGTCCCACTGTTGAAAAAAAGACGTGCTGAAGAGGTTACAATTTGCCAAAGAGCACATTGACTGGCCGAAAGAGAAATGGCGCAACATTTTGTGGACTGATGAAAGTAAGATTGTTCTTTTTGGGTCTAGTGGCCGGAGACAGTTTGTCAGACGACCCCCAAACACTGAATTCAAGCCACAGTACACTGTGAAGACAGTGAAGCATGGTTGTGCAAGCATCATGATATGGGGATGTTTCTCATACTACGGTGTTTGGCCTATTTGTCGCATACCAGGGATCATGGATCAGTTTGAATACATCAGAATACTTGAAGAGGTCATGCTGCCTTATGCTGAAGAGGAAATGCCCTTGAAATGGGTGTTCCAACAAGACAACGACCCCAAACACACCAGTAAACGTGCAGCATCTTGGTTCCAGACCAACAAGATTGACGTTATGGAGTGGCCAGCCCAATCCCCGGATCTTAATCCAATAGAAAACTTGTGGGGTGACATCAAAAATGCAGTTTCTGAGGCAAAACCAAGAAATAGAGAAGAACTGTGGAATGTACCGTATTTGCCGGCGTATAAGACGACTGGGCGTATAAGACGACCCCCCTACTTTTCCTGCTAAAATGTAGTGTTTGGGCTATACTCGCCGTATAAGACTACCCCTTTTCCAATGCACACCAGTGGGAGGAATAGTGCCCCATCATTGGTGTCAGTGGGAGAAATAGTGCCCCATCATTGATATCAGTGGGAGGAATAGTGCCCCATCATTGGTGTCAGTGGGAGGAATAGTGCCCCATCATTGGTATCAGTGGAAGGAATAGTGCCCCATCATTGGTATCAGTGGGAGGAATAGTGCCCCATCATTGGTATCAGTGGGAGGAATAGTGCCCCATCATTGATGTCAGTGGGAGGAATAGTGCCCCATCATTGGTATTAGTGGCAGGAATAGTGCCCCATCATTGGCATTAGTGGCAGGAATAGTGCCCTATCATTAGTATCAGTGGAGGAATAGTGCTCCATCATTGGTGTCAGTGGGAGGAATAGTGCCCCATCATTGGTATCAGTGGCAGGAATAGTGCCCCATCATTGGTATCAGTGGGAGGAATAGTGCCCCATCATTGATATCAGTGGGGGGAATAGGTGCCCCATCATTGGTATCAGTGGCAGGAATGGTGCCCCATCATTGGTATCAGTGGCAGGAATAGTGCCCCATCATTGGTGTCAGTGGGAGGAATAGTGCCCCATCATTGATGTCAGTGGGAGGAATGGTGTCCCATCATTGGTGTCAGTGAGGGGTGGAATAGTGCCCCATCATTGGTGTCAGTGGGGGGTGGAATAGTGCCCCATCGTTGGTGTCAGTGGGGGGGGGAATAGTGCCCCATCGTTGGTGTCAGTGGGGGGGGAGGAATAGTGCCCCATCGTTGGTGTCAGTGGGAGGAATAGTGCCCCATCGTTGGTATCAGTGGGAGGAATAGTGCCCCATCATTGGTATCAGTGACACCAATGATGGGGCACTATTCCTCCCACTGAGACTTGCTGACCCTGTTCTCGTATGGTGCTGCTGCAGCCAGCATATGTGGTTGCAGCAGCACCTCTACACAGAACACTTACCTGCTGCTCCGGCACTCAATTTTCGCGGGGCCGCTCGGCTCCGCCCCCTCGCCGGTGATTGGCCGCCTGTGTGCCTTTCCTGAGCTACAGTTCTGGCGGCCAATCACCGGTGAGGAGGCGGAGCCGAGCAGCCGCACGAACATCCAGTGGCCGAACTGAAGGAGACGCCGCACTTCCTGGACCGGATCGTCGTGGGACTGGATCCAGGTAAGAGACATCAGCCCCTGCAAACCCCTGTACTTAATGCCGCAGCCCCCCTAACAAGTGTACCGGCGTATAAGACGACCCCCGACTTTTGAGAAGATTTTCAAGGGTCAAAAAGTCGTCTTATACGCCGGCAAATACGGTAGTCCAATCATCCTGGGCTAGAATACCTGTTCACTTTTGTGTGTATGGAAATAAAAGCTATTAGAAGGATTTTGAGCTTTATTCACTTTTTTCAACACACTGCTATTATTTTGAACACAACTGTATGTGGCAGGATTTTTTCTTTACTGTTGATCAGAGGATCAGTCAAAGGTTTATGTAATGGCTCTCATTCACAGCTCAGTAATTATGGAGCATGTTGTGACTTCAACGACTGCAGACTGAGCACATGTGTACCATATGTAGGTTTAGAGCTACAGTAAACTCAGTATGCTCTACTACTAAAGGTTAGCCGACAGCTAGCTAACAAAGGTGAAAGAATCAGCACTGTGTTTAATTATGGAATTGCTTCTGTGAATAGGTCTGCAAAACTGCAATACAATATCACATAAACTGAAGTTACAATAAGCTTGTATACTTATCTCTTACAAATGCATATAATTACCCACATTTCTTGCAAACAGCTACCTACACATCATATTAAATACATTGAAATACAATGTACATATATACAGTTGTTTTCAAAATAATAGCAGTGTGTTGAAAAATGTGAATAAAGCTCAAAATCCTTCTAATAGCTTTTATTTCCATACACACAAATGCATTGGGAACACTACACATTCTATTCCAAATCAAAACATGAAGAAAAATATATCAAATTTGTGTTGTTCCTCTAAAAAAATTGCAGAAAAGTGAATATTAGACTGTTCAAAAAAATAGCAGTGTTTGTATTCTTCTTTACAAACTCAAACATTCACTATATAAACTGAAAAACGTTTGAAGATTTTGCTTTCCTTTGAATCACTTAATTAATATTTAGTTGTATAAGCACTGTTTCTGAGAACTGCTGTACATCTGTGTTGCATGGAGTCAAACAACTTCTGGCACCAGTGAACAAGTATTCCAGCCCAGGATGACTGGACTACATTCCCCAGTTCTTCTCTATTTCTTGGTTTTGCCTCAGAAACTGCATTTTTGATGTCACCCCACAAGTTTTCTATTGGATTAAGATCCAGGGATTGGGCTGGCCACTCCATAACGTCAACATCTTGGTCTGGAACCAAGATGTTGCACGTTTACTGGTGTGTTTGGGGTCGTTGTCTTGTTGGAACACCCATTTCAAGGGCATTTCTTCTTCAGTATAAGGCAGCATGACCTCTTCAAGTATTCTGATGTATTCAAACTGATCCATGATCCCTGGTATGTGATAAATAGGCCCAACACCGTAGTATGAGAAACATCCCCATATCATGATGCTTGCGCAACTATGCTTCACTGTCTTCACAGTGTACTGTGGCTTGAATTCAGTGTTTGGGGGTCGTCTGACAAACTGTCTCCGGCCACTAGACCCAAAAAGAACAATCTTACTTTCATCAGTCCACAAAATGTTGCGCCATTTCTCTTTCGGCCAGTCAATGTGCTCTTTGGCAAATTGTAACCTCTTCAGCACATGTCTTTTTTTCAACAGTGGGACTTTGCGGGGGCTTCTTGCAGATAGCTTGGCTTCACATAGGCATCTTCTAATTGTAACAGTACTCACAGGTAACTTTAGACCTTCTTTGATCTTCCTGGAGCTGATTGTTGGCTGAGTCCTTGCCATTTTGGCTATTCTTCTATCCATTTGAATGGTAGTTTTTCGCTTTCTTCCACGTCTTTTGGGTTTTGGTTGCCATTTTAAAGCATTTGCGATCATTTTAGCTGAGCAGCCTATCATTTTCTGCACTTCTTTATATGTTTTCCCCTCTCCAATCAACTTTTTAATCAAGGTACGCTGTTCTTCTGAACAGTGTCTGGAACAACCCATTTGGCCTCAGAATTTCTGAGAGAAATGCACTGTAACCAGCATGTACAACATTTGCTGCCTTCCTTCCTTAAATAAGGGCAAAAATTGCCACCTGTTTTTCAAAGAATGAATGACCTCACTAATAGAACTCCACACTGCTATTATTTTGAACATGCCCCTTTCAATTAGTGATTCAATTACACAGAATCAGCAGCATGCATGTCATGACTGTTGGGTCTGTTGGATTTCTATTACTCTACTACACCTGCTAGTAAATTATTTGCCATGTAGAAATATAATTTCTACCAAAAACAGTGATTGATCAGGTTAGTGATGTCTGACTGCTATTATTTTGAACACAACTCTATATGTGACTTTAACAAGCAATGAATGAACTTACAAACATATGTGTATCAAAGGGAGAAAGGAGGCCTTCACTGGTGTGTTCTTCTAGAAGCTAAAATGGAACTGAAGTGGTAGATGGAAAATCTTTATTTTAACAAACATTAGACACTTTCTGTTCTTTATTACTAAAAATACAAAGAGATTGCAATTGCAGTGAATGCCCAATAGATGGCTCCCTACTCAATGATGAGATATACAGAACAGTCAGGATTATTCACCGCCACTCCAGCATTGCGAAACCCATGAGGTCCCATGCTGGAGCTGGCATCTTCCAGGTGATGGTCTTCAGCCATTTTGATTGGTGGGCATGGGAGTCATTCATCCCAGCACACTGGCACTCTGCTAGAAATGCAAGTGAGCTACGCATGCTCATAGCCATGGGTTACTTTCTATTGTTGAACATTGAATTATTTTAAGTAAATAAATCTAGGTAATGGTTTACTGAGCAATATATAAATTGGCTGAGCACATGCTGTACATTTATTAGCAACTATTGTTTTTTCATTTATTCTGCTTCCTCTTTGTCTTGGCTTTACACTCTATTTTCTCATTTCATTGTATTAGGCAATTTAGCAATAAAGATGCAGGGGCAGTGTTAGTGCCCTCAGCAGAGGCCTTACAGCTGCATTATGTTGAAACTAGCTCTAACAAGCTGCCTTTTCTGCGGCTCACACTGAATAGCTTTGAAAAGTATAGATATTGATGGAGTCGTTTCCAGTCTTAGCTTTGCTCTAGGGTGCTGAGTGAGTCACTGAAAGTGGGCTAATACTGGAAATTAGAAAAGAGTCAAGCAGAGATCGGAAACAACAAATGTAAACATAGCATACTGATTTATACAATTCTACCATCTGATCTTTAACACCGTGGAGGGTTAGAATAAATAACACATCGCTTGTCTGCTATAATCAATATCTACTTGCAAATGCAGTTTTTATTTTTACTTGAACCTTCAGTTCGTATCATTCATTGCCAAAATTATTATTTACACATTCAAAAACTAAAGAGTACGGCAAATAAACTATTTTGTCATTTCAATCTTTCAATCTGGATACATTTTTTGCTTAGCTTTTCAAGTTCAAATGCAAGAAAAATGGCATTAAGAGCACCTTGACAACAATGGGGTAAGTGGATCTATCATTCAAATTTATACCTGCTCGTGGGAGCGTCTCTCCTTTGTTTTGGTTTTAATCAATTGCTCATGTTGCTGTGATTCTGTAGTAAGGTTGCATATCCTCAAATATGGAGGTGCCATTGCAATTGTGATGTACTATTGGAGAATACAATACAACCTATTTTTTTCTGTTACAGATGTGAACAAATTTTGTGTCTTTCCTGAAGAAGCAGGCACAGATCTATGAAATGCATTGGATGTGAAGACCACATCTTCCACTTTTCTGACTTTAATCAAGGGGTTAATTAAAGGGTGATACCCTTGTACAAAAGACATGCAGCATTAGAACATGCGATTGACTTCTGTTCTTAATATAATTATTTATTTATTACAGGTACATATATAGCACTGTCAATTTACACAACTCTTTACTTATACAGGCGTACCTCGGTTTACATATTGAATTTGTTCTGCTGGACTATGTGTATTGTGAAAAATTCATAAACTGAAACGCGGTTTCCCATAGGAATGCATTGAAAACAAATAAATCCGCTCCGGAGGTCAGAAAAAAGTAAAAAAAAGTATTTTATCTGTTCAAAACTCTTTATAAAGTACACTTTAAAGGCATAAATACTGTACAGGGGCATGATTAAAAATTAATTCGTAAATGTATTGAAAACCAATTAATCCGTTCCGGAGGTCAGAAAAAAAGTCAAAAAAAGTTTTATCTCTTTATAAAGTGCACTTTAAAGGCATAAATGGACATGTTTAAAAAAAATAGTAAATGCATTGATAACCAATTAATCCGTTCCAGAGGTCAGAAAAAAGTTTTAAAAAAAAGTCTTATCTGTTCAAAACTCTTTCTAACGTGCACTTTAAAAGCATAGTACTGTACAGGGACATGATATTAAGGGAATTTCTAGTACTAGAGGGAAATCTTCTAATGGTGACACTAGTTCTGGTGACCTGGGGGTCCCCTAGAAATTCCCTTAATATGCAGGGATTCTCTCTCACTTCCTGTTTGGCTATGGGATAGAAAGTGAAGGAAAATCTCTGTAATAGGACACAGATGGCGAAAAAAAATCTGTCGGGTTATAACCTTCATTTGCCCTATCCAAAATGTACAAAAAAAAAATGCCTATAATACTAATTTAATAGTACAACACCAATAGTCCTTCATCCATAAAAAAAAAATAAAATATTGCGGAGATTTCTCTTTACTTCCTGTCCCATAGCCAAACAGGAAGTGAGAGAAAATCTCTGCATATTTAGGAAGTTTCTAGGGGACCCCCAGGTCACCAGAACTAGTTTCACCATTAGAAGAACCCAAAATTTGGGATTTACTTTTACTTTCACTTTCAGTGAAAATGTCACATACCTGGCTGGAGGCTGCAGTGACGAGAGCGCTCCCCTTGTGTGTAGCGCACCCCTGGAAGTGGGGACAGGGAGTGTTATGCCCAAAGAAGCATGAGTTTCCAGCTGTGTAGTTGCCTGAAGACCAGAGTAGATGAGTCACCAGATGGAGACTTGACCATGCAGCGATGTCAGCGAGGCAGATGACACTTCAGAGGTGTAGGTGAAGTCTTGACCATGCAGGAATATCAGCAGGTCAGGTGACACTCTAGCATTACAGGTGGATCTTGACAGATGAGTGAACCAGGAAGCAGAGTCAGGAGCTAGCACAATAGGTCATTCAGGAACAGGAACAGAGGTGCAGTCAAGATCAAACCAGGGTCATACACAGGAAGTGAAGTCCATATAACCAAGGCGAGGTCAGAACTAGAAGAGAAGCCAAGACAGGTCCAAGATCAAGCGGGGTCAGCAACAGGGAATCCAAGAATACAGCAAAACAGGAGCACAGAATACAGGGGGCTGATGATCATCCAGCAACTTGTGGGCTAACCTGCTTTCTTTAACCATTTACCTACCGAGCACTTATACCCCCTTCCTGTCCAGGCCAATTTTCAGCACTGTCGCACTTTTAATGAGTATTGCGCGGTCATGCAACATTGTACCCATATAACATTTTTATCATTTTTTTCACACAAATACAGCTTTCTTTTGATGGTACTTAATCGCCGCTGGGTGTTTTATTTTTTGCGCTATAAACAAAAAAAGAGCAAAAAAAAAAGTTTTTCTTTGTTTCTATGTAAAATTTTTCTCCTTCACTGATGTGCATTGATGAGGCTGCACTGATAGGCAGCACTAATGGGCACTGATAGGCAGCACTGATGATGCTGCACTGATAGGCGGCACTGATAGGTGACACTGATGGACAGCACTGATGGGCGGCACTGACTGGTGGCACAGCTGGGCACTGATGGGTGGCACTGCTGGGCACAGGTGGGTGGCACTGCTGAGCACTGATGGGTGGCACTGCTGGGTGGCACTGCTGGGCACTGATCATCAGGGCTTGATCATCAGTGCCCTGATGATCAGTTCCAAAATGTTCTCTGACAATTGCCAGTTATCGGCAGTACTTTCAGCGTGAGGAAAGTGCAGCCGATAACCAGCAACTGTATTTACACAGTGATCTGCTGTGTCATTGGACACAGCTGATTACGTGGTAAAAGGCTGCTGTGATTGTCCGTGTACCACATCACGTGATCCGCTGTGTCCGTAGGACACAGCAATCATGGAGATTGCCGGGTGCGCCCCGCTGGGTGTGCATGGGAGGGCGCGTTCTGGGAGGACATCATATGACACCCTCCCAGAACTGGACAATCGCGCTGTAGCCATCATTCAGCTATAGCGTGGTTGGCAAGTGGTTAATTAGGCTACTGGGCTCCAGAATCTGTCGCGCTTTAGGTGCACCATAGCATACAGGTGTGGCGATTGTGCACTTGCACACATTCGCACGGGCATGCGTACAAGCACGCGCACACCACATCTGCATGCATTTATGTGCACATTAGTATGACCATGTTGAGAATTGGCAGCTAAGCCAGGTCTTCCATGGTTCATTCTCTGAAAGATAATGATAAACAGAACAAATAGAGAGGACGAATCTCCATAACAAAAAACAATAAAAGCTGACAGGTGTTCTAATCCCTCTCCATTCTATCCAAAAATGTAAAAGAAAGTTTTGCGTTTATTTACACTTTAAAGTTCTAATTGGATTCACTTAGAGGGGTTTGTAAAAATTACAAATCGAAGATGTGGTGTCCAGGGGTGGACTGACCATTTGGAAACTTGGGCACTGCCTGAGGGCCTGGGGTCAGTAGGGGGCCCCATGAGATGCCCCTGGTACCTTTTTTATAGGCTTTTTTGAGTTTGGGCAAGGACACAGGGGCCCCATGATCCCCTATTGCCCGTGGGCCCCATGAGTTGTCATTCCGCCCCTGGTGGTGTCTGTTACTTACAGGATGAGTAAGGCATGAAATTGCCAGTATTCCCCCTTTTTTCCCCATATTGCTGTTCTCATTAAAATTCACACTTCATTCATTAAAATCAATAGAGTACATGACAGCATTACCAAATTACAGTTATTTTTAGTCATATACATTCCTTATTTGCCATTTATAAAAAAACTGCTGTTACTGAGCTACCAACCTAGAAAGCCAAAATCACATGGACTCGGGCTACCAGTTGATACAGACTAAAAATCATCTATTTTTAGTTATGCAGACACTGTCTGATAAATTTGGAGTAAAAGAAGCTAATCAAAAAACAGCGCAAAAGGTTCATGCAGACATAACAGACTGTTCACGCCATCCAGTTGCGTGCATTGATCTGAAAAGCATCCGAATGATAGAAATAAAAATCGCTTGATGCCTTATCATAGCTCACTCTTTGCACTGCTTTACTAAACCCATAACAGTGTGTGAGGCTTGTCATAAATTGATGTACAATCTATGGTCACAGCAGTGGATGTCTGCTTTGGGAAAATCAGGGACAGAGATAACTACTGTATGTTCAGAGTCATTGAGGCTTATTTTGATATAAAACAGTAGTAATGTGAGTTGACTCATAATTGAAGTATTTTAATATATATATTAATTATATTTGTAATAAACACAGTTTAACATTATCTTTTATACCTCTTTAAAAATGTCATGATAAATTTTGCCATCATGAAAATTTTAAAACTAGCATATCTATCCAGATTTATAGCATTATAAAATATTCTGGACGAAAAAATAAAGACGTCTATATACAAGGAAAACAGAGCAAATCACTAGTTTCTATTGATTACTCTACAGCTCCAGCTGAGCCTCATTTGTACTTTGCCCATTTATTCTTGCAATTTACTGGATGTGGTCATATACTGTACATTTGAATATAAGTTTTGAAAAAGAGTAAATCTTTATAACTGAAACACAGTTTTCCTCCATGTCTCAGAAGCCAGGCCAGTACAGAAAGAAGCTTAATTATTCCGGGAGGGTCACAGCACCAAAAATACCAGTTTCTTGCACATCAAACATCTGTGGAGAACACTGTCAGAACAACTGAAATAAGAGGTGTGTTTATTTTATAGGTCAGATATATCAGTGAAACGTTATAAAAGTAGTGTACTATATCATCTAATTAGTGCGGCCAAAGGACTTATTACCAAATTTTGGCAGGTACAGGAGCCCCCAACAATGAGGGACTGGATAGATAGTATCAGGGCTCCGGGTATGACCAGAAGTGTGTGGACTGACATAGGGAAACATAGGCTTCAGATATAGTAAATAATATAATTTATGGAGACTAACAATACAAATATAAATGCAGTGCACCAAACCCCAAGCTAACACAAATACATACAACAAGGTGAAACAAACCCAAACCTAAACTGATATAGATACACAGGTACATACACATATAGAGCACAATGTAGTCAGGCAGGCCGGGTCGATAACTATCGGGCAGGTAGGTACAGGAGGAGCAGGCGGAGAGAATGGTCAGGGTCACAAGCCAGGGATCAAACAGGAAAAGTCAGCAGAGGACAGGATCAGGCAGGGTCGGCAACAAGTCAGGCAGGAACAGGAATGCAGGTTACAAGATACAGGGGCCCATGGAAAAACACACACCAAGGCCCTGACTGTGAGTCTGGCCATTCCTTAAATACAACCACCTGCAATCAGCCCCAGGTGATGGCTAATTGCCGAAGTGAACCTCTGGTTGTTGTTGAGAGCACCCGCTGGCCAGCCCTGGTACTGCAGCCCACAAGGCAGGTGAGTCCCACCACTATTGGCAAGTCCATTCCTGACAGATAGGATCAAGTATATAAATAAGACGGAGGAGTTATAACATATAGATGAAGATAAAATGGAAAACTTTAAAAAGGAATGGGGTAGATGGTATGACTCTAAGACATCTGAAAAATATCGAAGTGGTGGGAGTCCCCAGCAGTCTGAGATAGGAGAATAAAATTGAAGAACTGGAAGGTGCTATATGGGGACAGGAGAGGGGGGAGAAAGGTTGAAATAGAGAAAAGGGAAAGGGGAGAAAGAAATAAGAAAAGGGGAAAGAAAAGAAGGAGATAAAGAATGAGCGAAGAGAAGAGGAAGTGTAGAAGGAGATGACCAAAGAAAAGGATATAGACATGGACAGGAAAATATGGAAGGAAAGAGATGGAAAGAACTATATGGACAGGGGTGATTGGGGGGGAGATTGGGATATGGGGGGGAGGTGACGGGGATAGATAATCTATGTGAAATGTTTGTATTTTTGATAAACATGATATAATGTTGATTTATGGGAAAAAAATTTATAAAAGATATAATTAAAAAAACTGAAATAAGAGGTAAGACTAGGTTAATGTGATGTCTCAGGGATTATGCTATTCGGCATGTTTTCAGAATGGGAAACTAAACTAAAAGCACACAGCTGGCTTTCCCAATGATTTGTTAGAAAGACAATTTTGCTGATTTGTTATAGAGGCAACTCGCACAACAGTCAAAATGAGAGTTCATGGATTGATAACCTATAGATGAACTCCAGGCACACAGCAAAATACACAACTGAAATATCCATATGGAAATGGTTTTATCTGCCAAAAATTGTGTAATCCTCTCAAGTTAATTTTGTGAAGCATACACTTCTACAGAACAGCCAGGAGGGTGACACCACTTTCTCAGGGATGAAGAAGCAGAAACACCTCTGTTCAGTCACATCTCCATGCAGAAAAGCTTCAGTAATAAGTAGTCCTCCCCTTGCCTCTCCCTGTTTAAGCACTGCTGTTCAAGGGATTATAAGAAGCTAATATCAAAACCGTTTGAAAAATATTTTTAAAAAATGTGCACAAGAAACTAAAGCTGCATGCAGAAATAACTTTTTCATAATAGAATGTGAAAACGTGCTGCACTAATCTAATCGATGCAAATACAATATATTCAGAATTATATGAAATTATAGCATCAGTGTGACAATAATTTACCCACCTGGTGAGGTATAACATAAACAATTGCAAAAAATATACAACATGTTATCAGTGTCAAAAAATAAATAATTACACAGATTAACAAAATGGGCATAGAATATGCACAATATGAATTAAAAGTCTCAAATTAATGATAGATCCCAAAATTGTACAAAAAAAAGCCCAAAATATGTCACCCACTCTGTGATGAGATATGATTTAAGTGAAAAACCTTCCCTGCCCCCCCCCCCCCCCCCCCCCCGAAGGGAAACACTCACCTTCACAATTGATCCTCATTACAAAGGTCAAACAAGCATGTTGACAAATACCAGAACCCAGAAGACACTTAATCCTGGCATAAGGAATGGCTGCCTTTAATCTGATCTAGTCTGTACTTGTGCAGTTCAGTGAATCCTAAAAGGGACATAGAATTCTAAACCAAGATACAAACAAGGTAACCATCGGTAAGAGTGTAATTGGCAATGAAACTTCAGTGTGTTCAAAATTTCATGAACACAACTGCTTCAAACTGACTGAAGTTCCACATCCGTGTCACATGAACATACACAACAAAGTGACAGAGAAATAGACATTAACGTAGACAATGCAAACACCGAAAAAGTAGGAACCAGGCCACAAGAAGCTGCAATCAGGAAATCCACTAGAAGCAATAAAGGCATCCCTTTACATCTTTCCTATGTTGCTCACGTAGCATTAAAACCAGAGCCAGATTCATGGGATGAGATGCAAAGACTTCCAATCCATGAAAAACAAAAATGGATCAGATGCTTTGCCAAAACACTTACAAGAAACAGGTTTATAAAACTGAAATAAAAAATAAGACTAATCTAAGGAGTAGTAGTTGAGTGGGGGTGTTGGAATACAATTTTCATTTGTGTAACAACTACTGTACATCAGTATAAGTGTTCAGTAGAGATATATTCTTTAACCAGTAGATGGCAGTGCTTATAGGTTTGTAGCTACTCTTTGCGGGTAAACGCGATGTCTTTTCTCTATAATAAA
Source organism: Staurois parvus (assembly GCF_062004578.1). NCBI lineage: Eukaryota > Metazoa > Chordata > Amphibia > Anura > Ranidae > Staurois > Staurois parvus. The sequence goes on from NW_028317911.1 coordinate 1,401,649, forward strand.
GTTCCTGTTTCCTGTTTGCAGAGGAGCAACAGATAAACACATGTGGACTGTGCACTGTCTGTTCTGTAGGGCTATACACAGAATATCTAACAATTTGTTTCCTTTGGGTTCAGTTGTGGATTATTGAAGATGCTGTAGAGATTGTGAAGGTTTTACTATTTTTTGCAACAGGCTGTCTTAGATATTGACAAAGCAAATGTAATTTATAATTTAAACAATTTTGTACCTGCTGTTGGTATGTTGCTGCTGATGACAATTTTATATGTTTCTACTACGGTGCTTCATCAATTAGGAGATATTACATACTGTTGATAACCAGCCTTGTTCAAAAGAAGAACTGTGTGTTTTCAGTTGTCACTGCAGTCAGCTCCTTCTTTAATTTTTCTAGCTTGTCCTAGGCTCAGGAAAATCAGAAGCTTCTTGTAACTAATGTTACCACTTGTAGCAATTGGACACGGACAACCATTTTGTTAAAGATCTACCATCTTGTATCATACTCTGCAAATATCATTCTCTCTCCCTCCAGCCCCCTCCCCTTGCAAGGAATGTGGTCTGTGTGTGTGCTGAGGTCGGGAGTGCACAGGGCACAGCTGGATACGCTTCATGGTTGTAAACCCAATTAGCTGGTTCCATGATGTCTGTCAGACTCTTGCCTTGGCCTGGTCATAAAGCTATAAATCAGTCCGTCACTGGACATGAAAAGCATTCCAGAATGGCAGTACAACATACATCCCACTTGAAACCACTTTTTCATACAAATTCATAAATCCCGACAGGAACAAGGTACAATCAAACAAAGCATATATTCAGATAGGTCAGTTTAATACGAGTCACCTGATACCTTACACCCCTATGTGGCACCTACACGAGAGTAGAAAGCAATATGTCTTTATCTGGAATGGTAAGATATGTCATATTTGATGTCTGGACGTTCAGGATATACTGTAATTCTGCATATTAATCTACCAGTGGCTAGGCTGCTACATGTACCCAGTGAAGGTTATTGGCCATGGTATAAAATTGCAAGGGATTTGGTCATAGCCTGAGTCCCTGCCTAAACACCCCTCCCCAAATGAGGCGATTGGTTCTCTGCTTTCAGGAGACACCCTGCTGGGTTCCTAGAAAAAAGGCTGTCATGCCTGGAGAGAAAGATGAAGCGATTCTCCCTTTTAACATCAGGAACCAACTTCGGGAGAAAAGGTACCCTTTAGTTCAGGACACTTCTACTCTGCTTAAACCCAGGACTTCTGCAACTATCCTACCTTCTTAAACTTTGTTCGTTTATCTCTCTGTTGTGTTATTCCTCTCTCTATTTATATATATATATTTGTTACACCTTTTCTGTAAATATTTTTATTTTACCATTTTGACCTTTTTAGTAATAAATCCTATTTTCTGAAAAGCGTTGAACTGTTTCTAAAGCTCTTTAATGCAAACTAAGAATCCCTGTCTCTGAAGAGTGCTACTGTGTGTTTTAAAACTTCTGCATACATCTGTCTGCGGTGACAGTGTGTTACAGACGCTTTTTCAAACATCATAGTGTTACTGCTAAGATTTGAGAGTTTCCTCCTTCTTTGTAAAAAGGTGGTGGTGGCAGTGTGAAGGGTTAATTGCATAATTAACCTGACCCAATAACAAACTCTCTCAGGCTGCTGGCACATAGATTGTGGTCCAGTGAGCTGGAAAATCTCTGTGCAGGGGGCAGCTGAGAGTGGCATTGTTACGCAGGTGGCAGCACAATTTTAGATTCGGTCACAAGTTGGTGAGAAGGGCTGGGGTCTGACGCCACGCCCGTCACACCACTGGGGAAAGACCTAAGACTTTAAGGCCCCATTTACATCTTAGCATTCTGGGAACACTCAACAAATCCACCAGAATGTGCATTGCACTGCGGAAAATTAGTGAGCAAATCACACAAGCAGGAAATTATCTTTCTAGAGGTGTTTTGAACACCAACAATGTACAGAACACCTCCAGGTTGCCATATCATATTATAAAGCAAAAAAACATAAAAGTGGTCGTAAACTCTTCTTTAATAATTTTACCTACAAGTAAGTTTAGAAAACAGCTTACCTGTAGGTAAAATTAATAACTCCTAAACGTGAACTGTTTTAGAAGATATTAGCCCTTGTTGATAGCCAGCGCATGCGCTCTGAAGGAACGGCATACCCGTGTCGATCCTTCAGAGCACTGTGCCCTGGCCCGGGACTGACGTTACCATGGCTGGGCCAGTCAACTGGCCAGAGCTTGTGAACCCAAAAGGAAGACCGGGTGAAGATGGAAGCCGCAGGGAGCCATAACAGCGCTCCGCTGGAGGGCTTCGTTTCACGGTAAGTCCTTCATATTCTTCATAATGTGCTAGTATTCAATGCATACTAGCACATTATGCCTTTATTTTTCAGGGGTTTTTTTCTTATTTTTTTATGTGGTTTACTACCACTTTCACTGTGCTTGGATACCTAAATAAAAGCAGCCAGAATACATTTGATTGATCACGAATGAAGCATACACATTATAAACATGTGGCATTTAACAAACTAAATAATAATAAAAGCAAGCCATATAATGTGTAGATAATCTCATCCAGGGGAAAAGAAAAAGTTCCAACATCAGCTTGAGTGTGGAAATATTCATACACAACACCACAGTGGTAGAGCCAAGCAGCTTACTGGATCATAAGACCCACAAATTATAGAGTGGTCTTATGCGCTTGATGTACTAGTATACGTCCTGGCTTTATATCACTTCATCCATATCCAGCATTTAAGATTCTTATCAAGATTACACTTTATGAATCGATCCCCTCGGACTCCATATATCATATCACTTTGGGATAACGACGGAGCTGAAAGCACTATATCTCATACAAGATAGAAAAAACTCCTGTGGTGAAGTATGTTTTAAAAGGTGAATTTTGTTAAAAGTATTACACTCACATGAATCCCAGTATAAAGTGCTTGTAGACAAATATCCTGCCTGGGACCTGTGACATATGGGGGTTTATTTACTAAAGCTGGAGAGTCAAAAATCAGACTCCCTTCTGCATAGAAACCAATCAGCTTCTAACCTCAGCTTGCTCAATGAAGCTTTGGCAATGAAACCTGGAAGCTGATTGGTTTCTATGCAGAAGGGATATCAGCACTCTAAACGCCATATCATATTGAATTTTGCAGATTACAGTGGCTGCAGATTGAAAAGGCAGGTAACTTTTAATAAAAATAAATTAAATACGGCTTGTGCAGCATTTAAATGTGCATTTTTTTTTAATTTGCTATATTTTTTCCAGAAAGTGGAGTTACCGTATAAAGCGTATCTATACCCAAAACTGTTTCTTTGATTTTGGATGGAGTCGAAAAGGATTAGAACTGTCAGATTCCATTGCAGTTGGAGGCTCTATTAGAAAGATTCCTTAAAGTAGAACTGTAGGCAAAACTTCTTTCGTTTATTTTGGATAGAGATTTACCTTCACTTCCTGTCCAATAGCCAAAACAGCAAGTGAGAGGAAATCCCTACAAATTAAAGGAATCCATTAGGGATCGAAGTCACCAGAACCAGTGTCCCCACTGGAAGATTTCCGCTCTATTACTTTACAGGGGACAACCCAAAATGTGGGATTTCCTTTTACTTTCACTTTCAATGATGATGGTAAACAGGACAAATAGAGAAGATGAATCTCCCTAAAAGTGGCACGGACAGCAATAAAAACTGACAGGGGTTCTAATCCCTCTCCACTCTACACAAAACTAAAAAAGTATGCCTTTAATTATACTTTAAAGAATAGGTAAGCCCAACATTTCATATTCCTGATATGTGCCTGCTATACCATTATTTTTTTGTATGAAAAAGCTCTCTTTGTATTGCTTCCTTTATGTCAAATCTCTGGTGATCCTGCCAGTCCCTCTACTTTCCTATTAAAAACTGGCTACAGTAAGCAGGAGAGCACAGCGTGGTCAGTTCTCTAGCTGTGCTTGGAACTCCGTGTGCTCTGCTCCAATGATCAGACTTGTCCTAACACACCCCCTATGCACAGCCTATCACTGGGAAGATTAGCGTGCTGTTTTTCTCCTCCCCTTTTGCAGCTGAGAACAGAGGAAATGTGATCACTTATAAAAACGGGGAAAAAGGTGTATACAATTTTTTTTATATCTATTTGTTTTACAAGGTGAGGGTTTACATACACTTTAACTTCCTCTTTGGAAAAAGGTTGTCCCAAAGACAAGAAGTGAGTGGAAATCCCAAAAACAGTGAAACAGACATTTTTTTTTTTATTGTGGGGGGGAGTGTGGTGTGGGGGGGAGGGGGGATTCCCTTGGGGGGCTGTGTTTTGGGGGGGATTGGTTCAGGTGGGTCATACCTTTTGGGGGGGTTCCCATTGGGGGTCGGTTTTTGGGTGGAGTGGGTGATGGGGGGGGGGGATTTATGAGATGTGCTTTGTAATGATTATTTTTTACGTCCAATCAAAATATATTCTGTTCAATAGCCATTAATGTGCGGTATCCTTTCTTCCTTGGGCTTTTTTGTAGTACTTGTTTTTGGATGTGCCTCTCCCGTCATATATAATTTTTGTTCAGAGGGTACGGCTTGAGCTGGTGTACCACTCCCAGGACAGGCTGGATAGCCATTGGGGGTCTTTTTCCCTTTAGGGAGATGTGTAGCAAGATTACATCTGCACTGGAAAAAACATTTAAATATCTGTTTGACAATCTGTTTGAAGTGAAGGTGGAAGATCCCAGAATAGGGTGTTTATGCAACTCTTGCCTGTCTATTTTTTCCAGCATTAACCATTGCCTTTAGGGGGGAAAACCTTGCAATAATAAAGTTTAGTTTACTACTTTAAGAAGCAATTTTCCAAGGCAACAAGTATTAGGAAAGGAAGGCCAAAGTACGCTACAGTTTAGAAAAAGGACATTATAAAGAACGTTCTAATAGGATGAAGTGACATTTTTCTGTAATCTGAATATGCCTGTGCTACAGGCATATTTTGTATTCTAGCTCGACCTGACTTGTGACTTCTAACAGTTTTTTTTATTTCCTCTTCCATTGGCTTATCTGCTTTAGGCTCAAACTAGTTATTTTACTGGAGTTGACCACAGCTTGATCTTTGCCCTAGGCTTGTCTTTTGTTATGGTACTTTTCCAAGCATCTAATCATTTAGTTCTGACTTCTGGCTTGTTTCTGATTGTGACCCTGTCTTCTAACCCATTGTTTCACCACTCTGCCAACTACCTAGGGATGAGAGGTGAAAGACTTGAAGGCGTGAGTTGGGGATTATTGAGGTTGGGATTGCAGGCTGCTTGTTTTATGTCACAGAGGTACAAAGACTTCTCACATGAGTATAAGAAGAAAAAAAATAAACTGAGCAATACAAGATGGACACCGCCTACATCCAAGCAAGGCAAATAACCTCGGAAGGACACTACTGGTGTTTAGGATAATGGAGGGTCAAGAGGAGCCGACGCATTTTGAGGATCTCTGTGCTCTTCCACAGAGTTAATAATAAGCATAAATGTTGAACTGGTAGGATATAGAATAATGAATACGTGAAAGTAATCATTCATATACACATTTTATAGCAGAAAAAGTTATAATAATAAAAAAGTCATGAATATGTATATACAGAATATGTATGTATATACGTATTCTAAAATGATCTATCATTCATCAAAAAAGATTAAAAAAAACGCAGATTATTAGGTAAAAATCAGTGTGTCTGTGTGTACTTTCACGTTTCTTCTGTTTTGTTTTGATGCAAGTACTGTCCCTCCTTTTGCACTTGAACACTGTTTTTACTACTGTATCTTTTTTTACCCAAGAATGGCTGTGTCATCCTACAGCGATTGTGGTTCCCACCGGGGCATGCTTGGATCTTATAAGTAAGCTTCCATGCTTTTTAGTTTGCTTTTTGGTTCAATTACTCGGACAAAAATTGCATATTCCACTGGCATGCCCTGAAGATTAGATTGGACCGACCTATCTGCTTGCTGCAATTGCTGTCTAACATCAGCCTCAAGTTCTTATTACTTACTGAAAGCAGCATAGGCTATTCCACTGTTCTAATTACATCTTAACTATCCAAAGACATGTTCACTATACTTTTTTAGACATGCTGTATTTCTTTTGCACACATATTTTCTTATACTTCAGGTTTTAGAAATATAATGTTTAGAAAAAGATGTACCACTTATATATTTCTGGAAAAATGTTGGAGGGTGGTTTACAGAGTTTGAAAATTTTATGTCTAAGAAATATCTAATCCTAAAAGCAGAGGCAAAGCAGTTTAGAAGATTATTGCCTGGCTTCTCAAGATATAACGATTCTTAGAATGTACATCTAAACAAGTGCCAAGCTTCACATAAAATATGAAGCTGTACATATAAGTGTAGTAAATATTACATTAATCTCAATAATTACATGTATACACTACTGTGCGATTATCAGCAAAACATTAGTTTTGACAAAATAGTGATTCAGTCCGAAACAGTCCCCATACAGGCTTGTGCATTCCTCTTATTGAGACTTCAATTCAATTTCTCCAATCTTGTCATTACCACTTGTGCCAAAAGATATATATATATAGAGAGAGACCACCATCAGATATACTATCACCTGCAATATTTGACCAAACCGCTAAGTAAGGTCATATAGCGCTTGTGTCTCTTTAATTAGGAAGTCACAATAAGAGGAATGCACAAGCCTGTATCGGGACTGTTTTCAGACTGAATCACTATTTAGTCAAAATGAATGTTTTGCTGATAATCTCACAATAGTGTATACATAAATTATTGAGATTAATGTAATATTTACTGTACTTATATGTACTGTTTTATTTTTTATGTAAAGCACGTCACTTGTTTAGATGTATAATGAATAGACTAGTGCAATCTTGAATTGACTAGTGTGAATAGTGTGAGCGATTCAACAACACACAATATTTATTTATAGCAGCTCTCAAGGTTCATTGTATTTTATTATTTGGATTCTTAGAATGTGCAATCTGAAATTTAAGACTATTAATATGCTAGCTATAGCTGCGTGCAGGGGCGGACTGACCATTTGGAAACTCGGGCGCTGCCCGAGGTCAGTAGGGGGCCCCATGAGATGCCCCTGGTACCTTTTTCATAGGCTTTTTTGAGTTTGGGCAAGGACACAGGGGCCCCATGATCCCCTATTGCCGGGGGGCCCCATGAGTTGTCAGTCCGCCCCTGGCTGCATGGCATTTGAAATTGAACCTGTTGAGGCCGACAGAATGTAAATATGCGGCCTCTTGGCTGCTGGGCCTTGACGCCAAGTGGCATATTTGCATACCAAAAGTTAACAAACGTGCTGAGAGCGTGTGACCTGCATGCTCCCAGCACATTTACCAGTGCCTCACGAAAAGGTACCGTTTATTACTTGCAATCGGGACCTTACCGATCATGTGACCGCTGTGGCAGCCAATCACCCTAAATCCCGCCCCGGCTCCCAGCGTTACAAACTCCTTAAAGGGCCGGGAGGCGCTGGCGTTAAGGGGATAATTAAAGAAACACTCAATAACATGTTTTTGCACCAAATAAACAGCATGTATAAAATAAAGTTGCTCATTCGCTGGCTACCTGTTTTGTTTGGAATTGCAGATACTCCTGTCTACGTTTTAAGCTTTTATATCGATCCAAATTAGACGGTGGTGTACGATAGCCAGATTTTGAGCTCTTCTGTTCTGATTGCTCGCCTTTTGGACTGGTTTTCGTGACCAGACTCTAAGTCCCCATGTACACAGGACGTTTCTGAACGATGGAAACTGACTGCTGTAAAACGTAGGTTAAAAAACGTCTGTTTATCGTTTATGTGTGTTTATGAGCATTTGCGTTTAGAAGCATTTTTTAAAGATAAGCACAGGAGAACCTCCCAAATGCCCAGAATGCACTGAAAAATTATTAACTATTTCAGACTGTTTCAGAGAAATACACACAGTAGAAGCAGACACAGCAGTATGTGTTGAGATTAGCTTAGGTGTGAGTTGCTCATTAACATTTCTTTTGTTTCCAAGAGTGGGAAGGTGCCTGCTGGAATGACTCATTATGGTCACCTGGCAGGGGGTCTGCATGAGGAAGTTGAGGTGTGAATGGGCATTAACATATCTTTTGTTTCCAAGGGTGGGAGAGGTCTGAGGTGTGAATTGGTCATTATAATGTGTGACAAGCTTGGTAAGAACATCCTCTGTTAAGTGTTTTGTCCATCTGAGCACCTTTGCAAAACTTTTTGCATGCATTTTTCATGATGAAAAAAGGCTCTGGACAGCATTGGGAATTGGAAGAGTTAAAAAAAAAAATTTAAACCGCAAACGCTTATAAATGCGATTTGCCTCTTTTAGCCGCGCTTACAAGCGTTTTGCGTTTGAAACTCTAATAAAATAGACATCAGAACGCAAGTTTGTTGCATTCAAAAAAACAACTGTAAGCTCAACTGCCTGTAAACGACTGTAAACGAAGATGTGTACATGGAGACATAGGAAAACATTAGGGTGAGTTCAAGGGCTGCTGAAAAAAACGCTGAACAGCTCCCAAACGTGTGTTTAGCAGCTGCAGTATACATGAGCCCACTTTGACATAGCAAGACCTTTCACCCTTCAATTTGAGATCCTTACCATGGGTTGGAAATTACACTTTTTGCTACTGCAAGCAGCCTTGTCATTGACCTCTGCCACTCTTCGATTGTGCTATTCTCCGAAATATTTCTGTGCTCTCCTTAGACCCAGGTCCCCTGACCCTGCTTTAAGAAAACTGAGCCTTCCCTATCGGCCGTGAGGTTCCCTTGATTGGACCCTTTGTGCGATCAGCTTGGCCAATGGCCCACTCCTTGGTTCTCCCACAATTTGGTTTTCCAATATTCCCCTCTACTGTGGATGAGGCTACCATTGACTGGTTTTATTATCTCCATCTGAGGACCTTTTGTAAACAGTTGCGTTCCTCCAACTCATCCATCGTCCGTTGACAGTATTTGATCAGTTATGTTCCCCCTCAGAGGCTCCCTAACGTGCTATCTTCGGTGTATAAACTTTTATTACCTTCTTTGCATAGCTCCTTGCCCCTATACACTATGTTATGGGCCTGAGATCTTGGCTTTGCCCCCGAAGATTGGTCATCTATTTCCTGCTATGCTCAGGAATAGAACTTCAAGATACTTCCTAGATGGTATCGCAATCCAGTTTCATTGCACCAATTGTTCCCTACGGTGTCTGCTTCCTACTGGAGATGTGCTAACGTGCAAGGAACCTACCTACACATATGGTGGGACTGTTCATGGATTCAACCCTTCTGGACTGCAGTGTTTGATGTCTACAACAGGATATATGATGAGTCCTTATCTTTCACCCCTGAAATTGCCCTGCTGTCTATTCTATCAGGCTCAGTGAGATCCCAGAAGCGTAGTTTGTTTCGTCAATTTTTCTCTGCTGCTAGACAGGTTATTCCAGTTCACTGAAATCCTACACCATTCCTCTCGCAGTGGGTATCTGCAGTTAATGACATCAGGCGGATGGAAGAGCTGTTGGCCCAGGAGTTCAACTCTTTTGACTAATTTAAAACTCTGTGGTATATCTTGATACATTTTTCCTCTTCAGATGCTATGAAATCGATGGTATGCGCTCCTGAGTCCTCTATCTCTCCTCAGTGATGTTGACCCCTGCAGTTGCATGAAGGCCTACCGTGTGATTTCACAGGTTGATTTCAGTGTGACCACCTTTATCTATTTTCTTTTTCTTTTTCTTGTACCATGTGAATTGTTAATTTTTTTCCAATTGTGTATTTGGATTATCCAGACCTTCGGTTGGTGTCTTCGGTCTATCCTTCCTTCTCCTCTTCTCATTTTCCTCTTTCTTTTTCTCTTTTCCTCCATTTCTTCTCCCCTCTCTCCTTGCCTAAAGTCTTTTTCTTTTTTCTTTCTCTCTCTGTATACTCTTGGGCCTTTTGGTCTACATGCATTTTTTTTAAGGTAACTATATGTACGTCCAACATCATTAGTCGTGCCTTATCATCCGTTTGTCGGTATGCATATGCCTATGTCACGCTTCCTAGTTTTGTGACATCCTCCATTTTCCTTATTAAGGCACTGTTCATCCAATATGATTGCATGGACATAAATATTTGTGTTACTTGCCTAGTATCGTCTCTTTATGGTTATTGTTTGCATTTTTTTTCTTCTCTTGTGAAAAACCGATAAACATTAACTTCTAAAATAAAGTTCCTTCAGTATTATGCCTATGTCAAAGGCTAACTAATATCAGCAATTTGTTTATCATGTTACCAAAAAATAACAACTTATTAAATGCTCCCTTTTTTGACAATTCTATGACCTTGGTCCCTCTCATTTACATTACCCCAATTGTTTTTTCAAGATCAATGATACAACAATCAGTCCCTCCACTCATGCCAGGTTACTAAGAGTAATCCTCGACACTGACCTACCTCTGACCTCCCTGAAACATACTCTTTGGAGAACAACAACAATTTTTGGATATCTCACAGACTTGGAGATTCCCTTCCAGATATTATAAACCCGCCTATCAGGAGTGGATCCGACTCTCAGCCTCCGTTCGACAGCTGTTGCAGAAATGGGTCCAGGCAGAGTTACAAGATGGAGTGTTGTACTGATGGTCTTGTATTCCTATTGAACAGTGAAACATCTACCAGTTGGTGATCCCTCAGCAAACTGCCCCTGGAGTTTGTCAAGCTCTACATTGCAGCAACGGGCATTTTTATGTTGACCGCATGGAGGCATGTGTCCAGTGATATTTCAGGCAGAGTGTAGCGGACCTGTCAAGAATGCCAGAGTTGTGCAATTCATAAAGAACTCATTGAACACTTCCACTCATGATTTCAACAGCAAAGCCATTTGAACTGCTGACTGCTGTGGGCTTTTCTGGTTTAGACAGATAAAAATTAACTATGCATGAACAGATACATAGGAAACAAACTCTATGTTGAAAACATCCATTCTTCTGAGGTTTATTGTTATATTCTATTTTATATACAAGATAAGAAAAGGGATGGTGTGATATTTTATTAAACACCAGCAAATAGAACAATGTCACATTGTATATGTCATCAGCTATCTTTAACAGTTGCAAAACTACAACCTTGAGAAGGGAGGAATTGAGAGAGGGGGCATTCTAGGAAACGTTAAGTCTGTGGATACGTGATATGTGTGTACATTTCAGAAACCATTATTCAAAACTCGGGCACTGTCCGAGGGCCCGGGGTCAGTAGGGGGCCCCATGAGATGCCCCTGGTACCTTTTTCATAGGGTTTTTTGAGTTTGGGCAAGGAAAACAGGGCCCCATTATCCCCTATTGCCAGGGGGCCCCATGAGTTGTCAGTCCACCCCTGCTTCTAACATCAGCTGATTGGCTTCTATGCAGAGTTGCAACAGATTGTGGACTATCCGGTTTTATTAACGGCTTTAGGGCCACCCACAGTAGATTTACTGCTGCAGGCAGCCCCTGTGTGCAGGATCACATATATATATGTGATTCCGCATTTCCGGGTAGGGGGCACGCGCGAGGTGTGCAACTGCCCACCAAGAATTCACACATTCGCCTATAGAGCCCCTAGTATCCTTCCTGATGTGCTTCCAAATCCCGACTGGCAGCCCACAAATTCTTCAGCATCCGTACTATCCCCATTCACGGCCCAACCCGGAATTCAGATGGAAACAGCAAATTTAACTACTCCCCTTGATTTTTTTAAACTGTTTTTCATGGAAGATCTGTATGGATTGATTGTGGATCAAAGCAATTTATACTCACAACAATTTATCGCTGCCAACCCAAATTAAAACCTTGCCAGACCATTCGCATGGAACCCATTACGGTTTCCAAATTTTTTTTGGGCCTAACCCTCAACATGGGCATTACTAAAAAAATTGAACTGCGGTTGTATTGGTCCACAGACCCAGATATGGAATCAAGGTGTATAAGACCCATGAGAGCGCAACAGGCTATACATATAAGTTTCGGATTTACAAGAGAAAAGATAGTCACGTGGAGCCCCCCGGATGCCCAGACTACATGGGGAGCAGTGGCAAGATAGTTTGGGACTTGGTGTCATCTTTTTTCCATATGGGGTGCCACTTATATGTGGCCATTTTTATTCAAGCGTGCCACTATTTAGACATTTGTACAATCTTGGAATTGACGCATGTGGCACCGTGTGACCTAATGTGTGCCCACCATTAGAAGTGGGTGGATGCAATATATTCTAATGGTGGGCATACCACACACTATTTCTGGCAGAGATTTCTTCTCTTGTTTTTCATTCAGCCCACAGGCTGCATACAAAAAAAAAAGCATATATACCCAACAAGGACCAACGACGTACTGGTACATCACTGGACCTTGAATGGTTAAGCAATCCTAGTAGCTAATTAGCTGCAGGATAGCTTTTACAAGCAGGAAGAGATGATGCCCCCCCTCCCCCTCTGCCTTCCATGGCCTTCTCTGGCAGTCCTGTGCCATCGGGGGGAACCTGAGAATGCAGCCGGTGTTTCAGCCAGCTTACTATAGAGCTGATTGGAGACTGGAATGGTGCCAATCATCTCTATAGTCTAAGAGACCGGAAGCTACGAGCATTTCATCACTTCAGTTTCACAGCATATAAAGAGTGCCATTTGTAAATTGGGAAAGCATCTGATCACACCGATCTTGGTGAGATTAATGTAATGGCAGAGGAGATATCTAGAGTCTGATAGACCCCAGATTTCTCAAAAAAGAATATATGACAATGCCCATTGAAGTTTTAGGGAATATTTTCATTCCATGTGATAGCATTAAAAAAATGAAAGGGACAGTGTAGAAATATAAATAGAAATAATTTAAAAAAAGCAAAATAATTTACAAAAAAAAAGCACTCTTGCCCCAACCCCCCCGTGCATGCACCTGCGTGCGTGAGCATTGACCCTGTGTCGGTATGTAAACAGCGGTTGCACCATGCATGTGAGGTATTGCCGAGAACGTCAGATCAAGGGCAGTAGTTCTAGCACTAGGCCTCTTCTGTAAATCTAAAATTGTAGCTTGTAAAGGCTTTTAAAGCGTTGCCTATGGATATTAAAAATGTATGCAGTTTGTCGCCATTGCACGGGACATGCACAGTTTTAAAGCATGTCTTGTTTGGTATCTATATACTTGGCATACCATCATCTTTTATATTTTACCAAATAATTGGCCAATATATTGTGTTTTTGTGCATTAAAAGTAAAAAAAGTGTATTTTTTTTTTAAATTTGCATTTGATAAATCGCTGCGCGAGTAATATGTGACATAAAAAATTTCAGCACCCACCATTTAATTCACTAGGGTGTCTGCTTTAAAACAATATATAATGTTTGGGGGTTCAAAGTAATTTCCTAGCAAAAAATACTGATTGTTTTCATGTGAACAAAAAGTGTCAGAAAAGGCTTGGACTTCAGGTAATTAGAGAAGTGAATGTTGTGTGGAATAAACGTATATTTCCGGGCATAAAATGCCCCCACCCCCCAAAACGACCCCTTTTTGGAAAGTAGACACCCCAATCTATTTGCTGAGAGGCATGTTGAGTCAATAGAAGAATTTATTTTTTTACCACAAGTTTTTGGAAAATGACAAAAAAAATAATAATTTGTTTTTTTACACAAAATTGTCACTTAAATGATTTATTGCTCACACATGCCATGATTGTATGTGGAAATACTCCCCAAAATACATTCTGCTACTTCTCCCGAGTATGGGGGATAGGACATATGAGTGATGTTTTGGCAGTCTAGCCAAGTACAGGACCCCAAAATTCAAATAAGCACCATCAGGCTTTTAAAGAGCTTGTCAGGAATGGACTGGCCAGCAATGGTGGGACTCACCTGCCTTTTGATCTGCAGTACCAGGGCTGGCCAGCGGGTGCTCCCAGCAATCAGAGACTCAACCTTTCAGCCAGCTAACACCTGGAACTGATGATACTGGTGTATTTAAGGGATGGCCAGACTTGCAGACTCTGCCTTGGTGTTGTGTTTGTCCTGGGCCCTGTATCTGTCCTGCATCCTGTTTCTGTTCCTTTGCTACCTGTTCTGATCCCTGGCTTGTGACCCTGACCATCCCTCTGCCTGACCCTCTGTACTACGCTGCTTGCTACCTGTTCTGATCCCTGGCTTGTGACCCTGACCATCCCTCTGCCTGACCCTCTGTACTACGCTGCTTGCTACCTGCTGAACCTGGCCTGTGACCCCGACCATTCTCCGCTTGCTCCCCCTGTACCTACCTGCCCAATTGATATTGACTCGGCCTGCCTGACGACGCTTGCTTGTATGTACTGTTATCTGTGGGTGGTTGGTTGGGTTTGTTTGCACTGTATTATGTTTAGTATTGCACTGCGTTTATGTTTGTATTGTTAGTGTTAATAAATTACATTGTTAATCACATATCTGAAGTCTGCGTTTCCCTGCTTCAGTCACACACCTCTGGTCATACCTGGGAGCCCTGACATTACACCAAGGCCAATCCTGACCAGAAGTGGCTGCACAGGGAAGCCATCTTGGCTTGTTGATGGGAAGGATGGATCTGGATGAGGTTGCGTATTTATATCTGCTAGTGTTTGATGACAGGGAGTATGCTTATCAAACTCTGAAGGAGTATACCCGGGATGAACTGCTAGAATGTATACGGCTCGCTCATGTTCTAGTAGATCAGGGCACAGAGTTCTCTGAGGTGTAGCCTTTGATTGAGGTTTGTGCAGAGTTGGTTTCATCTGGTACCCCCGAATGCAGGGATGAATTTTTGCCACCATTTAGTGCAGACCAGGTAGAGTCCCTGGTGTGGTTATTAGAGGATGATGTGGGTTACTTTCTGGAGCGTTATTCCACATGTTCACCACAGACACTAAGAGATTGTATAAACGCAGTGCAGTCATTGACCAGACAGGCTTTGTGTAAGCTCAGCTTTGTTCAACCCCTACTGCAGACATGGACAGACTTGTTGCACCCAGCCTCCGTCAGCTTACAAAAACCCAGTCCTGCTTCTAACTCTACTCCTGTATTCCCACCAGCTCCTCCAGTTACAGCCCAGTATACTTGGCTATCTACCGCATGTCAGTACCCCGTTCCCACTCGCTGCACCTATCCTGCCTTTAACCCTGTAAAAAAGCCCTCTGTAGCAACTGCTCCCTCTCCTGTTCCATCCTCCAGTTCTTCTCTGTCTCCAGCTGCTCCATTCGTTTGCAGACCTGCGTTTACTTGCAGTGCTCAAGTAGTTAAAACCAGAAAAAAGCGAAAATTCTTTCCAACCAATACCATCCTGCCAGTATCCAAACCGGTGAGCCTGCCTTCCGTGGTTCAGCCTGAAGCCTCTACTCAGCCTGAAGCCTCTACTCAGCCTGATGCCTGTACTCGGCCTGATGCCTGTACGCAGCCTGATGCCTCTCTTCAGCCTGATGCCGGTACGCAGCCTGATGCCTCTCTTCAGCCTGATGCCTGTATGCAGCCTGATGCCTCTCTTCAGCCTGAAGCCTCTACTCGGCCTGATGCCTCTACTCGGCTTGATGCCTCTACTCGGCCTGAAGCCTCTACTCGGCCTGATGCCTCTACTCGGCCTGAAGCCTCTACTCGGCCTGATGCCTCTACTCGGCCTGATGCCTCTACTCGGCCTGAAGCCTCTACTCGGCCTGAAGCCTCTACTCGGCCTGATGCCTCTACTCGGCCTGAAGCCTCTACTCGGCCTGATGCCTCTACTCGGCCTGAAGCCTCTACTCGGCCTGATGCCTCTACTCGGCCTGATGCCTCTACTCGGCCTGATGCCTCTACTCGGCCTGAAGCCTCTACTCGGCCTGATGCCTCTACTCGGCCTGATGCCTCTACTCGGCCTGAAGCCTCTACTCAGCCGGACGCCGGCATTCAGCCTGATGCCTCTACCCAGCATGATGAACTGATCCAGCCTGACGATCCTATTAGGCCAGTTGACTCGATGCCCGCTGTTGATCCAGATGATCCGGTACCTGATCTGGTGCCCGGTGTCGTGCCAATTGACTCAGAGCCCGCTGTCGTACCTGGTGACTCGGTGCCCACTGCCTTGCCAGATGACGCGGTGCCCGCTGGCGAGCCAAATTACCTGATGCCTGGTGACCCAGTGCCCGCTGTCATACCTGGTGACCCGATGCCCGCTGTCGAGCCAGACGATCCAATGCCTGGTGACCCGGTGCCCACTGCCTTGCCAGATGACGTGGTGCCCGCTGGCAAGCCAAATGACCTGATGCCTGGTGACCCAGTGCCCGCTGTCATACCTGGTGACCCGATGCCTGCTGTCGAGCCAGACAATCCGGTACCTGATGACCCGGTGCCCACTGTCGTGCCTGTTGACTCGGAGCCCACTGCCTTGCCAGATGAAGCGGTGCCCGCTGTCGAGCCAAATGACCTGATGCCTGGTGACCCGATGCCCGCTGTCCAGCCAGACGATTCAATGTCTGCCCCAGTGCCCGCGGTCATGCCAGTTGACTCGGAGCCCACTGTCGTGCCTGGTGACTCGGTGCCCGCTGCTCCGCCTGGGGGCCCGAGACCTGTCGCTCCACCTGGGGGTCCGGCGCCCGCCGCCCCGCCTGGGGGCCCGAGACCTGTCGCTCCGCCTGAGGGCCCGAGACCTGTCGCACCGCCTGGGGGTCCGGCGCCCGCCGCTCCGCCTGAGGGCCCGAGACCTGTCGCTCCACCTGGGGGTCCGGCGCCCGCCGCTCCGCCTGAGGGCCCGAGACCTGTCGCTCCACCTGGGGGTCCGGCGCCCGCCGCTCCGCCTGAGGGCCCGAGACCTGTCGCTCCACCTGGGGGTCCGGCGCCCGCCGCTCCGCCTGAGGGCCCGAGACCTGTCGCTCCACCTGGGGGTCCGGCGCCCGCCGCTCCGCCTGAGGCCCGAGACCTGTCGCTCCACCTGGGGGTCCGGCGCCCGCCGCTCCGCCTGAGGGCCCGAGACCTGTCGCTCCACTTGGGGGTCCGGCGCCCGCCGCTCCGCCTGAGGGCCCGAGACCTGTCGCTCCACCTGGGGGTCCGGCGCCCGCCACTCCGCCTGAGGGCCCGAGACCTGTCGCTCCACCTGGGGGTCCGGCGCCCGCCGCTCCGCCTGAGGGCCCGAGACCTGTCGCTCCGCCTGGGGGCCCGAGACCTGTCGCTCCACCTGGGGGTCCGGCGCCCGCCGCTCCGCCTGAGGGCCCGAGACCTGTCGCTCCACCCGGGGGTCCGGCGCCCGCCGCTCCACCTGAGGGCCCGAGACCTGTAGTTCCGCCTGGGGGTCCGGCGCCCGCCGCTCCGCCTGGGGGCCCGATGCCTGTCGCCCCGCCTGGGGGCCCGATGCCTGTCGCCCCGCCTGGGGGCCCGAGGCCTGTAGTTCCGCCTGGGGGTCCGGCGCCCGCCGCCCCGCCTGGGGGCCCGATGCCTGTCGCCCCGCCTGGGGGCCCAATGCCTGTCGCCCCGCCTGGGCGTCCGATGCCTGTCGCCCCGCCTGGGGGCCCGAGGCCTGTCGCTCCATCTCGGGGTCCGGCACCCGCCGCTCCGCCTGAGGGCCCGAGACCTGTAGTTCCGCCTGAGGGCCCGAGACCTGTAGTTCCGCCTGGGGGCCCGATGCCTGTCGCCCCGCCCGGGGGCCCGAGGCCTGTCGCCCCGCCCGGGGGCCCGAGGCCTGTCGCCCCGCCCGGGGGCCCGAGGCCTGTCGCCCCGCCCGAGGGCCCGGTGCCTGCCGCCCCGCCCGGGGGCCCGGTGCCTGCCGCTCCGCCCGGTGGCCCGCTGCCTGCCGCTTCGCCTGGTAGCCCGATGTGTCTCTGCCCGGAGTCCTGCCCGATGTGCCTCTGCCCGGAGTCCTGCCCGATGTGCCTCTGCCCGGAGTCCAGCCCGATGTGCCTCTGCCCGGAGTCCAGCCCGATGTGCCTCTGCCCGGAGTCCAGCCCGATGTGCCTCTGCCCGGAGTCCAGCCCGATGTGCCTCTGCCCGGAGTCCAGCCCGATGTGCCTCTGCCCGGAGTCCAGCCCGATGTGCCTCTGCCCGGAGTCCAGCCCGATGTGCCTCTGCCCGGAGTCCAGCCCGATGTGCCTCTGCCCGGAGTCCAGCCCGATGTGCCTCTGCCCGGTGTACCGCTGCCCGGAGTCCTGCCCGGTGTGCCAGTCTTTGATATCCCGCCAGTTACCAGACCCGGGCGGTGGAACATTTTTCCCAGCTAGGACTGTTTGGAGCGTCCTGAGGCCGCTCCTTGAGGGGGGGGTACTGTCAGGAATGGACTGGCCAGCAATGGTGGGACTCACCTGCCTTTTGATCTGCAGTACCAGGGCTGGCCAGCGGGTGCTCCCAGCAATCAGAGACTCAACCTTTCAGCCAGCTAACACCTGGAACTGATGATACTGGTGTATTTAAGGGATGGCCAGACTTGCAGACTCTGCCTTGGTGTTGTGTTTGTCCTGGGCCCTGTATCTGTCCTGCATCCTGTTTCTGTTCCTTTGCTACCTGTTCTGATCCCTGGCTTGTGACCCTGACCATCCCTCTGCCTGACCCTCTGTACTACGCTGCTTGCTACCTGTTCTGATCCCTGGCTTGTGACCCTGACCATCCCTCTGCCTGACCCTCTGTACTACGCTGCTTGCTACCTGCTGAACCTGGCCTGTGACCCCGACCATTCTCCGCTTGCTCCCCCTGTACCTACCTGCCCAATTGATATTGACTCGGCCTGCCTGACGACGCTTGCTTGTATGTACTGTTATCTGTGGGTGGTTGGTTGGGTTTGTTTGCACTGTATTATGTTTAGTATTGCACTGCGTTTATGTTTGTATTGTTAGTGTTAATAAATTACATTGTTAATCACATATCTGAAGTCTGCGTTTCCCTGCTTCAGTCACACACCTCTGGTCATACCTGGGAGCCCTGACAGAGCTATATTTCCTCATTACACTTCCTGACTACCTATCACAGTTTCGGAGGCCCTGAAATACCAGGATAGCACCAAACCCCCCCAAATGACCCGTTTTTGGAAAGTAGACACCCCAAAGAAGTATGGTAAGAAGTATGGTGAATATATTGCAGATCTCGTTTGTTGCCACAAGTTTTTGGAATATGAAGAAAGAAAACAAAAACATAGTTTTACTTTTCTTTTTTTAAATTTCAAAACTTGTGAGAAAAAAATGAGATCTGGAAAATACTCACCATGCCTCTTTTTAAATTCCTTGGGGTGTCTACTTTCCACAAAGGGGACATTTGGGAGGGGGTGGTTGGTGCTATCCTGGTGGGATTTTATGGCCTCCGAAAGTGTGATAGGTAGTGAGGAAGTGAAATGAGGATGTTACGCACCTTCAGGCTTTCAAAGTGCGAGGTGTGCAACTGCCCACCAAGAATTCACACATTCGCCTATAGAGCCCCTAGTATCCTTCCTGATGTGCTTCCAAATCCCGACTGGCAGCCCACAAATTCTGCAGCATCCGTACTTTCCCCATTCACTGCCCAACCCGGAATTCAGATGGAAACAGCAAATTTAACTACTCCCCTTGATTTTTTTAAACTGTTTTCATGGAAGATCTGTATGGATTGATTGTGGATCAAAGCAATTTATACGCACAACAATTTATCGCCGCCAACCCAAATTAAAACCTTGCCAGACCATTCGCATGGAACCCATTACGGTTTCCACATTTTTTTCCCCAATCTATTTGCTGAGAGGCATGTTGAGTCAATAGAAGAATTTATTTTTTTACCACAAGTTTTTGGAAAATGACAAAAAAAATAATAATTAGTTTTTTTACACAAAATTGTCACTTAAATGATTTATTGCTCACACATGCCATGATTGTATGTGGAAATACTCCCCAAAATACATTCTGCTACTTTTCCCGAGTATGGGGGATAGGACATGTGAGTGATGTTTTGGCAGTCTAGCCAAGTACAGGACCCCAAAATTCAAATAAGCACCATCAGGCTTTTAAAGAGCTATATTTCCTCATTACACTTCCTGACTACCTATCACAGTTTCAGAGGCCCTGAAATACCAGGATAGCACCAAACCCCGCCTAATGACCCGTTTTTGGAAAGTAGACACCCCAAAGAAGTATGGTGAATATATTGCAGATCTCGTTTGTTGCCACAAGTTTTTGGAATATGAAGAAAGAAAACAAAAACATAGTTTTACTTTTCTTTTTTTAAATTTCAAAACTTGTGAGAAAAAAATGAGATCTGGAAAATACTCACCATGCCTCTTTTTAAATTCCTTGGGGTGTCTACTTTCCACAAAGGGGACATTTGGGGGGGTGGTTGGTGCTATCCTGGTGGGATTTTATGGCCTCCGAAACTGTGATAGGTAGTGAGGAAGTGAAATGAGGAAGTTACGCACCTTCAAGCTTTCAAAGTGTCATTGGATTTCAGGCTCCTGTATGTTGCTAGGCTCCCAAAAGTCTCACACATGTGGTATCCCCATACTCGGTAGAAGTAGAAGAATGTATTTTGTGGTGTAATTCCACATATACCCATGGCTTGTGTGAGATATATATAATTTAAATGACAACTTTGTGTAAAAAAAAAAATGTTTTTGTCATTTTCCAAAAACGTATGGAAAAAAAATAAATCTTCCATGGACTCAATATGCCTCTCAGCTGATAGTTTAGGTGTCTACCTTCTGAAAAGGGGTAATTTGGGGGTGTTTGTACTGTCCTGGTAATTTAGCACCTCAAGAAATATGATGGGCAGTCAGAAATAAAAGCTGTGTAAATTCCATTATCTATACCATAGTTTGTAGATGCTATAACTTTCACAAAAAGCAATCAATATACACTTCTTGGGATTTTTTTAACCAAAAATATGTAGCAGAATACATTTTTGCCTAAATGTATTACAAAATTTGAGTTTTGGGGA